>NW_020954588.1:8640841-8786703 GCF_900497805.2 Vombatus ursinus | reverse complement strand
TATCTATCTATCTATCTATCTATCTATCTATCTATCTATCTATCTATCTATCTATCTGTCTGTCTGTCTGTCTATCTGTCTGTCCGTCTATCTATCTGTCTGTCTGTCTCTCTATCTAGTGCCTACTATGTGCCAGTTACTGAATGAGGAGCTGAGGTTACAAAGACAAATGAAATTATCCCTGCCCTGTGTCTCTCATGCTCCATGCTGACTTGATTCTCCCAATCCACATCCCAAGTTTGTTCTTGAATATTCATTTCATTAAATATTTCCCAAGTTTTAAAAAATTTGTGAGTTCTCTCTCTCTCTCTCTCTCTCTCTCTCTCTCTCTCTCTCCTTCTCTCTCCCTTGCTCCCTCCCTCTCCCCCTTCCGCTCCCCCCTCCTTCAAAAGGCAAGTAATTTTATATCAATTATACATGTGAGGTCATGTAAAACATATTTCCATAGTAGCCAAAATGCAAAAGAAAACACAGACAAAAAATAAAACAAGAGAAAAAAAGTAAGTAAAAAAAAAAGTATGCTTCAATCTGTATACAGAGTTCATAAGTTCTTTCTCTGGAGGTGAATAGCATTTTTTCATCATGGGTCCTTTGGAATTATCTTGGATCATTGTCTTGATCAGAGTAGCTAAGTCTTTCACAGTTAATGATCCTTAAAATATTGCTCTTATTATTTGCAATGTTCTCCTGGTTCTACTAACTTCACTTTCCAAGAATTCATATGAATCTGCCTAAGTTTTTCTGAAACCATCCTGATCATCATTTCTTATAGCACAACAGTATTCCATCACAATCATATACCACCATTTGTTCAACCATTATTTAATTGATGGGCATCTCCTTGATTTCCATTTCTTTGCCACCACAAAAAGAGCTGCTATAAATATTTTTGTACAAATAGGTCCTTTTCCCTTTCCTTTAATCTCTTTGGAATACAGACTCAGTAATGGTGTTGCTGAGTCAAAGAGTATGCACACTTTTATAGCCATTTGGACATAGTTCCAAATTGTTCTCATGAATCACCGGACCAGTTCACAACTTCAGCAATGGCACGTTAGTATCCCAATTTTTCTATATCTCTTTCAGTATTTGTCACTATTTTGTCTGTCACAGCCAATTTGATAAGTGTGAGGTGATACCTCAAAGTTGTTTTAATTTGTATTTCTCTAATCAGTAGTGATTTAGAGCATTTTTTCATGTGACTATTAATTATACTGGCCGCACGCTGACCTTCTGCCAGCCGTACGCCGGTACCCGCTTCTCTTATAAGAAGCACACTACCAGAGTCTTACTCACACTCGAGTCTTCGGTCCTCTGCTGGATAACCACACAGAGACGAGCCATCGGGAGGCACCAACCCCAGAGCTTTATTCAGAGGCCATCACAGCAAGCCATCATAGCAAGCCCAAGCAGCAAGGCCAGAGCAACAGGGCAGGAGCCAGGAGAGAGCGCGCGCGTTCTGACCACGCTTGTTCCTAAAAACCTACCTAGCCCCTCCTCCCCAGCCCGCTTACTAGCCAATGATTGTAGGGTCAGATACCGGAAGGGGCTGTCTGAGTTTAGCACACCAAGGGGGGAGGGAGTGACGTAGGAGGCTAGGACCGGATACGGGGAGGAGGCATCTGGGATTGGCACATAGACAAGAGTACATGACCTAGGAAGTCACACTCAGACACTGGGAGGAGGGGTCTGGGTCAGTGCTGCACAAAGGGACCCAGGAAGTCAGGAAGGTCACAAGAGGCATCTGGGGATGACGTTGCATATAGGGAGGGAACAAAGCAAAGGGAACTCAGTCCTCTGCCATCCCACTCCCATGTGGCACCGCCCCTTGCCTCAGGAGCTCAAGCTCCGGCTACTTCCTTGTACCCAGCTTATCTCACACAGCACTGCCCACTACCTCAGGGCTTCTCCGTATCCAACCCATCCCAGTTCACCACGACTCTGCCTACCATAGCCCCTGCCTCGACTTCCAAAATACCCAGATCTTACCCTACCCTTGCCACAGCGCACAACCTGGTAGCTGCCAACATCAGACGGTCCCTCACAATTAATAGTTTTGGTTTCTTCTGAAAACTGCCTGTTCATATCCTTTGACCATTAATCAACTGGGGAATGGCTCTTACTTTTATAAATTTGGCTCATTTGAGAAATGAGGCTTTTGTCAGAGAAACTTGCTGTCAAAAATTCCCCCCAGTTTCCTATTTTCTTCTTGCCTGCATTAGTTTCATTTGTGCAAAATCTTTCTAATTTCATGTCATCAAAATTATCTGTTTACTTCCCATGATCTACTCTATCTCTTGTTTGGTCATAAACTCTTCCTTTATCCACAGCTCTAACAGGTAGTTTTCCATGTTCCCTTAATTTACTTATGATATCACCCTTTATGTCTAAATCATTTATCTATTTTGACCTTATCTTGGTCTTGACCATATCTGTAGTATAAGATAATGGTCTATGACTACTTTTGGCCAAACTACTTTCCAGTTTTCCCAGCCATTTTCTTCAAATGGTGAGTTCTTACCCCCAAAACCTGAATCTTTAGGTTTATCAAACACTAAATTACTATGGTCATTTACTATAGTGTATTGTGTACCTAATCTGTTCCACTGATTCACCACTTTATTTCTTGGCCAGTACTAGAATGTTTTGATGATTACCACTTTGTAACAAAGTTTGAAATCTAGCATTGCTAGGCCACCTTCGTTCATGTGGTAGTTTGATTGGTATGTTAATGAATAAGTAAATTAACTTAGATGGAATTGTCATTTGTATTATATTGGTTGGATCCATCTCTCTATGAGCAGTTAATATTTCTCCAATTGTTTAGATCTGTCTTTATTTCTGTGAAAAGTGTTTTGTAATTGTGTTCACATAGTCTTGGCAGGTAGACTCCCAAGTATTTTATATTGTCTGCAGTTATTTTAAATGGAATTTCTTTTTCTATTTCTTCCTGCTGGGTTTTGTTGGTATTAAATAGAAATGCTGATGATTTATGCAAGTTTATTTTATAGCCTACATCTTTGCTAAAATTGTTAATTGCTTCAACTAGTTTCTTAGTTGATTCTCTAGGGTTCTCGAAGTATACCATCATATCATCTGCAAAGACTGATAGTTTTGTTTCCTCCTTGCCTATTTTTATTCCTTCAATTTCTTTTTCTTGTGTTATTGCTATAGCTAGCATTTCTAGTACAATATTGAATAATTATAGGGGCAGCTAGGTGACTCAGTGGGTAGAGAACCAGCCCTGGAGTCAGGAGGACCTGATGTCAAATCTGGCTTCAGACACTTGACGCTTACTGGCTGTGTGACCTTGGGCAAGTCACTTAACCCCATTGCCTACAAGAAAAAAGAAAAAAATATTGATTAATTGTAGTGATAAAGGACATACTTGCTTCACCCCTGATGTTATTGAGGAGGCTTCTACATTATAGATAAGGCTTGCTTTTGGTTTTAGAAAGAAGCTATTTTTCATTTTTAAAAAGCTTCCATTTATTCCTATGCTTTTCAGTGTTTTTAATAGGAATGGGTGTTGTGTTTTGTAAAAGGCTTCTTCTTCATCTATTGAGATAATCACACAATTTCTGTTGGTTTTGTTACTGATATGGTTAAGTATGCTTATAGTTTTCTTAATATTGAACCAGTCTTGCATTCCTGATATGTCACACCTGTTCATTGTGTATGATCTTTGTGATTTATTGTTGTAATCTTCCTGCTAGTATTTTATTTAAAATTTTTGCATTGATATTCATTAACAAAGTTGGTCTGTAGTTTTCATTCTCTGTTTTTGCTCTTCCTGGTTTAGGTATCAATGCCATATTTGTATTGTGGAATTTAGCAGGATTCCTTTGCCTATTTTCCCAAATCATTTATGTAATATTGGAATTAATTGTTCTTTAAATGTTTGGTAGAATTTACTTGTGAATCCGTCTGGTCCTGGGTTTTGTTTTTTTGGTTTTTTTTTTCCTTAGGGAGCTCATTGACAGCTTGTTCAATTTCTTTTTCTAAGATGTGACTATTCAAGTATTCTATTGCCTCTTCTGTTAATCTGGACAATTTATATATATTTTTTGTAAATTTGCATCCATGTTGCTTATATTGTCAGATGCATCGGCATATAGTTGGGCAAAATAAGTCCTAATAATTGCTTTAATTTCATTTTCATTGGTGGTTAATTCACTCTTTTGATTTTTGATACTGGTAATTTAGTTTTCTTCTTTTTTAATCAAATCAACCAAATTTTTCTATTTTATTGTTTTTCCCCTAAAACCAGCTCCTACTTTTCTTTTATTAGTTCAATGGTTTTGTACTTTTAATTTTATTAATCTCTCCTTTAATTTTCAGGATTTTCATATTGGTGTTTGAGGATTTTTAATTTGTTCTTTTTTAAATTTTTAACTGCATACCCAATTCATTGATTTGCTCTATCTCTCTTTTATTAATGCACACTTTCAAAGATATCATTTTTCCCCTAAATATTGCTTTGACTGCATCCCACAAATTTTGGAATGTTATCTCATTGTTGGCATTCTCTTTAATAAGATTGTTAGTTGTTTCTATGATTTGTTCTTTGACCCACTAATATTTTAGAATTATAGTATTTAGTTTCCATTTAATTTTTAATCTATGCTTCTATAGACCTTTATTCAATGTAATTTTTTTATTATATTATGGTCTGGAAAAGGTGTGTTTAATATTCCTATTTTTCTACATTTAGTTGTGAGGTTTTTATGGCCTAAGGCATGGTCAACTTTTGGGAAGGTATTATGTGCAGCTGAGAAAAAGGTATATTCCTTTCTATTCCTATTCAGATTTTTCCAGAGATCTATTATACCTAACTTTTCCAAGTCTCTATTCATCTCCTTATCTTCTCTCTTATTTATTTTATGGTTAGATCTATCTAGCTCTAAGAGGGAAACTTGAGGTTATCCACTAGAATCATTTTACTGTCTATTTCTTCCTGTAATTCATTTAACTTTTCCTTTAAGAATTTGATGCTATGCCATTTGGTGCATATATGTTTAGTACTGACATTACTTCATTGTCTATGGTGCCTTTTAGCAGATGTAGTTTCTCTGTTTATTCCTTTTAATTAGGTCTATTTTTGCTTTTGCTTTGTCTGAGATCACAATCACCACCTTTGCCTTTTCTACTTCAGCTGAAGCATAATAGATTCTGCTATGTCCCTTTATTTTAACTCTGTGTAAGTCTCTCTGTTTCAGATGTGTTTCTTGTAAACAACATGTTGGATTTTGGTTTCTCATGCATTCTGCTATCCAATTCTGTTTTAAGGGTGTGTTCATCCCATTCACAGTTACGATTACTAACTGTGTATTTCCCTCTATCCTAGTGTCTTCTGTCTTTGTCTCTGTGTCTTTTTCTGTCTCTGTCTCTGTCTGTTTCTCTTTCTCTCTTTCCCCTATCCTTCCTTAATAGTCTGTTTTGCTTCTTACCCTTGTCTTCTTATATCTATCCTACCTTTTATCACCCACCCACCCCCCTTTTTCTTATCTCCTTCCCCTCTTACTTCCCTATTGAGTAAGACAGATTTTTATTACCAATTGTGTATGTGTGTGTGTGTGTGTGTCTGTCTGTGTATGTATTCCCTCTTTGAACCACTTTAGATGTGGGTGTGGTTCAATCATTACACACACACACACACACACACACACACACACACACCATTTTCTCTCCCACTATGAAAGGTTTTCCTTTCATTTCTCTTTTATATAATTTTCCCCATTCTTCTTCTTCTTTACCTCTTCTCCCAGGACATCCCTCTTTCTTAGCTATTTGTTTTGTGGACATCATCCCAAAACAATTCACTCACTCTATCACCCACTTTCTATTTAGAATCCTTCTAACTGCCCTAATAGTGATAAAGTTCTAAGAGTTACATTTGTCATGGAAATATGTTTTGGATGACTACACATCTATAACCTATATTGAATTTTTTTACCTTCTCAATGAGAGGAGAAAGAGAGAAAGGAAAAGGAGAGAATTTAGAACCCAAAATTTAAAAAAATGAATATTAAAAATTATTTTACAAAAAATAAAATAAATTTAAAAAGAAGTTACACCCATCATCTTCTCATAGAGATAGGTAAACAGTTTAACCTTATTGAGTCTCTTATGATTTCTCTTTCACATTTACCTTTTTATGCTTCTCTTCAGTCTTATATTTGAAAGTCAGATTTGCTAATCAGCTCTGATCTCTTCATCAGAAATGTTTGAAAGTCTTCTATTTCATTAAACATCATTTTTTTCCCTTGAAGGTTTATACTTAGTTTTGCTGGGTAGGTTATTCTTGGTTTTAATCTCAGCTTTTTTGCCTTTTGGAATATCATATTCCAAGTCCTCCATTTCTTTGGTGTGGTAGTTGCCATATCTTATGTGATCCTGACTGTGGCTTCATGGTATTTGAATAGTTTCTTCCTAGCACGTTGAAGTATTTTCTCTTTGACCTGGGAGCTCTGGAATTTGCAGTAATATTCCTGGGAGTTTTCATTTTGGGATCTCTTTCAGGTGGTGATCAGTGGATTCTTTCAATTTTTAATTTTCCCTTCTAGTTCTAGGATATGAAAGCAGCTTTCCTTGACAATTTCTTGAAATGCAATGTCTAGGTTCTTTCTTTGTGGTTTTAGGCAGTCCAATAATTCTTTTTTAAAAAAAATTATCTTATTCTCAACTGAAAAAATAAAACAATCATTTCCATACATAGTACAATAGGGGGAAAAGATGATTATACATGAAACTGCAAATCTATTACATACAACTTGCTATTCCTTTAAATATATAATAAAGTCATCATGTAACATTTTTTCCTTTTCCTTTTTTCTTCTCTCCTCCTCCTCCCACCTTAGAGATAGTTACCATTTTAAATTATCACCCCCAACCTATTTTCCAGGTCACTTGTTTTTCTGATGAGATAATTCACATTTTATTCTTTTTTTTCCCTTATGTTGACATTGTTTTATTGTTTCTCGATGTCTCATGGAGTTATTAGCTTCCACTTGCTTAATTTTAGTGTTTAAATAATTATTTTCCTCATTGAGCTTTTGTACTTCTTTTTCTATTTGGCCAGTTCTACTTTTTAAGGAGTTCTTTTTGTTGGTGAATTTTTGTACCTGTTCTTCGTTTAGACAATTATATTTTTAAGGGTTTTTTTTTAGTATTTCTGTGCCTCTTTTACCAAGCTATTAATTGTTTTTTTTATTTTTTTCCTTTGTTCTTATTTCTTTTTCTAATTTTTCTTCTGCCACTGTTAATTTGATTTTGAAAATAATTCTCAGTTCTCCTTTGACTTGTGTCCAATTCTTATTTTTTTTCTTTGAGGCTTTGCTTGTAGCTGTTTTGACTACATTGTCTTATTCTGAGTTTGTGGCTTGATCTTCTCTGTCACCATAGTAGCTTTTTATGGTGAGGGTCTTTGTTTGTGTTGTTTGCTCATTTTTCTACCCTGTTTCTTGATTTTGAAGTCTATGTTAAATTTGGGCTCTGTTACTGTCATGAGTAGGGGAAAAGCACTGTCTCAAGCTTTAGGCTTTTTCTCATTGCTGTTCTCAGAGCTAGTTCCAGGGGTTTTGTTTAAGTTTTCAGTGCTTCCAAGGTGATATGATCTAGGGAGATGTGTGGTCACTGCTCTCCTGCTCTGCACTCTCATCCTTACCCAGGAAAGGTCCCTGATCCCTTGGGATTGCAATCAGTACTGCTCCTCAGAATCTCTGCTCCCTTCGGACCAGAAGTGACACTGTTTCTCAGGTTTCCTGTTCCCTTGTGACCAAAAATGATACTGCTTCTTAGGGCTCCCCTCTCTCAATGAATATTCTACTCTCTGCCCTTGAACTATGACCCAGAAGTGAATATAGGCAATGGAATTTCCAAACAGCATCTGGTCCTGCATCTGGTGGTAACACAGGAGTCTCCTGTAATCTCTTTTTGACCAGTTACTAGGTCCCCTTATCACTGCTGGCTTAAGTGATCCTGAAGCTGTTGCTGTTTCTATTGCTACCCTCTAGTTTTTAAGCCAGCCTCCAGCCCACTGTCACAGGTTTCTCCTTCCAACTTTCTAATTTTTCTTAGGCTAGAAGAATGTCTCACTCTGACCCTTTGTCTCTGCCACTCCAAAATTTGATTTGAGCAGTTATTTTGAAGTTGTTTGAAGGGGTATTTTAGGAAAGCTCGGCTGAGCACTTTCATTACTCCATCATCTTGACCCCACTTCCTGCTCTTGAATATTTAAATATTTACCAGTGTGTCATTCAATGAAGAAAGTTGAGAAATACAGTCATAGGCGATCTTTAAAGGCTGAGAAATGGACCCATTTGAAAGTTACTAGCTGTAAATGTGTTATTAATAGCCACTCTTCTTTAAGGTGTTAAAATGCTTTTAAATGAACCACACTTGGGAAATGTCTTAGTAAGGACAAACTTGTCTATGAAGTTGAAAGTTCTAATAGTATCAGAACATTGTTAGCCTTTTCTAGGAATAACTGAATGAGTGACTGTGGCCACATATTTCAAGACCTGATAAGAGGAAGATCTGAGTTAAAATAGTCCAAGAAAAGGGAGGACTCTTCAAATGAAGAGCTTAAAGGACAGGAACAAGCCTTCCTGGTTCTTAGAAAGGAACATAAAGTAACACCAGATAACACGTCAGCTTGCCTACACAAAAGCCTAAACAGTAAATGGGAAAACACAAAAAATGGAAATTAGATCAGATCACATCAAAGATGTACAAAGAAATAGGAGCCAGTCTGTGGCTATGGCTACATAATGATAAAGCGGCCATGAAATTCAGTCAATCTTTTCAAAGCAAAAAAAAAATAAAACAACCTCTTTCCCCATCCCTCAAACTAACTGGTTCTGTTAAAAAAAATCAATCATACCAGTCGTTTAGCTTTGTATAGACAAAACAACCCATTGATTGACTGAATTCTTGTCTTTGAACATTGTTGAGTAGCTACAAATGGTAACAGTGTTCAATTATTCCATCCTTGATGGAAGATGACTAAAAAGACCAGCATTTTAATGTTTTTTTCTCCTTACCTGAGTCTTTTGAAAAAGAAATATCTACTGTGACTAATCAAGAGAAATTTCCGTTTGTGATGGGCAAAATACAGGAGAAAAATAGACTAACAGAAAGAAAGAGTACTGTTGAAAACTTTAAAAAGATGAATTATCCAAACTGAGCCTGATGACATGTGTAGTAAAGACCTAGAAGAGACATTTTTTGAGAACTCAAAATAATAGTCCTTGAAGATTGGAAAAAGACAAGAGCCTTACTTTCAAGAAAGAAACAAAGGAGGACCCTAGTCATTAGAGAGTTGTCAACTTAACTTTAAGCCCTGACAGGGATATAGAATGCTTCATCTTTGGGTCCACAAGCATTGCTGTTCATCCCTCTTTTCAAAAAAAAAAAAAGACCCATGACATCACTATGGGTGTTGTCTTGGCTCACACATGAGTTGGGTTTAAGTGAGGCAGAGTTTCAGCCTTACTTTCTTTTCCAGAAGCAATGAAGTCCAGTGGCAGGACAAAAGTAAAGATGACTGGCAATGGCCTGGGATGTAGTAGATGACCTTAGTGTCTTTAATGTCTGACCAAACTCTAAGCACTCCACAGCATCTGCTTGAGCTGCCTTCATGGCCATTGGAAAAAGTTGTTCTCATCCAGCCATTCTGCCAAAAGTCTTCACATGCTTTGGGTAGGCATTCCCCTAACTCACCTCAGGATTTGAAGCCTGTCTGTTACCCCAAAGCTGATTTAACCCACCTGCTGAGACAGTTTTACCAGAGTGTGGCTGCTGCACATGCTACAACTTCTTGGAGCCACAGGTGACAGATGGACACCAAAGGTGGGTAAGCAGACCTGAAAAGGGCTTGGCAAGCCCTCTTCACCAAAGGTGAATACCCCTTACATCCCAAAAAGCATAGATCTTGTCCAAAAGAAATAAAGGGAACCTCAGATATTACCTCAAATATTTACTAGCTATATTACCTTGAGCAAATCAGTTAATCTCTAGTTCTTTATTTATAAAATGAGAGGGTTAGACTCAATGGCTTCCAATGTCTAAGTATGTGATCCTATGGACCTGCAACAATACTTGTGGTCAAGGCTTTAGCAGATTGTGTTTACCCAGTGATTGCTCTTTACATAATCCACACATGTAGTCAATTTCCACAGAAGTGACAGTAAGTGTTGGGTGTTTTCACTGTGGGTATCTGTGCTCAAAATAACTTAGCACAGTCCTTAATGCATAGTAGGCACTTAATTAATGCCTGGTGATTGGTTAATTGATGAAAGACAGTTGTTCTTCTCCACCCCCGCTTCAACAGACATTTAGTAACATGGCTACTCTGTGTTAAAATGCTATATTCCTTGATGGAGGTGATAGACTAGATAAATCATAGTTCACATCCTTGTGGGTTCTTAAAAAAAGCCACAAAACCAGAATCAATTGATAAGTTGTTATTAAATGCCTACTATGTTTCAGGCATTGTGCCAAGTTCTGGGGATACAAATAAAGATGAGACAATAGTCCCTTCTCTCAAGGAACTTGACTGAGTGTTACAGTCTTTGTCACATTCAAAAAAAAAAAAAAACAGTGGTAAAATCACAATCTCTGCCCCCAAACGAATTAATATTTGTAAAGTGCTTAGCCCAAAGCCTAAACATAGTAGGTGCTACATAAATACTTATTCCTCTTCTCAGTCCCTAAGATTAGAGAATTTTTCAACTATCCACTAGATTCCTAGCATTCACATAACCCACAATCCCATCAAGTCATTCCTACTCAGTGAGGAGACCAGATAAATATGATCTAGTTAATTTCTCATTAAAACCTTCCTCTGGATGTTTGCACAGTAAATACTTGGTGTGAAGAGCAGCCCCTAACCTCCCACCCCTTTTCTTCTCCTCCTCTACTTAATCAGACCTAATTGATATTCCTTTGTCTTATCCACAAAACATTTAAATCTGTTTTCCACTTAATCCATTTTGACTAAAAAAGAAATTTGTTCTAGTCTAGATTTTTTTTGAAGCTTGTTAAAGTCATCAGAGCATTAAAATGTAAATTCTAATTGTTGTCTATAATACAGGGTGAAAAGGAATCTTGAATATTTCATAATGGTGATAGGCACACACACAGGGCATGTGCAAAGCTGGTGAGTTTGGAAAGTGGCCTTCTGGGACCATTAGTCTATCTGTGTGTCTTGGCTCAGTAGGGGACAGTGTGTTAAAACACCTGTGTGGAAAACAACTCTATATACATTTGCCTATCTTTATCAATTAATGTGGAATGAGCTCTCAAGATGCGGTAGGAAAAATCCCTAGCCATGTCTACTGTTCAGTGCTAACCAAGATAAAGGGATGCAGGCAAGGAACACTATCTGACAGGGCTTGGCATTGGTGTGAAGCAGCCATATGCCTCTGATGCATAACAAAAACAAATTCTTTAGACACCACTTAGTGGGTGTCTGAGAAGAGATGCATTCCTTGTAGTAAGCTGGCATTAACTACACAGCTAGAAAATAATACAAATAGCTGAGATTTATATATGACTTTAAGACTTACAAAGTACTTAACGTGCAAAAGCCTCAAAATAACCCTGTGAGGTAGGTACTGCAGGAATTATCCCCCATCTTAGAGGTGAAGAAATGGAGGCTTGGAGAGATTAAGGGGTTTAGCAGAGTCATTTCTTCAGGGAGTTTGGGAGATGAGATTTGAAACAAGGGTCTCCTGACTTTAAGCCTCGAACACTTAGAAAAATTTTACACGTGCCATTGCTACTCTCCACTACCTTCCTCTGTAATAGGATATAGTTAAGCCAGAAAACTCTTCGTTGGTGATTTCTAATAACATATGTCTCCTTCTTCACCTGTAATCTCTCCTCTCTGCGAAGAGGAGGGAAGCATGCTTCATGTCAAATTCTCTGACATCAGCACTAGTAACTGCATTGATGGCTTTCACACTTTTTCCTTTATATTCTTGTAAATTACCTTTCTAATTCTGTTTACTTCACCTTGAATCAGTTAATATAAGCCTTCTCTGAATTCTTTGTATTCATTATTTTTTATGGTGTAATAATATGTATTAGAATATAAAGGTTAGGACAGGATCTATGGTTTCATTGATATAAAGAACTTTCAGATGAAGAAATTCCCTCTGTCAATACAGTCTGGTAGCTTCTCTGTACCTTACTATCTTAAAGAAATGGCACAGTGGATAGAACACCAGCCCTGGAGTCAGGAGGACCTCAGTTCAAATTCAGCCTTGACACTTACTAGCTATGTGACCATAAGCAAGTCACTTAACCCCCATAGCCTCACCAAAAAGCCAAAAAAAAAAAAAAAGCCCACCAACCAATCTATGTCAGAATTGAGACATGAACTTAGCTTTACCTGACTCTAAGACCCATTCTTTCTTTTCTATGCTAAGCTTACCCCAGTCTGTTCAGATCTGCCCCAATTAGTGAGCACTCACTTTGTTTCTAATGTGCGCTTTTGCCACCACAAAAAGTGTTGCTTATATATAAACATTTTCCTGCGTGTCAAACCTTTCCTATCTGTACTTGTTTGACCTTCTTGGGACAGATGTCTAGTAGTGCTATTGCTGGGCCAAAGATGGATACAATTTATTTACTTTTCTAGTCTAGTTCCAAAATGGTTTCTAGAACGGTTGGACTAATTGATATTCTGTAACAAACTACCCTGAAGGATGTGCTTTTCAAGGCTGAGCCCATTGTATCTGGTCAAGGGGGACTGGTTGGTACTGGCAGGGAAGGCAACTGTCCTAACACTTTATCACCAATCCTTCATGACAAAGTGTGATGCTGGGGAGGCAGGGTCCAGTTGGAATGACACTTTGAGAAAGTTAATTACATTATAGATTTTCGTCAAGTTTATTTAATGAATGAGAATTGTGGTTTTTCTTAAATGACTGAATAGGACTGCACTGTAATTTCATTGGCATTGGAAAGTTCCAGGTGAGATAACTCCCTCTACCTATGCAGATCAATACCTTCTCTACAACTTTATCAGAGAGTTGCTTATAGCCCTGAGAAATTGTGACTTATCCAGGATCACGAAGGGATTATATGTTAGAGGCAGGGCTTGAACCCAGGTCCCCTTTGCTTCAAAGCAAGCTTTCTATCCACTACAACAGTCTACCTTTCCCCTTTATGATTGAACATTCAATAAGTACATTAGTATTAAATATTAGTACAGTGTCTGGCACATAGTAGGCACCATATAAATGTTTATTCCCTTCACTATTCTTTCCCCCTTTCTCCCAAAGGTAGAAGTCAGAAGACTAGGCTTTCTTTCTTCCCAAGCTCTCATAAATTCTGCCCTTCATGCGGGCATTAGTGTGGGATAATCATTTCCCTTTAATAAAGAAAGTTTTATGCAAACGGGCTTGAGTATATACAAAAATGAACACAAATGAGTTTTTGGGGAAGGAGGGAGCTAGCCATAACTGCACTCATTAGATTAAAGAAAGAAGTGGATTTTCCCCCCTTCTTTCTATACATATGTGCATGTTTGGGGGAAGAGAATAGGGAAAGCATTGGTGAAGACAAAATAAAAAGAGGAAAGAATGTTTGAGATCTGGATTTTCCCCCCAAAAAATTAACCATTAAAGGTATTTCTCATTTTGCCTGTTTACATACAGATTTAAACTGTAAGCACTAAGAAGGCAAGATGTGGACCTTCCTCATGACTTGGCTATAAATGTCCATATCCAACACTTATCAGAGAAAAGTTCTTCTTTCCCTAATTTAGTTTAGAAAAGGCTCCATATGAAGACATTGGAAATGGGAGATGCTCATACATAGTCAATAAAATCCTCCCTATGATCCTAACAACTTACGGATGTTTTAAGCTGTTATTAAAAGGGTACTGATTTTTGCAACAGAGTAAATTCTGAATCAAGGTTTGTTTTTGTTTTTTTCATTTCTCAAATTCTTTATTAATTATTCTACCTGACCCTTTCAAAAA
This sequence comes from Vombatus ursinus, assembly GCF_900497805.2. Taxonomy (NCBI): domain Eukaryota; kingdom Metazoa; phylum Chordata; class Mammalia; order Diprotodontia; family Vombatidae; genus Vombatus; species Vombatus ursinus. The sequence continues at coordinate 8,772,710 of NW_020954588.1, read as the reverse complement.
AGAAAAAAAAGGAAAAAACTTCCAATTTCCATATAAAATAATCTAAAAACAATGATAAAAAAGGCTTCAGCCCAATGACATAATTATTAAAATTTCCATTATTAAATGACTAACAGTATGCACATTAAGTGTATCTGGAATAAAAACAGTAAGTGGATAATGAAAAGAGCTATGTTTTCAGTGGAGCAGAAGAGACAGTTCCAGGTAAAGAAGTGATTAAAATATTGGTGTGCAGACATCAAACAGTGTTTTCTTAATGATAAAATTCTGCAGTGGGCTGGGGAATAATGAGACTTCTCTAATATCCCTTAAAGCACCAGGCATTGCACTGACGTCTGTGAGCGTGACTCTGGAGCCTGTTGGGATTTTTTATGATGGTGATAAATCAGCAATTATATAAAATATAATAACTTCATGTTTTTTAATCAAAGACTATTATTAGAATGGTGTGATATCTGGAGCTTCTCCATAGTTAGTGTATTAAAAATATTCTTTATTAAGTACATTCATAAAGATTGTCAGAATAAGTGGAAAATAACCTATTTGCAGGTCAAGCAACTGCATCCTTAATGTTCTGTAGCTGCTGAATCACGGCTGATTAATACTTTCTCAACCAGATGTGATTAACTAGCAGTCTGGCTTGGAAGGACCTTCTCATTAGTTGTCCGATTATTGTCTTGGTCCCTCACTTAAAGAGTGATTAGTGCACCAATTAGCCACCCTTCTGTCTTACTCAGAGTTAGGAAGTGGATGGTTTCACCATGTCTGAATGTCAGCTATTGTGCTAGTGTCTTCTGGGTGCCATACCAGTTGGGGAGTGATGAGAATCAATGGAAAAAAGTCCAGGATTGAGAGTCCAAAGACTTGGGTCAAACTCTGGCTTTGCCACTTATTTGTATAACTTTGGGTAAGTCACTTGACCTCTCCACAATTGGAATTATTCATCTGTAGATGAAGGCATTGGACTAAGGACTTTTAAGGTCCTTTGCTGCTCCAAATTCTATGATATGAATAGAAATGGAGAGGGTCCCCTGAATTCTTCTCTCCTCCAATGCCTGCCTTTTGAAGAACATCCTCCCACACACCCACACCCGCTCCATCCCTCGCTCCTCATGCATACACCAATGTTCAGGTGTGATCACTCACATTTTTATACTATCTTCACATACATTACCTCATTTGTTTCCATAAAAAGTTAAAACTAGAAGAGATTTTAGAGATGATCTAGTCTAATTTCCTTATTTGGCAGATGAAGGTCAAGAGAACTCAAGTGGCAGTTTCTTCCAGGTCACACAATAGCCAAACCTCAGGTGAAGACCTGAACCCAAGTCCAGGCCTTCTGCGCCCAGGCCAGTGTTCTTCCAATAATACAAAGCTGAGGCTCCCATGGAAGTTCCCTACCAAGCATTATCTCTTACCTTTCTGACTTATTTTTCCCCAGACCATCAAAGAAACCTAGGTGTATGGAGCTAGTATGTTAGGAGGTCAGCTACCCCCGCAGCACTCTCCACATTTTTTAGAGCTATTCATTCTAAATATTTTACCCCTCTGCTCCATTTTTTCCAATGGTTCCCTATTCTTCAGGAAGTGACATTCAGATTGCTTTGAATGGCATCCAAACCCCCACCTAATCTGACACCACTTTACTTTCCAGGCTTATCGCTCCCTTCTACTAAGTCCCTTCAAGTCAAACTGAGCTACACTGTCCCTCAAACACAACCTCTCATGTTCCTGCTTCCATGCTTTCGCTGATGTTATTCCCTGTCCTGGGAATATCTTTCCACTTCCAACTGCTGAATTTGATTTTGAATGCATTTTGGATGCCACCTCCTCTATTTGTTGAGACTCCCCTACTCCCACCCCTACCTCTTCTTGGTAGTAACCTTCCCTAACTTGGACTTCACATCGTACTTTATTTTATATCTTTATTATGTACTTATTTTATAATATATTAATCTATGTGTCCTATCCCCTTACTAGAGAGTAAACTCTATGAGGGCAAAGATGATATCTAGACTCTAAGAGTATATATGTTCTCCCCATCTTAATTATCTAAGTTCAGTCAGTATTTAAATATTTGTCAATTTAAGGGGAGGGAGGAAAGGCTATCACATCATGATGTGATCATCTCTGGTCTTCAATCTGGTCACTCAGCCTTTGGAGATATGGGACATTTTTGTTCCTTAGGAACTATGAAACTCTTAGGAAAACAAGACTCATACTCAAGCTCCTCATATGCTCATTTGTAAATCATAGCACCAAAGTATGAATTTACAATTGGAGACGTATCTGTTATCCATGGAGAATATCTTCCTTTAGTTAATGGGCCCAAGAAACAATGTGAGGTATCTGAAAAATTCTTTGGTGATTGTAGATTAAGATAAAGGGATTTCCAGGGGATAATCCATCCATATCATGGTGTAGCCCAAATCACAAGATCATTGATTTAGAGCTGGGGAAGGACCATAGCAATCATCTGATCCAACCCTTCTCATTTTACTTATAAGAAAATGGAAGTCTAGAAAGGTTAAATGACTTACCCAAGGTCAAACAGTGGCAGAAGTAGGTCTTCTGACTCCATATCCTACATATGTGTTAATGGCCCATGCTACCTCTCAATCATCCTTTGCCAAAGCATTATTTGTTTTTAAGTAGTGCTGGTCATTTTAGATCAGAGTATTTTCTTTCACTAGCCACTGCGAAATTGGTGGATAATAATAAAGGTCTTATTCATTCATTCTCTCTCCTTCCTTCCCTTTCTCCCTCTTTCCCTCCCTCCCTCTCTTAATCTCTTCTTCTTTCCCTTTCACTTTCTATTCTGGTTAGAACCCTCCCACTCCCTGCCCCTTTGTGCATATGCATACATATGCATAAAGGAAAAACAAATTCACTGATTTTTAAAAATCTAATGAATATAGTTATAGTTAGCACTCTCCCTCCCATAATCATCTTGCAGCCATGTTGTATATATTTATCCATATGCTTAATATATATAGTCTCACCTATTAGAATGGAAGCTCCTTGAGATCAAAGGCTATTTCAATTTTGAATTTGTAGCTCCAATACTTAGCACAGTGCCTGGCACATAGAAAGTACTTAATAGATGCTTGTTCATTCTGAGTTCTATTTCTATTCTATCTTCGTTAAGCCAGCTCTTCTAAATGTTACTCAAAGACTTTGTTTCATTGATGGTATTTCAAGAAGGCTGATACAATGCAGGAACTTGATCATAGGAAACAAGAGTATAGCTTAATTACTGGAACTACAGGAATTTAGGACTTCTGAAAGCAAATCCTTGAATGCCGAACTGCTTCTGCAGGATGTCCTCATTTCCCCTACCCTGGGACCAGGGTGGTCCTGGAAGGATGCAAGGATAGGGAGGCAGGAAAGATGAGAGACTTTGTTGTGATTTAAAAAAAACAAACATTTCAGTTTTCCTTTCCCCTCTAAACTCCCACAGCCAGTTCCTCCAGTCATTTACCATATTTGCACACATCCGTAGAAAGAAGTATTTAGGTGGTACAATGGATAGAGTGCTGGACCCTGAGTCAGGAAGACCTGAGTTCAAATCTGGCCTCAGACACTCTCTGTGTGAACCTGGGCAAGTCATATAACCTCTGTCTGCCAGTTTTTTCACATGCAAAATGGGGATAATAATAGCACCTACATTCTATAGTTGTGAGGATTCATTAACATTTGTGAAGTGCTTTACCAACTTTTAATATGCTATCTCAATGTTATTATTACTATTATATGATATAGCAAGTGTAAAGAGCTTTGTAAACTTTAAAACCCTGTACAAATGCTAACAATTTTAAGCCAGTAAATCAGGAAGACCTGAATTAAAATCTTGCCCCAGATGCTACCCAGGTGACCTTAGGCAAGTCACAACTTCACTGGGCCTCACTTTCCTCTTTTAGAAAATCCGATAAGAGCCCCTGAAGCCCCTACCTCATAAGACTGTTGTGAGGATCAATTGAAATAAAAGATGGAAAGCACTTTGCAAACTACATATACACCTGTATGTATACACATACATACATATATATGATATAAATGTTAACTGTTATTCGTAAGTGGAATATAGAGAATTCTGATTTATTCCATGACCCCATTTCAAATCCATGCACCATCTATCCTACTTGTGTGACTCTGGGCAAATCACCTTGCCTTTAGACTTCACCTTCTTCATCTATAAAATCAAGCAGTTAGATTCAGTTCCCCTAAGGTATCTCCCAACTCTCTAGACCTATGTAATATTTTCCCATATGTCCTCTGTGTGTGTATATATATGTGTGTGTGTGCATTTGTGTGTGTGTGTGTATGTGTGCGTGTACCATTAGAGTCAAGACTGTTAATGATAATACTGATAACACGGCCACTCAGTGTCTGACTCAGAGACTTCTTGGGGTCCCACAGACTTTTTTGAACACCTTTCTAGTTTTTGCTCAACAGAAATCTATCTTGGCAGTCATATATAGGCTATTTTTTCACATACACACAGTCAGCGTAGGGTAGACAAAATGGTAGCCCAAGGAAATAAAACAGTACTGGGAAGGGACCAATAAGAGACAAGCTGAATTTCAAATTGACTGTGGCAGACCAAGAAGGGAAAGGCCAGTCATCTGATCAGTAGATCAGTTGGTAATTCTAATTGTTTTCTTGCATTCATTCAACAAGCATTTAATTGCCTACCCCTTATGGGAAAAAAAAATCTATACTAGAAGCTGGAGATACAAAGATCAAAATAAAACTACCCCTGCCCTCAAGGAACTTGCCTTCTATTATGAAAAGTTTATTTCAACAAACTGAAATACCTACTGGTTGTCACTACCTGCATTGTCACTCCTGTGCCAATTAAACACAAGTCAGCATTATTTGGGGAACTGGTCCTCTCACAGTGAAATTCATTCCATATTTTACCAATTTGTTTTTCTCTAATCCAAGTTTCCTCTCAGAGGTTCATGAAGTAGCCACAATTATTGCTTGTTTCTAATAAAAGCTCATTTAGAGAGGACATTCAACTAGGTGGAGAAAGCCCCAAGGGTAGGATTGGGGAGGGGGTTAATGAAGTATTTAGATGGACTCCATTGAAGTATTGATTTCCCCATTTCAAAATTGGACATTAAACATTTAAGCAACTGCTTTGCTAATGAGAAGTTAAAGTCGAAGAGGTCAGAGGCTGTCTTCAAATCCCCATCTGTAATTCCCATGGGCTTTGGTGAGAGTTTCACACATAGAGCCAATGGCAATGTTGTATTAAGCTTTCTTTGATGTTAACGTCAGAGCCATGTTCTTTCATTTATGGACCCGATTCCTACAGGGAGATCATCATTAACAGTTGTTTTTAGCTTCTCTTCCATCTGAAAACTCTGAAGACATGCTCCACTTTCTCTTGTAGGCACCGTCACAGCGGATTGCTTTTCTGTATTTCTTCTGCCTCCATCCACAGGTCAAAGAGCAAACACAATGTACAACCCTTCCCCACTGAGTAGGACCTAGAAATCAAGCATTCTTGGTTAGAATCTAGTCCTAAGCTTTGGATGAGGATTTGAACTCTAGGGAGCTGGGAGGAGAGGGAGGGAAATGACTCTGACTATTCTCACCTTAAGGTGTGATATCTGGAGCTACTGCTGATGTCAAATGCAACTTCTGAATCAGTGTCACACGCTCTGATAAACACCCCATGACAGCCCACAGTCAACAGCGGAGTATTTCTGGAAACCGTCCAATTCTTAGGAACGAGGAGCCATTTAGACAAGCTCTGTTGGGCAGGTCATGTGCTGAGAACGAACCAGACTAAGATATCAAAGCAGTTTCTGGATGTATTGTCGTAGTGGAACAGATGGAAGGCAGAAGAAATGCTTCAAGGCTGTGTTAGAGCACAATTTTAAGTAGCGTGTTGTATCCATTGACAGTGAGGAAATGATAGTCATGTCTAGATCACGTGGGGTGCTATAGTTCAGAAAGGGATGGTTTGCTCCATATGAGAGTCCTTGTTCTGCTCCAGACAGGAGGAAGAAGGACCATCCTGAGCCTTCTGCTGATAAGTTAGTGCCACACACTTTGAGGAGGATGGAATCAAGAGAACTGATAAATAGCACCCCCTTCTGTCTTACACACACACACACACACACACACACACACACACACTCACACACACTCACTCCCTTTTTTCTGTGGACAAGAACCATCTCATGTATATTAGCTATGAATGGAGTTTGATTAATGTAAAGTTGTATTGGATGCGTATAACACTGGAGAATATGAGATTTAAGGTTGGAAGAGACCTTAAAGGTTGATTAGGTCAATTCGCTCATTGATTGAGGATGAGACAAAACAACAGTAGGGCAGATGCATTAACACCTGAGGTTCCTGTGCCTGGGGAGCATATAAAAATAGGAAAAGATGACAGAGGAACTAAGCTATATAAAAGGATTGGGAGAAAGTAAAGGAGAAAGAGGGGCAGGTAGGTGATACCACAGTGCATAGAGCGCTGGGCCTGGAGTCAGGAAGACTCATCTTTCTGAGTTCAAATCTGACCTCAGATACTTACTAGTTGTGTGACCCTGGGCAAGTCACTTAACCCCATTTGCCTCAGTTTCTGCATCTGTAAAATGAGCTGGAGAAGGAATGGCAAACCATTCCAGTATCTTTGTCAAGAAAACCCATAAGAGACTGTGAACAAAAAGGAGAAAGAATTAAAACAATCAAAGAGGTAGAAAAGGGTAACAAATAAAGAAAGTGACTTGTGCCATATGCTCAGGGGAAAGGAAATAATTCAAGATGTGGTGCATTGGGAATTCAACTATCTGTGTGATATTGGGCAAGTCACCGAACTCATGTGGCCCATATTTGTAAAATTAGTGTAGAACTAGATGACTTCTAAAAATTCCTCCAATCTCTAAATAAATCTATGACTTTAACCTTATTACATGTTATTTTTACATTCAACTTATTGTATTGTGATATTAGTATATTAACTTGAACTCTTCTTTCAAAACACAGCTTAAACTCTACCTTTCTCAGGGAGCTTTTCCTGATTCCCATAACTGCCAGTGCCCTTTCCCGTCAAATTACCTTGTATTTAATTACTTGGTGTCCAGCCGTATTTATTCTCTTTATGGTTTTTCTGTATATGTTTAGATATGTACTTGTTGTCTTCTCCATTAGAATATAAGCCGCTTGGAAGTAAGGCTTGTTTCATTCTTTGCATTTTTATCCTGTGCCTAGAACAAGGCGGGAAACCCTTGACAAATAAATGTTGCATTGAATTGAATTCAGGTTGAACACGCCTTGTTTCATTTCACTTTTTTTTTCCTGGTAGCATTCCAAAAAGGCCTTATTTCTTCAGGGCCTCAGAAAACCTGTCTGGGCTATCAGGAACTGACATATTTAGGTACACTATCTACCTCAAATCATTTATCCATCCATCCATCCATCTATCTATTTATCTATCTACTTACCTATCTATCTATTATACCTATATGGGGTGGTTGTGTGTGTGTGTGTATGCAGAAAGAGAAAGTGAGACAAAACAGAGAAAGTGAAAGAGAGAGAGAGGAGAGAGACAGGGAGAGAGACAGAGATAAGGAGAGGGAGAGAAAGAGGAAGAGAGAAAGAGAGAGAGAGAGAGAGAGAGACAAAGACAGAGACAGAGAGAGAGAGCGCGCGGGCTCTGGGGTTACTATCCCAAGCCCTCACTGGCACTGGGAGTTTAGGTCTCCAGAGAGCAGCTGCTACATCTCCTCTCAGAGTTCTAGGGGTAGCCCTAAGGGGTTGAGAGTATTTTTTTCTAGTGGTATAGTTCACAAACCACATTGTGTTTCTCCCAGTGATTATCATTTGATATAAATTAGCTAGCCAGACTTAGCTACTAGGAACAGGTGTTTACTAAGGTGGACCAGTGAGAACAACTGGTACAAAATTCCACCAGACCTGCAGTGTCCTTTCCCACAAGTACATACAGAGAGTCCAGAAAAAAGTAGACTGAGGCTTAGAACCCATGTTGTGAGAAAGAGAGTAACAGGACTCCTGAAAGTCCTTTTCTCTCCTTAGTGGGGACCTCTCAGAATTCCCTTTAGATTTTGGGGTAGATTTTTGCTGAATTCTTTGTGGAGTCCCAAAGCTGCCTTTCCTTGGTATCTAGTTTTGTTCTTGGCTCCTCCTTAAGAAAATGGCACCCATAATCAATCAATCAACACTTATTAAGTGCTTTCTATGTGGCAGGCACTGTGCCAGGCTGTTACAGGGATGTTGTTAGAATGTCCATGTTCTCAAACTCTGCCCCTAATCAGGGGTTGGTGGGGAGGGATGGAGAGAGGAGAGAGAGAGAGAGAGAGAGAGAGAGAGAGAGAGAGAGAGAGAGAGAGAGAGAGAGAGATTCTTCTCCTCTACAAGTGATTCACTCTCAAGGGCTTTCTGCAACCGCTGTCTTGACACTTGACTTCTGGGAGCTGAATTGATTTCCATTTTTATCCCAAACCCACAGAGCACAACTGAGAATTTTCAATCAACCTCAATACATTCCCTGTGTAGTGTCATTTCATTTCCTCCAATGACTAGAAACCTTTTATTCCTTCCCAACTTGATTAACCAGGTTGATCCCATTTAATTAATGCCATTGATTGGTTGGTTGATTTAAGAGAAGTGTTCTCATTGATAAAGGTATCACAGCTAGAGATTTTTATTATTTGCTTTAAGTGGGATGAGATGTTGATTCAATCACACATATCCCCTCTATACATACATACATACACGTTTGTATGCATGTGTGCGTGTGTGCATGTGTATACATGTTAATTTGAGGACTGAGACTCCACCTTATCCAATGAAAGAGGGCAGTCTTCAGAGTGGTTAGAGAGAGCAGCAGGTATGCGGGTCTCTTTTAACACCCTAGTCTGCCAATGCCTTCCTCTTCCTGTGGTTGGATGCCTGTCTATGTCCGGCTTTGTGTGTCTGCCCCATAAAAGAAGCTCCACAATTGGAGAACAAGAGATGAAGAAGAAAGTCTCTTTACTTTATTAGACACATCTATAAGGGTACATTTGAGAAAGAATGTAAGTAAAACTTCCATATTAAAGTTCACCAAGGACAGTGGGCTTGAGGAGGATCATGGGGTCATAAAGATAGAGTTATAAGCACCACAGAGTTGAATTAGCTCAACCTCCCATGTTATGAAGGAGGAAGCTGAGGCCCAGAGATTCACCCATGATCACATGGATAGCAAGTGGCAGAAACAAGATTTGAATCCAATCACTGCCTCCAAAGTCAATGTTCTTCTATACCTCACCTAGAAATGGGTCTATGCCCATGAAATTTAGATACCCCAGTTCCTGGTTGTCAGAATTAGGCAGATGAGTCTGACTTATTTGCATTCCCTCCCACCTCCATTTATTTCAGGATATACATGTGCATGATGCATCTCCAGTTTGGTAGGGAGGGGACAGAGGAAACATTTGTTGCCTGAGCAGGGCAAGTCAGTTCCTTTCTGCTTTTGATTGGTAACCTTGCAATTAGTTAATCTGTCCCTGACAGTAATATCCCTAAGGAAAGGAATGGCTTCTAATTACTAATATTTACCCAAGCACTCTGTATGGTTCAGTGAGCTCTGCAGGCAGACAATAAATGCTTATTAGCTCACTGACTGACTGACTGACTAGCTGAATATTAATAACATTAGCGCAATAGCTTTATTACATCCTTTATAGACCAAAATAATCAAACATAACTGATTCTGCAAGAAACAGTAACCAAAGGATGGAGCAGATCATTTTATTGATGTATTTCACATCATTCTCACTTCTTAATATTCCTTGCCCACATGTAATCCTCTCTGGTAACCAAAAATAGCCTTAAGCAAACCTGACCAACACAATGGTTCTGTCTGACAGTGTATGTGCTATTCCACCCTCGTGGTTCCCTGCTTCTCTGCTAAAAGGAGGAACATTCTACTATCTGTGTTCTGGAGTTGAGATTGGTCACCACTGATAATCCTTCTTATGTCATTCAATATTGTGGTCATTGGGTAATTTGTTCTCTTTGAGAACAAAGGAAAAACAACAACAACCACCCTAGATTCCATTTATATCACTCTGCTTTATTCCATGCATATCTTAACAAATTTCTCTGAATTGTTTCCCTTTGCCCTTTCTCATAGCATAATAATGTTATTTACATTCATAAATCATACTTTGTTCAGCTATTCCCTCCCTGTTTGTTTTTACTTTTTCACTACCACAAAGGGTATTGCCATAAATGTATTTGTACATGTGTGACCATTACTTCCACTTTTTATCTCCTTGGAGTATGTTCCAAGTAGTGGTATTGCTGGGGTAAAGGGTTTGTTCAGTTCAGTGGATTTTCTAGAATTCAGTAGTCCAAAGCATAGCCTGTAGCATCCCGAGGTGTACCTCTTTTTGACATGTGGGGCAAGCAGCACTAGAATCTCTCTTAAGTCAGCTTTGCAAAGGGCATAAATCTGTGGAAGGGGATCCAGGGACATCACAGGACTTTCCCCAAAGAAACTACTAATGCAAAAGTACCAGGGAACAATATAGAAGACTCATCCTCCTGCCTCTAAGACGCCTATCTACAAGTGGCCCTTTCCAGGAATCCCTGGAGATTGAAATGAATTGTTGAAGAGGTTTAACAGAAAAAAAACTCTTCCCCAGCAACCTCAGAATCTACAAGTAATTGAGAGTCTAGGCTGTCCTGCTCCAGTTATAGAACTGGCTGAAAGCTTTTCATCTCTAAAAGGAAACACTGTCTAATATTACTTTGCTTTGTCTCAATTCTTTTGTCTCTGCTCTACCTAAATCTGGAGCCAAGGCTGATTTTGCTAAAGGAAGATTGGCTTCTGTAAATAGTCAAACCCTGTGTGAGGTCAGAAGCAGAAACCTCTTCCCTAGAGAGTCAATATTCCATGATCAACTGAAAAGAGATTGAACAGTAAAAAGAAAATGGAGAAGTCTAATGAGTAACCAGGGGAAGTGATCTGGTGTTTACAGGCTAATGCAGAAGTGGATAAGGATATGTTTTACTGGTAATTGTATTGCTTATGATTCAGAAGCAACATCACATCTTTCAGTCATTGGATATGGATTTTAGGTAGTCCAAACTCAGTTCTCATAAAAATAAATGCCCCAAAGTGGTATCCATAGGAAAGCTATTTAAAAAAAAAAAAAAAGATTGCTTGTCTTGTTGTCCAGAATATACTTTTTTGGGGGGGCGGGTAATGTGATTTGGGGCTTGAATTGCCTCATGGGTTAGAAAAAAAATGAAATTGACAGCAGTTTTCAGATTAAAAAAAATCATTTAGCTTACCTACAAGAGATTAAAAAAAAAAGAAATTACTATTTGTGCTAATCCCATTGTTTTGGGGCACTAAGAATTTATATTAGCAGATACTATAATTAAGACTGCAAACTCTTTTTCTTACAACTCATGACTTTCAATTACTCAGATTTTGCGATGGTGGGAGAAGGGAAGTTTTGTTTTGTAGGAACTATTCAGTGATTCATCTTAACCTCCAGGGATTCCCAGAAAGGGCCACTTGCACAGTCAGAGGCCTTTTAGAGGCAGGAAGATGAGTCTTCTAAATTGTGCCCTGGGGGCTCTTCCATTGGTAGATTCCTTGGGGAAGACTTCTGATTCATATTCACCCTAAAGACAGCCAAGGAAAGTGAATTCAGATTTAGGGATTAGATTTTTAGATGCCCAAGTCCTCCTAGGGTATAAATTACTCCCTTAGGCATTGTAGAAAGTAAAGTAGATAGACTTTGCAGCTCTGAGAGCATCATTGAGTGGAATGGGTCAACAGTCTACTAAACTATGGCCTGAAGATGTGACTTTACCATTTTCCTGCCATATTCCCTGACCCTTACCCCCAAATAAATGAATATATATAGTATGTATGTGTATGTAGCTTTTTCCCTTCCCACTGGGAAGATATACTACAGTGGAGGAAATATTCAGGCCATGATTTAGTGAGGGGATTCAGACTCTCCTTCTATTCTCCTACATCAATATGTTAATCAAGTATTTACAGACTGACCATTTAATTAGCCTTCAGGCTGCCTTGGTGTTATGGATAGAGATCTAGCTTTGAAACCAGGAAGACCCAAGTTCAAGACTCACCTGTGATAAGTAAAGGCTATCTCATCCTGGGCAAGTGACCTAACCTCTCAGTGCCCTTGGCAATTCTAAAAGTAGCCATGAAGGTAGAGACCTGAATTGGTAGAGGGAGTTTCCTGGGCAGAAAGTCCCTATCCCTACCCTGTTTTTTACCTAACGCTATAGGGAATAAAAAAGACATATTTTGTAAACAGACCTTGTTTACAGATACTTACAAGCTTTATGATTAACATATGTGAAACAGAGAACAAGACAATAAAAAATGAAAGACTAATTGTATGATAAATATTGGCAAAAAATGCAGTAATTCAGTTGAAAAAGAACAGCACTGTCAAATTAACAAGCATGTATTAAGCACTTTTGGTGTGCCAGGTACTGTGCTAAACTCAAATTTACAAATTAGAGCAAAAAGACAATTCCTACCCTCAAGGAGTGTATATTCTAATGGGGGAACACAATACCAAAAAGGGAGCTGAGAAGGGGAAGAAAGAAGGAGGACAGAACATGAGGGCAGAGTTTGAAGAGTCAAGAGGGGATCCTGGAGATAAATGGGTGCTTCCTCATCATGGGGAGGAACTCACTAAAGGCAGAAGAGGCCAGTAGAGTCAAGGGTATCTATCTTTCAGAATAAGACGGCATGGAGGTGGAGGGATCATCCAGGGAAAGAGAGGGTTCATGGACAGAAAGAGGAGAAAGCCTGAGGGATGGAGAGATCTTCCCTGGTGAGAAGGCATGGTTGCAAAGTCAGGAGCAGGAGTGAAGAATCAGAAAGTCTTGGTTTCTTGTACTAATTAGCTTTTGACTCTGGGCTAGTCACTGAACTCCTCTGGACCTCAACTTCCTTTTCTATAAAACGAAGCACTGGACCAGATGATCTCTCATCTGCCTTCTGAGTCTAACACTCTATGACACTATGGGATGAATATCTTAACTCCTGGATGCAGTCTTATCTCCAGTGGAATTCTTCCTCGCAGTGAGATGGGATTAGAAAATAACATTCCACATAAAATAATAGGTTTACTGTATGGAAAATAACTTCTCATAGCCAGTCAAGCTTTCTTATTAGTGAAAATCTTAGTCATTGCTCCACCTCCTCTTTTCTGCCTGGTAAATTAGATTCTCCTTATTAGAAGGGATCATTAAAATTTTATTTCATTGCTTTTTAGGTATCTTGAAACACTTTTAAGTAGTTATTTTTCTCTGTATTGGGGGTGGGGGAAATGAGTTGATGTTCTCCTTGTAGGATAATAGCTGTAGGATAATAGTCCTGCAATTAATGCTGTTTGCCAGCTTCAGGCAGGGATACTTGTCTCCCTCTTCTCTTCTCTCCTCTCCCTTTTCCTCTTCTCTTCTTTCCTCTCCTTCTCTCCTATCTCCCATCCCTCCTCCCCCTCCCTCCCTCCCTCCCTCCTTCCCTCCTCCCCCTCCCCTCCCTCCCTCCCTCCTTCCCTCCTCCCCCTCCTCCTCCTCCTTTTTCTTCTTCTTCTTCTTCTTCTTCTTCTTCTTCTTCTTCGCTCTCTCTCCTTCTCCCTTTCTCTCCCTGTCCCTCTCTCTTTCTCTCCCCCAACCCTGCCCCAGTCCCATTACCCATTTGCCAGAGCTCAACATTTTGGTGTTGGACTTAATGTGGTCATTCTATTGGTTTTAGCCCTACTGCAACTCAGAACTCCTGAATTCAGGCAATTCCCTAGCCTCAGCCTCCTAAGTAACAGGGATTACAGGTATGTACCCCCATGCCCCACAGGAACACTTTTCCTGGGGAAAAATCTTTCCCAAAACACTGCAGAATTACTACAAGGGGCAAGGAGGGGATGGTGGGTGGGGAGTGATAAAAGGAAGCCAATCCTTTTTAAAAACTTTTTTTTTTAATTAACAAACATTGATTTTCTCTCTCTCCCATTTCCCCTTCCCACTTAAATTAATAATAGGGCTGAAACATGACAATGCCAAAAACTGAAATCAGTCACCATAAGCAAAATAGAGGATTAGTTGATTATCTGGCAAATGTGATAGATGTAGACAATGACCCTGGGTAAAGAGAGTAAGGAGTCCTTGAACTTTTTTTGTATATTTTAATAAGGGTATTTCAATTTAATTGGATTCCTTGTAATCTTACTTATTTTACACATTTAAAGAGTATTCTGAGGGGTCTATAGGCTTCACCAAATTGCCAAATAGGGGTCCATGGCACAAAGGTTTAGAACTCTTGAACCAAAATCAAAATAATTGTTTCCACAATAGTAGAGTTGGGAAGGGGGGAGGGGTAAGAATAGGACTTATTTTACTTGGGTAATTATTCAACTTTGCTTTGTCTTCCCTATTATGAGCTTAGAAAAGCAAATTTAAAATATACATGTGGCAGAAAGTGCTGATTCTGGAGTCAGAGGACTTGGGTTTGTAACCCACCTCTGATTCTTACTGTTTGAGTGACCCTGGGCAAGTCCCTCAGCCTCCAGTTTCCTCACTTTTAAAATGAAACAAACAGCCCCTGAGGAGGTGTCCAACTTTAAATCACTAGATCTCACATACCACTTGTAAGGTATATGCTTTTAATAACAGATGACTTAATACTGGGTCATCCTGCCTGAGGATGCTCATGAGGTTGGAAGATGCAGGCCCCCAGTCCAATACAAATAATCCATCCAGCAAACTCAAGGGGGCAAATTATCTCTTTCATTATCAATGTGTAAAATCCAGAAAACAGAGAATGGGTAAAACCACCAGCAAACAGCAGCTAAAGTTTAGGAATCACTCGGCTTAGCAGCCATTGCTTCCTCATGGTCTTTCAAGCTAAGTCCATTTGGCCCTGGAGCTCAGGCCCGCTCAGGAAGCTGATTACTCCTGAGTCCTCCTCTGACTTTTCCAGACATGTTTTGTTCTGCGTGGTTGTTGTTGTTGTTTTTTAAAAAGATCTTGGGCCTATCAGTCACATACTCAGGGAGACGTAGTATTTTTAACCACCTGAAGAAGACAGAAGCTGGAATCCATGGCAGATTTATGCCATGGTGAATTTATTTATCTATAGGGTTACTAGAACTGAATCATGACTTTTGACTTGACAGAGGAAGTAGAAGGATCAGGGAGTAATCAGCAACAGGATGAGAATGAAGAGAAGGGATCAATTTGGAAAGTTGCTGAGAGAGAACAGACCAGGCAGGAAATGACTAATTTGGGACCACTGGGAAAATGCAGACCGTAGCGCTCCCTGGAGATTCTAGAGACCAGTGAGTTGGCTCTCTAGGGGCAGAGAATTGTCAGGCTGGATTGGGTAGGAGTTGACAGATAAGACAGTATAAGAGCATTCTGCCACAGTGAAGTTTGGGGGTTCAAGGAGATGGAGGAGAGGAGAGACTGAGTCAGTCATCTGGAAAATTAGAATTTATTGTCGGCTGTTTTTTTTTTCTTTTGAAAAGATTATTTATTTTATTCTGGACTTAAGAAATAAAACAGGCATTTCCATAACATAGTAGAATAGAAGAAGAAAAAGATGATTGTGCATGAAACTGCAAATCTATTATATATTGTCTGCTGTATTAAAGACACTGTGCTAAGTCCTGCTTGAGTAAGACCAGATATACATCATGGTCATCTCCCACTCCCACCCCGCCACTCCCGTCTCATTGGTCTCTAGAAGCTTGTGGGTGGGGCTACACATTTATGTAGGAAATACATTTAAAAATGAATTGGCTGAGTTTGAAGACCAAGTCAGTGGAGTTATTGGTAGTGAGGTAGTGGCAAGTGACTTCACCTCTCTATGCCTCAGTTTCTTCATCTGTGGTACCTATCTCACAAAGGTGTTGTCAATATCATATGATACAATGTATACAAAACATTTTGCAAACCTGAAAGATATATTTGTGTGCGTGTGTGTGTGTGTGTGTATAATATACACACATATACACATATGTGTATATTGCAGTCACCATCTTGTTGCACATGTGGTAAATATATGTGCATGTATACATGCATGTATGCATATACACATATACATATACATGTGGTATGGCTATGTATATATGCTGTTCTATGTATGTATTTATGTATGTGTAGTGTGTACATGTATAGGTGTATATACAGCTAATTTGGCCACATAATGAGAAGACAGGACTCATTGGAAAAGCCCCTAATATTGGGAAATACTGAAGGCAAAAGGAAAAGGGGACAGCAGAGAGTGAGATAGATAGATAGTGTCATGGAAAGAATGGGTGTGAACTTGGAAAGACTTCAAGAAAGTGTGGAAGAGAGAAGGGTCTGGTGTGCTATGGTCCATGAGGTCATGAAGAGTCAGACACAACTGAATGACTCAACAACATGTCCGTGTGTGTGTGTGTGTGTGTGTGTGTGTGCATGAATGTTTATGTGCACACGTATAATTTTTTTGTTTGTTCATGTCTGTTTTGTTTCCTCAAATATAAATAACTCCTATATAAACTTCCTCCTCCAAGTGCAGATAAGTGAGAGTGATCTGGGGGCACTGAGGAATTAAGTGTCTTGCCCAGCATGACCTGTATGCATCAGAGACAGGATCTGAACTCGGGTCTCCCAGACCTCAAGGCCAGTCCTCTCTTCCCCCCGATCCATTCTGCCTTTTAAGCAAATATTAAAGTCACAATTATTAGAAATAATTGAACAGGAGAGAAAGATAGTTAAATGAAAGGAAAATGGTATTGCAAACATCTTTTTTTTGTAAACTTAGCAGAGAGACCAATTATTGGCGATTGAAGACAAAATTGGCTTAAAATGAAAAGATCAGTGAGGAATGAAGAGAAAAACTCACCATATCCAAGGATGAGAAAATAGCAGAGAAAGCAAATAGAGCTGGAGGATTGTTGACAAAGAGGAGAGGGTGAGAATTCAGTCCCTGAGTTTCCCCACAGCACGCCTTGGCCTCTTTGGGGGCCAGGCACTTTGTACTGGGGCCATGCAGTCATGGGGGCTCCATCAATCTTTATTGACCATGATGATTCATTTTAACTTGGCAGGAGAATTAATGGATTCAGAAGTGGGCAGAACATTGCCAAGCTCAGCTTTGCCAAATTATACTTCTGAGATGTTTGTTTGGTAATCCTTTAACACTTAATAAGACATTGCTACCTTCTTTATACTCCAATTTTAAATGTAATTTTGGGGCAGCACCATCTAGTAAATGGGGAGTCTCAAATCAGGAAAATCTGAGTGGAAGTCTAGCCTTCGATATACACTGACAGTGTGACCCCAAGACCATCTGTAACCTGGCCAACACTCTAAGACCATAAGTAGCAGAACAGTTAGTTGCGATCTTGCAGTGATAGAGGATATTTTTCCTTACCAGGACCTTCCTTTATTTAAAAAAAATCACAGATTTGGGGGGAGCACAAAGTTTTATTTTTTTTTTAAATTCCCATTAAGGATTTTGTTTCTTAAACAGTACTTAAAAAAAAAAAAACTCTTGTTGCAATGAAATATATTGTCCCTGGGTCTATAGGAAAAAAAAAGCTAATTAGGTCTTTCCTTTTAAATATTCATTGCTATTTTCAACAGTCTGTAATTTATGGTTGCTCAAATTATTTATACCTCTTACATACAGGGAATGTACCTCATGGATGGGCAGATGTAGATAATATTTTACTCCCCTATATTTCAAAGCTGCCACTACTTAAGAATCTGAGTATGGTTTGGCGAGAAAGATCTAGTCTTGAAGTTAGGAAGATCTGGGTTTGAATGGCTCCTCAGCCAATGAATAGCTTTATGACCCCGGGCAAATCGCGTTATTTGTCTGGGTTTCAGTAAGCTCCTTGAGGGCAGGGACTGTCTTCTGCTTCTTTTTTTCTATCTTCAGTGCCTAGTGCAGTTCCTGGCACATTTGTTGTTGATTTTTGTTCAGTCATTTCAATCATCTCCGACTTTTCATGACCCTATTTGGAGTTTTCTTGGCAAAGATACCAAAATGGTTTGCTTTTCCCTTTTCCATCTCCTTTTACAGATGAGGAAAATGAGGCAAGAAGGGTGAAGTGACTTGCCCAGGGTCACAACAGCTAGTAAGTGTCTGAGGCTGGATTTGAACTCAGAAAGATGAGGCTTCCTGATTTCAACCCAGTACTCAATCAACTGCAGTGCTGCCAACCTGCCCTTACCAGGCTCATAATAAATGCTTAATAAATATTGATTGATTGAAAACTCCTGTGTTTGGGTCAGATGACCTCTGAAGTCCCATCGAGCTCTAAATCTACGATTGTATGATTCTGCTCTTCAACATCATAGCCATAAATCCTACTGCCACCTCTTCAATTTTGTCCCCTTTCTCCCGAAAAAGACCCCCAAAGCACCACAAAACAACCTGATCCTACTTCTCTCCTTCATCCCAAAGCTAGTCAGGTTTGTAGTACCAGGACCTGGAAGGTCAAGGAATAAGGGGACAGAGAATGATCACTGACTATGATCATTCTTGGCACTTCCCCTCCTTTCTTTCTCCTAAAATTTCCCTAGTCACAGTACTAAGCTCAGAGCCAGGCTCTCCCCAGGCTATGTCCCATCTCCTTGCTTTCTCCCTGGAGAGGTTGCCTTCAGCTCCTGTATGTAGTGAAATGCCCAGTCTGGGCATTCTTTACGTTGTCCAAACTCACTACTATCATTTGTGTATGCCTTTGACTTTTCTTATAGTCACAGCACCAGAAAAAGCAAACCTAAAAAAGGAAACCTGCTGATTCTCTGTTCCCTATTGTTACTATTGATTACCAAAACAAATCACAGACAATTTCATAAGTGTGGTCTGCCTAGCAACAATAGCAATAACTGATTTCTAAAGATTTTTAGTTTGATAAGTACTTATTTTGCATACCTCATTTCATTTGATTCTCACCACACAGTATGGTAGGTGCTATAGCTATTGTTTCCATTTTATAGGAAACTGAGGCACAGAGAGATTAAAGGGCTTGCCCAGAGTCGAGGTTGGTTGGTTGGTCAGTTGTTGTCCTTCCTTCTCAAAGAGGACCAAAATGACATCTCTATGTTGGGGTCAAGGTACAGTGTGTCCAACTGGCTGATCAGACGAGCTCGGAGGGCTCTGCCACAGATCAGGCATAATAGTCCACATGAGTGTTTGGAGTGGAGATGTCTCTAAATTTGTTTATCAGAGACTAGATATCAATTCTGTCTCTCTTTAAGTAAGGACCTTAATATCAATGCACCTTCACCTCAAGTTGAGCAGTAAGTAAATAGAGATAGGACTATGTCCATGAACAAAGCAAAAAGTGATCAAACTTTCAGTAATGGGTCTAAAGCACAAGTTCATAAAACCCTACTTTTTTCTTTGCATCATGGACCTCTTTGGCATTCTGGTCAAACCTATGAATTCCTTTTCAGAAGAATATTTTTAAGAAAATAAAATAAAAGGAAACAAGGCAGCTAGCGGGCACAATGGATAGAGCTCTGGGCCTGGAGTCAGGAAGCCTCATCTTCCTGAGTTCAAATCTGGCCTCAGACACTTCCTAGCTGTGTGACCCCAGGCAAATCACTTCACCTTATTTACCTTAGCTTCCTCATCTGTAAAATGAACTGGAGAAGGAAACGGCAAACCATTCCAGTATCTCTGCCAAGAAAACCCCAAATGGGGTCATGGAGAGTCAGACACAACTGAAACGACTGAGCAACAAGAAGAAAGGAAATGAATTACTGTGAAAATAAAGATCCATTTTCCTTCTCATCCACATTCACAGACCCCCTGAAATCTATGGACTTAGGGTTAACAACTTCTGGTCTAAAGAAGTTTCTAGGCTCCAAATATCTTTCGCAGGAACCAGATGTACTCATCTTAAATAGCTGCAGTTAGGGTTAGATTGAGACCTGCAAGATAAAGTCAAAGGTGAACTTATGTGCTAAGGGTAGCCTGGGGACAGGAGGAAGCATCCAAAAGGGGAAGGAGAGAATTGAATAAAGGGATGCCGGTGGGGATTGAGAAGCAGGAATTTACCTACTTAAAAATGCGGCCAAGGGACAGATCTAGTACAAAAATGAGAGGCACCTAGGAAAAGGAATAGATGTAGGAGTGCTGACCAACCCCACGTTGGCAATGACAAACAGCTGGCTGCTCCTTTAAGTTAACCATTTGATTGCCTAAGCAAGGGAAAAATCATAGGCTCAGTTATTTATAGTCTACTTTTAGAAGACTTTGGCTGCATATTATTATTTTACCAGAAAAACACCAACACAATTATTATGAAAGAACTTATTTCTTAGTTATTTATTTTAATTTTAGTTATTTTCTTATTTATTAATTTATTTTCTTCTTGAAACTTGTTTAGAAGGTATCACTTAACTTTTCCAAGTTTTAGCTCTTTCATATGGAAAATAAGGGAAACTGGACTTAGCTGAATGTAATATTCATACACACTTATGTATGTGAGTATAGTGTGTATGCATACATGTGTATACACACATATCTATCAATCTCTACTCTTTATACTGTATGTATATGTCTATATATGTCTACATACATGTGTGTATATAGGCACATGCATATAAATAAGTACAGGGTAGTCCAAAAGCCTTAGTGAATTTTTAAGCTATTTCTACACTAATACTTTTTGGGACATCTTTAGTATGTATGTGTATACATGTTTTATGTATCTAGATTGTGCGTAGGTGTATACACATGTACATGCATGCACATATTTATCTTACATTACTACATATTATACATATATTAAATATATTTAAATATTACACATATATTACATATACATTTCTACTTTACAGTATTGAAAAATTTCCTGGTGGCACTGGAAGGGTGTGACTTGCCCAAGGCCAGAGATTGGGGGGAGGGTGTCAAAATCCAAATCAATGCAGTATTTGACTGCTTTAGTCATATCTGAAGATTACAAGGACTCAGAGAGCCTGAGTTATTAAAGTCTCCAAATCAAAAGCTCTTGAACCTGCAGTTTCCCAACCTGGGCTGATTAGTTTCTATATTCTCAGAATTTATTTGCAACATTTTCCCCTTTATAGAAGTCACTAGATCTGCTTCAATCTCACACTGCTACCTGTTCAGTTCAACACATATGTATTAAGTGCCTACTTAATGTACACAAATGAACTAAATGCACACACAAAATACCTCTCTCTCTCTCTCTCTTCTTTTGTTTGCCTTCCCTCTGTATCATATCTATAGGGTATCATACCTATACCTGCAAGGAATTCCCAAAGGAATGTAAATTTTGATCGCTGAAACCTGGCAAGATATCTTGGGGTTTATGGGCTAGATCTCTTTCCTAAGAACCATGTCTTAAACCCAAATCACTTTGGCTCTCCTTGATTGACCAACAATAGGTCCTAGGCCAAGCCCAACTTGGTCATTGTTTGAGCCCTGATTGACTCAGAGTGAATGTAAATAGCAATTGTTTCTGTTTTGGCCAGAAACCCTCAAAGGTCTTCCCCTCTCAAACTGATTTTTTTTTTTGGACTAGGTAAAAGAGGCCATTCTCTGCCTCATTTCTTACCTAGCCTTAATCATTGAATCCCTTGCCTCAGTCAAACTGAGACCTGTTAAAGACCTTAGCTTAAAAAGGGCAAGGTCTCTTACTACATCCAGGGCCATCTTCAGTCATCCTAATCCATAACTTGCCACTGGACCCAGATGACTCTGGAGGAGAAAGTGAGGCTGGTGATTTTGCACAGCCCTCCCTCACTTAAATCCAATTCATTTGAATGTCATGGCATCACCTCCCTGATGTCAAGATCCTCTTGGAGAATGAAGGACAAACAACAACAATAAGTGCCTACTATGTGCAAGACATGGTGCTAGTCTTTGGAGATACAAAAATAAATGAATCAATGCCTGCCTTCAAGGGGCTTAAATTCTACTGGAAGGATACAAAATGAACACAGATAAGTCTAATATGAGGGAGAAAAGAGAAGGCTATAGAGAGTCAACCAGGAGCTCAAGGAAAATTTGGCCCTTGTTAGATGGCCTTTATGGAAGTGGTCAGTAGTACCTAAGTGGAGCTTTGAAAGAAGATGGAGATTGTTTCTGAAATGTAGATAGGAAGGGAAAAAAATCTGGGTGCCTCAGTGGCTATGAAACTTAGAGTTGGAAGAGAGTTGAACCTGAGTGTTAAATTTATAGCTATGGGCCTAATCTTATCATGCAACAATGGCTGTATGCAGTCACACTTTCTTAGATTGGACTTTTGCCACCCAGATCATATTAGTTATTCTTGGTGATCCATTGGTGTCCAAATAGAAGGATGGTGCTTACTGTGAGGGACTGTCTGATGTTGGCAGCTACCAGGTTGGGCACTGTGGCAAGGGTAGGGTAGGATCTGGGTATTTTGGAAGTCGAGGCAGGGACTGTGGTAGGCAGAGTCGTGGTGAACTGGGATGGGCTGGGTATGGAGAAGCCCTGAGGCAATGGGCAGTGCTTTGTGAGATAAGCTGGGTACAAGGAAGTAGCCAGAGCTTGAGCTCCTGAGGCAAGGGGCGGTACCACATGGGAGTGGGACGGCAGAGGACTGAGTTCCCTTTGCTTAGTCCCCTCCCTATATGCAACGTCATCCCCAGACGCCTCTTGTGACCTTCCTGACTTCCTGGGTCCCTTTGTGCAGCACTGACCCCAGACCCCTCCTGAGTCTGACTTCCTAGGTCACGTACTCTGTCTGTGCGCTAATCCCAGACCCCTCCTTCCTATATCCTGTCCTAGCCTCCTACGTCACTCCCTCCCCCTTGGTGTGCTAAACTCAGACAGCCCCTTCCGGTATCTGACCCTACAATCATTGGCTAGTAAGCGGGCTGGGGAGGAGGGGCTAGGTAGGTTTTTAGGAACAAGCGTGGTCAGATCAAACGCGCTGTCTCCTGGCTCCTGTCCTGTTGCTCTGGCCTTGCTGCTTGGGCTTGCTATGATGGCTTGCTGTGATGGCCTCTGAATAAAGCTCTGGTGTTGGCGCCTCCTGATGGCTCGTCTCTGTGTGGTTATCCGGCAGAGGACCTAAGACTCGAGTGTGAGTAAGACTCTGGTAGTGTGCTCCTTATAGAAGGAGTGGGTACCGGCGTACAGCTGGCAGAAGGTCGGCGTGCGGCCAGTATAGCTTACCTCTGAGAGAAGTTTTCAGGGGAATAAAATATCTTTTGTAGATGAGGCACTCTTCTGCCCAAACTGACAGAGAGAGGTAGACTCATATGCAACAGAAACAATTGCCTGGTAGTGTCAGAGAGATGCCATGTTCCAATGGAAATGCCCCTCATTTGTGAATCAGACTTGAGTTTGAATCCTAGCTCAGATATTTGTAATAAGCCTGATCTTGGGCAAATCATTCACTTTTCTAAAATTTGGTTTCTTTCTTTTTTAAAATGAGAGAATAGAACTAAAAGACCTATGGTTCCTTCCACATCCAAATCTATAATCTTCCGCTCTCCTGAAACAGCTGACTTACGAGAGAGCTGTTCTTTTCTCAACTGGTAGCACTTGAAAATAGATCTTCTTTATCCCCACCATTCTAAGACAGGAATTGGCAACTGAAGCATGAATTCATTCTCTTTTTTTTCTTTTCTTTTCTTTTTTTTGACCAACATTAACATCCCAACTTAGACAATTAGTAAACATGCAACATTGGATAAATCACTTAGCTTCTCCTTGACCTCAAGTTCCATGTTTTTTTGAAAAAAATTATCTATTTATTTTTAACATTCATTTAATATTTTTGTTCCAAATTCTTTTCCACACTTTCCTCACCATTGAAAAGATAAACAATATGATATTAATTATACAATATGAAGTCATGCAAAACATATTTCCATGTTAGCCACATTGCAAAAAAAAAAAAGCAAGAAACATGATGAAAATGAGCAAAGAATGTTTCACTCTGCCTTCAATTCTCTCCTTGGAGGTAGACAGCATTTTTCATCATGGGTCCATATGCTAGCCACTTCTTCCATGGAGTTTCACCTTACCCCCCCTAGGGATAAACATAGTTTCTCTCTCCTTGGTATATCAATTATGCACTTATTTTATATCATACTATATTTTATATTTTAAAAATATATTATATATAATATTTTATATTAGATTATATATTTTATATTATATGTGCTTTCTCTCCTCTATTAACTTGTTAGCTTCATAAGGGAGCTGTCTCATGTATCATTATATCTCCCCCAGTATCTAGTAGATAATTAATAAATATTTGTTGATTAATGAGTAAATCTTTAAATATCTTTAGTGAAGGTGAGCTAGGTATTTCTGAGAAAGTTTATTTTACTATTATACCGCTTTATTCTTTAGAAAGTCATTACCTCTGTTGAATTTCTTTATAACTCCTTCCCATTGATCTTAGTATAACTTTCTGAACAAAACAAAGCAACTTGGTATAAACGTGAAATAATTTTATATGTGTGAATTTGTATATATTCATATATATGCATATATAAAATATAATAAATATCTTAGATATTATATATATATCCTAGTTTGTTCTTCAGTCATGTCCAACTTTCCATGATGCCATTTAGAGTTTTCTTGGCAAAGATATTGGAGTGATTTGCCATTTCCTTCTCTAGCCCATTTTACAGATGAGGAAACTGAGGCAAACACAGTTGAGTGTCTTACCCAGGGTCAAATAGTAAATGTCAGGTCAGATTTGAACCCATGAAGAAGAGTGTTCCTGACTCCAGACCTGGCACTCTATCCACTGCACCACCTACCTTCCCTACATATCCTATCTGTGTATTATTTTTTGGACAACCTCTCATTAACTGTTAATTTGCTAGAGAAAGAACATGTCTTCCTGCATATATAGCATGGAGATGAGATGGTACTTGGTAGTCAAACTATCTCACCAAAGTTCATAAGTGAACAACTCAAGGAGTTATGCTCTAATGGGAGACCATCATGACACAAAATCTGAAATAACACCTTTTTTTTTTCTCTTCCTCGATGTAAGCGAGTTCCTCTGAAATTGTTGGTTCCTATTTCTGCACTGAAATCAAGTGAATTCTGGGAACTAATGAAGCGGGGGCTCTCCTGTGCTTTCTCCACCTTCATTCCATTTATATATTCCTTCTTCTACATTTTTAAGTATTTGAATGCAGTTGTCATTTTTCTCCTTGGGTTTTTTTTTTCCTTTTCCATGCCAAAAAAAAAAAAATCACTTAGGTCTTTAAATAATTCTTAGTAGGACGTAGCTTCCAGAGTCTTAGTGCCCACTTCTGGACAAATTCAAAGACAATTAGTTGGATTTGGAACTAGTTGAATGACCTGGCCTAAAGAATGGTATTGATGTTTGTACTAGTTGTCAACTAGAAGGCAGTTAAGTGGTGCAGGGGATGGAATACTTCATCTAGGGTCAGGGAAGACCTGAGTTCAAACCAACCCTCAAACCCTTACTGGTTATATGACCCTGGACAAATCACATAACTCGGTTTGCCTCAGTTTCCTCATCTGTAAAATGAGCTGGAGAAGGAAATGGCAAACCACTCTAGTATCTTTGTCAAGAAAACCCCAAATGGGATCATATTGGCTGCCTCAGTTTTCTCATCTATAAAACGGGGATAATAATAGCACCTTCCTTAGAATCAAATGAGATAATATTAAAGTGTTTATCATGGTGCCTTGCATATAGTAGGTATGTGTGTGTATGTGTGTGTACATACATATGTATATGTATATATACATATACACAATATACACATACTACACATTATATGTATGCAAACGATATTATATATTATAATGCATAATAACATATATGCATTATAGGTGCTTAAGAAATACTTGTTCTCTTCCCCTCCCTTTGGAAGGATGCCTCCACTAGAGTGCCCCAGGAACTATCTGCGCTTGACTTTCTGATATTTAAACTTTTTATCAATGACTTGGATAAAAATACAGTCTAGAACATTGGGCCAAACCAAATAGAGTGAAGGCTAATAGTCATGAGAATAGTTAATAGGTTAATAGTTAATAATATGTAGTAAAGATATAGTTAATAGTTAATAATGTGTGAATAGTTAGTAGGATGTGAGGATCAAATGTGATCATTGTAAAGTACTTAACACGGTGCTTGGCACATAGTAGGAGGTATAGAAACGTTAGCTATTATTATTATTGATAGAAAGGTAACTAATTTTTACACATAGTTTCACAAAATCAATCTTAATCTATAAGAACAGGGTATATTTAGACTGCAGGAGAGATTTTGGGCACAGATTAGAAATATGGTAACTATGTTCACGCTCATGGAAGGCTCTGATATGGAAGAGGGAGTAGGCTTATTTACCTTGTCCATAGAAGGCAGAAATAAGAGTAATAAGTGAAAGTTGTAAAAAGGCAAATTTAACTAAATGTCAGGAGACAATTCCTAATGATTAAAGCTGCCCAAACCGGGAAGGAATACTGTGAGAAATGATCAGTTCCTCTCTAACATGGGCCTTTAAGCAAGAGGTGGATTGCCAAATGTCAATTATGTTTTTGAAGTAATTTTGTGAACTAGATGACTGCTGGGGTCCCCTACAAGCTGCTCTTCTGTGATTCTGTCCCTCTGAAAAATGTCACACCCATAACTGGACACTATATTCTATAGGTGGTCTAAGCAGAAAGTACAATGGAATTACCAGTAGGTGTCATCTGGATACTCTAATTCTATTAATGAAAATGATGTTTTTCTTGAGTGATTTTTCAATCCCACCTTTTTGGTCCATATTCTCATCATTCTTGTCATTTTCCTTTGCCTCTTCTCTGGAACTGAAGGAACCTCTAAAGAACATTCTTAGTCTGAAAACTCTTCTGCATGGATGATTAAAGCTATCAGACTTTGTATGGTTATCCCACAAGCTGTACTTCCTCACCCTCCACCTTGGCAATTGCCAATTTCCTTCAAAGTGAATGGGCACAGAAGTGGGGGGGTACATTGTTAAGTCCCTTGTATTTATCTGCAACAAATCACTTACATCCATGAGATCAAAACATTAAATTCCTAAAAGGAAAGTAAACTACTCCCAATGAAGCTCTGGCAATTTTCCATGATTAAATTAGCCTTAAACATATGTTCTTATATTTCAAACCATGTTTAAAGATTTTATTTGACAGATCCCTGGGATTGATTCTTTCATGTTTTTTTGGTTCTCTGGCAGAATAATCTTTCAAGTTAAATGGCTGTTTTTCTCATACAAATAACATCTTAGAAAGCCATTAGTATGATGATGATGATGATAATTAACATTTGTTGAATTTCAGATTTTTCATCTGTAAAAGGAGAGATATGACTAGCTCTAAATCTATGATCCTATATTATTTTGGCAGTTGGATTCAGAGGTTCTCATATGTTTCCATTTTCCTGGTACTTCTCTACAATATTTTGTTTGCTGAATGGGTCAGAAAGAGGACACTTGTGGAAGGTGCACTGATCAAATTAACTTGACAAGGAACATAGTCCCCTCAGATAAAAGTACCAGAGGAGAAACACAGACTGTTCTGAGGACCAGAGGGAAAACTTCCCTTTGGATGAATGTACTTAGAGGCCTTGTTTGAAAGCAGCTCAAAGTACTCACTAAAGGTGGGGAAGGTTTCCTGGGATTGTTGTATTCATTTACATATGACTATTGCCTGGATCTTGAAGAACATAGCTGAGAAACCATGTATCAGAAAACTGCTTGGGGAATAGGGGCACATTATATATTGTTTATGTTACACATGAGCTAATACTTGTAAAGCACTTAGCACAGTGTGGGGCACATAGGAGATGCTATATAAATGTTAGCTATTATTATCATTATGATGATAGAATTATGGAGTTTGGGATTTTCAACCTGAAATAGAGTTCAATCACTACTTAGAAGAACACTTTGATTTGAAGCATTCAAAAGCAGAGATATAACCAGATGAAGCTAGACAATGAGAAGTGAGAGATGAGAGAATGAGTAGACATAGCTGGCACCTTTAAAGAGAAACTGCTGGAAAAGATTTCACCCTACTTTTGAATTGAGCAAAGTAGAGGTGAATAATAATAGCTAACATTTATACTTACTATGTGCCAGGCACTTTATAATTATTATCTCATTTTGACCCTCACAACAAGCCTTGGATGTAGGTGCCATTATTATCCCTATTTTATATATAAAGCTTAGAAAAGGGAAAGGAGATGCATGGTTCAGACTGTTCCCTAAAAAAGACCATTGACCTTCGGGCCTATAATCCAGAGTCACATGTTGCCTGAGATACATTGATTTCCCTCCTCATGTGCCACTCTCCCCAATAAACACAGCATGGATTGGTGGGAAAGTGTGACTAAGGATTATTGGGTAGACTTTAATTTTTCTTGTTTTTTTTTCTATTGTATGTAAACTTATACTTATTATTGACTTTTTGTTTAGCACGTGTTTAACGTATAAGAGTCAATAGTGTCATTGTGACTGATTTCATATAACTGGGAAGCATGCTAGTGGGGGCTTAGGAACTATGATTCCAAATAGAAGTGTTTCTCCCAACACGAAGGGTATCCCAGATCCCTGAGAGTAATAGCCACATGAGCACATCTTTAGGGATAACACGCTACTTTGCCTATGACTGCGTAGGACTGGAGGAAATGAAGCAGATCCTTCCCAAGAAAAGAGGTTGGAGAGAGTTGGAGTCAGTGTGACACTTTAGCTATACTTCCTATTTTCATAAAAGAAAAAAAAATATTACAAAAGCAGCAGTTGCTTTCCTTCTCTCACTTGTGTTTATTGGGAAAAAAAAAAAGAAACCACTAATTCCCCTTTCCTGCAGGTGATTCATATTTTTCTAAAGCAAAAAAGCAATTTTCCAAACCGAAAATCAGACAGATGGTCCTAAGGAGTTTTTCAAAATCTTGTTAAAACACACCTTCTTCTCTTGAAACTGGGACTAACTCGGAAAACGTGGGATAATTATAGCAATAAAAATCACTGGCATTTCTGTAGCATTTTGAAGTTTGGAAAGCACTTTCCATGCCATGCATAGTTGGAGCTGCAGTAGCTGCAGATCATGTGTTGCAGTTGAGCAGAATACCCACGTGAGACATTGAACTTTTCATTATGGATTCTCAAGCAGAATTGGATGACCACATTTGATTAGGTCAAAATAATGATTCCTATTTTTTGGATATGGATTGGATTAGGTGGATACTGAGATCATTTGTAACTCTCAAATTCAATACTTTTGTGATTGAATTCTATCATCTAATACTTTCAGTCCTTTTAGAGAGACTCTACTCTGATACTTTGATGGAGGGAGCTATGATCTCCTCAAAGTGGCTTTTCCATCCCAATGATAACCACCCATCCATTCCTGCCTCTCTCATGTAAATCTTATCCACATCTTCTCACTCAAACTGCCGGTCAACTTCTCCTGGAAGTTCTCTTTATTTCATGTGGATGCTAATTGTGTCAGATGGGCTGCTCATTAGATATCTCTTTCTCTTGTTAGGTGATTGACCTATTTTTTCCCAAGCCGTACGCCTGTCCAATGACATGCTTCATGCTTCTTTGAACCTTTTTCTATAACAATCGATCATATTGGCACCAATCATGCCATGTAGCTCTTACATTGTACCAAAAGAGCAGGTTTATACAGCCTCCTGACAGAGCTGCCCCTAGGCCTGCTGTTTGTTGTTTCAATGGAGTCAGCCTGGAGGTGTCTGAATTTCACTCAGGCCAAACCACAGCCCCTGTAAGTCCTGTTTTTCTGAGGTCCTCTCAAGTTATCTTAGGAGGACAACTGCTTTGTACCTTTATTTTTGCTGCTCTACATTCGTCTTGTGGCAATTTTCTGTCTGTTTGTGGGGGAATTCTGGAGAGACTAGAAATTTCTGACCTACTCCGCCATCTTCCCAGAATGCGTCCACAGCCAACAACTTTGAAAAAGATGTGAAACTTGTAGACTGGTATCTATCTTGTAGGCCAGATGACCATAGGCCTTGACCAAAATGTTCACTTTTCAAATGACTGTGTTAGAGTCATTAAAAAACAGCCCTTCATGTCAGATTGGTTTGTAATATGCTTTGAGAGACTTGGGAATAAGAGGGTTTAGAGAATCAAATTTGCTTCCCCTTTATCAGATATTTATACAGCCATGGGGTCTCTAGGCTTGGGATTTATAAGGGAATAATTCAGAGTAAATGTTTTAATGTTTGGCTGTTCTCTAAAGTGTCTTGGAGGGCTATTCTATATTTGATTACTTGGTAAACTCCAGTTTTAGAAGGGAGGCCCATGAGAACCCTGTGTCTGGTCTGAAAGGTGATATGAAATATGACAAAACATGTTTTAAACTACAAAGGAGTTTCAAGTAACATATAGTTATACATATCATATCAAAAGCAGGTCACTTGAAGTTCTCTACTCTTCATCAAAGAAGTTTCAAGACTATATGAGTAAAGCTGAAATGGGGGAATCAGAACAAGGAAGTGAATCTTTAATTTTCATCTGCTTATAGCGGCATGATGAATTTTTCATTCTAACAAGTTGCTTAGAAATAATAATGTATTTTTAAGAAGACATCAATCAAACAGCTAATAATATTATGCCTTAATTGAGCTAAGTAAGCTTTTAAAATATATACATTATTTATGAGTTTTTCTATTTACTTTGAAATGAAGCTGATTGTAGAAAACCTAGAGAGATGTATTTTTTTCTGATTTTTCTTCAATAGATGCCATCAGCTGGCTTCAGGGTTCCAAAAGGTCCTGTCTAAGTGTAAAAATATTCTGGAGGGGATAAGAAAATAAATGGAAAATTCTCTGAAAATAAGAAAATAGATTTGGTGAATAAAATTCAGATGGCAAGTTTTCTTCTTCTTGCTCAGATGACAGGCTGAATAAGGAAAGGCTGAATATGGCCTCCCTATGCAATACTGATTGTGTCTGCCAATGAAATACATTAAAAGAACCTTGGCTTCACCTGGCAAACAACAGTTTCTTTTATTGATAAATTTTATCTTAATAAAAGAGGCAAACATAAATAAGTACACACAGGTGCAAAAACCAACATATATTTTCTGAAGATTGGCAAACAAAATAGCACAGAAGAGGGAGTAGGACATATTGGTTCAACTACAGTACTTACAATTTCTTAAAAGAAATGGAGGCTATGTGATTTAGCTAGCCAGGTAGTAAAGTATCAGAGTCATCTATTGTGTTGGACTGAAGTCTTTCAGCCATTTTATGTGGTCTGCATTTACAGGGCTGTGATTAGTGGGTATAGTCTTCTTTTCAGTCTGCTTTCTTCATTCTGCATACGCCTTCCCAAATTTTTTTGAATTTACATTCGTTATTCCTTGTGATCAAATAATATTATGTTATATTTGATAATATTATATCACATTTACATACAACAGTTTATTGCAGCCACAATGAGCCCACGATTACTGGGCACATGATTTGTTTCTGACTTTATACTATTATACTTAATCGTAATCATAATAGGTAGCATTTATACAACACTTTAAAGTCTGCAAAGTGCTCCACAAATATCTCATTTGATCCTCACAACAACCCTGGGAAATAGATTCTATTATCCCCATTTTATAGATGAGGAAACTGAGACAGACAGGGGTTAAATGTCTTGCCCAGGTTCACACAGGTTGTAAGTATCTGAGGTTGGATTTGAACTCAGGTCTTCTTGACTTCAGGTCTAGCAAGCCTTCTACCCACTGACTCGCCACTCTGTCTCATAATAGTGCTGCTATTTCTCTGTAATTTCTCTTTTCTCTCTATTTCTCTTTTTGTCCCTAACAAGAACCTTCTTAGGGTATTAGCATTAAGCTAATACTGAAGTTGCTAGGATAATTTTTATTGTATGATTTCATATTGCTTTCCCAAAACAGTTGGTCCAGTTCATATGTTCACCAGTAATGAGTTTATATTCCCTGTCAACTAAGTGAATCTTTTCATCTTTCCCAATTTTTCACTATTTTGGCATTGAAACCACTCTTTTTACTCCCATCCTCCAAGAAAGATCTTATGAAATTGCAATAGTTCTTTTTTATTTGTGATTTGCTTTTCCCTAGCTTTATATAAGATTTTTTTTTCTTCCTCAAAAGCTTTAAGAGTTTGATTACCACAATTGTGGATGAATTAAATTTGGGGATCCTCTGATGACCATCCCTGTCCTGGAGTCAGAAAGACTCATTTTAGTGAGTTCAAATCCACCCTCAGTCAGGTGCTAGCTGTGTGATGCTGGACAAGTCACTTAATCCTGCTTGGCTCAGTCAAGGAACTGAAAAGTGAGCTGGAGAAGGAAATAGCAAACCACTTCAGTATCATTGCCAAGAAAACCCCAAATGGGATCATGAAGAGTTGGACTGAAATGATGCAACAAAAATGATGACAATCCCATGAATTCTGTAGATTTGCCCTTTGCCCTCTCTTAACGCTATGGAGAAATTTTCTCATGATATCTAGAAATACAGTATTAGATTATTTACTTTGTATTTTTTCTTGGGGATCAATAACTCTCTGGTTGCCTCACTAAGCTCTGTCTTCAAGTTTTATTATCTTCATCTGAGGAATCTCTAGTCTCCTAATTATAGTTTTCTTTGATTTTTGTTGCTTTTTTCTGTAATTTTTCCTGTGTTTCAGTTAGACCATTCTATTCTTCAGAGAATCCACTGATTTGTTCAGATTTTCTGCTACTAACTGTTCCAATCTGTTGAATCTCATTTTCATCTACTTTTTAATTCCTTTTTCATTGATTTGATTTTCATTGATTGTATTGATCCATTTTTATAGTTGCCAATTCATTCTTATTTTTCATATGGAATTTATTGGTCAATTTGAAGGTTCTTAAAACATTCCCAGTTTCATTCCTGGAGATCTTGTTGCTGCTTTATTATTCATTCCCTCTGTATCTTTCTTTATACTTTCTTTAGCTCCTAGTACATATTCATTGTATTACTTCCTTTCTTCCCCCTACTCATTCCTTCAGTTTACTCTTTTTTGTTTTCTTGGTAGGTGATTTTTCCCTGTGAAAATTTCTTTCATTTCCCCATTTCTGTTATTATTTTACTTAAGTGGACATATTAATTTTTGTCTGATATGATGAAATAGATGAAGGCTCAGTGACTTCCATGCATTCAGCCTTCTTGTTACAGTCCTTAAACAATGCTGAAGGTCCCAACATCAAATACATTTCTGTTGGCTTTTGATGGTAGATTAAAAAGAAATATTTCAAATTGACTTTACTAAGTGAATCTGGACTATGTCATTCAATGTCTAAAAAGATCCAGGCTAGGGAAGTCAGCAATATATGTCTTCTATCACAATGGCAGTAATAAAGGACATTGTTTATGATACTTGTTACAGGTACTTAGACCAATGGCAAACTCTTCAGCTTCTTTTGTTGACTACTTATCTCACAGGCAATTGTGAGTATAGAATGGGATAATAATTGCAAAAACTCTTTTTTGATAGATAAAAATTTAGCACAAACATAAACTCTGAGTATGTAGAGCTTCCTGTAATGACTGAAGCCACAATTCAGTGGTATCCCTAGGTTGGAACTGATCTCTTTTCCTGTATTAGGGAAATGTTAAGCCCCCGGGGCCTATGGTTTACACCTCATTGGGCAGGCCTAGATTAAAAGCAGGAAAGAGCTAAGTCTTTTAATTTTTTTTTTTTACATTTTATTCAGTTCCCTCCTGACCACTTCCCTACTCACTCTTTTCCCCAAGAAACTAGTAATTGGAGGTAAAAAGCTATCAGAGCACTTTGAATGTTTATACCATAACCATCCCCTCTCATCTGTCAGTCTGGTGGAATGACTTATCAAAGGATGTGTATTTAGTGCCTACCTTGCCACCTTTAGTGCTGTATTAATTGCCTTCCTGCAAGGCTTTGTAACTACCGAGCAAAAAAACAAAAACAAAAACAAAAACCTATCAGCACCTTAAGGAGTTTACAATCTAAGGCAAAAACTGGAATAATTTGGTCAGTTCCATATTTCTTCATTCAGGTGCCCAAGAATTAAGTAAATAACATTCATATTAAATGTGTAAGCTGAAGGATTTGTCCATATGGGAAGGTAGAGATAAAGATAAGGACAGAGAATCATGGAGCTAAAGTCTGGCCAGTCCAGCCCCTTCATTTCACAAACAAGAAAAAGCAGATCCAGGCGGGGGCGTGATTTGTCTGGTCATACAAGGTAAGAAGTGGCCAAATTGAATATTTTGATGAATATCAGGAGTTTTCTGCCTCTATTAGTCAGGGAAAGCCTCACAAAGGGGGGTGAAGGTGAGTCTTCAAGAAATGCTTGAATGAAGGAGGAGAGTGATTTTCCAGTTAAGCCAGGCAATAGGCATAAGGGATACAAACTAATGAAAATTCTGCTGACAAAGTAATGGAGATGACTGGTCGTAATGGCAGCTGAGTACGTTTGCCTAAGAAGAGGAGAGAGAGTAGACTAGGGAAAGAGGAGAAGTAAAGATAGGTGGTTATGTATGGCAGTTTCATAGATGTGAATCCCAGACCCCACCTGGCCTCGGCAAGTTCTCTGGCTTTGGATGTAATTTATATTGAATTGTCTTCTTAGTCAGCCTCGGTGAGTATAATGTGGTCAGCTTCCCCCCCCCCCCCCCAAGTATAGCTCTCTAAGTGTGCAGCTGGAACACACCCAAAAGAAACAGAAACAAGACTGAGACACCCTTGGCACATACATTGGAAGTGTAATTCAGGGCACTGTCTTTTCCTATCTGCATGAACAAACACCAACTCAGGGAGATTGTATGTGAATAGATAAGAACACTTGGAGGATTTATGTACCTGGTACCTGATTCATCTTTTAATATATCTCTAGCTCTCACTGTATGTCAGTATTGAGATTTATTTTCTGTCTGTATTAAAACTTTGGGTTTCTATATTTCACCCAAGGAGGTTAAGGCATTTAGTAGCAGTAGTAACTGACCTTTATGTGGTGACTGAAGATTCTCAAAGTGCCTCACATCCATTAGCTCCCTTGATCCTCACAACAAGCGTGGGGCATGGGGGAATGTGGAGAGTGGGGTAAGCATTACAACCATTATTATTCCCATTTTAGGGAGGAGGAAACTGAGGCCAAGAGAAATTAAGTGACTTTCTCAAGGTCACACAGCCAGTGTCCAAAGCAGAATTTGAAACCCTGTCTTTCTGACTCCAATGTCCAGTTCTTTAGCCATTTCAGTACCTGTCTTCTCTCCATGCCATAAGAGTGGGCTTTGTCTTAAGGATGCATAAAAGGAAATAAAGCATTCCTGCATGTCCCCAGGGAGAGAGAAGAGCAATGACTTTCACCTCTTCAGAACATGCTGGGCTGAAAAGGGGTTATATCCATAGACATGCTATGGCCAGGGTATAGAAGGTCACCTCTTACTCAGGGACAGAGATTCACCTAGTCTGTCCTAGTGAGTGTTGGTCCTGACTGAGTAACCTGAAACTGAGGAAACTATTCCTCATTAGGGTTTGGTATATTTCTGTGTCATTGTATCCCCAGTGCCTGGTACATACCAGATACTCAGAAAGTATTTATTTGGTATACATATACATATATACACACATACATACATATATTGGTATATGTGGATATAAATATACATATAGGTATATATATATATGCATATATATACACACATATATATATGCACATACATATCTCTCCATATGTCTTTCCTTATGTCTCTGTCTCTCTGTCTGTATCTCTCTTGCCATGTTTTTACCTCTATTCTCTACTCCCTTTCTCATCCCTCCATTTGTAGCATCCTCTTTCCCTCCTTCCCTCCCCCCACTATTACACACAACATTTTATGTTCTCTATAACCTGTTGGCTACCCCCTGGACCATTTCAAATCAAGTACAGAACTATCTTGAAAGGAAAACTATGGGGAATAGATGGCCCTTCTAAGCACTATCTGTACAATGAGGTTAAGTAGATAGCTCCCACTGGATCTCCATAGTAGAATCCATCGCATTATGATTTTGGGATTAGCAGCATGCTTTCAGAAAAGTCACAATTGCCCCTATTTGAGGCAGGAGGGGTCTGCTGCTAGGTGGAGCAGTGGATAGAGTGCTAGACCTGGAGTCAGGAAGACCTGAGTTCAAATCTGGCCTCAGACACTTACTACCTCTGTGATTTAACCT
Source organism: Vombatus ursinus (assembly GCF_900497805.2). Lineage (NCBI taxonomy): Eukaryota > Metazoa > Chordata > Mammalia > Diprotodontia > Vombatidae > Vombatus > Vombatus ursinus. The sequence goes on along the minus strand of NW_020954588.1, from coordinate 8,736,495 downwards.
TATTTGTCTCCGTTTCCTCGCCTATGAAATGAAGGAAATGGCAAAACACTCCAGTATCTTTGCCAAGAAAACCCTTAAAGGGGTCATGAAGAATTGGACATGACTGAAACAACTGAACAAGAAGCCCCTATTTTAGAGATTTGGAAGCCAAGACACAGAAAGGTTAACATACTCAAGATATGAAATAGAAAAGCTGGAATTTTCCAATTCTCATTTGACATCTATCTCCATCTCTTGGCTCAGGTCATAGGAATGTAAGATCACAGACTGAGAATTGGAAGGGACTTTCTAAGTCTCCTAGTCTAGTCTATTTCCTACATTAAACAAATGAAGAAACTGAGAGCTTAAATGATTTGCTCCAAGTTACACAGATATCAAGCAAAGTGGCAGAGCCAGGATTTTAACTCAAGCCCAGTGATGCCAAGGTCAACACTCCAAATGAAACATTCTTTGTTCTAGGCACCAAAGATCAACCCAGGTACTTCGTAGGCACCTGGATTGGCTTCAAGTATAAATGTACAAGATAGATTCTGCTCAAGACAATGCATGTCTTCTCCTTTTGACATGATTTCACCCTTCTACTCAGGACCAAAGAAAGAAAGGAGAATCCCATATTATCATTCTGAAGAATGGACATACCTCCTCAGTTAGATGTCTTTTTTAAACCATTTCCAGGGGAACCCTAGGGAGCAATTGGAAGATTAAGGGAAGCCTTATTGTCACACCTAAAGGAAGTGACTAAGTAATCATCGATACTCCTTTGAATGTTGTGTTTTCCTACACCCATTAATTTAGATTAGATGATGCAGCATCTCTGTACTCCAACTATCTGTATTTGAGATTCTGTAATTTCCTGTTAATTTCAAATGTCAGATGAAACCAGGCAACTTAAACCTCTTTTTAACCCTTGCTACAGAGGAGATTCTGGAATTTGGAGAGAGGCTGGATGAATGACCTTTAAAGTTATTTCCAATTTAGAAATTCTATAATGTCTCCTATTTGGTTTCTAAAGAGAATGCATTTTTCATTTTATAATCTATAATACATATACACATAAATATATGTGCCTCTCAATATGAGAGACAGCATGGTGTTACAGATAGAGAATTGACCTTTGAGTGAGGAAGACCCAGATTCATGTCCCTTCTCTCATATATACTGGCTGGGGAACCCTGGAAAAGTGACTTAGTGTCTCAGTGAACTGGACAATTCTCTAAAATAGGGGTTCCTAAGCTTGTTTGTGTCATGGACCCCTTTGGCAATCGGAGGAAACCTATGGACCACTTCCCAGAATAATATTTTAAGTGCATACAATTAAAATATGTAGTATTAGAATGGAAATATATTATATAGAAACATGGTTATTAAAATGTTTAAAAATCATGATATGGTATTATACATGCTTCTTTATAAACACATTAAATAACAAAAACAATATATTTAAAATACTGGTTGGTTAAAGTTAAATTTTAGTTTTAAAGACATATCAGTATGAAGGCTATTGTGAATATCTAGCAGTGCCAGATCTTGTCATACTATTAAGGAGTAGTTATTAAAACAATTTGGTACTGGTTCAAAAATAGATCAATCAGTGGAACACACTTGGCACACAATGTATAAGAGCAAATGTATCTAATACCCTAGAATTTGATAAACACAAAGACTCCAGTTGCTGTGATAAGGACTCACTATTTGATTTAAAAAAAAAAAAAACTTCTGGGAAAATGGACAGCAGTATGGAAGAAAGTAGATTTAGGCCAGTAGGAAGAAAGTAGATTAACACCTCCACCTTATATAAAGATAAGCTTCAAATGAGCATGTAAATTGATATAAAAGTCCTATCATAAACAAATTAGAGAAATATGGAAAAATGCTTATCAAATTTATGAATAGAAGAAAATTTCATGACCAAATAAAAAATGAAGAGGATCACAAAAGCTAAAATAGGTAATTTTGATTACGTGAAATTTTAAAAGTTTCTACACAAATAAATCTAATAAAGTTCAGATTAAAGTGTAAACAATTAACTGGGAAAATATCTTTGCAGTGAATTCTCTGATAAGAATCTCATTTCTGAGATGTATAATGAACTGATCCAAGTTTATAAGAAAAAAAGAGTTATTCCCCATTTGATAAATAATCTAAGAATATGACCAGGCAGTTCTCAAAGGAAAAAAGAACAAGTTTATATAACATGAATATTATAAAATGAACAATTTTAAGGTCTTTTACAAACTGATGAAGAATAAAATTAGCAGAACAAGGAGAACCTTATACAATAACAGCAGAGCTGTAAAAGTAAAAGACTTCAAAAACTGTAAGAACTATGATCAATATGAAAAGCATTCATGGTTTCAGAGGCTAGATAATGTAACATGCTATCCATTACATAGAGGTGACAGATTTAGGGTGCAGAATATACACACATACACGTGCAGGTTGATTACACATTGCATGCTCAAATACATGTGTGTACATATGTGTGTGTCTGTATACAGCCATTGTTTTTCTTGATTATGTATATTTATTATAGGAAATTTGTTTTTCTTTTCTTTTTTTGCCAATGGGCTGGGGCATGGAAGGGAAAGAAAATAGATTTCTGTTAATTTTTTTTTGAGAGGTGGGAGAGGATGCTACAGATGTGGAATCTTGCCTGCACTTTCAAGGTCATTTTGTTATGATATCACTTACAAAGTGGGAGCAATCTGTAAATGTTTGCAATGTAAAAACAAAATGTATCAACAGAACATTTTTTTAAGAAATGCTAAATTTTAGTTAGAGGTTAGTAAAATAAAGATGTCACTTTTTTCCCATCCAAGTTCAGAACCCTAAAATTTATCCATAGATCCCTGGGGTGGGGTGGGAGTGGGCAGTTCTAAGTTGCTGTGAAGCTGCTGATCTGCACTGGTAGGAAAATTTCTTCATTGTGAGTTCCCAACTCTGATGAAATCATAACTCTAGTGAAAAAAAATACCCACCAATTTGTGTATATGTACCTACGGTGCTATGTCGATCAACTCACTTCAAGGCTTTAATTACAAAAGGCATATCTTGACTCAGACACTGGTTGTGTGGCTATGAGCACATAATACATACATATAAATATGTGTGTATATTAGATAGATTTGCTCAATCATGTCCAACTCTTCGTGACCTCATTTGGACTTTTCTTGGCAGAGACACTTGTTTGCCATTTGCTTCTTCAGCTCATTTTACAGATGAGGAAACTGAGGCAAACAGGGTTAAGTGATTTGCCCAGGGTCAGCTAGTAAGTGTCTGAAGTTAGATTTGAACTCATAAAAATAAGTCTTCCTGATTCCAAGCTCAGTGCCCATGCCACCTAGTTGACAGATAGATGGATAGATAGATAGATAGATAGATGGATAGACAGACAGACACATATAAATATTTGCCACCATTAGACAAAATTGTGATGGTGTTAAAAGGGCTTTAGATTTGGAGTCAGAAGGACTGGGTTTAAATCCCAGTCCTAGTTTCAATTTGTGAACCTCTGCCACTTACTATCAGTGTGAACTCTAAAGTCACTGAAACTCTCGGCCTCAGTTTCCTCATTTGCAAAATGATGGGGTTGAATTAGATTTCCTCTATGCACCCTTCCAGCTCTGAATTTTATCTCCAATGATCCTAGCTAGTCACTTAAGCCTGCATAATCAGATACTTTATGTAATATATTTTTCTTATATTAGGAAATAGTATGAAAACTAACATTAAAAGTCTCATATAAAGGCTTCTCTTTATTTTGGTCAGTGTGTTCCCCCACTGAAAGGAAGCGAGGCTCACAGTTTGTTTCAGATACATCACTGCTCTACATTTCTTGACTGCATAGGGAACTCCGTAAGAGTCAGTTTCACATCCTGTCACAGATGAGGACGTGACTCTTCTGGAGGCTCACTGGACTGGCTCCAGGAGCTTATATTCCCAGCTGAAACTATTCCTCAGAATGTCACTGGCAATTCAAAAAACTGACAGGTGCCACTTACTGCAGGCTCATTTATATCCTGGTTTGGCTATTTTGAAAGGTATTATTTTAAAAATCATTGAAATTGAGATTAAATGTTATAAAATGATTCAGTCATTTAAACATTTGCATTTTCCCCCATTTTCAACCATTATCCCAAAGATGTTTCACATAGCTATTTATACAGAATAACAAAATGCATCTGGAGGAACAAAGTATCTGGAATCTCAAGGGAAATAATGGTGGGGAGGGGGGAAGAAGTAGACTCAAAGGTCAAACAGCAGTCTAAAACTCCTATTTTGTTATAAAGCAGTAATCATGAAAACAATTTGGTATTACTTAGAAAAGAGAAAGTTAAATTAGTGGAACGTACTTGATAAGTATTAATAAGATACAATTATACTCAATACCCCTCCCCCCCGAGTTTTATAAACCTGAGATCATAAGTTACTTGGGGAACAACTAGATTTGATAAGAATTGACAGGGAAACTACAAAGCAGTTTGGCAGAAATTAGGTTTAGACCAGCATCTTAAACCATATACCATAATAAATTCAAAATGGATTGTTGAGCTGAAAATTAAAAGTCAGAGTATGAAAAAAAATTAGGAGAGGTCAAATGTTCATGAAAATGTTTGTAATAGCATTTTTTTCCCTTATACTATCCAAGACCTGGAAACAAATTAGATGTTCATCAACTGGAGAATGACTAAACAAGTTATAGTACATGAATGTAATGTAATATTACTTTTCTAACATGAATGTAATGTAATGTAAAAACTGATGAATATAAAGAAACAAGGAAAGACTTAAAGGATGTGATACAAAGTGAAATAAACAGAACTATGAAAATGGCAAACATAATGACTATAATAGCATAAATGGAAAAATAAAATAATTTAACCTGAATACTAGGAAATTATAATAATCAAGTCTGGCTCCAAAGAATACATACAGGAATACAAATCCCTCTCTTTTTTGCAGCAATGGAAGAAAATGACTATGGGATAGTGGCTACATTATTGGATTTGATTGGTATATTGGTTTGTTCAACTGAACTTTTTCCCCCTCTGTTTTTATTCTTTGTTTATAAAGGATGGCTTTCTGAGTGGTAGAGTGGGGAGCATACGTTGGGACAAGAAGGTAATATAAAAACAAAATATATCAATAATATTGTCTGAAAAATCTCAGCTTGCCTATATTCCTGGAATATAAGCACATTATGAAACAACCACATTTATCATGTATTAGCTGGGATAAAAACCAATAACAACATATCAATACCATGAAACTCAGTAAATATTGGTAGGTTAAAGAACTGGGCACTTTCATTTCCTCATTCATTCAACACTTATTAGATACTTACAAGGTACTCTAAATATACTATTTTCAAGGCCAGTCCAACTGACAGGAGGCTTGGCCTTTCATTATCTTTTTCATTGCCCATTGACTTTGCCTATGCTGCTTTGCTCCCATATCCTATATCATAGGTTTCCAAAGCTTATCCCATGTTGTCCCCTAGCCACTGAGAGATCTCTCTGTCAAATTGCTTTTTGGACCTACTTCAATTTACAGTATTCAGTACTCTAAACCTTTTCTCATTCCTTCTTGATAAGAATCAAAATACGGCTGCTGTGAATCTTAATCTCTCCAAGAGTACTCTCTTGTGTGACTCTTTAATATAATTATTAATTTATAAGTTTCTTCTGGGTTAATTTTTCACCCTGATGGACAACATAGTTGCACCAGTCTTCTCAGGGTCATTTCAGACACTACAACAGGCTGAGGCAATATTTTGAAGCAAAAGGATCCTTTTTTTTCTTAGTATATCAATCAAACCTTATTTAAAGTGTCTCTGATTTTTCTTAAGAAAAAAAATCTAATAGTCTCTTTTTCCATATCGTGCCTACAATGACTTGAATGATAGACTGTTAGAATCAAAACTAGTACAGCTTCCTCATTTTACAGATAAAGGAACTACATCCCAGGGAATTAAATGAACCCACTCAAGGTTGTCCAGATGGTTAATAGCAAATTGGCACTTGAGTCTAGGACCCATGATTCTTCTTGTCTTTTTTCCACTGCACCTGCTCCCTACAAAGAAAAAAAAAAACTAAACTGGAACCTTTTGTGAGTTGATTAGTGTCACCTGCCTTTTTATAATATTCACACTGCAATTAATTCTATAATTGCTAACAGTTATCTGCATACCTCTGTCTTCTATCCATGTTCACGTTCAAAGACGTCTGTCTTTCCGTCATTTGTTGGACTTCCTGCTTCCCAAAAAGATTTGAGGCAATTTACAAAGTTAAAACTACATAAAACAGCACAAGTGGGTGAGAGGCATACACAGAACAACAAAAAAGAACAAAAACAATGAAAAAGAAAGGAGAACTAGATGTTATCAGGCACCTGAAATGAGTTAATTACTACAGTTAAAGAATAAATCTAACTCTGAGATAAAGCAAAAGAGGAAACACATTGGGTTATAAAGTTGTTCTTGTCTGATAAAAAAGAAAATATGTTTATCTTCAGATGTAAACTTTTCCTAGTATTTAATTCTAAGAGGAATTAATCATGTGGCTACTGCTATAAGGGACATTGGGTAATACAATGGACAGTTTCTTCAACTCATTATTCACACAGACATTTCTTCTATTGACCCTTTATTTAGGTGTAGGGTTAACATTATATCATAATTCAGGGAACTCAGGGAACTGCTTATGATGTGGTCCAGGTATACTGCTTTTTGATGACCTCATTTAATATCAGAACACAGATGAGAAAAGCTGGAGAATGGCTAGTGAACTCATCCATGGATCAGTCTCTCAAATAGAAGAGATCTTGGTGTGACCTTGGATAGTCACTCTAGACATCCCTTTTCTCATCTGTAAAATAAGACTTTAAAGTGATGTGAGAATATAGCTCTCCAGCTAATAAAAAGCTCAGACACTATATAGTATAACCATCTCATTTTACAGATGAGAAAAACAAGCCCCGACGAGTTTAAATTAATTTACCGAGGTTATACAGGTAATCATCAGAGGCAAGATTTGAATCCAGGTCTTCTGACTCTAAGAGAATGCCCTTTCTTGTTAAAATCAAAATATAAAATTTATTATTCAAAATTCACAAAACTAAAAAAGTATAAAAGAGACATAAATCATGAAATTTTCAAATGTTTTTGTAAGTTTATAGTATTTCTACTTCTAAAGTTATTAATATTTAAAACTGCATTAAGACTTTTGGGACATTCTGCACGTGGTTCAAATTGTATAGAGTTGCTCTTTCTGTTAATTCATTAATGTAGGTCTCTAGAAATTATGTAGGAAACATAGTGGGTCAAAGTTGATAGAGAGATGATGTTGGATTCCAGAAGACCTGAGTTCAAGTCTTGCCTTTAACTTTTAATGACTGTGTGACCATGAACAAATTACATAAGCTCTTAGTACCCTAGGCCATTCCCTAAGAAAGATAAGAAATGACAGATAAGTTGTTGAACTGCAACTAGAGTTCTGAGTTCCTTATGCCAAAGAAACCACAGGTCCATGCAAAATCAAAACATCCGGGAATAAATAAATATCCTACTCATAGGCCCATACTCTATTGCTTCATTGTAGTGTGGAGATGAGCCTAGAATCCTTAGGGCTAAGTGAGAAGTATGTCAGGTCTCTTAGCTTCTTCTATTTAAAAAAAAATCATATTATCTTAATAAGAGCTTTTGTCTGCTTTTTAAAGACTAGACCACTTGAGATGAATTCTTTGACCATAGCAACCTATGAAATAAGCAAAAATGGAGGTCCCTAACTGGAACCACTGATAGCTAATAGATATTTTAACCCAATTTATCAACCTCTTGAATTTTTCTTCTAGGAGTTAAAACTTAAAAAAGAAAAGAAAGCAGAGTGGTAGACTCTATCTTGGGAATCCTTTCGATAGCGAATTGAAATGGGGCTTAGCATAAACTATCCGTAATAGGATGGAATTTTGCTATGAGCAGGGAGATGAGAACTTTTTTTTAAGTGACTAGTTGACTGATTGCCTTGTGATTGTCTAATTTCCTTCTAGTGACAGTGACAGAAATGGGATTTGAACACTTTTCTTAGACTTTCAAGATACAAAACAAGGCAAGCCAAAAAGCAATCAATCCATTGAAAGATGTATGAGTAGGTCAACATGGTTGCTGATACCAGAGTATTTGTGAGAATAAATTTGTAAGAGTCCTCACTTGGCAGATTATTTTTCACAATCCCCGCTTTCTTTATCTTCTTGTGTATTATTTTCATGTATTAAAAATAAGCTCTAAATGTCTTGCCACATGTCATCAGGTGACTGGATTGATGGTGTTTGGTAAGAAGCATGGAGGCTCCAATTCCATGTTTCAGCAGCTGAGAGAGAAGTGGATTTCTGTTATTGGCAATCTGGGCTGCTGCTATAGTGAAGATCCTTAAATGAAGTTAAGGAATTTAGCAGGGACTTTAGAATTGTGATCAACCAATGGAAACAAAATAGCTGTAGTGATGCTTGACATCTGAAGATCTTATTTCTTCCTTGACAGGCTAATAATGTATGGCTTCGTGAAGGTGATGGTACACATGGGACAGCTAAGAAGTGGAGACTTTCACTTCACTGACTGTTTATTTTTCGGTTCATTGATGTCTGCCACAGATCCAGGTAACTATCCAGATCTTGCTTTCTTTCAAACACTAAGTATTTACTTGAATGGTATTTCCTAACTGATGATTTCATGTTGCCATGATAATTCTCCAAAGTCTATCATTTCCTAAAGGACACATGTGGGGGTGTAAAAACAGGTCCATATTAAAACAATGCTCAAGCTTTGGGGCTGTCATTTTCATTCATTGGAAAGATAGGAATCATTTTCTTTGACAATGGTTTCTCTGCATTGTATGTTATTTCTTAAAGTTTTTAATTTTTAAAAATCTCTCTGTTATGTACTACAGTTATATGTTTAACTTACTTGGGGAAAAATCTTTGGAAGTTATTGAGAAAATGATATTTTTCCCTACTATAGATGAATTTAACCCATTTCAAGGAAGTTTTTGGAGGGATGGATTTCTGTTTTTGTTTTTTGTTTTTTGTTTTTTTTTTTTTACCAGCGCATGTTGATCCAGATTCTCCGAGTACATAACAAGCTATTTGATAGGGACAGAATAGATATTTTGGGAGCTGCACAAACTTTCAAGCAACTGGCAAATTATTGAGCAAAATCCCATCTCAGTACATTGAAGGGTGCTTTAATGGACTGAAAGTGGTACCTCTAAAAGGGCTAGTCTTACATTGAGGCCTTACCATAGGGACTAAACTTAATTATACAGGATGTCCCAAAAGTCTTAGTGTGGTTTTAGGCTATTAAAGATTAAAACTTCACTAAGACTTTTGAGCTACCCTATATCTGCATCTCCCTAGCACCCAATTTAGTGCTTTATATAAGTGCTTAATAGTTATAATAAACAAATGAATGATTTAAATGGTCTCATTACATTATAAAAGTTGGTTTTCTTCTCTTTACAGTAATTTGCTTTGTAGTCATAGCTACTGATTTGAAGTAAAGAGGAAGGAATTGAGTTGTGTTTGAAAGTCAGATTTCTTATAAACCATAAGTAACTGTGGCAACTCTATTTTATTCATTCATTTATTTATCCAATGAACACTTATTAAATACTTACTTTATGCAGATGAGGGAACAAAATGAAGGAATAAAAAAAGTTTAAGTCAGACCATATCTCTGCTGTCTTGATGCTTACATTCTTGACGTGTATGAATTAAGACACAAATACAGATAACTCCCCATTAAACAATATTACACCATAGCTACATTACAGTATTGCAAAGCAAGAGGCCATGTGAAGTCAGAGGGAGCTTGTCACAAAGTCGTGGCCTAAATGTCCTCCATCTTTAAAATGAGAGAAAGGCCCAATGGCTAGTCTTCCTGGCATTTAAAGCTGCTGACAATCATTTTCCAGCTTACCTTTCAGATATGCTATGTTACCACCAACAGGCCCAATTACTATTCCCCAACTCTTTCTCCTACCTCCATCCCTTTGTATAGGCTGTCCCTTATGCCAGGAATACACTCACTTCTTGGCTTCCGATTCCCCAGAATTGTTAATACAGTCTCCTTCTTCAAATAGTACTTTGTTCTATTCCATCTCGGTGGTGTCCAAATCATGTCTTAGGTTTGGAGTTGGAAGGGAACTTAGAGGCCATGAAGCCTAATGCCATCTTTTTACAGATGAGGAAGCTGACTCACAGGGAGAGGTTGAATGACTTTCCAGGGCTATACAACTAGCCAGTGTCTAAGGTGGTCTTTGAAGCAATGTCTTCCCTGCTTCACGTTCATGCCTTTTCTACCAGATTGCACTGCCTCACTTCCATTTTGTGCAGTAATCCCTTTCCTCTCAGCAGGTTGGGTAAGACCTTTCTTATCCTTAATGAAAAGCATGCAGGGAAAAGGACCCAATTTTATTAACTCAATAATGTATTGTCCTTTCCCAAGATAATACTAGCCATCCACATTGGTATCATTCTAGTTACTTAGTCATATGGTTGTAGACATAGAGTAACTAACTAGAACTATCCAGACCCTAGGAGGCATGGTCGCTACTTTTACTTTGCCACTAGCTGTGTGGCCTTAAGCCAGTCATTTAATATCTCTAAGCCTCAGTTTCTCCATCTGCAAAATGATGTTAGCATGTAACTAGTGATCATAGATTTAGAGACATGGAGGACTTTAGAGGTCATCTTGTTTAACCCTTAATTTTACATCTAAGGAAACTGTGGTTCACAAAGTTTAAGTGACTTGCCCTATGGCAGTGTCAGAACTCAAACCCAGGTTGTTTGCCTTCAAAGTTAACATCCTTTTCACTGCTTCCTAATGCATTAATGGGATTATGGAAGCCAAAGGGAGCGGTCAAGCTGCTTAGTGAGAACTGAGGTAAGCTAAGAGGATTTTTAGCAAGAACATTTAAAAAGAGAGAGTAATTACCACCACCACAATCACCACCCTACCTCCTCCCTCATGGCTTATAATTCTTGTATTAGTATTGAAAGAAGAACTGATCTAGTGAGCCTTCAGGAAAGGATGGAGGTGGCTGTGACTATGTGGATCACCTGGTGCTTTCCTTTGGGCAAGCATTTCTTTGTGTCCCACTAGTACTTTGTGGAGTCAGCAGGTAGGTGGACACTGGTACAGAGGTGGGGATATCATGGTAGCTAGTTGGAGCAGTGTGTAGAGTACAAGGCCTAGAATCAGGAAGGCCTGAATTCAAATTTGGCCTCAAAGAATTCCTAGCTGTTTGACCCTGGGTGGGTCATTTAACCTCTGTTTGCCTGTTTTCTCATCTGTAAAATGGGGATAATAATAGTATTTCTCTCTTGAGTATATTGTAAGGAGCATATGAGATAATACTGGAAAGTGCTTAGCATAGTGCCTGGTATATAGTAAGTGCTATATAAACGTTAGCTGCTATCATCATCATCATCATCATTAGTGTTGTTGTTATTGGGTGTGTGTCTGCCTCTCCCATAGGGAGATTTTTGCATAGTAGTTAAGCTTGCAACTCACCTCAAAGCAGATGTCAATTTACTTGAAGGGTGAATCTATTAGGATGTAGTCATTCAAATTTGGCCTAGAAGACGTATCTAATAAATCATGTTGCAACTCCACTGGATTCTTCTATGATATGTGTTTGAGAGAGCCCAGATGTGACAATTGAGAGACTTTGATTAAATGATCTCCAGGTTGAGCCCAGCTCTAAAGTTCTGAAATTCAATAATTCTAATTTTGACCCAGTGAGTAGGAGGCCCCTGATGCCATAGGAGCAAACAAATACATTGTCTAATATTTTTATTCCTTTTCCTGGAAGTTTAGTCATAATATAGCAACGTGCCTAAGTCAGTCTGTGCTCAATTAATAAAATTTAAAATCTCCAATGCCCCTAAATCCCCTAGTTAATCTTATTTCATAATTATTCATTTACTTTTTCAATTATTTTGTGACTCGGTAATTGATAAAAGAAAACCATGCGCTACAGACATCTTACATTTTTCTCGGCCTTCTCTAAGCTAATTCTCTTCCACTTAGTTAAACTAGGTGTTATCGTCAATTAATATTTATCATTTAGAAAACCACATTTAGATCTGAATCTAACTCTTTCTACGTGACTCAGAGATCCTCTCCACCGATTTTTGGGGAGCTCAGTTGAGGGCTTGAATGATGAACTCTCATTTGATATACTTTACTCATCATGAGAAATTCATCAATAGTACTTCAGAAAAAAAAAAGAATTAAAGAAGGATGTCTCCAAGGTGAATGAGTGAGCAGAGAACTGACAATGTGTGTTACAACATATCTTATTACTCTTGTTTTAAAGCCAGTATTTCTTCCCTATTGCCTTGGTTAATAATAGTTCTATCCTTCATCCAAATATGATTTTGTCTGGAAGTCTCACAGGCAAAGTCATGGGGTTATGTGGCATAGTGGCAAATGCCTGCAATCCCTGCTGCTGGGGGTGCTTAAGCTCTGGAGTCCTGAGACTCGGTAGGCTAAAACTGATTAGGTTTCTTTACCAAATCTGGCACCAGTCTGGTGAACAGGGTAGTGGATAGGAGGGGACTTTTCTGGGGAACAGGGAGTGGAACCAGACTGCCTAAGAATGGTTGAACCAGGCCAGAAATAGAGCAAGTTAAAGCTTCTGTGCCTATTGGTGGTGGGGTTAAGCTCACAAGTAGCTACTGTATTTCCAGTCTGGGCAAAATAGGTAGTTTTTGGTGTTCTTTTGTTTTTCAGTCATTTCCAACTCTTTGTGACCCTATTTGGGGTTTTCTTGGCAAAGAGCATGGAGTGGTTTGCCATTTCTTTCTCCAGCTCATTTTATAGATGAGGAACCTGAGGTAAACAGGGTGAAGGAACTTCCCAGGGCCTCACAGCTGGTAAGCTCCTGAGGCAAGATTTGAACTCAGGAAGATGAGTCTTTCCAACTCCAGGCTTGGTGCTCTATCCACTGTATCACTGAGCTTCCTATAAGATGGAGAGACAGGATCAAACAACGACAAAGCATTATGGGGATCATCTCTTTTATATATAAATACCATTATAGAAGGAAAAAAATTAATGTACTAGATGGGTGAACTAAATTTCATCTTCTCTCTATACTTATCACTTATACTTACTTCCATCTATAATCAGATGTGTTTTGGGATTAAAAAGCGGGGTTGAGAGATTGGTAGGAGGATATTGTGGGAAGAAAGAGAAATAAAGAAAATGGAAGTACTTTTTGTGGCTCTCTCATTTATACTAGTGAGCACTTTGGTGTAGTAGAGAGTTCTGGATTTAGAGGCCAGATACTACAGTCTAAGTCCCACCTATGGGACTGTTGCTGTGTGACATTGCGTAAGGCATTTGTATTCACTGAACCTTAGCTTTTCAATCTGTACGATGAAGACAAAATCTGCCTCACAGGGTTATTGTGAGGAACTTACTTTTGGAGCCTGAAACTACTACAAAAATGTGTACTGTGTTATAATTTGTATTATAGGTCTGTCTGTGTTGGTCTTATCCCCTCTATTAGAGTGTAAGCGGTTTCATCTTCATTTTCTAAGTGCCTGGCACAGTGGATTGCCCATGATAGACAATTAATAAGTATTTATTGAAGTGCATTGAGATAGGCATTTTGGTCAATATTCTAGTATTGCCAATGCTGGCAACCTCCCCAATCCCCCCAGCAGCCACTTATCACTATATCACCCTGCTGGCTTGCCTTCATTAGCCCTGATTCCATTTAGGAAGACCTAGATATCTAAAATGATTATTGGTAAGGACTCTGAATCTCCATTTTGTGTAAAAATGTGTTAGGAAACCTTACCCATCCATATGTGTGGGCACAATTAGAAGCTGAATGTTTTGGAAGGAAATAGAATTGTTCTCTCCTATATATAATATGAAAAACCGATGGGGGTCCCAGAATGCCTCCATATTGGATGGTGGCACAAAGCCTTAAGTAAGGCATGGTCAGGGTATAAATGGATCTCTTAGGACATAATAATGTTCTGCCCATCTGTTTGCTCTTCTTTGTACATTCCCATTCCATTATGGGGAAAAGATGTGCTCAACGGAAGCCAAAATGATCATTTCCCTGTTGTATGGTATACCTGCAGCCTATTTCAGTCATTGCTTGGCTAACAGGAGCTTTACCATTCCTCCAGATGTTATTTTGCTTCCAAAGAAAGATGACTCACAGAGGTAACTATAGGAATCTCTCTCCCTTATGTGCATTGGAAGGTGACTCCTCCATAGCTAGTCTGCATGAGAAGTCAAAATTTAATAAAAAGCATGGTCCAGAGGAAGGAACATTGGCTCTGAAGACAAAGGACTTGAATTCAAAATCCACCTCTGAAACTAACTGTGTCACCTTGGACAAGTCATCAATAAATAAATAAATAAGGAAGTTACACTGAATCAGATATTTTTAACCTATTTTTGTGCCTTGGACCCCTTTGGTAGTCTTTCTAAGAATATTGCTTTTAAAAGCACAAGATAAAGCACATTGGATTACAAAGGAAACCAAGATTAGTGAAAATAAAATTGTAATATATTTTTCCCATCTATTTTCACAAACAACCTGAAATCTATCCATGGATGCATGTTAAGAACTCCTGGTCCAGATCATCTCTGGGTTTATCTCTCAGCTATGGATCTCAGATCATATTATATTTATTATATTATCCATTATATTTAAGATGAATTCTTATTGCTGTTGATTTGCTTAGTCATGTCCAACTCTTCATGAACCCATTTTGGTTTTCCTGGCAAAAGTACTGAAGTCGTTCACCATTTCTTTCTCAAGCTCGTTTTATAGATGAGGAACTGAGGCAAATAGGGATTAAGTGACTTGCTCAGGTCACACAGCTAGTAAGTGTCTGAGCTCACATTTGAACTTAGATCTTCCGGACTCCAGGTCCAGCACGCTATCCCCTGAGCTGCCTCACTGCCCCTAAGCTTAATTAAGCACTTGGAAAATACTCGCGACCCGGTGTAACGTCTCTGATGTTAACAGTAATAATATTAACCTTCATGGCCGAGAGAATGCACCCAATCAACCACAGGTAGACTATTTTCTCTTCTAGATATGTAATTTCATCTGTGCAAGTGGTTCCTTCCCCAACACAAATCATAACCTCACCCTACTAGGAAATTACCAAGTCTGAAAACTAGGAGTTGCTAAAGATGAAGAAAAAGAAAAGATCACCTGCTGGTCAACCATCTGGTTAATGAACCTCTCTAACTAGAGCTAAGCTCATCCTTGGGTGACATAAACATTTGCAGTTCATCACTGGACTTACTCTCGAAGCCTTCCCACCTTGGTAGCCAGGCCCTGCCTGCCCAGGCTTGTGTTTGACAGGCCAAGCCTCTGAGGGTCACCCTCAAGCCATAATGAGGCAGCTCCACTTTGTGGAGAGGAGTATATTCTCATTTTATGAGTTTCCTGTTTCCTGCTTAGATCCAAAATGCCTTCAATTTATATGATGCAGCTGTGGGAGAGTCAACTACAGCTGCACAATTCTGATTTCCAGAAGTATTAGCTCAATGTTCAAATCACTCTTACTTCAAAGACTTGGCTAGCTTCCCTCCAAAAGAATTAACCCAGTGAGTGCTGACTTAAGTGATCTTAGCAATGGGAGGATGTGCAGCCAGCAGGATCATCACAGAGCCATTCAGGACCATAAATATGCACAGGAGTAACAGATTTTAAAACTACAGCTTATGGGTTTAGCACCAAAGGAAGTTGAGTTTATATCACCTGCATGCCACTTACTGACTGTGTTGCCTTGGACAAGTCACATAATGTCTCCAGACCTGTTTCCTTATCTATAACTAGGGTGTTATAGTACCTAAAACTAGAGTGTTAGATGACTTTTAAAGCTCTTTCTGACTCAAAATCCATGAGTCACAATCTCAGAGAAAAGAAGCTATTCCTATGTCCATGAAATAGCATATATAAAATGTAGTGTTTGAATAAAATCAGGCCATTTCTTTTCAATATGATGAATTGAAAATGTTTGAAGTTTTCTTTCTGAGATTGCCATTACCATCATTACTTTCTTTCACCAAAACTCAAATGCCATATAAACTCATAGCTTTGGTTCATAAGCAAAGGGAATTGGAAAGCTAAGTGGATACCTGGATCGTTTAATGAGATTATATTTTCCATCAAGGGTTGCCATGGCCACCTTTTTTGGGCTCAAAACAATGTCACTGCTATCTCATCCTGTCGCATGTTATCTCACTCTAAGATTATTTGAGTCAGTGCCCAATGGAGTGATTCCTTTGGTTGATACAACAACAACAAAAAAAAAAAGTTTTTTTAAAAGATCCTCTGATTGTTAATTTCAGTTTTAGTCTAAATGAATAAAGCATTTATTCAGTGCTTTCTGTGTGCAAGACAGTATGCTAAGCACTGGGGATATGAATAGAAAAGTAAGACAATCCCTTCCCTCAAAAAGCCCCCATTCTAATAAGAGAGACAAGACACATGCGAGGTTTCCCCTGCAAGTCAGAGAGAAAGGTCTCACAGTCCCTGGGGTGTAGTAACAAAGCACATGGTAATGACTCTTCTTTAAGGTCATTTCCACTGATGAATGTCAGTTTCCAATGTTGGATCATTTGACAATGCCAAACGCTTCCGTGATAGGAATTCCCTTTTCTGGGTCTTCAGTAACTGAGGCTGTGGTGTTTGCAGGAGCAGGGGCCAAGCTGTCCCTTCACAAAAGTTACTTCCCAAGATGATGGCTGCAGGCACTGGGCTGGAAGCGTTGCTATTGTTAAGGCTTTTAGGTCCTATTTAGGGTCCTGGGCTGGATCTGTTGGGTCAAGGAGGAGATAGTAGGCAAGGTGGCAGGGATGGTTTGATCTGCCTTGCTGCTTCAACTAGGCTGGCTTTGAGTTGGTTTGGTGTTCCAGATATGCCTGTTTGTGGTTGATCTGCCTCTTAAATCAGCACCTAGCACAGTGGCTGGCATATAGTAAGTGTTTAATAAGTGTTTGGTGATTGATTGATGCATACTCTCATAGAGGTACTATCAGCAGTGAGCTAAGCCTAGCATTGAATAGAAAGTGGAAAGTCAATTAGGATTGCATTAGGGGAATTATGCAGCAGTTGAAAGTATATCCTTTCAACTCTCTCCAAGCTGCTCCTAGGTGGTGAAATGGATAGAGCCTGGGGCTTGATGTCAGGAAGACCCGGGTTCAAATTCTGCCTCAAACATTTACTAGTTATGTGACCTTGGGCAGTAACAACCTCTCTCAGCCTCAGGGTCCTCATCTATAAAATAAGGAAGTTGGACTAGGCCTCTGGGATCCCTTTCAACTCTAAATCTATGGCCTTTGCCTATTTAAATAATTTGCCCAAGGTCACATAGCCAGTATATGTTAGAGGCAGCACTGAACTCAGGTTATCCTGACTGTTAAACCAGCTTTTTATCCACTATAGCATGGGTTCCCTGTCTTTGTTTCTGGCATCACAATCATTCCCTCCTATGCCCTCTCTCCAACCCCAGAACTGTCCCTTGTCAAGCAAAAGTCACTAATATAGCAATGCCATTAAAGTCCTAATTGAGAACTTGTATTTGTAGAAAAGGAGATGGAATGGTCATGGAGAGAAAGTGAAGGGTAACAGATGAAAGGAACAGTGTCTTGAGTATCAGTGGTCCTGTAATTCCATTGGTGAAGATATTCTTCTGCCTTGGTTCAGAATACAACCTTTTCTCACCTTATCCTTCACTTCTTTTGTCCATGTCTTCACATAAATCTTCAGAGGGTCCACCAGATTGAATAAGGATCTTCCTCTGGTGTTATTATCATGTTGTAAGTACCAATGGGGCATGTAGATGGTAAAACCATTATCCCTAGCTCTTGTTACACAATTGTTGCTTCATCTTTTTCTTCCCTCAGGCAAATGTCTCTTTGATGATGTCTTTTTCATCACTTCTCATGCAAAATTTACTACAGCCTACTTATGCCCACTATAAAACTTCCCACTATCCTTTGGGACCCACAATTTTATTTTTCAGACATTATGGTATTCTATAATTCATTGCCATATAGCTTCAGGATATTGGTGTTTTGTTTTGTTTTAAGATGAATTTTTCTTTCAGGGAAAAGTTAATAATATTGACAGCTCTGAGCAATTTCCCAATGCTATTCATCATATTTTCTTCTATTCAATTATGAGCCTAGCTTATTGTCCATCCCTAGCATTTCTGAAAGATATGTATCCTGATGGGCTAGCTGTAGGGACTGTCCATGTAGCTGTCTGACATAATCTACACAATATTTTTCATCCACTTGATTTTTCCCATGTATATTATTAGGTCAATCTATTCTGAATGATCACGTATCTTATTGAAGTTCTATAGTGTTCAGGACTGAACATAATTAACATGATGCCACCCACAAACAGGAGCAACTATGGAACTTCAGCCTGTACAGGCATACCTTGGAGATATTGTGAGTTCAGTTCCAGACCACCCCAATATAGCAAATATTGCAATAAAGTGAATCACATGAGTTTTGTTTTCCCAGTGCATTTAGAAGTTTTGTTTATACTATACTGTAGTCTATTAAGTGTGAAATAATATTATGTAAAAAACCAATATATACCTTAATTAAAAATACTTTGTTGCTAAAAATACAAACCATCATGTGAGCCTTCAACAAATGAAAATCTTTTTGCTGATGGAAAGTCTTGTCTCCATGTTGATAGCTACTGACTGATCAAAATGGTGGTTGCTGAAGATTGGGGTAACTGTGGTAATTTCTTAAAATAAAGCAACAATGAAGTTTGCTGCTTTGATTGAATCTTCCTTTCACTTGAACATTTATAGGCCATAATAGCATTGTTAATTGGCCTGATTTCAATATTGTGTCTCAGAAGATAGGGAAGCCCATGGAGAGAGAGAGAGGTAGGGGAATGGCTGGTATGTGGAGTAGTCAGAACATGCACACATTTATTGATTTATTTTACTGTCTTATATAGGCTTATTCATGGTGCCCTCAAACAATTACAGTAGTAATATCAAAGATCACTGATCACAGATCACTGTAACAGATATAATAATAATGAAAAAGTTTGAAATATTGTGAAAATTATCAAAATGTGACACAGAGACACAATGTGAGTGCATGTACTTGGAAAAATGGTGCCGTGGACTTGCTCAATGTAGGGTTGCCACAAACCTTCAATTTGTAAAAAAAAAAAATGCAGTGATTGCAAAGCACAATGAAGTGAAGTACAAGAAAATGAGGATAGGTATAGGAAATTCCTGTCTTATTTGGATACTGTGTAAGACACACACTGGAATGGCAGCCAACACTTTTAGCTCTTTTCCTTGTCTGATGCCTAGCTTAATGTTGACAGAAAATACTAGGGGAGGTAGGAAGTAAATTGCCATAGTCACATCTATCCAGAAATATTTTAAGATCTTAAAATATATATCATATAATATGTCATATGGAATGATATATTTTAATATAGAAAACAATATAATCTGTGACATTTTATAGTATATCACTATTAATCAATCAACATTAATATATTGTATATGATGTATTATATATTGTGATTTCCTATATTAAAGTATATTACATACAAAATATAATGATATGATGTGGTGATATGATGTGATGTTGCACTAAGATTTTTGAGACACCTATATATCTCTAAGATATAAATGTAGGAAGATATGGAAAACTACACATACCGTGGAACTTGGTTATGTTGGTCAATTTTTCCCCCCCTTCTTTTGTATTCTGTGTTATAATGGATGGCTCTTTAAGGGGAACAGGGTAAAGTTATTCATTATCTAGTTTGTGACAGAAAATTGTCCACAACCCTTGCCTGTTTCATTCTCCTTTTCATCAACCACATCCTTGATATGGTCATAAGCCATTCCTGGAAATTTTATAGCTATTAGAATGATGGCTCCAGTGATGACCCAATAGCCCAGTGGCTACACTAATACCCATGAAACACCTTGAATAACTCCCATGGGGGAACCGAGAGAATCTTGGATTTGAAGTCAGAAGATCCCAGTTTAAATCTAGGCTCAGTTACTTATTGCCTGTGCAACTCATCCAGGTCACTTAACGTCTCTGCGCCTGAGTTTCCTCATTTATAAAATGAGGGGTTTGGGATTGATGATCTTTGAGGTCTCTTCTAAGTTCTCTGCTTCCATGTCTTTGGGGCAAATCCTCTCTGGAAGATTTATGGGAGAATACAGTATGCTAAGAATTATTCCCGATACCAAGGTGTTGTTGAGTCATAATCTTCACCAGCAGAAGGAAGAGTCACACTACAGACACCACAGATTCATCAAAGCATTTTTTTCCATATGTGAAAATATGCCCATCTGCAGAAAAGTATTCCAACCCAAATTAAGCCTGACATAAATGGGCACTCCTAAACTTCAGAGAGCATTTAGGACAGAATTCGAACTGTGATTTAGGACAGAATCCTCCACACTGTGCTCCATGTTGCCATGTTCCAGATGTGATAAATAAGGATTTTCTATGGAAATTTTGATCTGGGTAATACTTTCCCTTCTAAAGTATTAAATATGAGTTGGTAACATAAAATCATCATTTACAGTAATTTTCAATATGAAAATATTACTTAACTATCTGTATTTTCATCTACATTTCTCTGACCCTCTTTTATCCTATCCTTTGTATATTTCCAGTGCCCCACCTTCCGCCTATATTTCAAATTTCAGTCAATTCCATGCCCAAAATCAGTTTGAGGGAAACTGGGTTAAGATCATTCAAAACCATTCAGAATTTTAGATCTAACTAGAACTAAGGAGAATACACTACCCAAGTAGTCCATTCAGCAAACACTTCTTAAATCTCCCAATTTTGTATAAGGTAGAGTGTCATGGTAGATAAAGAACTGTCCTTGAAGCCAGGAAGACCTGACTTTAAGTCTTAGCTCTAATACATACTGACTTTGTGACCTTTGGTAAGTCATTTAAATTCATAGTGGTCTAGCTAACCATCAAAGACTATAAGTTTCAGGGCACTTGACTCTTAGTACCTAGGGAGGGCAGGGAATCCACATCTGGGAATTCCTTACACCAATGGAATCTCAGATCCATTTCCTACCCTCATTGCTATTCCTATCCCTAGCTCTTAGTTCTGGGGTTGGGGATGGGGAGGACAGATAAGAGAGGTCAAGTTGGTTTTGCCTTTCTTATTCTTCCAAAGGATCAGAACAAAGTTCTTAAAGCCTTACCTCCTCAGAAATATCTGCTAATGATTATTATTATTATGTTGTTTCCTCTCGCTTATTTCCAACTGAAAGTCATTTAGCATTTGTATTTAGGATCGCATTTTCAGATCCTGTCATCATTGTTTTTGAAAATTCTTAAATTGTGTAGGACCCTTCAGAGATTGCATATGTCCAAGGTGTTCATTCTTCATTCTTGAATAGGACCAATAATATCAGGAAGGTGATATCTCACCTTGCACATGAATTGGATATAAATGAGGCAGAGCTTCAAAAAGTCATATGTCCAAGTGGGCAGACACAGACCACAACAATTCATTTTAACATTTATTAAATGCCTACTCTATATTTATTATTATAGTTCTTTCAACACACTAATATAGGACCTACTGTATTTCTTTATTTATAACTAAATTGTGTCCTCACAGTAAAACATGAGAGCAGCAATTGTTTCATTTTTGTATTTGCATCCCCAGTACCTGGCAGAGTACCTGGCATATGTTGGGCACTTAATGCATGTCTGTTGATCGATTGATGTTTTAACTGATTGATTGGATGTCGGGATAGAAAAAATAAAAACTAAGTAGGCTCTATCTTTTGTTCCATTCTGGTGGAGGGAGGGGGGGAGGAGGAAATCCATCAGATTTACATATCAATAAATGTATATACAAAGTAAGGAGGGAGAGGGTGATAACAGTTGGAGGGATGATTCAGGGAAAGCCCAAAGTAGAAGCTGGTATCTGAGTCAATCTTTGAAGGAAGCATTCCAGACATGGTGTAAAGTTACATAGGTGAGAGATTGAGGAATTATATATTTTGAGCTAGCAAGGATCTTGAAGGCCATTGAATTGAACCCTCTTGTTTTAATAATGAGGAAAATGAGACCCAGATGATCACACAGGTAGTCATAGGACCTAGATAGTTTGATGGTCAGGAGAAGTGGGAATTTGCTGCCTTTTCCCCATTTGTCAGGGAAGATCTAACAAAGGCGGCAAAAGTGAGGTTTCAGGAAATGTTTGAATGAAGGAGGCGAGTGGTTTGCCAGATGATAGACCTAAGGCATGCAAATTGAGAAAAATCAAGCTGAAAGGAGAGTAGAACCTAGGTCTTCCTAACTTCAAATCCAGGGCTATCTCCACCATACCAGGCTTCCTCTCATGGATGGAAGGCTATGCACCAGCAAGAGCTATATTAAGCCTTTTGGAATCATCCAATCCAAAAACCTCATGTTGGTTCATTTTATATATCCAAAAATAAAGGAACCAAAGAAGATATTTAGCCAATTGTCTTGTTCCTCTATTTAATTCAACACATGTTTATTAAGTATTAAATATGCTAGGGTCTGGGGACAGAAAGACCAAAAAAAACGCAAATGTACCATATGCCTCAAGGAGCTGACATTCTATTTCACATACAAGGTGGAAAGAAGAGGAGTATGGTGATGATTGGTGGGCAGAGATGGGTAGGGAGTTTCTGATATAGGGAGCATCACTAGAGAGCCAGTAGGGTAAAGAAAATGAGACTGAGAGAACATTAAGTCTCTTTCCCAGATGCAGAGCTAATAAGTCCTAGAAATTGTTCAGCTCCAAGTAAACCAGGCAGCATCCTGGTTCATATAGATGTCTGTTATTGGCATTGTCTGGTGCCTCCTTAGACTTCCTTATTGTAAGACCCTTAACAAAGAATTCACCTATACTTCCAGTGAAGAAAATAATAAGTGTTTATGAGTTGCTAAACCCTCTTCAACTTATGCAAGTCATAAGCATTATTCTCTAAACAATGGATTTTTTTTTTCCCTGTGTGCATAAGGAGTTAGGAAAAAATAATTGCCTCTGATTCAGTGGGTTATAGATTTTTAAGACTGCCTATTCTTCAGTTGGGATGCCCACAAAACTCCCATTGATTTTGAAGTTCATTTAGGAATTGATTGATGGATAGAACCTTTTTATCTTTAAGATTAATTTGAAAGCAGCTATCCACAAGGGTGAGAGTTTTAATGTCATGCACCACAGTAAGGGTCCCATGCCCAGAGCATGAAATTTTCTTATGAAATCAATGTGTCAATACTTCAGTGGGTCTGTGATCTTATTGATGGGAATTGTTCCTCTGCTAAAGCAGATTGTGACCTATCCATAGTTTCTGATTCTGTGTATATCATCCTTTTTTCATAAATTTCTCTAAACCCTCCATAGAATATGGACCCAGTTGCTTGGGGGTCCTTCACTTAGGTTTCCTGACATATCATGTAGCACTCAAGCTTTCTATTATTCTCAATACATAACTGTATTCTTTTTCTGATCCAGCACAGGACCATAGTCTTAGAGCTGGAAGGATCCTTGAAGCCATATGGTCTAACCATCTCATACTACAGATGAGGAAATAGAGATGTAGAGAGATGGGAACTTGCCCAAAGTTAGACAGGTAATACAGGCAGTGGAGGAATTTGACATCCTTCAAATTCAAATTCAGCGTTCCTTATACTGTACTATAGTATATATATATACATATATATATATATATATATACATATATATATATATATATACTTATACTGTACTGCTATCCCTAATTCACAAGTTATCACTGGAAAATATGCGACAGCCTACTTACATGCAGCAGGTATCCTTTCAGTGCCTTTGGGGACATAGTGACAAATGTTGGGAAACCCAGGTAGAGAGAAAGGGAAAGAGTTCTAATAAACTAGATTTGTTTTTTGAATGGTAAAGCTGCCCTGGGGTGACCAGATTAAATGTTTGTTGGAGATGAAGGGAAGTCCAGGGAAACAAACTCATTTGAAAATTCTCTTAGTCTCTGCAGGTCTCAAAAAAGTAATAAGGTGGGGATGGAACGTGTGATAAAATCAGGGAAGTACCCAGGAATCAAACATTACTTCCATATCTCCAAATGTATCATGTCCTCAAGGCAGCAAATATAAAACAGATATGAAAGAAAGAGAGGTAGGCCAGAAGGGGGAGGCAGCTGGAGCTTTCTGGGAATGTGGGTAATTGAACTGTGTGTCATCTGCAGATTCCAGTCTTTCTTTTTAATGGGCTAGGGCTTCTCCCTAAAATTATCCAAAGCCCTGCCCTAGTAACAGCAATCATTTTGGATTTTGTTCTACTAAAGAAAGAAGACTAGAGACTAAGGCTAGGAGTTTCCCAAACATTACACCAGATCTTCTAGCTATGTTTGAATTTAATGTTAGTTTCTTCCAGGGCCTAATTTATTGCTTTATTAATTATTACACATAACCAATTACTAAATTACAAGTGAGGCAACACACATCTTGCACAAAAATCTCAATATATTAGACTTTTGTTTAGAAAAAGAGCTATTTTCCCAAGGATTTAGAATACTTCATCCTAAATTCCCTAACTTACAAAAGGGAATTTCCTATGATCTGACCAGAAAATGGTACTGTTCTTGGAGAGGCAGTAGAGGCCATGGTGCTGGGCTTGAAGCCAGGAAGATCTGAGATTGAATCCTGCCTTGGGTATCTGCTAACTGAGTAACCCCACCACAGTACCACCTCGCTCCCTGACAAGCTACAAATCACTTGTCAGGCCTCAATTCTCTCGCTTCTTTAAAAAGTGGTGGTAGTAATAATAATAATAATAATAATAATAGCACCCACCTCACAGGAGTGTTATGAGGAGCAACTGAAATAATTTAAGTGTTTGTACACCTTAAACCACTATAAAACTGTGAATTAATTATGAAGTGAGATTTTTGATCTCAATTTCTTATACAATAAAGCCAGATGTGGCTCAGTAGGTCTTCAGACACCAGTACTAGACATTTCTAGTGGGAGAGATGGGCTTGGATGGTAAGCATAAATTTCCCCCCTCCAGATGTCTTGAGCACAACTTGACTCATCTAAAGAGGTCAGCCCTTCTGCACAAACAAGACAAGAGAGGTTGCTGGCTTCTGAGCAGTGCTGCTTTCAGAACACAAACTTTATAGGCCCTTAATGGCCCTGTGGCCCCAGTCCTGTGCAAACTAACCTCTCTGTCATCGTTTTAAAGGCATTTTTAAAGCTTAAAATAACATGATTTAGTTTTAACAAATTTAGTAAAATAGTCATTCCTCCATAATTTTAGGCAATTTTAAGAATAACTGATGCTTTAATAGATTTCAAAGTTTTTAAAACATCTTCAATGCATTGCCTCATTTGAGCCCGTGTGGAGATTACTACATATAGCCATATACCTTCATTTTACAAACGAGAAAATTGAGATACAAAGAGGTTAGGTGATTCACTCATGGTTACCCATCTGGTAGTTTTCAGAGGCAGGATTTGAACTCAGGACCTTCTGATTCCAGAGTCAGGACTCTAACTACCATACTAGCTCTACATAGTTCTGCAAAAAATACAAGCATAGGGGATAGAGCCAAGATGGTGGAGTAAAAGCAGTGACTTGCTTGAGTTCTCCCCCAAACCCCTCCAAATACCTATAAAAAAATGGCTCTAAACAAATTCTAAAGTAGCAGAACCCACAAAAAGACAGAGCAAAACAAATTTCTAGCCCAAGCCAGCCTGGATGGTTGATCGGAAAGGTATATTGCACCAGGCTGGGAGAGCAGCGCAGTTCGGGCGTGGGTGCACAGGCTGCAGCAAGCCTGGAGCAGGCCTCAGAGGACTGAATGCTGGGCAGCTGTGGCAGTTTCCAGACTTCTCAACCCACAAACACCAAAGACAACTTAGAAGGTTAGTGGGGAAAGTCTGTTTCTGTGGAGAGAGAGAAGCTAGATCCCAGCCGCAAGTCCAACTGCTTCCTGAGCTTCCAGCCCACAGACTGAGGGAGAATCGGGGGGCTGATCAGAGGGGTTTGCAGGGATCTCTTCACCAGTGCTGAGGCAGGATTCTCTTGCTTTGCCCATGCTTGGATCTGGGTCACAGTTCTGGGTGGCAATCCTAGGGCGAGGAGGAGTGCTGGTGTGGTGGAGCTTGTAGTGGTGGTGGAGAAGAAATCCTCTTCACAGTTCCAAGACAGAAAAGAGTGCTCATAGACCAGAGCACAGGCCAGGAGAGGAGTAAACACCTCGCCCTTGATCATAGCAACTTGGAAGAACTGAAAATTTACAGGTCCCTAGAAGTATCTCTGAAAATAGCTGCACAAAACCCCTGAAGCTTGGAACAGTATATTCTCCACACTGGAAACAGACTCCTACCTTAACAAAGAGTTTATAAGTCAAGTAACTGGCCAAGATCATGAGCAAGCAGTGCAAAAAGAGTCAGACTATATTATCTTACTTTGATGACAAAGAAGACCAAAGCATATAACCAGAAGAAGACGACGAAGCCAAAGCTCCCACATTCAAAGCCTCCAAGAAAAATATGAATTGGTCCCAGGCCATAGAAGAGTTCAAAAAGGATTTTGAGAAGCAAGTAACAGAAGTAGGGAAAAACTGAGAGTGATGCTAAAAGAGACCCCAAAAAAATACTGAAGAAAATAACACCTTAAAAAATAGCCTAACCCAAATGGCAAAAGAGGTCCAAAAAACCAGTGAGGAGAAGAATGCCCTTATAAGCAAAATTGGTCAAATGAAAAAGAAGTCCAAAAGCTTACTGAAGAAAATACTTCCTTAAAAATTAGAATGGAAAAATTGGAAGATAGGGACAATTTGAGAAATCAAGGCACTATAACACTAATCCGAAGGAATGAAAAAAATAGAAGAGAATGTGAAATATCTCATTGGAAAAACAACTGACCTGGAAAATAGATCCAGGAGAGAAAACCTAAAAATTATTGGACTATCTGAAAGCCATGATCAAAAAAAAAAAAAGAACCTAGACATCATCTTTCAAGAAATGATCAAGGAAAACTGCCCTGATATTTTAGAACCAGAGGGTAAAATAGAAATTGAAAGAATCCACCGATCACCTCCTGAAAGAGATCCCCAAAGGAAAATTCCTAGAAATGTTGCAGCCAAATTCCAGAGTTCCCAGGTCAAGAAGAAGATATTGCAAGCAGCCAGAAGGAAACAATTCAAGTATTGTGGAAACACAATCAGGATAACACAAGATTTAGCAGCTTCTACATTAAGGGTCCAGAGGGCATAGAGTATGATATTCTGGAGGGCAAAGGAGTTAGGACTACAACCTAGAATCACCTACCCAGCAAAACTGAACATAATCCTTCAGGGTAAAAAATGGTCATTCAATGAAATAGGGGACTTGCAAGCATTCCTGTGAAAAAGACCAGAGCTGAATAGAAAATTTGGTCTTCAAATACAAGACTCAAGTGAAACATGGAAGAGGTAAACAGGAAAGAGAAATCATAAGAGACTTATTAAGGTTGAACTGTTTACATTCCTGCAGGGAAAGATGATATTTGTAACTCATGAGTCCTTTGTCAGTATTAGGGTAGTGGGAGGGAAAAAAATTATATGTTTGTAAAGATAGATAGATAGAGGGCACAGGATGAGTTGAAGATGAAGGGGTGATATCTGGAAAATAAAATTAAGGGGTGAAGATTATACTGGGAGAAGGAGAAAGGGAGAAGTAGAATGAGATAAAATATCTCACATGAAACAGACAAGAAAAGGCTTTTACAGTGGAGGGGAAATGGGGGAAGATGAGAGGGAATGAGTGAATCTTATTCTCATAGGATTTGGCTTAAGGAGGGAATAACATACACAATGGAGTATGGAAATCTATCTTACCCTACAGGAAAATAAGGGGGAAAGGGGACAAGAGAACAGGGGGTTGATAGAGGGTGGGGCAGATTGAGGGAGGGGATAATCAAAAGCAAACACTTCTGAGGAGGGACAGGGTCAAAGAGAGAATAGAATAAATGGGGGGTAGGATAGGATGAAGGGAAATATACTTAGTTTTTCACAACATGACTACTATGGAAGTGTTTTGCATGACTACACATCTATAACCTATATCGAGATGCTTGCCTTTTCAATGAGGGAGGATTTGGAGGGAGGAAGAGAGAAAACTTGTAACCCAAAGTTTTAAAAACACATGTTAAAAATTAAAAAAAATTAAAAGAATAAAAATAAAAATGGCATTCTTGTGGAAAAAAAATACAAGCATAAATTCTTGCACCTCCCATTTGTGGACTTCAAGCTTATTATGAATCAGCAGTATAACAGCCAAAAGGTAGTATGACCTCAGACTTATCAAGTGAGGCATATGTCCATGTCTTGGGAAATGATAGGCCTTCTGCATTATTTTTCCGCTTATTGGCATCTTGTCAGCAGCCATTCAAAAGATCCCTCTTCCCCATGCATTAAGTGGACAAGAAAATAGCCACAGAATAGCTGTATATGCTCTGAAGTAGAGAATGGAGGTCCTCTATTCCTTATCATCATGAATTTCCAGATGCATACTCACCATCTTCCGCCGGAGGGCATTGCGTCAGGTAGAGTATGCTTCTTGTACTCCTAAGGACTAGACTCTCCTTGGCCAGCCCTCTATTATACTAGATGATTGTGGCTGCTGCTGCTGCTGCTGTTGCTGCTGCAGCTGATGATGATGATGATGATGATGATAGTGGTGATGATGATAATGATGGTGGTGATGGTTACAATGATGATGACAATGTGTTTAGTGCTTTACATTTTGGGAAGCACTTTCAGTGCATTATGTAAAGCAATGTGCCTTAAATTTGAAATCAGATTTCATATATATATATATATATATATATATATATTTTAAGATTGAGAAGGTTTCATAGAATTCTAACCTAAACAGGAGAAGATGAAACTCAAATACAGTGAAAAGTGGATTCAGGTTTCCAAGCATGTGGATTTAAGTGGCACTTCAAGGATTTTTTTTTCCTTTTCTTTTTGGTCCCAACTTGTGATTTCATCTGTCAGGTGAACCCCTACTAGCGAAACCCTTCCATCAACATAGCTCAGTAACTCAATTATTATTGAACTGAAGATGAAAATGATTAAGCCAAGTTATCATACAGAATGGCATAATTTAGTTATTTCATGTGTAGTCCTATTAAAAAAAAAAAACTTTAGAAAAACTATGATCAGGTCCCCAGAGTCACACAGACTTCTCTTAAGTGGGCTTGGGCATACTTTGTTCTAAATTTCCTTGGCCATGATAATAGTTTTTAAAAAAAGCACATTGCTGAGGAATGATCTTGCAAGGAAGCAAACAGAAGAATGAAATCGTGAAAAGCTCACAAAAGCTCAAGGAACTAAGACTAGAAATATGCTTGATTTGCCATAACCACAGGGAGTGGGTGAAAGACACAAACCAGTAACTCAAGAAAATCATGACTTCTATTATAAACACTAAATAAGGTATGATTTTACCTAAAACAAAATTTCCACCCCTGAACAAAAAAAAAAAAAGTAGTTTAAAGTACCTAGAAAGCTATCAAGATATTTGCAGAAATCATTGCAAACATTCTGGTACCATGCTGTATTTTGAAATTGGCATGGCATGACGGAAAACACTGCATTGGGAGAGTCAAGAGATCAGGCAAATAATTTAGCCTGCCATGCCTTAGTTTCTTCATCTGTACAATGGGGGTATTGGTTCCCAGTTTCTTTTGAGCTCTTAAAAATTCTCTGCTTCCATGGAGAGTATATGAACTAGCGTGTAGAGTGTACACTTTAAATCATGGCTAAAAATAGTGGCTGAATCTGTAAATTTTGGATAGCTCATAGGGCACTGAGTGGTTAAGTGAGTGATCACAGAGCTGGTGTTTGTCAGAGGAAAATCTTGAACCCAGATTCTCTAACTTCAAGACCAGCACTCTATACTCCATACTGCACACCCTCTCTAAATGGCATTTGTTTGGATTTTGTTTTGGCGGGTCTAGAGATATAATTTTATTGGTTTAGGAAACTCAGTGATAAAATTCCTTCTGTCAATATGCTCTGCACTGTAGGCTGTAGAGAGATGCCAGAGGCATTAAGAAATTAAGTAATTTGCCCAGTATCACAGGGCTGAGATATATCCAAGGAGGAACTTGAAGTATACCTTGGGATGTCGAGGAGGTAGCAGCATCTCCTAGTAGCAGTGTGATGGATGGGGTCTGGATGCGATGCAGTCAACAAAGCCCTCTGAGGGAGGACAGGAAGCACTTCCAAATGGAAAGGAGGTAGACAACTTTGAGGCTGAAGCCTGGAACACTTCTTTGATCTTTGGGGACAGCCATTGCCTACCATGGAGCCCAGTGCCTCAGGCTAAGCAGCCTCTGCTGCCACCCTGACTACCTGCGCCCTTGAGGCTACCACAAACGGTCACTCCAGTGCCTTCTCACACTGGGAGCTTCCTCTTCTCTGTGGCCTTCTTACCCTGGAACTTCTTCCCACCTCCCCCCACCTTGCAGCCCCATGCTTTAGTCAAATTGTCTGCATTCTTCTCCTGGCTCTGTTTCTGATTCTCCAGACTTCGCCACAATGCCTCAACTGCCTTCTCCCCCCGAAAGTTCTCTCATCCTCTGAGGCCTTTTTGCCTTATTACATCCCTTTGCCCTTGTGATAATCTTCTTTCTTTGGTGAGTTCCACTCAGGTCCTCCATTTCAGGGAAGGGCTGCCGGCCAGCGATCCTTCTTTCCTCTCCTATCTCTACTCCTGCCTCACCAGCAGATACCTCCCCTACCCCCAAACCCCTTTAATATGTAGTTTCCCATCATTAGAATGTAAGCTCCCTAAGAGCAAGGGCAGCCTTTCTTCTTGCTTATATGTAAAACCAGGACTTATCACAGTGCCTGGCACTTAACAAATTAAGCACTTAATAAGTGCTTATTGACTGGGCTGTACTTTGGTTCTCTAGCTAGTAGGTCACATTGTCTCTCTCCTCTTCATCAAAACAAAAACAAAAACCTAGCATTTGTTTTAATAAAATTCTTTAGGTACAGGTTTCATGCAATCTTTCTATACTTACATATGCCCATGTTGCTTCCTCTATTAAAATGTAAACTCCTGTTTCATTTCTGCCTTTGTATCCCCAGGGCTTAGCATACTGCCTGGCACATAGTAGGTACTTTAAAAACTCTCATTGATTGGTTAATACTTTTTCAGGCAGGAACTTTCATGGCACATAGTAAACACTGAATAAGTGCTTATTGATTGATTCACTGATTAAATATTGACACTATGAAATAGGGCTTCTGGTGGACTCTGCAGTTCAATGAAACAAGCAGTCCATTTTTAATTTCTTTTTATGATTATAGTACTAGATTTTCATAGATTTTCCTAATCTGGCCTACATGCAGCTATGTGGTTTGACTGATCAAGATTAGGAATATAGTATACATAATATAGATGCTTTACTCTGCTTAGACCCTGTGTATAAATAAGTTAGTTTACATTTAATTCATAGGAAGAAGTTAGAATCAGGTAGTATAGAATCACGCAGTATAGAATCATGGCATCTGAGTTGGAAAGGCTCTAAAGGCTAGTTCAGCTCTGGGAATTTATTCTCACCCTCCTGTTTTACAGATACAGAGTGTGAGGCATAAAGAACCTAAATGACTTATCCAAGGTCACATAGCCATTCCCCAAACTCAGTACCAGAGCACATTTAAAATTTCATATAAGTGGGAGAAAACACAGCCTGTCTTTCCTTAATCCCATTTATTGTTAAATCACTATGAAAGAGAATGAGAAGGTTTAACAAGGGCAATATTTAATTAAACTCACTATGATGTTTTTGTAGTTAAAGACAAATAATGGTTTTAGTCATTACATGTAGGTCATACCTCTCTACTTTCTCTGGCAGATGAAGTATGCACAGTAATAGTGAGTGTTTGATGGGGTACAGTATGCTAGAAGTTGACTTTTCAAAAAAAAAAGACTTCTAGTACATGTTAATTAAATTCAGAAAGTTCATTTGGCATTATCCTGTCTAGATTCTTAATTAAAGGCATGAATGATAATTCATTTACTGAAGTTAGAAGCTAAGTGGTTACTCACACAAACACACGCAGACACGCACAAAATTAAAAACTTGGTGGCTCTCAAAAGTTAATGTACAACTCAACTAGTATCTTCCTTGCAAATATCAGTGCCATGTTATATTTTTTCAAATGAACAGGAAAAAGTACTAGAATGGAAGTCAAGAATATAGTTTGAACAAGATAAATCACTTAGCCCCTCCATGCCTTAGTTTCTTTATCTGCAAAGTAGTTATTGGATTATTGGTTCCAAGTTCTTTTTGAGTTCTCAAAATTTTTGTGATTCAGTGGTGACTTTATGAACTGACATGTAAAATGTGTATCTTATCTGTAACAGTCAGGGGGTGGGGCGGGGTTGGGGTGGGCTAAATGGCCTCTGAGCTTTCTTTCAGCTCTAAATCTATGATTGGTTTCTACTTGATGATATTTTGTATAGGAAGAGTGATATGTCAATAGGAAGGAATGACTTAGACCTCTTCTGAAGGATTCCTTAGGTATCATCACCCTACCTCAGCATGGAGAACCTGTGGCCTTGAGGCCACATGTGGCCCTCAGGTTCTCAAGGGCGGTTCTTCACAGAACTGTGAAGTTTGGATTCCATCAAAGGGCTGCATTTGAGGACCTAAAGGGACACATGTGGCCTCAAGGCCACAGGTTCCCCACCCCTGCCTACCTCATCACCTGTCTTATTTGTCCTGTGGGCCTGGATTGGAAAGCTATGCAGTTGAACTTTCATTTTGATTTGTTCATAAAAAGGATTCATCATAATTTATCAGATGGAATTATTCAGTAATAGATTATATTCACTTTTCTATTATCATTTTAAAATTCAAGTTCAGAGAAAAGTTTGGGTTTGCCCCATACTATGAGGAGGAGTCAATTACAGACCTATAAGCTTGTCTCTCAAAAAACTTTATTTCACTAACATAAACAAAAATGTTGCCAGCTCTATATTGTGGAAATGGGCATCCTACAAATTTAATATAGTGACAAAGGTATGGAATATAACATACATTTTAGATATATCATGTTGAAAGCTGAACATTCATTTAAGCTTTTGAGTTTCCCTCCTATTTATTGGAGTTGGTAACTCCTCATCATTAAAAATGACTTTCCCTTCTCCCTTACCACAGTGCCATGGCTCAGAAACCATCACCACTTTCCATTTTTCTAACCCTGTTCATTCCATTGTTGGGTGAAGAAGAAGGCAAGTACTATTAGGTACAACTATTTAATGGAGCAAAGGGCAATGAAATGTGGGTTCCAATTCCAAATGGTAGAGGGGAGGTGGAAAATGGGATTAAGGGCATGCATTTACCCTAACAGATTCAGCAAGTGAGAAAGCCCATCTTATTATTTCTATGGCCTAACAAACATGGAAGAACTGTGAAAATGGTGACCTTGATTAATAGTTCTCTCAGCTCTTATGGGCACTTGTAGAAATAGGAAGCTTCCAAATCAATGGTACTTTACATATAGTATTTATAAATCACTGTTTTATTCTGCCATTTTAATAATCTAAAAGCATCTTTTACCTCATAAAGTTTGCTGAAGCAGAAATCCTCTAGAGGTACATGAACCCTCTTACCTTCGGTCATGTTGATAAGCAGAAGGCCCTTTTCTATTGGGGGTTCCTATGGTTACCATAGCACGGATGATGTGTGAGCTGCACTGCTGTTTTTTGATAAAAATAGATATTAACTACCAGCCACAGTTATTTCTCATTTCATGGTACTTCCTGTTAAAGCACAATGAATTTAAAAGGAACCTTTCCAAAGGACCTCAATGGTGTGCAATTGGTCATGTGTTTAAAAATATTTTTAATTAAATTCTTTTTCAATTAAGCAGGGCATTTTGCTGAATCTCTCCCCCTACACACACCCTTTTTTTCCCTTTTTTGCATTGAGCCTGGCCTTGAGGAGGGTAGCTGATTAACAGACCCAGGAGCTATAATTAAAACCAGTACTGTTATTTTTAGAGGAAAGCCTCTTCAGTAGGGGAGGCTTAATTGGGATGTCGTTCATTTTCTTTTAGTTGTCATTGAAATACTCCCCCACCCCTCACTCATCCAACCCAATGGTTTTGGGTCTTTTAGATGAGACAATTTATTATTAAAATCATTATAATCAAAAAGGCTTTTTTTGGTTATACTTTGTTGTTATTGTTGTTTTAAAAGACCTTCACCCTAATTGATCTTCATTTTCTATTGCTTTTAATATATTATACTATTATATACTATATAATATTGTATTATGCTATTACTTTATAATATATTATTCCTGACAGTTCACTTCCTTTCATTTTGATCACATTGATAAAATATGTACATTGTACTTTCTAAAATCCTATGCATTGTTATTCTTCATCATCTGGCCCAACTCAGTACCTTGTTTATATCAGAAAGTTTCTCACAACAGTCAGTTTTTGGATTCTTGTAATAAACGTATAGGTTAATGATAGTAGTAGTAGTAGTAGTAGTAGTAGTAGTAGTAGTAGTAGTGGTGGTGGTGGTGGTGGTGGTGGTGGTAATGGTATTTATATAGCACTTTAAAATTTGCAAAATCCTTTACAAATATCATCTCATTTTATGCTGGCAGCAACCTTGGGAGATAGGGTATTATTATCACTATTTTACAGTTAAGGAAATGGAAGCAAACAGAGGTTCAGGAATTTGCCCAGGGTCACACAGCAAGTGTTTGAGGCCATATTTAAACTCAGGTCTACTTGACTTCTAGTCCAACCCTCTGTACACTGTGCCACCAGTCTGCAGTTTAAAACTTAAATAGACTTTAGGAATAATTTAGTCCAATCCCCTAATTTTTTACAGGTAAGGAAATTGAGAACCAGAGAAGTGAATTAATCTGGTCAAGGTTCCTTAGCTATGAAGGAGCAGAATGAAGATTTGAACCCATTTCTTTAAATTCCCCAGCAATTTTTTATCCCGCAAGACTGCCATGAAAATTGTTAACTTTCTACAAATAAAATTAAGAACAAAATGGTTAGCTTCTAGATGACACACAGAAAAACAAATTTTTTTTATGAACTGGATCATTCAGCTGCTCAGATGCTTTTTAAAAGTGAAAATCATGTCTATTTGGTATTTGTTATTTAGTTAAAACTACGTGTTAACATTGGAAGGAAAGGTTTAGTTTCTTCTCTCATATTCCTGAAAATTGAGCCACTTCAGCTGTATATGATGTAAATCCCTGATTTCTTTGCCCAGTTATTCTGGAGAGGTTACTGAACTTTTTAAATATTAAAAAAACACTTATTTTATTGATAACTTTGGCTTTTATATCACCTTTGTTTCTAAACTCCTTGAGAGCAGGAACTGTTCCCACCTTCTGCCTTTTTTGTATCCCCTGTGCAAAGCACAGTGCCTGCCATATTGTAATTACTTCATAAATCTTGGTTGATATATCCTCCAAATATATACATACATATTAAGGTATATCCTGTAATAAAGATGGGGGAAAAAGAAAGGGAAAAGCAGTTCAGTAAAATCAATGAATACATCTATCATGTTAATCATTATAAACAATATTTCACACCTATAGCCCCTACCTTTTCAAAAAAAAAAGAATAGCTTCATTTTCTTAAGTCTTCTCTGGGGCCAAGTTTTGTCAAAATTGCAGAGCATTCCCCTTTTGGCTTTTTTTCCTTTCTGTTAATGCTGTTTTAGTCAACATGTACATTGTTTTCAAAATTCTGATAATTGTACTCTGTATCAGTTCACATAGGTCTTCTCATGCTTCTCTGAACTCTTTATATTTATTTGTTTCTTATGGCACAGTAATTACAGTCATGTAGAGGTATGTCAGACCTTTCTTTCTGCCTTTATACTCCTTGGGCTATATGCCTAGCTGTGAGAACTCTGTAGCTAAAGGAATGAAAATTAAGGAGTTTTGTTTTTTAAATCATAATTCCAAATTGCTTTCTAGAATGATTAGATCAATTCACAAAACTACCAACAGGGTATTTGTGTGCTTATCTTTCCAATAGCTGGGCTTCTGGTCTTGACTATTTTCATTTAACATCATCTTTTTGCCAATTTTCAAGGTATAAGGTGACATTTTAGAGTTGTTTTGATTTGCTTTTCTCTTATTATTAGTGACTTAGAGCAATCTTTTTGTAGGGTTTAGCATAGCTTACAATTTTTCTTAGATCAGTTTGCCCCGAATCTTTGATCACTTATCCATTGGGGATTGACTCTTGGTCTTAAAATTTTGTTTTAATTCTCTATATAGTTGGATATGAGACACTTAAAAGTTTTCTTAGTGCATTTTCCCTTCAATCAGTGTTTTTTTTTCCCTTCCTATCCTTGTTGCCTTTTAAATATTTGATATATTCTTGAGGATGGCTTTTGTTGCAAAAGCAAAGAAGTCAAGATTCCTTCCCTTTGCTTTCATTGAATTCCAGGAATGAGATTACACTTCTGAGGAAATTAGAGAGATATTTGCCCAATGTATTTCCAAACGGAAACAGCAGGTGATGAGAGATCTGTAGTTAGGCTCTGAATTTCACTATGTAATCTTCTTTTCAGGATGCTGTACAGGGTCATTTAGCAGTAATCATGGCTTTGCCAGGGTCTATCAGATTCCTTGTTAAGCATGCTATGATACCTTCCATTTGAAAGCTGCTGTATAAACCCAGATCTATAAAAGTTCCACTATATAAATCCACATTCACTTCTTGAACAAATTTACTCAGCAATAAAAACAATAACTTGGATTTATATTGTTCCTCACTCAGAAAGCTTAAAGAACTTTAAAATACAATATTTCATTTATTTTCCTATTTCTTTGTGGGTCATGAAGGGAAAGTAGTATTATCTCCATTTTATAGCAGAAGAAATTACAGCACAAGGAGGTTGGTGGACTTGGCCAAAGTCACACAGAAAGTCAATGAAAAACTAATATTACCATGCCAGGTCATTTATTTATAAGTTATGTTGTCCCTTAACAACATTGTGACTCTTTAATTTTTTTTCCTTTTATTATGATTCTATTATGTACAGTTTTTTTAAACAAATGCATTTCAGAATGACTGACCCAATTTATAGCTCTACCAACAGTGTTTTTGTGTGTTTATTCTCCTAAAACAGGCACTGCAGGTAGGTGGCACAATGGATAGAGGGCCAGGCCTGATGTCAGGAGGACCTGGGTTTAAATCCAGTCTCAGATAGCGCTGGCTGTGTGACCTTGGGCAAGTCACTTAACCTGTTTGCTTTGACCCACTGGAGAAGGAACTAGCAAACCTCTGCATTAACTTTGCCAAGAAAACCCCTTAGACAGTATGGTCCACGGGGTCATGAAGAGTGGGTCACAACTGAACACTGAACAACAACAGTCTCTCAAAGTCTCTCCATTTTCCTCTTTTGTCCTCTTTGCCGATCTGATGACTATGAGGTAGACCCTCAGAGCTGATTTGATTCACATTTCTCTCATTATTACTAACTTGGAGCATTTTTTGTTTGTAAAAATGTTATTTTTATCATAAAATTAACAAAAAGCATTTCTATAAACAAAGAACAGAAAAGAGGATTCTATATGAAATTATGTCCTACTGTTATGTACAGTTTATTTATCACAATCATAGCAAAACTGCCCTGGTTATCAGTGATCCATACTGACCTTCCTTCTGTACTCTTCTACATTCTTTTAATTCTTTATTGATGTTCTTTTCTTTTTTTTTTTTTGCATCATTCTCTTTATTCACCTGCTTCCCCATCCCTTCCCTCCCACTTCCAATGAATCTGCCTTATAACCAATAAAAATATACTCAAGCAAAACAGATCAGCATATTGGCCATGTCTGTCAATGTATATCTCTTTCCCCACGTCTAGTCCATTCATTCTCTGCCAAGATTTGGGAGACACGCTTCACCAGCAATTTTCTGAAGTTATGCTCTGTCATTTCACTGAGCTCTGAAGCCTTTCTTTTCCATTATTGTGATCATCTTGTACCTCATTCTTTTGATTCTACTGATTTCACTCTGCATTAGTTCTCACATGTATACTCAGGTTTCTATAATTTTGTCATGTGGATAATTTCTTATATCACAATAATATTCTGTTATATTCATAAATGACAATTTATTCAGCCATTTGATAAATTATGATAATCCACAACCCCCTACTATTTGTTCCTTGTTCTTTTCTACAACAAAAAGTGTTTTTTGTATTTTTTGTGTACCTAAGACCTTTCTCTCTAACTTTGACCTCTTTGGGATATATGCCCAGTAAAAGTGTTATGGAGTCAAGTGGTGATAGTGTAATGACTTTGGGGATATAGTTTCAAATTGGTTTCAGAAATGGTTGAACTAATTCATGGCTCCATCAATGGTGCCTTCATGTGCCTGTCTCCTGCATCCATTCCAATAATGACCACTTTCTTTTTTATCTATGGTAACCTGATAGGCATGAAGTATAACTTTAGAGTTACTTTAATTTGCATTTATCTTATTATTAATGATTTGGAGCAAAGTTTCATATATCTGCTGATAGCTTTCATTTTTTCTTTTGAAAAGAGTATGTTCATATCATATCACCAATTATCTACTGGAGGATGGCTTTTATTCTTAAACATTCATGCTAGTTCCCTATATACCTTGGATATCAAAGCTCTATTAAAGAAATTTGTCACAATGATTTTCCAGATAACTATTTCCCTTCTAATTCTAACTGCATTGATTTTGCTTGTGCAAAAGCTTTTCAATTTTATATAATCAAGCATATCTGTTCTATCTTCTGTGATCACCTCTATTCCTTATTCTATCCTGGCCAGAGTTCTATAAGATAGTGCTGTATAGTAAATAGGGTATTAGACTTGAAAAGTCAGGATAATCTGAATTCAAATCCTGCCTCATATACTTACTGTGTGGCCCTATAAATGTCATTTAACATTTCTGGACCTCGGTTTCCCCACCTGTAAAATTATGGGATTGGATTTAATAATCCTTTAATTGTTATCTATTTTTTAAAACATATGACCTTTTATATTTAGATTAAGTATCTATTTAGAGCTTATTGGAGTATATGGTCTATTTTCTGCCAGAACATTTGATAACTCTTATAGAAACCTTAAAAAGAAAGTGTAGAATCACACAATCTCAGCCATAGTTGGGACCTCAGAGACCATTTAGTTCAACTCTTACCTCACTGTATTCAAGATATCTCAAGTAAGTAAGTAGTCACCACCTTCCTTTCATTGAAGACTTCCAAAGCAGCTCATTTCACATTTGACTAATTGTTAGGAAGGTGGGCTTTTTTTGTTTGTTTTGTTTTTGTTTTCACATTAAGTTAAAATAAATCTTTCTCTCTGAAACTTAAAGCTATCAAGCTAACTTCTTCCATCTTCAGTCAAAGAAATCAAATCTATTCTTTCTTCTGTAGGAGAGACCATCAAATATTTGAAAACAGCCTTCAGGGGGCTTCAGTGGATAGAGTTCAGAGCCTGGAGTCAGGAACACTCATCTTCTTGAGTTCAAATCTGGCGTCAGACTCTTTCTAGC
The DNA here is from genome assembly GCF_900497805.2 of Vombatus ursinus. Lineage (NCBI taxonomy): Eukaryota > Metazoa > Chordata > Mammalia > Diprotodontia > Vombatidae > Vombatus > Vombatus ursinus. The sequence goes on along the minus strand of NW_020954588.1, from coordinate 8,696,824 downwards.
TGGGTGACCCTGGGCAAGTCACTTAACCCTGTTTACCTCAGTTTCTTCATCTGTCAAATGATCTGGAGAAGGGAACATTAAACCACTCTAGTATCTTCGCCAAGAAAACCCCAAATGGGGGCAGCTAGGTGCATGGTGAATAGAGCACTGGCCCTAGAGTCAGGAGGACCTAAGTTCAAATGTGGCCTCAGACTGGACACTTGACACTAGCTATGTGACCCTAAGCAAGTCATTTAACCCCAGTTGCCTAAAAAGAAATGGAGTTGGACACAACTGATCGACTAAACAACCACTACAAAAAATTGTCCTGGATTTCTGGGTGTATCTGGCTGCTCGTGCTTTCGCCTCGAAGTTACTTTTCATCGTTTTCTTATATATTTTGAACGCACCTATGTATGTGCAGATAAGCACATGTCTCCTGTGTTAGAAGATAAACTTCTTGAGGGCAGGGACTGTTTTGCCGTCATCTTTGTAACCTCAGTGTCTGGCATAGCTCCTGGAATGGCTTAATATGTGCGTGGATTGCTCCACTGCTCCCTCTCCCTAGGCTAACAATCCCAGTCCTTCAATAGATCCTTCCCCATTCTGATTGCCCTCCTTGGGATATTCATTAGCTTATCAGTGTCTTTCCTGATGTACTGTGTTCAGGACAGAACACAATACTCCACAATTGATCATGTAAAACCAGAATATATCTCCCTAGTTCTGGACACTGTGCATCTGTTAATGTAACCTATCAAATTCACCTTTTTATTTTTTTGCTTTCTTGTCACTCGTATTCAATTTAAAATCCATCAAGATTCCCTCCCCCACTCCCCAATCTTCTTCAGAAGAATTGATGCCTAGACCAGCCTATCTTCCTTGTATAGTAAAGTTGATTTTTTAAAAAATAAAATATAGGACTTTACATGTAACCTGTGGTGAAGAGCCAAAGTTCTGGGTTTATGTAAATCAGATTCAGTTTTGGTAGCTTATCACTAATATCTCCATAAAAGATAAGAGATCTCCAACTCCCGTTGATTCTTTTTGGTGTTTTGATGAAGCAATTGGGGTTAAGTGACTTACCCACAAAAATAATAGCAGTGTACTTTTTTGTGGGGGGGGGCAGTCAATGGGGTTAAGTGACTTGCCCAGATTCACACAGCTAGTAAGTGTCAAGTGTCTGAGTCTGGATTTGAACTCAGGTCCAATCCTTAATGATTCTCCTATGCCTTTTTTCAGCTGATTGTAATACCATAGAATTGGACTACCCCTTCTCTCAATAAAAAGGGAGAGCACGGGGGAGGGGAGGTAATCATCAGCTAGTGGTACAATAGATAAAATAGTGGGCCTGGAATCAGGAAAACCTGAGTTCAAATCCAGACTCAGACATTTATAGTTGTGTGACTCTGGGCAAGTCACTTAACCTTTGTTTGCCTCAGTTTGCTCAATTATAAAATGAGGTTAATAATAGTACCTACCTTGAAGGGTTGTTGTGAGGATCAAATGAGGTAATATTTGTAAAAGTGATTAGCACAGTGCCTGAAACTTAGTAAGTGCTATAGAAATAATTGTTCCCTGCCTCTTGCCCTCCCTTTCCTCTACTTTGTTATTTCTTTCTTTGTTATTCTTTTGTAGTTTCAAATTCAAACACTCTCAGACAGATTTAGGTTCTGTGTCTAGCTATATACAGGCTTGTTTTCTCAACTGTTCCCCCACACACACTTTAAAAAAAAATTTATAAACGTTATCATCATTCACCATAGAATTTTTCAAATGATCCTAGAGGCTAAAATGATGTTGCTTTTGATTGTCTGTTGACTTAGCAAGGAGATCAAGCATTGTCTGGCTAAGTTGATTTGGGAGATCTTTCATCAGGCTTAATTCTTTGCCATCATTCTTGTTTTCCAGAAAGATTAGACCAATTCACAAATCCACTAACAGTACGTTAGCCTGTTGGTCTTTCTACAGCCCCTCTAATATTTACCATTTTTTGTCTTTTATTATATTTATAATTTAGGTGTGGGACATTTCTCTAGTAATTTGTAATTTGGTACATTCTTTCCTATAGTTGTTTATAGCTTGTGTTTTTTTCTTCTGAAGACAGCCTCTTTTTTGGCCACTTATCTACTGGGGAATGATTTATTCCTTATATGTTAGTATCCCTATAGGTATTTTGGATACTAGACCTTTATCAGAGATTTAACATTTATCCATTTCCTATATTTTGGCATTAACAGCTTGTTTAAACAGATTGGGTGGGAGCCTGTGTATTTGCACTCACTGTCTTCTCATTTTTCTCCTGTTTTCTAATTTGATATCGATCTTGATCTTTTCTCTAACCAGTAAATATGATCTGATAACAAAGAGAAAGAAATATGATTCTGAAATGATTCTTGCAATCATTTACAAGATTGCAACCAATCATCTGTCAGTTAAGATAGAATCAATAATTTTCCAGTTTACACTAGCGTTTATTACATCTAGTGTTTTCTGACTTCAGAAAAAAAATAATTCAGGATATTTAGACATGAAGTTTCTGAGCCTACAAGTTTCTGTGTCTTTCATTCCTTGATTCCCAATCATAATTTTGTGACCTAGCTTTTTCTGTCCTTCATTATGACCCTATGTACATTGAAGTCGTTGAGTAGCAAAGTATAATAACTAAGTGAGGTATAATAACTTAGTGTGGAGAACCCAGTTAAGTTCTTATATAGATTTTCCGTATTTGATCTTCTGCAACAGATTTTCGTTTTTATCTGTAAACTTTGTATGTTGCTCTGTATCCTCAGTCTCCCATTCTCGGGACCCTGGGTACCCATAGGTGAGCTCTCACCTTATCTAGTCTGGAACTAGTTGACCTCACCACTTTCTGGCCATTTTCAAACGATGCATCCACTGGTATACCCTTCTGCTTTACCTCATTTCCAACTTACAGAGCCTATATGTGTTGTCTTTCCCTATTAGACAAGTTCTTTGAAGGACAAGGGCTGTCTTGCTTGTTTATAGTTTTATGTTGTTCAGTTGTATCTGACTCTTTGTCCCAATTTGGGGTTTTCTTGGCAAAGATACTGAAGTGGTTTGCCATTCCTTCTCCGGGTCATTTTACAGATGAGGAAACTGAGTCAGACAGGGTTAAGTGACTTGCCCAGGATAACACAGCTAGCAAGTGTCTGGGGCCAGATTTGAACTCAGAAAGATGGGTCTTCCTGACTCCAGGCCCATTGGTCTATGCACTTTGCCACCTAGCTATATTTGTATCCTTAGCACTTAATACTATGCCTGGCACGTGGTAAGTGCTTAATATTTTGTAATTCATTCATTCATTCATTCCTTGTTGTCTGTTATTTTCATCATAAGCATAATATGATCATGTCCCATGGAATGATTCTTGTTACTCCTATAAATCAACTAGTGATTATTTATTAACTTCCTACCATGGTCAAGATACTTTGCGAGGCTCTGGTGATACAAATAGAAAGAATGAAATAATACCTATAGGGAGCGTACATTCCAATGGGAGAGACACAGGTCATATAAGTATGTATATTTTAAAAAAAAACCAGAGAACGAATAGGTGGTACAATGGCTAGAATACTGGACCCAGAGTCTGGAAGGACTGCATATAAATCCAGCTTCAGACACTTACTACCTATAGCTTAACCCTACGTAAGTCTCAGTTTCCTCATCTGTAAAAAGGGATAATAATAGCTCCTGCCTCCTAGGGTTGCTGGGAGGATAAAATGAGATATTTGTAAGGTGCTTTGCAAGCTTTAAAACATTATATAAATATTTATTATTGTTGCTGTTAAGTACAAAATAGTTAAGTATGAGGTAATTGAGAGGGAAGGCACTGGTAGATAAGGGGATCAAGGCTAATCCCATTCCCTTATTCACCTCTTCAAGAAAAGAGTTATCATTCTATGGATCTATGACTTCTTCATGACTTCTGGCTTGATTTATAAAACCAACATGGAAACATTTTTTTCCTCAGCTTGTTGCTTATTTGACGAGGACACACATTTAGTATACTGGTATGAAACTTCATATTTCTAGAGGTCCTAGAACTCTTAATTTTTAATACCTTCCGTACAACGTTCCAACACTCCGCCACCACCATCACTTTGGTAAAAGGTGGCTATACCATACCAAAGACTCTTGTATCTTTTTCCAAGTCACCCTGAACAACAACAACAAAAATATCATCAGCGAGTTGGCAGTTTTCTGGTGATTAGTTTCTCCATATTTAGCTAGGCTGGTGCTCAGACTGCAGGCACAGTCTGTACTTCAAGCTGTCTTGACTTAGTAGCGCAGTCTTTGAAAACCCAGAATCATGACGACCAGATCACAGTCGAGCACCAGAGAAGAGGTATCATGGTGAGCAGGGCAGGACTTGAAGTCAGAACCTGAATTCAAATCTCAGCTCTCACTTACTAGCTGGGTGGCCCTTGGCAAGGTGCTTGTTCTCTACTACCTGCTGCAGGCACCTATCTAGGGCATCATGGCATAGCAGGGAAGGGGGCAGCCCTGGATTTGAATTCAAGAACAACTGGGTTCAAATCCTGCCTCAGATAATTACTATTTATGTGACCCTGGGCAAGTCACTTGGGCAAGTAAGTCACTCTGGGCCTTGGTTTCCTCATCTACAAAATGAAGATATAGACTTCATGATATCTGAGTTTCCTTCCAGGTAAAAATCTATGATCTTTTTATGACATGATTTTGATCTGAATAAGGGGAGGAGGTAATAGGTCCTTCATGTACTCATGTACCTCGAACATGATACTATGAAATGCATTGGTTTCATTTGGGGAAACATTAGCTCAAGAAATGTGCCAAATGAGATAGTTTCTTTTCATGTGGAATTTTACTTTCAGTAAAAAATTCAAATACCCTTACAGGGGAGGTACGGAAAGCAGAAAGGAAACAAGGTGCCACATCTTTCCTGCTTTTCACAGGTAGAAGCCAAAGACCCCATGGAACTCTATCATCGCAAGGGCTTCTCAAAAGGCTTCAAAAAGAGATCACAAAAAGGAGAGAGAAAACCATCTCTGCTCTCTCATTTTCTGACTTTCACTCACCCTCCCCGAGACGGCCCTCCTGCCACCCAAGATCACATCCCCCATTCTCACGATATGGCTGAGAAAAGGAAAAGGGAACATTTCCTAGCTGTACCGGGGAAACCAATGCCAAATACCTAAGCAAAACCATCTTTCATTTAGCCTCTTGGGCAGGAGCATACAGCAATCTGACATCAGTCAAACTTCATTTAGTTACAGATTATGGCCGCACATCTGAGGACTGGTGGCCCCGGAGGTACCAGGTGCTAAAGGTCACCCATGAGCCCTTGAAATTGTTTTGTTGTTACCTTACATATATACTGTTTGGACATGTCTCTGTTCACTTATTTGCCTTCAGTAGAACCTAAGCTTCTAGAAGATTGAGACTCTTCTATTTTTATCTTTGAATGGACCTATGATTTCATAGGAGAGGGAGCTCTTGATGGGGGACTTTCTCTATCAATATAGGTCAACACTCAAGGCACTGAAAATTTAAGTGACTACTTGGAGGTTACATAGCCAATATGAGTCAAAAGAAGAACTTGAAGTCAGATCTTCTTGACTCTGCTGCCAACTCTCAATTTACGCTATCACACGGAAAAGTGTGATTATTATTATTATTATTATTATTTTTGGCTAGGCAATGGGATTAAGTGACTTGTCACACAGCTAGTAAGTGTCAAGTGTCTGAGGTCAGATTTGAACTCAGGTCCTCCTGACTCCAGGGCTGGGGCTCTATCCACTGTGCCACCTAGCTGCCCCAAAAAGTGTGATTATTTTTAACCAAATAATTTGTATATTTGTCATATTCCTCTACTAAGTCCCATGAGGGCAGGGGCTAGTATATTGTTAACTTTGTTTCCCATCCAGTGCCTAGAATAATGTTCTGTATACACAAGGTGCTTGGCAAATGTTTGTTCAGTCAAATTGAAGACCTGGAGCTCAGCCTACAGCATACTGTATTCATGCTAATTACCAAGTATTGATTTTAACATTTCTCTCTAATATACTGGCTCTATATAGGTATTCCTTTAAATTATTCTTGCATTGCCAAGTATTGCCCTGGGTGACTATGCAGAATTAATTAGTAAAATATACAATATCTCACCTTGCAGAAATTATTGTAGATAAATGACAGTCAAAAGTAACATAAATTAAGGTGACTTTATTATTTGGATAATTAATATTTAGTTAAAGTACCTTATTCGGAAGTACCATCTTATACCTATCAAATTGGCTAATACACAGAAAAGGAAAATGACAAGTGTTGGAGAGGATGTGGGAAAATGGGGACACTAAAATTTTTGAGTGCATAGCCTTTGACCCAATAATACCACTTCTAGGTCTGTATCCCAGAGAGATCATACAGATTAGAAAGGTACCCACATGTACAAAAATATTTATAGCAGCTCTTTTTGTAGTGGCAAAGAATTGGAAATTGAGGGGATGCCCATCAGTTGGGGAATGGCTGAACAAGTTGTGGTATATGAATGTAATGGAGTACTATTGTGCTATAAGAAATGATGAGCAGGTGGACTTCAGAAAAACCTGGAAGGGCTTATGTGAACTGATGCTGAGCGAAGTGAGCAGAACCAGGAGAACATTGTACACAGTAACAGCCACATTGTGTGATGACTAAATTTGATAAACTCAGGTCTTCTTAGCAATGCAAGGATCTAAGACATCTCCAAAAGACTCATGATGGAAAATGCTGTCCATATCCAGAAAAAGAACTATAAAGTCTGAATGCAGATCGAAGCATATTATTTGCTCTCTCTCTTTTTTTGTTTTTCCTTTCTCATGGTTTCTCCCATTGGGTCTAGTTCTTCTTTACAACATGACTAATGTGAAAACAGGTTTAATATGAATGTACATGTCAAACCTATATCAATTTACATGCTGTCTTGGGGGAGGGAGATGGGAGAGATGGGGAGAAAATTTGGAACTCAAAGTGAATATTGAAAACTAAAAATAAATAAATAAATAAAGATATTATTAATAAATAAAGTAACATAAATTAAGGCAACTTTACTATTTAGACTAATTATTGTAGAATTAAAGTGCCTTACGCTGAGCTACCATCTTATACCTATCAGATTGGCTAATATACAGAAAAGGAAAATGACAAATGTTAGAGGGGATTTGGAAAAATGAGGACACTAAAGTTTTTGAGTGCATACCCTATGACCCAGTAATACCACTGCTAGATCTATATCTCAAAAAAGATTTAAAAAAAGAAAAGGACCTATATGTACAAAAATATTTATAGCAGTTCTTTTTGTGGTCACAGAGCTGGAAATGAAGGAATGCCCATCAATTGGGGAATGGCTGAATAAACTGTGGTATATGATTGTGATGGAATACTATAAAATGTGCTATAAGCCATAAGCAGGATGATTTCAGAAAAACCTGGAGAGGTTTATATGAACCAATGCAAAGTGAAGGGAGCAATCAGTACTAGAAGAACAGTATACACAGTAACAGCAATATTGTATGATGATCAACCGTGAATGACTTAGTTATTTTGATCAATACAATGATCCAAGACAAATCTGAAGGATTTAGGTGAATAATGCTAACCACCTCCAGAGAAAGAAGTGATGGAGTCTGAAGGCAGAGTGAAGCATACTTTTTTTTTACTTTATTTTTCTTGCTTTGGGTTTTTTTTTTTTTTTGGTGTATCGTCTTTTGCAATGTGTATAAAATGGAAGTATGTTTTGCATGACTTCACATGTATAATCCATGTAAAATTGCTTGCCTTCTCAAGGAAGGAAGAGGGGCAAGAGTGAGAGAGAATTTGGGACTCAAATTTTTTTTAAAATGTTAATTTTCACATACAATTAAGAAATGTTTAATAAAATAAACAAAGGTATATTGGGAGAAAAATAATTAAAATGTCTTACACTTAGGTCAAAAATAAACTTTGCAAGTACTCAATAGAAAACACGTGGTTATATAGCACTTTGCAAAAAAAAATTTAAAAATTTTAGTGGACTGCAAGCTCAGTATAAGTCAACTATCTTATATGAATAAAAAAATTTTTGAAGCTCATTCAATCTTAGACTACCCTGAGAAGGTATATTGTCCATAACTAGTGAGGTAACAGCTCCTCTGTAATTTGGCCTAGTCAAACCATATCAGGATCACTGTCTTAAGTTTGGGGCATTGCATTTTAAGAAGGATATTTAAACTATAGAGTGTTCCAAGGAAGTTGGTTAGGATGGTGAAGAGTCTTAAAATTATGCCATTGGAGGATTTGTTCAAGGATATAGGAATATTTACCCCAGGGAGAAAAAAATGAGGAGGTAGGCAAAAACATGCTAGCTATCTTCAAATATTTGAAGGATTATAAAAAAGCAATTAGAACCACTCTACTTGACCCCAGAAAAGCGAGGTAATTGATAATTGATTGATTGAACTAGGAGCAGTGGGTAGAAATCGTTGAGGGAAATTTAGCATAGATAAAAAAAAAAAAACAGACTAATCCTTAGAGTTGTTCCAAAGTAGGATGGCTTTCTGGGAGTGTACTGGCTTCCCTACTATAGGTCTTCAGACAATGACTGGATGAGTCCTTCTAGAGGGATTCTCGTTTCTTCTTCAAATGGGATGGGATGGCCTCTGAGATCCACAAATTTCACAAAGAAGACCTAGGCATTTTTGCCAAATATAGGAAGCCCAGAGGTACAACCCAGAAAAATAGAGTTGTTGTTGTGTTTTGTTTTGTTTTTTTTCCAGTTAGGGAATGGAAAGGAATGGAATAAGCATTTATATAGCACCTCCTACGTGCCAGACATTGTGCTAAGCACTTTATAAACATTATCTCATTGAATCCTCACATCAACCCTGGGAGGTAGATATTATTATCATTCTCATTTTACACTTGAGGAAACAGAGGTTAAGCAATTTGACTAGGGTCACACAGCTAATGAGGCTTGATTTGAACTTAGATCTTACTGATTCCAGGCCCAGAGCTCCATTCACTGCACCACCAACTGTCTCATATTATTATCTTACGTGTATGTTTTTCCATCTTGTGTTCAGATTTGAGGTATAAAAGAAACAAATGGGGGGAAGAAGACTATGTTGTCCAAATCCTATTGTGGAGTGAGAGCTAGCCCTGTTTGTGCACCCCCATTTCATTAGGGACCAATTCCACTAAGGCTGCTGTGTACTATTCAAAACATCAAATTGCATAGGAAAGCTGTGAATAGAAAGTCCTGCCTCAAAAATTGAAGCTTCAGTTGTGGAAAGTGGGCTCAATTAAATAGGGCCTGAGAGAAGAATGGATAACTGCCAACCACACAGAACTGAAAGTGGGCAAGGGGATGCTCAAGGTGGTCAGACAAGAGTATGCTTGGAATCAGTTTTGAGGAATGTCTGTAGGCAGCTAAGAAACAGCTGTAGCCATTACCCAGCTGGCATCCTGATGTGGGAAAAGAATGCTTCTGTTTTCACAAATCCTGTGCTATCAAGGAACTCTGAAAGTGAGACCTGGAGACAGTAGAGGGATCTCCCAATGAAATTTTTGGAAATCAGTGCCCTGCCTACCCTTCTGATTTACATGTTAAATTCCCTTACCTTTAATTCAAGATTATGAAAGGCTACTATGCAGGGTACTGGGGATACAAAAACTAAAATAAATAGCCCTCAAGAAGTTCATATTTTGGGGGGGTTGTGGCATTATCCAGATATGCAAGTACTATGTAATTTGAGAAGAGAGAAAGCAATCACACCTGGGGGAACCAGAAATGATTTCCCATGGGAAGATGAATCTTGAAGGAAAGTAAGTTTTCTAAAAGGTAGAGGGTTGGAAACAAAATGCATTCCAGTTGTGTGGAACAGCTTGCTCGAAGTAATGGGAGTAGGAGATGAAATTTCAAGTGCAGTAAATAGTGAGTCAGTCAGTTCATTTGAGACTGAGAATGTAGGAAGGGCAGGTATGTGGAATAAATTTAGCTAGGTAGACTAGAGTCCAAGAAGGACTTTTAATGCCAAAGTGACAAGCTTGTGCTTGATCTGAGAAGGAATAGGGAGCCACAGAAAATTCTTGGGGAGGAAATGAACATATTCTGATCTGTCCTTTATAAAGATGATTTTGGTAGCTATGTTCAAGGGCATATGGTAGGGGGTAACAACCCGAAGTAGGAAGATCAATGCAGAGGCTATTGTTATTACAATAGTCTAGTCAAGAGGTGATGAAGGCCCAAACTAGGGTGATAGGACTATGAAAAGAAGAGATAGGAGAGATGCAGTGAAGGTAGAATGGACAAGATTTGGCAACTGATTGGACATGGCTGTGGCAGAGAAGGAAGAGTTGAGTATGACTTGGATTATTATGTACTTGGGAGACTATGTCCTCAACAAAAATAGGGAAGTTTGGAGGAGGAGTGGGTTTAGGGGAAGGATAGTTCTTTTTTGGATATGCTGAGTTTAAGATGACTACAGGAAGTCCAGAAAGAGATGTCTAGCAGTCAGTTGGGGATCTAGGATTTGAGCTTAGCAAAAGGATTAGGGTTGGATATAAATATGTGGGCATCATCTGCATAAAGATGACACTTGAGTCCTTGGGCACTGATGAGATCACCGAGAGGATGTAGAGAGAGAGAGAAGAAAAGAGGGAACAGGACAGAGCCTTGAAGGTCATCCATGGTTAGCAGGCAGAAGATGGATCCATCAAAGAAGACTGAAAAGGAGTGACCACACAGGTAGGAATAAATGCAGGAGACAGAAATCTAACAAAAAGCCAAATTGGAAAAAGAGCAGTTACAAGGCATAGAAAATCAGGTAAGAAAAATACCAAGACAAACAATGCCTTTCCTTGCCACTCCATTTCTGAATCAACTTCATGTACTAGACTACTCCTTATAGTAAAAACAACAAAAAAACCTCATAGTTAGATGGTATTTTTTATTACAAAACACTTGGAATATATTATTCCATCTAATTCTCTCAGAAAGCCTATGCAATAGATAGTAATGGTAATATTCTACCAATTTATACTGAGATCTCAGATGACTCCCCAGTCATGACATGGGGGTTAATTGAAGGAGCTAGGGTTTGAACCCAAGTCTTCTGACTCCAGATCCCATACTCTTACATGAAGCATTCTTCTAGTACCATAAAGAGGGAGGGAAAAAAGAAAGATGGAACAATCTTTGTTATTCAGGAGTAAATGGTATCACTGGGGACAACGAACACATGTTCTTGAAAGAGACAAGATAACACAAATTAGAAACCTGTATTCATTCTTACAAACATATAAATGCTAAGTAAGTGAATGATTATTCATTTAGAGGCAAATCAAAGAGAAAATATAACCTGATATAGACAAATATACCAGCCTATTGTCAAATTTCTTGGTAGTTACACTAGGCACATACATTAGAACCTCTAGCCATTGGAAGCCATATTGGCTTCTGGTCTGGGAAGCACTGTTTTACAAGACATAGTTCCAAACTTTGTTTACATTTTGGCTCCATGTCCATTCTTTTTCTATTGCCTTTTCTTCAATCGTTGACCCCTACCACAAGAGCTGACCTACTGCTATACACATAGATGAATTATACCCTTGAAGTGGTAGGCTCCCATTAAATATACACCCTTTGTGGATTCCCCTGGCCATTATCAAGCCTGAACAAGATGGCACTTTATTAACTCCCAAATTCAAGCTCAATGCTAATGATTGCATAACTCTCTTTGTTTTATTTTGTTTTTTTTTTTTCTGCCTCATTTCCATGAGCCATGTCCTCTGGTGGAGTATCTAATGTCATAGTAGCTAATGTGCTCAACTATTACTCTCATGTAATTTATATTAAAATACTTTTGGGGGGGAGGTCTTTTTGTTTTACTTCACTTAATTATTATTAACTTTTCTCAAATTTCTTTTTTGATTTTATATTGGTTAAGATTTCATTGAATTTAAATTCAATATGATTTTATATTCGGACTGCGTGTGTGTGTGTTTCACAACTTCACAGTAGCATATAAAAACAAAAAAAAATAGGGAAGCACCAGGGGCCTATTTTTACGTTTCTGTCTTTTGACAAAAACTTAAAAACTTGTAAACAAAATTATAAATTGATGGACCTCTTTCCAATAAGAGTAATAATATCTCCAAAAAGACAGTAAATTTTGTTGTTGTTTTAATAATCACAAACTCTAAGGAAAAAAGCCTCAAAGTTTTGGTGCCTCGAATCTCCCAGAAGGTATCAATTTACTTTGGGACTCATGGATCCACTTAGCAATCCTCACTATTCTTGGCTTTTCTTCGATGGGAGGGAGGGAGGAAGGGAAAGACAAACCCAATGTAAAGGGGGAGGGGAAGATTTTTGGTTTACTTTCATCCCACTTCTCTTACTGTAAGTATGAAGATGCTCTGATACCTTCATGAGGAAAGAACAATTCTCACTGAGTCATAGGCTTTAGGGGATACATAAGGGAACAGGAGGAATGGGCAGGTGGATAATAGTGTATGTGTAAATACCTGAAAGTGATTAATGGTCTCTTTTCCTTCTTTCCTTTCTAACTCCCCCATTTTCAAGGGGGACCCGATATTAGCTCTCCTTAGGACCCTCTTCTAAGAGGACCCAAGATAGTTTTGTCATTCTAGATGGAAAAGGCAAAGCAACAAGAAATATTTGCCTTCCACATTCTCTCATAAGCATTTCTGTGATGTCCCTTAGGGTTTCAATCCATGTTTTGAGAAATGTTACTACAAACCATCTGCTGATTTCATGCCTTTTGTGGAGAGGGATTTGTCTGTGAAGCTCTCATCTCTTATCCGTAACCTATCTTGACAAACAGGATTGTTTTTCTAATTCATCTCTTTCTTTACCACTTGTTAAAAATCCCAGAGCTTGTAGTGACTTTCTCCTCCCCAAACACTAATTTCTTGCTGACCCACAAAGTTTGGCCTGTTGTACTGCTGGCTAGCACTTTGTTTTTCTATTTATTTCATGACTCATACAGCTGAACCCCTGCTCTATCACCTTCCCTTTCAAAATGGTGAAAAGCTTAAGAAATAATCCAGTGGATTCTACCAGCCCTGCTGAGTGAATCATCCTCACTCTAAAATCAGGCTCACTGCAAGGATTTCTTGTTAAGCCACATCATGGCTCATTAAGCCCCATTGGTGAGAAAATTGGGCTTTTGTTAAATGTTTATGTTCTTTGCAAATGTTAAATTTAGAATCCTCCTGTTGTGGGCACCTTTGGGAAAACCTTTTCAGCGCTAACCCAAGTACCGGCAGATACCTGCCCTTCATTTGCCAGACCCAAGGCCTAGAAAATATCTATTAACATAAAAAAGCTGGCTAGCTTTTGGATCATGCCTTTTAGAATAAAGAGAGATAATTCTCATTTCTAAAATATAAGCTCCACAGGATCCTGGATACCTTTTTGTATTAACAACAATGATAATAACTAACATTTATATGGTGCTTCCTATGTGCCAGGCACTGTGCTAAGGGCTTCACAATTATTATCTCGAGAGATAGGTACTATTATTACCTCCATTTTAAGATTAAGAAACTGAGGCGAACAGAGGTTCAATGACTTGCCCAAGGTCACACAGCCAGTACATGTCTGAGGGCTGTGTTATGATGGAAATTACATTGGACTTCATATTAGAAGGATGAGGTTTGAATCTGGACTCTGAAACCTGCTAGCTATGTAACCTGGTCCAAATCACAAGTTTTCTGGGACTTGGTCTCCTCATCTGTAAAATAAAAACCTTAGACTTAATAACTTCTAATGTCTCTTCAAGTTCTAAATCTAAGGCCCTATCAGAGGTTAACTGATTTGGCTGGAGGGAAAAATTTGACTCAGATCTCTTTGGCACCAAGGCCATCTCTCTAGTCATAAGACTTTGTTTTCTGTTGTGAGGGAAATGCTTTGTAAGCCTTTTTTTTTTTAAACCTACTTAAATGGATATTGTTATTAGAGTAGTTCCCCATCCCTATCCCATTTCCCACTCCCACTTCCCAAAGCTTGCTCCACTGGCAGTTCTAAGGATGGTAGGTAAGTAACTCCTGTTCCCAAATAGGATTCTAGGGGTAGCCCTGAGGTATTGGTGTTTCTAGTGCTGAGGCTTAAGAGGCTCACTCTTACTTCTCATTGATTATCAACCAGATTTAATTAGCTTTTAGAAAGGGTATTTATTTACTAAGAAGGCATAGCAATGATCGTTGTTTCAAAAAATAATCTCCCCACATGAGGGAAAGACTCTTCATTTGCACACAGAAGGTCCTTTGAGCTCAACCTTCCAGCAAAAATAGTAGTGGGTCACACGTGTGTAGAAAACACATGTGACAAAGGGTACCTCACAGCTCCCCGTTTCTGGGAGTCCTCTTCTCCCTTTGTAGAGTCCTCATGAAGTTTCCCTTAGGGATAATTCTTTGTTGGGTTCTGAGGGTGCAACGGCAGATACTTCTTTCTGCCCCCTGCCCTGGGGGTTACATTCCCTGAAAGGGCCAATGCCATGTGTGTGTCTCAGTTCCCATGGAAGATGCCACCAGCAGCCACTGATGCTCTTGGTGTTGAGGTTAGAGTTAGGAGAACTGGTTCAGGTGTTAAAGAATTCACTTAGACCTTCTCTGTAGCCATTGGTGATGAGTTTAGGGTGGACCCCAAGAATGTTGGGGCACTACTTGAAACGATGAGGAATAGATGTGAAGGCCCTGGTGTCCTGAAAGAATTCACTGGGACAGTCTCCAAGTTAAAGGCATTTATTTGGGTGATGTACCCAAGCATTCCTGCTGCCCATGAGGCACAGTCCCAGGGGACTCTACTCCACACGGGAGGCAAAGCATAGGCTGTAGGCCCTGCTCCCCTAAGGGAGCAAAATGGCCCCTGATTCCCACAGGAGTCAAAGGTGGTTAGCTAGGTCAAAGGTATGATTTAAATACAATTCTATGGAATAGGGGGAAGGGGACAAGAGGATGGAAGGAGCAAGCATAGCTCTAAAATGCCTGGGATATCAGGTAGTCCAAAGATAATAAGCAAAGAGAACAGAAAAGGGGAGGCGAAGAGTTGTTTCTGGAATTGAGGGTGCATTGTGAAAGCACATAGATAAGTCCATGGTGGGGGCTTCAATGCAGTCTTTGATCACTTTTCTGACTGGTCACATCCTGCATCGTATCTCCTATGGTCCTGCTTGCTGCTTCCTTTCTACCTCATCATTTGGACACTGATAGGCCCACCAATGGGAACTCCAGATCTTCTAACCTTTGGGGGCTCACTAAGTGATAATAACCTGGTCAGTGGAGGCTAAGGGCAAAGAGAGAGAAACTCTCTTCTTCCCACCTAAAGGCAATTCCCTCTCAGGAATTCTTCATGTTTAGACTTGACCACCAGTTGACTGCCTAGCTCAAAACTAGCTTACTACTTTGATATGTAGACCCATGAGGCATGATTGGTGCTCTTCAATTCATTATAACAAATTTCCTATTCAGTATTATCTGATCTCATCCAATGACCTATATCCCTCATGAACCTTTCACATTTGATTACATACTTATTCACACCCAGTCTTATTTTGATTGATGGCCTCAATCAAATGTCCAATACTTCCCTGATTAATTGGGAGTGGAGGGTGGACCCCCACCCTCACACTGGTATCACGGCTGCACATTTCCCAAGGAGGGAATATTCCCTCTTGAAAGATGTCTAGAAGAAGGCCACTATGGAGAAAGTCAATACCTCAAAATGCCTTCTTTCAATAAATATTATACTGAGAATACAAAGATTAATAAGCAAAAGTCTTATTTGTTAAATTGAATCAAAGAAAAATAAAAACCTCACTCTATATAATATTTTTCAGGATTCCCCCCCCCCAGAAAATTGTGATATTTGAGTTTCAGATGAGGATATTTGAGAGCTTAAATTCTACTGTATATCATCAAGTACCTTAAAAATCTTTTGACCCTCCACTGAACCTTCTCAAGAGCACTTTTCATCATGATATCCAGAGCACTTCTGGGTTTATCACACAAACAAGAATAGACAACCCAATTCAATTGGGTTCAAGAAACATTAATCCAGCACCAATAACATAGTAGGTAACCAGGTAGCTCGGTGGATAGAGTATTGGATCTAGAATCAAGGAGACACAAAGTTCACATCCAGCCTCAGACATTTATTAGCTATGTGACCCTGGGAAAGTCATTTAATTCTGTCTCTGCCTATCTGTAATGATAGCACCTACCCCACCCCCAGAGTTGTTGGGACAATCAAGTGAAATAATATTTGTAAGATGCTTTGTAAATCTTAAAGAATTATGTAAATCCTAGCTATCATTATTATTACTATAATATAAAAGTCACTGAGCTTAGCCCTAATAACACAAATGCAAAAATCAAAGTCACTGCCCAAAGTATCTTAGTTTCTTGTGGACAATACAGTCCTCACCCATAATAGGTCGTATTCTACTAGACAACGTCTGTGTTATAAAGGGCAGTAGGAAAGCTTGAAGCTACATGTCCTATAGTGACATGACTCTCCCCCAGATTCTCCTCCAGCTGCTATATATGACCCTGCTCATTAACATCACCGACATTTACCAAGTGCCATCCATTCTGGGCTCGAGGAACAGGCATGGTCACCAGCGGGTTTCTATCCTAAACAATAGAAAAAACTGGCTCCAACAAAATTACTGATGACAGAAAAAGTTCCTAAGCACTGAAGAGTCAGTCATTTACACAATTATTTCTCAGAAAAGCACCAGTGAAGCAAATAGAGAATAATTTTCCAAGTGTACAAGTCATTAGAAATCCTATACGTTTATGCCAAAAGGAACCAGCTGGTCGCTGCATTGGAAGGAATATTAAGCTCTAGAGTATAGTTAGAGTCTAATGCTGCTTAGCATTTTCTCCTCTAATCTCTGTACCAAATAATAAATCATTTTGGTGTGAGGGTTAGACCCAACATTTTCAACAAAATCTCTGATGAAAATATCCCTGGAAATTTTCAACTGTAAATCAGCTAAATCATTCAGCTGTTATTTGTCAATGCCATTGTATGTTTCTGCTTGTTTAGAAATGTCTCTCTAAAAATCCCTTTTATTAGGTGAGATGTCAATTTTTCCAAGAGAAGTTTTCCTGGCTTTGTGTCCCTACACAAGGTCACAAAATGTTACATTCTTGGGCAAGGTTTGGGAGTGTTTGATTGATAGAGACAGCCTCCTGTAATCAGTGCGTACTAAAGTACTCCGGCAAAAAGGCAGTAGCTCTCAAATACCCTTATCTGAAACCCAATTATCACAATTTTTCTGGGGGAAAAATCCTGAAAAATATTGTATAGAATAAGGTTTTTATTTTTCTTTGATTCAATTTAACAAACATCTATTATGGTACCCATTGTGTACCAGACAGACACTGTTGTTGTCCTTCATAATCAAAGACATCCAAAATGATACCAGGATGGCAGGGTCAGTGTCCAGTGCGTCCAAATGACTGATGAAGCCAATATGAGCTCAAAAAGCCCTACCACAGGTCGGGCACAAATAGTCAGTATGAACATTCAGGAAGGACAGATGCTGTTCAAGGTTCTGAGGATATAAGGACATAAAAGAAAAGTCCTCACCCTCAGGGAATTTACATTCTATTGTGGGAAAACTGTGTGTACAGATGAATAACACTTCTTTCTTTTCTCTTTCTTCTGGCCTCTCTTCTCTAGTCCCCTCTTTTTTTTTTTTTGGCCTTCCCCTCTGCCCTCTTTCCCTCTTTCTCATAATCATTCAGCAACAGTATAGTCTTAGACGAGAGTTGTCTGGTTCACCAAGAGGTTAAATGACTTTCTCAAGGCCACACAGGCAGTGTGCATCAGAGGAGGGACCTGATTCCACATCTTGCTAACCCTGAGGCCACTTCTTTACCTACTGTTAGCTTGCTTCTCCTATACAAACTTAAGCTGAACCTTGGAAGGAACCAGGGATTTCCTCCTCAAGACTCTACACAATCAGTCATTCATAAAGAGGGGCAAAGCACTGAAATGAGGATTTCTTCTCTTTCCTCCTCTGGGAAAAATACCTGGCCTATTCCCATAGTACTCAGACATTGAAATGGGAAAACATAGGCTCATTAATTGAGACAGCCAGGGTTCTCCAGGGCCAGGTCTGACACTCATTCCACAGCAGAAGTCTGAGACATTTTTGATCCTCCTGTTTTTCAGGGACAAGTGTCATCCCTATTGATTTGCACAGAAAATCACAAAACCTTCCCCTAGAGAAAGCCAGCATTTTTAGGAGGCTAAATGAAGACCTAGAGTGACAGGAATGAAAACCATTATGTGTTGATGTCCATCTACCCAGGCAGTTCTTGCTTCAGAGCAAGAGCTGCCACATTAAAGTATCATTTGAAATTTAAATTCCTTCAAAGCCATCAAGGAAAAGGGGCTGCTAATGGAGAATCTAGAAGAAGGTCCTTGTCACTAAATCACCCTGAAGACCTTGACACTAGCAAAAGGATAGTCATTTAAGTAATCAGTTAGACTAATGGTGGCTTGGATGCGTTTTTGCAAATGGATGCACCAGGAAATATTACTCATCTTCAGCTGATGAATGCTTTGGTGAGACAAGACAGCCATTATCTGTACTCCTAGTTGTTGTACCATAATGTATAGTTACTGCATTCGTGTGATGACAAGGGCAGGTGTAATACTGGTAGGATGGAATCAAAGAGACACTGAGCCAAGGAAGAAATTAATCAAGATATCTTTGTCCCAATTCTTCAGCATTTGAGTGTTCTTTTGATGAGTGTACATTTAAACAATTCCTTGACAATTAAGTTCTGCAGAGGGAGGGTACAGGAATAGGCAGCGGTAACATGTTATGTGAAAAGTGTACTGAATCTCAAATTAGAAGACCCAGGTTTGAATCCTAGCTAGGTTTTTTTTTTTCCCCAATGTAACCTCATGCAATCATTTCACCCTTGTGGGCTTCAGTTTGCTCTATAATGATATAATAATGTAAAGCACTTAGCACAATGCCTGCAGCATAATAAGTGCTATAGAAATATTAGCAATAATAATAATTATCATTATTACATAAAAGAGGTGCTGGGTAGATTGTGCTAAGGTCCTTTCTAGCTCTAAAGTCTATATTGCTTATTCATACTGTCATCCTATGACAACGTCTTCACAAGTATATTAGGGCAATGTGAACTTTGGAACTCTAGCTCAGCTCTGTAAATTTCTTTTTTTAGTGTTTGCCAGGCAGATCTAGTATGATTACTTTCTATGAACATGGGATTTTCCTTCTCGAATGTTTCATAGGATTTCCTACATTAGATTAAAGTGACTATCACCCTGAATTATTCAACACTATAGGTATTTGTCTCAATAAACTGAAGTATCCTGATTTGGGAAGGTAGACTAGACCAAGGCTTCTTAAACTTTTTCCACTTGCAACCCCTTTGCGCCAAAAAAATTTTTACATGACCCCAGGTATATAGGTATGTAAACTAGGTACACAAATCAAACATTTATTAATAAAAAATCATAAAGAAATTTATTTTAAAACAGTTCTTTGGTATGCATACAATTTACCATTTATTAAAGATGAAAGCAAATTTTAATGAGATGGATGTGCTTGTTTATTTTTACATAAAGAATTAAATTTTGGTGGAATATTTGATACTGCAGGATGTAGAACATCTTCAACATTTTTCAGACTTGATCAATATTTTGATTTTATAATCATCAATGCTGAGAACTGCCAGAAACACCTCGGATTCATTACACATTTGATTTTCAGTTAATTTTTGGTCATTGCGCATTCAGAAACCTTTTATGTTGCCAAATTTTCTGCAACCCCCACATTCAGTTACATGACCCCATATGGAGTCACAACCCATAGTTTAAGAAGTGCTGGACTAGACTGAGCATAACAAATGAATGGGAAATAAATGGTTTTGCATTAATTTTTCTTTATTTTGTGATTTTTTTTGTCTTGGCCTTCCCTCCCCCAAATGTGTTATTTATTTATTTTCAATTTCTTTTCTTTTTCAATTGTGAGTTCCGAATTCTCTCCCTCTCACCCCTCCTTCACCTTCTAAGAAGGTAAGCAACTGTGGTATCAATTATATGTGTGAAATCATGCAAAACATTTCCGTATTAGTCATATTGCCAAAAGAAAAGCAAAAAAAAGCGAGAAAATTATACTTTAATATGCACTTGGAGTTCATCAATTCTCTTTCTGGAGGTGGATAGCATTTTCCATCATGAAGCCTTTAGAATCATCTTAGATCATTGTATTGATATGAGTATACAGTTACTCATCATTACAACATTGCTGTTGATGTCACAATGATCACCCAGTCATTCTCATTTCACTTTACACCAGTTCATATAGTTCTTGTCATGTTTTTTCTTTTTTTCTAAAACCACTCCCATCATCATTTCTTACAGCATAAGAGGACACCATCACAATCATATGCCAAAACTTATTCAGCTATTCCCAAATTGATGAGCATCCCCTCAGTTTCCAATTTTTTGCCACCACAAAAAGATCTGGTATAATAATTTGTATATATAGGTCCTTTTCCTTTTTCTTTGATCTCTTTGGAGTACACACATAGTAGTGGTATTGCTGGGTCAAAGGTCATGCCCAGTTTTATAGCCCTTTGGGAATAGTTCTAAATTTTTCTCCAGAATGGCTGGGCTCTTCACAACTCCACCCACAGTTTATTAGTGTACCTATTTTCCCTCATCCTCCAGTATCTTTCATTTATGACTGGTATAAGGTACCTCAGAGTTGTTTTAATTTGAATGTCTCTAATCAATGGTGATTTAGAGCATTTTTTCATATGATTGTAAGTAGCTTTGATTTCTTCTGAAAACTGCCTGTTCACGTCCTTTACCTATTTATCAACCGGGGAATGGCTCTGGTTTTCATAAATTTGACTCAGTTCCCTATATATTTGAGAAATGAGGCCTCTAGGGTTTTTTTGATTATGGCTTTCAGGTAGTTTAATAATTCTTACATTATTTCTCCTTGATCTATTTTCTGGCTCAATTGTTTTTCTGATGAGATATTTCACATTTTCTTCAAATTTTTCATTCTTTTGACTTTGTTTTTATTATTTCTTGACGTCTCATGGAGTCATTAGCTTCCACTTGCCCAAATCTAATTAAGGAATCATTTTCTTCAGCGAACTTTTGTACCTCTTTTTCCATATGGCCAGTCCATTTTTTTTTGCTGTTTCATAGTTTTTGTCTACTTGTAAAACAAGAGCAATAACAGCATTGAATTTAGGAGAGAAATATACTTCATCAAAGGCTCCCTATGAGATGCTATTTCCCACATGTCAAAATTATACATAAATCCTTGAAAGATGCAACAGCTGAGATAAGATGTATACTCGTCAAACTATTTGCCTTTTGCTGAGAGACCCCAAAGTGGGGTCCAAATGGAATTTAGGGTTCTCATAGGTGTTTAAGTACTCCAAATGTTATTTGGGCATGATAACAGAGCTGATTTCCTCAATTCTCAGAATACTGCAGAAACTTTTAAATGAGATCTATAAACATTCAAAATGATTGACATAAGTTTCCAACCCCCAAAAGCAGATGAAGATATAGGCCTTTTGTGTAGCCTATGATATGCAGTGAAAAGCAATTATGCCTTTTAAGGAGCTCTTTTCTTCGGTGAATTTTTGTTCCTCTTTTACCATTTGACCAAATCTACTTTTTAAAGGGTTGTTTTCCTTGGTAGTTTTTGTGTCTCATTTACTAAGCTGTTAATTCTCTTTTCATAATTTTCTTGTATCACTCTCATTTATTTTCCAAGTTTTTCCCCTACCAATCTTATCTCTTTCTTTAACACTTCCAGGAATTCTGGTTGGGCATGGGTCCAATTATCATTTTTTTTGAGGCTTTGGTTGTTGCTGTTTTCACATTGTTTTTTTTTTTCTTCTGAGTTTATGTCTTGGTCTTCCTTGCCATTGTAGTAGGTTTTATGGTCAAGTTCTTTTTTGTTGTTTTCTCATTTTTTTCAGTCTACTTTTTGACTTTGAACTTTTTGTTAAAGTTGGGCTCCACTCACCTAGGAATAGGGAGACACTGTCCCAAGCATCAGGTTGTTTCATGCTGCTGTTTTTTGAGTTAGTTCTGGAAGTCTGCAAGTTTTTGGTGGTGTGATCCCAGGAGAGGTTTGGTCACTGCTGTCTTGATGTGCACTCTGGTCTTTACCCAGGAAAGTTCCTTGCTCCCTTATAGTTGCAAGTGCTAGCATCTCTCTTGGCCCTGGAATTGTGACCAGGACTTCTGCTCTTCTGCAACCACAAATGTTAGTGCTCCTCTCTGCCTTGGAACTGCAACTAGGGCTTACGATCCCTTTTAAATGACCAAGGGCTCCTGTACACCCTGGAACAGTGACCCAGAACTGCTATTATTGCTAATAGAGTTTCCAGTCAGTGCAAGCTGTACCCAGTGCCAGCAAAGCATCCCAGTTATCCAACTTCCTTGCCATCTCTGGGCTGGGAGCTCTTGAAGCTATTGCTGCTGTCTCAGCTGTGTTCAATGCCCACAGCTCGTGTTGTTGCTTCACTCTGGGCCATCCCCTACTCCAGTACCACAGACATCTCCTGCCAACCTCCCAAGGTGTCTTAAGTTGGAAAAATGTCTCACTCTGACCTTTTGTTGGCACTTCCACTCCAAATTTTCATTTGGTATGTTATTTTAAAGTTGTTTGGAGGGGAATGTTGGGAGAGTTCAGTTGGGTTGCTGACTATTTTCCCTCTTGGCTCCACCCCAGTTTATTTATTTTAAACCTAGCTGTAACCTCCCCTTCTCAGTGACACCCAGTTTTCTTGTATCCATTGGCTGTTATTATCTAGTCCAATTCACAGATCCCAAACTCCTACCAAATGACTTTTTACCCAATAACTATCAATTCAAAGCAAAAGACATTTCATAAATGAGAATAGCGAGGTAATAAGAAGGGAGTGAATCAGTAGCAAGCATTCCCAGCACTCTTACTCCAGTGTTACTGACTCCTACACCTCCAAGACAAAGGATGAATCAAAACCAAATTTTATTCCCCAGCGCACTGAAAGAAGGATACAATCTGTTTAAACACATGGCATAGAGATGGAGATACATTGGCAAACAATCTCAAGTTGTTCACTTCCCTCTCAATAAGTATTGTAGTTAGCAACGTTATTTCCAAAAATAAGTGGAACCTCAAGTAAACTCCATTGCCCTTCTTCTCATGCCACACCAATTTGGTTCCCATGGCCCTCATCCATGCCCTCAACATGGTTTAGACGTAACTGCCATTTCCTGACTATCTCTTCTGGTCTGTAGGCTGTTCTTACAATTGTTGGCTATCACAACTGTGCACCTTGCCACCCCAGTAAGACTTTCATTCTCTCCTTAAATGGGGCTCACAGGAAGCAAGCCTGCCCAATCAAACTCTGCATCAGACTAAGTTTTCAGGCTGTAGACTCATGTAATACTGGGAGCTGTAGCTCAATACAGGCACCAATTCTCAGAGCCTACCAGTGAGATACCCTTAAGAGGTACTTTATGAGGACTTTGCAAAAGGAGAAAAGTACTAATAATAAGGAGCTATGAAGTATCTCTTTTTTGACATATGTGCCTCACTACCTTTTATTTTAATTTTGAGCTCACTCTCCCCAGGGATAGTGTGTGTCGTGTGTGTGTGTGTGTGTGTGTGTGTGTGTGTGTGTGTGTACCCCGCCTTGGAGAATATTCTTAGATATTTTTATACACACGATTCTCACTATAACCTTCTTAGGAAATATTCTTTGCAAAAAAAAAAAAAGCTACTCATGGTTCCTACCTGATAGTGTGAAACAGACTTCCATGTTTCTTGTCTTTGTTATTGTTGCTGTTGTTGTTTTTAGCAGCAGTATTAGAAACCCAACCCTTTGAGATTACCCAATACCATCTTGAGTAGAAGAAGCAACTGCCCTTTGGGAATCTAGCCCACCAATGCAAGTAGGAGTAGAAGTAGTCCCAGAGAGGTGCCACACAAGGAACATTAGAAATTCAGTCAAGAAATGTCCCTGTTAGTTGTATCTTGGCATGTCTATCTCTAGCTTAATAAACATGGCAGCACCATGTCTCACTGAAGCTACACAGACCAACTACTTTGAGCTCCATTTTATTATTAGTGGGAAAAGACCTTTTTGACCTTAAAAGGAAGTCTGTCAGAATGATCCAACTGTTTTTGTGAAGGAGACAAGGAGACAACTCTTTAAGTCTTACCAGAGAGGATGTAATTTTGGTTTGGCTTGGTTTTGGTGTTTATGTAATGTCTTAATGTTTGCAAAGCACTTTGATGCTCACAACAGCTCTGTGAGGTAGATTCTATTGTTATTCTCATTTTAGAAATGAAGAAACTGCATTTCTGAGACAAGTCAAGTTATTTGCCCAGGGTTTCATAGCTAGTAAATATCTGAGGCAGAATTCCAACCCAGGGCTTTCTGACTCTAACACCAACACAATACCCCGTAGGTCAGGTTGTATTAATACCTTGATGTTTGGCTTCTGGTGCCAAGATGGGGGAGTGAGGAAGGAACCCTCTGAAGCCCTCCAAACAACTAGAAAACTGCCTCAGAATTGACCTAGAGGAGCAGGGAAGCAGCTTACCAGCCCCATTCTCAAGACCCAAACCTCAGAATATGCTTCTCAGAGATGATGGAATAACTGTGAGATGTGAAATCAGGGGCTCTGAGTTGAAATTTTACTTTTGCAGCTTACCAACACTTACTACCTACATGATCTTGGTGTTTTATCTACTCCCAAAAAGATTTAATGAGCTACTAAATTGGGATGAAAACACCTGGGTTCTGTTCCCAGCTCTATTTGTTTTGACAGATGGATCAGATAAATATAGGTCATGATAATGTCACCTTTGTGCCTCAGTTTCTTCATCTGTACAAAGACAGGATTGGTTGAGATGGTCTTTAAGGTGCCTTAAACTCTAAATCTAAGGAGCTAAAATAATACTAAGACAGTAAATCAAACAGTGACTAAATTTGCTGTAAAATTTAAAAAAAAAAGAAATCTTTAAAACTCTGATGGATTTCCTTCCCTTGCTGCCTGGCTACCATCCACAGAGGATCATTTCTGTGTACAGTCTCAAGGTAAGCATCCCCAAACAAGCCACACCTTGCATCCCAGGCAAGACTCTTTGCTGCTGCTTCTATTAATTCAGGATGATTCAGCATGAAACGATGTGACCAGGTGCCCAACGGCTTCATCAGACTCTTTATGGGTTATTTGCTCCAGTAATTCATGGAAATTGTGTGTTATCATGACCCCTAATAGAGAACTATCAGCAGTACTAGTTTTCAAAGCCCTGAGCATAGAGTCTAAGTGGGTGGCTGTCTATTTTCTAAGCCACCTAGTTGACTGTGCCCAGATCCCAGCAAACATTCTTCCTCTTGGGGCACAGTGGTTATCTTTATCTCGGTCTTGCCCTATTTCTTGCCAGAGTAGCTAGGAATGTGCAGGCTAATCACTTTCTCCATTGTGTGGGACATAGTCGATGAAATGGACTATGTACAGGAGGAATGACTGGTGCAGTAGAGTGTTTTTAAAATGCTCTTTCTATTGACTTACAAGTCTTTCAACCTGATGTTTCAAAGGGAGTCAGTGGGAAGATGCAATGGACCTGTATAATCCAGTCCAGTGGGTGGGACCTGCTGCTTTTGCATAGCAAGTCAAAACAAATAGAACTGGGAACAGAACCCAGGTGTTTTCATCCCAATTTAGTGGCTCATTAAATCTTTTAGGGGGTAGATAAAAACAGTAGATTTGGTGCCTGGGTGGAAATGAAACAGAAAGCTGCCTTTTCAGTACCTTTGACTAAAGCAGGGATTCTTAAGTTAAGGTCTATAAACTTGGTTTTTCAAAATTATTTTGTTTTGTTTGTTTTTACTATGTTGAAAACTACGTTTCAATATAGTTGGTCTTTTTGTAAACCTCTGTAGTTTATTTTAGGCAATTAAAAACATTATTCTGAGAAGAGGTTCATAGACTTCCATAAACTCCTAAAGACAACTTTCTCTCTCTCTCTCTCTCTCTCTCTCTCTCCACCCTTTCTCCCCCTCTCTACATACACACACACACACACACACACACACACACACACACACACACATTAAGACCCCCTGGAACTAGAAGGCAGTGTGATATTAGACTTGGCATCAAGACACACGGGTTGGAATCCTACCTTCAATACATAAGCTATGTGACCATGGTTAAGTCCCTTAATATCTCTGGGTTTCAGTTTCCTTCTGTGTAAAATGGGTGTGATAATAGTTCTACTACCTATCTCACAGGATTGTTATGAGTGCCTTCTTAACCTTATACTGCTCTGCAAATGTGAATTAGTATGATGACTACATGATTCCACGCCAAAATGTCCTTCTGTTAAATGCATTTCACTTTCAGTCCATATAGTCCTGGTATAAGAGAAATACCATTAATTAAGCCTTAGTTGAGTATTTCACTCTGCCCACTGAACTCAAATATTTAGAGACATGGCCTAGTCTATAGGAAAAAAAGTAGAACGTGTGTTACTTTGAATTCTGACTTCCTGAAATCTCTCCCCAAAGTAGTTAATGGCTGTTTGGCTCTGAAAGGCTCTAACTGTGGAGGGTTGCTGATGTCAGCCCACTTGTTATGATTAAAGACTAGCCCAGTTATAGTATTGGCCATGTTCCTGTCCCAGGCAAAATGAAGCAGATAGACTCATGTGTCAGGGAAGGAATAGGGAACATATTCATAAAGTTTATTTCTGTTTACTCTTCCATTCCCAAGGATATAATTATTTAAAGCCTGATTACATAACCTTAGTCAGTGAAAATATGTTTATATTTCACCAGCTTGTTTGAATTGCACAAGACTTTAATTTCACATTGGAGTAAATATACTTTTACATGGTCACCATTTTGATCAAAATAAAACTTCCTTAGTTAAGCCAATAAACAAGGAACCTTAAAAATAAAAGAATCATGATTCATTAGTCATTTGAATTTTCTGTCTATGCTTCCCTTTACATTAAGTGTTTTATCTGTATAGGAATTGTATGTGTCTCCATCATCCCCCTCTTTCACAGGCAAATGGAAGTTTCTTCAGGGTAGACAGAAGCTGTTTAAGCTTTGTCTTTGTATTCTAAGTATTTCCCACAGTCCTTTGCAACAGTACACATGATAGATGGCTGTTTGTATTGAATTAAATTTGGAGTAAAAGGATCTTGTATTGGACTCTCTTGCTTTTTACCTATGTGACCTTCTGCAAATCATCGAACCTCTCTTGGACCTCAGTTTTCTCATCTGGAAAACAAAGGGATTAGGCTGGAGGATCCCTGAGGTTCTGTAATCTGTGATCTGAACCCTTAAGCAAGGTGAACACTGACTGTACAGCAAATGATATGTGTGTGTGTGTGTGTGTGTGTGTGTGTGTGTGTGTGGGTGGGTGGGTGGGTGTGTATGTGTTTAATCTTACTAGATTTGTGTGAGAACTTGCATTCCCTAAAGTGTATTGGGTTAAATCAAGAAAGGAAGAGTTGGGGGAGGGGGAAGGGACAACTAGTTAGTTTATTAATAATAATAGTAGAAGTAATAGCAGCAGTAATAATTGTAGTAGAAGTCGTAGTAGTAGTAGTAATAGCAATACTAATAGTTGTAGTTTTAGTAGCAAAAGTAGTAATTGTAATAGTGGAAGTAGTAGTAGTTGTAGTAGTAGTAGAAATAGTAGTAGTAGCAATAGTAGTAATTGTAGTAATAGTAGTAGTATTAGAAGTGGTAGTAATTGTAGTAGTAGTAGTAGTAGTAGTAATAATAATAATAATAATAGCAAGAATTGATATAATGTTTTAAGGCTTTCAAACTTTGTGTGTGTAATCTCACTTGAGCCTAAGAATCTCTCTGTGAAGTGGGTGCTATTACTATTCCCATTTTACAGATGAGGAAACTGAGGCTGAGTGAGGTTAAGTTACTTGTTCTAGGTTGTACAACTATTTCTCTCGTAAGTATCTGAGACAGGATTCAAATGCAGGTCATCCTGACACCAAGTCCTGTCTACCTTGGCACTTATCCTTCTGTGAGTGGTTTAAAAAAAAAATGAGATACAGGGAATGTGACACAGTCTAACCTCCAAGAGCCATTTAGCTGCTCTGGCAGTTTTCCAGATTACTGCCTCTCCCCCCCCCCCCATACACACCCATGCCCTACCACTTGTAACTAATGGGACAAAACTGGAATCATTCACTAGGTGGAGGGATGATCAGTACTAGGAGTCTACTAAGCTATCCCAGCTGAGTCACTCAACAACAATCCTCACCTAAGGTACGAGTATAAATTTGGGGCAGGGTAGCAAAGTAGACCAAAGAAAATGACATCTCAGTTGGTCTCTATGCTTTTTGACATTGGCTGGTGCCCAGATATCATTGCAATCTGAGACAGAAGACCAATGTGAACGGGACAAGTGCCTGTAGCTAATGAAAGGTTGGATCAGGAGTCTGGATCAGGATGCAGCAAGGGCAGAGGCAATTCACTCCGCGCTCTGAAGAAAGAGGCCACAGGCAAGGACTCAACAATTCAACAGCTATAAATTAAGTGTTTACTATGTACAGAGCATTGTTGTTGGGACTGGGGGAGATACAAAGTTCAAATAAGCCACAGTCCTTTCAGGTTCTAAATCTATGATCCTATCAATTAGCCCTTCAGAGACTAGTTTGAGGAGATCTGCATATATTTTAGGCAAATGGAAAAGCATCATCATGGAGGGAAAGATGGAAGATGGATATAGATGATGCAATAGAATGTAAGACTTGGAGTCAAGAAAATCTGAGTTCAAATCCTACCTTAGACATTCTCTAGCTGTGTAACCCCAGGCAAGTCATGTAACTTCTCTGTGCCTCAGTTTCCTCATCTGTAAAATCTAGATAATAATGGCACCTACCTCCTGTGACATTTGTGGTGTCAAATATAAAGTGCTTTGCAAACCTTAAAGCACTATATAAATGCTAACTATTAAGTGCTAGCTCTTATTACCTGTCTGACCACTCCTCAGTCTCCTTTGCTGGATCTTCCTTCAGGTCTGGCTCTGTTCTGAACCTTTTTCTCTTCAACTCCCATGAGTTCAATGATCATTTCTATGCAGATGATTCTCAGAACTATTTATCAAGCCCTAATCACTTTCATGACCTCATGTCTCCCATTACCAACCACCTAAATATCTTAAACTGGATATCCCATAAATATCTCAAACTCAACGTGTCCAAAGCAAAACTCATTCTCTTTCCTCCAAAACCCTTTCCTCTTCTCAATTTCCTTATTAATTTTAAAGGCATTAACATCTTTCCCCATTGCCCAGGCTCACAACTCCAGTATCATCCTTTACACCTCACTCGTATTCATCCTGCATATACAGTCTCTTGCCAAGTCTTATCATTTCTACCTTCCCAACATCTCCCCTTCTTTCTACCCACGCAACTACAACTGTGGTGTAGGCCCCCATCCCCCCATGCCTGGACTATTGAAATAGCCTTCTCCCTGGTCTCCTGGCCTCGACTTGCTCCACATGCCAGACCTTCGTCCACTCAACCAACAAAGTGATTTTCCTAAAGCACAGGTCTGACCACGTCACCCCTTCCTTCTCCGTTCAACAAACTCCAGTGATTCCCTATTACTTCTAGATTCAAATATAAAAATCCTCTGATCTTTAAAGCCGTTTACAACTGGGACCTCCCGACCTTTCTCACTTTCACACACTTTACTCTTCTCTACATAACCTACAGTGAAGCGGTGCTGGCCTTCTTGCCAATTCTTGCACACGACACTCCAACTCCTGATTCTAGTCTTTTTTGTTTACCACCTGTCCCTCATACTTGGAATGTTCTCCCTCCTTACTTCCACCACCTGATTTCCCAGGCTTCCTGTAAGACTTGGCTCAAATCCCACCAGCAAGTGTCCTTTCCAATCCTACCACAGTGCTTTCCTTCCCAATCCCATTTACATTATAAATTTTCTATGCACATATCTGCCAATTGTTTATATGAAGACTAGTGCTCTGTAAAATGAATTGGTTTAATTCAAGAAAGGTGTGAAAGGAAAAGTTTGAGTGGCAATGGATTAATTATTATTATTATTATTATTATTATTATTACTGTTATTACCATTATTAATAGTAGCATTGTTTACCTTATTAGAGTGTGAGCTCCTTGAGGACAGGGGCCGTATTTTTGCCTTTCTTTGCATTTCCAAAATTAAGCATAGTGCCTGGCACGTGAAAGTGCTCAGTAAATGCTTGTTGGCTAAAAGACTATGAGTGACAAGTAGTGGTCTCTATTCTGCAGATGAAGGGGTTGGTTTAGGTCAGCCGTATCAAACTCAAATAGAAAGAGAGCCCACTAGACTATAGATAAGGATCCTGCAGGTCCAATATTGACTTAGAAAATCACGTATTAACATTATCTATATTCCATTGCATTTTTATTTATTTTGTTAAATATTTCCCAATTACATTTTAATCTGGTTCTGGTTGTAGGCAGCATGTTTGACACATCTGGTTTTGATGACCTCTGAGGTCCCTTTCAATTCTAACCCTAGGATCCTATGAATTAAGGACAGATACTACCATTTATTGTATGGATGGATAAATGGAGTCAGAGCATAATTAAATAACCACCTGGGGCCTGACTGCCTTATTTGGCTTCACAGTTCATGTTAAACCAAAGACCTGGATTTGAGGATTTATGGGTAAATGGTACTTGGAAAGCTACTACAAACATAAGCTTTATTATTATGCAGCATAACAAGGAGGGAGCAAAAAAAAAAAAGGTGTACACACACACACACACACACACACACGCCACACCATCTAACAGTACAGACAGAAGGAGATTCAGCCCCACAGATGCAAAGAAACTCACCCAGCTAAAGGGGGCTGGAGACATACACATGACAAGATCTCAGGTAAATTCAGCCTCAGAGTAGGGGTCCGAAAGGGAAGTTTAATACCCCCAAAATGACCTGAGTTGAGAACAAGTAATCAATACCAAATGTGGGAATGGAATTCCTAATCAGATCCAGATGGGTTGGGGAAATTCCCAGGGTCACTTATCAATACCAGGCTCTGGTAGGAGAGTTTCCTTATCAAGACCAGAAATTGGGTGAGGGTCTGAGTTGTCTGTCTGAGGCAGCAGGAAAAGAGTGAGTCACAGGCTGCTGCAATCAGCCTGGAGTCTTATCCAATCAGAAGCTGTGATCATTAATTGCTTGACACAGAATTAGAATGAGTCAGAACAGAGGAAAAGTACAACCTGTTTGTTATTGCTTATATTTTATGAGCATTAGGACCACTTAGCCTAAGTGACTCCATATTGAAATCCAAGTATAACTACAATATCAAACAATACATCTGAAAAATCTCAATTATCACACTAACATTAGGACACTTGTTAAGAGCCATCTTTTGAAGTCTATCTATGTACATCAAGCATGACATAATGATGTCATTTCAGTCCTCTTCAAGTACAAAGGACAACAACCAACCTTACCTCCATCTTACAGTTACTCACCAGTAAAAGTTATTTGAATCTCCTTTATCTTTTCCCAAAACACTATAACATAGCAGCATTATTATTTAATTAATCAAACAACAAACATTCATTAAATGCCTACTATGTACCAGACACTATGCTGGGTAGTAGGAATGCAAAGACCAAAAAAAAGAAAAGAAAAGAAAAGAAATGGTCTTGAGGGAGAGGAAATGAAATTCTCTTAGGGGAGATACCATGGACATAAATAATTTTATACAAAATTTGGGGGGTGGGGAGTGAACAAGCAAAAATGTTTTCATGTGATGCTTGACTAGAACTTGGGGAAGGGTGGAATGTGGGATTCTAAAAGCTCAGTTTTGAAAGAAATAAGAAAAAAACTAAAAGGTGGATGTGAGGGGACAGAGTATTCTAGGGATGTGGAACAGCCAGTGCATAGGTGGCAAAATGGGAAATAAATCTTTGGGGATGGTGGTGGTGGGTAATAAAAATTATAGAAATGTTGTCATTGTGTCTCTGTGATTCACTCTGTGTGTATACGTTTTGTTTTTTCCTAGTGACGGTACTGGCTATTTTCCATGAACTACATGTTGATACTGATCTGTACACACTGCTTTTTGGGGAGAGTGTGTTGAATGATGCCGTGGCCATAGTTCTCACATAGTAAGTACAAACATCTGGATTCCTTTGAACAAAAATGAAAATAGTTAGCCCATTCAGACACAATCCCATACATTATACATTCATACATACATATATATATATGCATATATATAGTTGATGTTTTTTGTAGTGGTAAACTGAAACTATAATTTTTATTTCTGCTAGAATGAGGGATGGAAGAACTCCTAGGGTGTGAATATTTCACAGTTTTAGTAACACATATGTAATTTATAGTTTTCAAGCATTTTCTGGGTCTGAGTGACCATGGTGAAAAGATTAGTATGCATCAGAGGTCTGAACCCAGGTTTTCCTGACCATAAAGCTGGCCTCTATCCACTGTGCTATATTGCTTTTCTATTTCTTATTTGTTACAAAAACACAAGTAAGTTCTAGTTTTAAGGTGATATTTAAAGAGAAAAAGCATCAATAATAAACATAGTTTGTTAAGCATTTAATTTCCAGTACTACTATATCAGATTCACTAGGTTTGGGTCCCACTCCAGCATTTTTAAAGAGAATAACATCTCAAAGGGTGTATTTTCCTGACTTTTCCTCCTATCTATTTTGTCTATTTCCTGTATATGGTAAGTTTGGCAAATTTGAGCCTGTACTTAAGGATCAGGAGAGTTTGAATTTTTTTTTTACTCTCTTCCTGAATGTTGGGTATTGTGGGCATATGTAAATCCATCTCATTATAAGTAACATTGACTGAGGATCTTCTCATCCCTCATATAATTTCCCCATCATCCCCAGACTCAATTTTATTTTTCTTGAAAACTTTTAGATGCCAATTAGTCTGCTATCTTTCCAGCCTCTCCCCCTTTAATCTAGACATTTAGCACTTATATTTAACAAATGGCAATTTGGTGACCTTTCCTCAAGTCAAAGGTCTTCTCTCTGGCTTTAAATGAGCACCAACATTTCAGCCAGCTGTCAAATATCCCAAGGGAAAGTAGCCATCTGATAATTAAATGTGGCCATACTACTATATTCAGGATGTTAATTACTTTCAATCTATTTGAGATATGTTGTGATGTATCAAAGGGTATTTAAAAGTCAGTGCTCACTGGTGAAAGACAGTATGATCATAAAGTACAATCTTCTTCCTGCCCAATGGATTCTTGATATAGATGTGGCCCCAATGTGAACATTTTCTGAGTCTCTTTATCAAATCTCATGAGACTTGCTCATCAGCCATAAGAGTTCTTTATTCTTGGCACCAGAGGCAAATATCAATGAGAACAAATTAATAATATAAATGAAATCTAAATCACAGAAGCACAAGTATTAAATATTTTCAACACATAATTCAAGAGAAATAATGAGACTATCAGAAACAACTGTCTGAGAATGCCTTCCATTAGTATGGTCATGGAAGTAAAAATATGCTGAGTTTCTCATTTTTACTCTCTGAATTGGCAAGTTATATATTTTGCTTTAAAGGTCAAGTGAAATAGTACCACTGAACTGCAAGTGACCTTCAGAAAATGTAGGAAGGCACCAAATCAGTGAGTGATTGGCATTTTCCCTTTTATCATGCACACCAATCACAATGGTTTGCTATCATGAAGATGGAAATCTAAGAAAAAATATGGGTGCCAACAAGCATAAAGCCTGGTGTCATTTTTAAAGTTTCTTCATAACTTTCCCCTTAGTTAACCACAATGTAGCCTTGCTCTCTCTCCCTCTTCCTCTTCTCTGCACATATTTTTCAATCATAAAATCAGAACATAGGGGAAAAATGTCTCATTTCCTGACACGGCAAATTTGCTGATGTACTTGAAAAGAGTGTTTTTGAGTGTTGATAATCACCTACGGTTCAGAAGCTATGCAGTGTTGGAGCAACCCTAGCCCAGATGAGAATTTATAATATAGACATTTCCTGAAGTATGAACACTTGACCTTCAAATCTGCATAGATGCAAATGGATCTTTGCCTGTCTCTCTCTTCAACCATCCTGAAACAACTCATCTCAACCTTCTTTCTCTCATCCTAGACAACAAAGCTGTCCTAGCCCAGTGGGGTCATCTGCTGGTTGGAACAGTGAACTTTCAGACCCTCTCACCACTTCATTTCTTCTCTATCAAAGGTCACAGTATCATAGGATTGTAAATTTAGTACTAGAAGGGTGCTTAGAAGCCTTTGAGTTCAACCCTTACATTTTGCTGATGAGAAATGAAGGCACAGAGTGATTTGCCCATGGCCACAGACCTAGTAAGCACCTGAAGCAAGATTGAACTCAGCTATGTCTGACTCTGAGTCTATCTGTCTGTACACTACTAGTCTACTCATGATGAAGATCTATCCCTTTAATTTTTCATAACTCATAACTACAACAGATAATCAGATATATGTTAAGAAGTCCCCTTTAATTTCTTTGTACTCTGAATTGCCCTTTTACCAAAGTAAGGTCTTTCCCACTCTTGGCTCTATTTACGACCCCTAAAATGATCCTAATCATAATGTCTCAGCACAATAGATGTGCTTAGGGTAAGGAAATTCATAAATAGGAGGCAGTGTGAAACACAGGAAAGAGGGCTAGGGAGTCAGAGAACCAGGGTTCAAATCCTGATTCTGATGCATAATTCCTATGTGACCTCAGCAAGTGACATCACCTCTCTAGATATCATTTATAAAGTGAAAGATTGTACTAGATGACCTCTAAGATTTTAATATAGGATCCTAATTTTTGAAATGTAATCAAAATATTTAAAAACTACACCATCAACCTCTAAAGCCCTTGAAAATACCCATAAATCCCATTCAGAATCTTTTCAGAAGTTTCTTTCATCTAATTAATCCTATTTTTCTTTCTTATGATCTTCAGAAAAAAGAAAACAATTTTTTTTGCTGAATTGTATTTGTTTTGTTAATTACTAATATTACAATAATCTTTTTTCTCCTATTTTTCATTACAAACAAACAATAGTCCAGTTCTATTATATATTAAATAGGTATTTGCAGGCTGGCCTGTAAGTTCATATATTATTTAAACATTGTTTCTTGGGAAAAAATAATGTGTTCCAGGTTTCAAACATCTGACTTTAATGAACGTTAACACAACCCATTTGTAAATAGGAGGCTTCCTTTACTTTAAAATTCCCATGGAATCTTTCCTGTCTGGGGCTAAGTAAAGATAACTTGATGACATCTTTTGATCTGTGTGCTCAGCTTGGCATGTTGAATAATTCTATTTAAGCATGCTTAGGCATGTACCATACATTACCCACAATTACTCTTTTTGATTTCAAGGATTTAGGGAGTACTATACGAAAAGCATGTATTTTTGTATATTGGTATATTTGGGGAACAAAAATGTAAGTATTAAATGTATAGTTGATTCACAAGTGCAAAGGTTATTTATTTGGTCACACTGAAGGAGAAAAAGGAGCAATAAGAAGATCTGTAGAACCATGTTTTTATAATCTGAAGCAAATAAATGAATATAGAAATCTAAGTTAGTTTTGTATTTCAACTATACAGATTTTTATTGATTTTCATAAATCCATGAAGATAGAATTTGTCCCTATAACAATTGCCTTTACCAACACAGTACTTTGTATGCAGTCAACATTTAATAAGCCTTTGTTGAAAGTTGACTCTAAATGGCCTAGAGAAGGATGGCTTTGTATAGACCACCCCTATGGAAAAGAATCCACCCCCACGGTAAAATGTTTTGGAATGAATTCCCAAATTATATACCTGAGAATAGATAAAATAAAGCCCCAAACTTTCCTCTTAGTTAATTAGTAGATTGCAAAAAAGTCCTGATGTATGATTGTCTTCTGTATTGCTATGAGATTCAGTTCCCTACTTTTTTTTTATAATTATCAATTATTGCAACCTTGCTTTCTTGTTCAGCAAGAGTATGATGAATTCTTTGCCACTTTATCTAAAAATGTTGGTGTATACAACACTGAAACAAACCTCCATTTATCAGGAGAAGGAAGAATTTCACAGTACTGTATGTAAATGCCTCCAGATTTCTATAGGGACAAAAGAGGGCTCTTATTAAACAGCTGGCTCTTGAATAACAATAAACTTACTATAGATGTACTTATTTCCTGTTAGGCAAGGACTTAAAAGGAAATTCAGTGTAAATCATTTTCTTTTGGGAAAAAAGGCAAATAGATCTTCAGTTTTATCTCTTTAGATAAAAATATTGTACAGCTGCCTAGAAGTTGTTACTACAAAATATCCTTTAAAGTGTGGTATTGATACCTGCTTGATTCTCAGAGAAAATAGCTTCTTGAAAGCAAACATTTCTAAGGACTTATATGCCTTAAGGAAAATTCAGTACAAGAGCCAAATAAGACAGACCTATGGAATCATAAGGTTCAAAAGAATCTCAAGGGGTCATTTAACCTCCATGTAGTGCGTTGAAGTCTAACAGAAAACAAAATAGTGTAAAACCATGAAAGGAATAATCATTTTTGGTAGTTTGACTTTATATTATCCCCTAGATTTAAAGTTCCCTGAGGTCAGGAAGCATGTGCTATACTTCTTTAAATCCTCTAATGCTTTTAGAATATGTAAACAATAAATGTGTTAGATGAGTAAATGAGAAGACAAATGAAAGAATAAATATTACTGAAAGTAGGGTCTTGCTAGTAAAAGCACCAGACTTGGAGTCAAAAAACCTAATTCTAAGTTCTGACTCCATCTATTATTAGTGTAATCTTCGGTTGAGTCTTTAAAATTCCATGAACCTCTTTCTCCATATTTGTAAAATGAGAATAATAACATTTGTGCTACCTACTTCAAAGGGTTGTTGTGCAAAGCAAATTCAATAATGTATGTTCATTATGCAGATGTAGGCTATTGCCACTTTAATAACAATGTTATTCATTTCATCTCTTTTGATGGAATTCAGAAAGAAATGGTCCTGGGACAAGTCGATATATTGCTGTGATTATTTTATATTTTATATTTTACATTAGTATTGCTTTGCATTTAGTATTCTGTTGATTGTTGTAAAGGTAGATAAAATAATTGCTCTTCATAGATGAATAAAAGTATTAGGGCATACTCTTTATCCTCTGTAAACTCACTGAATACATCTTCAGGAAAGCTCCATTGCATATAGGACAACAGGGATATTACATACTTCATCCATTTCTTACATGATTTTCATCTGTGAATATTTGGCATGGCAAGAGATACTAAAATGTTATTCTTACCTCTTTTTGCATCCCTGTTAAGTACAGACCTGTTCCAGGTCTATTGTAGTTTATGTATTGAGTTCTCAAGGATATTTGATGTCTATATTGCTAGTATAGGGATTTATCATTTCTCATTCTATGAACATCAGAGAATTTCTGATTTATAATTTAGCCACCTGTAGCTATGTGTTTGGCAGGTGGGCAAATTTTTCATAGATTACAGTGATGTCAAGCAAAATGCCTTCCATTTTCTTGTATAATCTTCATAGATCAATAAGTCTTGATTCCTTCAAGATAAATCTTTTTGTAATGTGTTGGTAATGATCTGGTCTGGAATCACCAACATAAATCTTTCTATTTTGCTAAATAAATTTGCATGGCTCAGGAATTTTTTTGCCGTTTTTTGATATATTGTTACCTGAGTTCATGTAGAGGTTGCCCATGGATGGCTTTTTGATTCTACTCTAGGATCTTAGCTGTTTCATAGGCTTCTTCTGAAGATAACTGCTTTTGGTTACATTGGATAAAATTATTGATGTAGCTGCTTACAGACTTTATTATTGTTTCATAAAGTAGTGTCTGCCCATTCTAAAAGTATTTCTGCAAGTTTTCTGACTTTCCTATAAAGTGCTCTAAGAATGGATATTCATTCTCTGTTTCTTTTTTGGCAAAGAATGTTAATCTTACTCTAGCTATTTTAAGGTAGTTCCTTGAGGCTATTCCTATGTTTTGCTGAAATATTTTTCCCTTTAAAGATACTTTCTAAATCTATTTTGATCTATTTTAGAATTCTTAATAGTATTCATCAAGTTTGGTATTAAATGGGTGTCCATTGTTTTTAATGTGTTCCCATTCAACTTTGATTTCAGGATGCCAATAGGTCTCTTAACATATTCAATCACAGCTTTCTCCTTGATAGTTTTATATTTTGCATATTCTTTATTATTAATAATAATGACAACAATAATACCCTAACATTGATCTTTCATTGAGTCAGACAGTTAATCAATATTTATTAAGCACCTACTATATATCAAGCAAGATACTAAGCAATGGGGATACAAAAAAAAAAAGGAAAAAGATAGTGCCTGCAACTGATTTAGTCAGTGACCTGACTAGGTTATTAAAGTTGTTGCTAATGATCTATTAAATAAACAGAGTAGAATAAGGTCATAGGGTGGCCATACTTGGAACCATTTTGATGATTACTTTAACACGGAGATGTTTGTGTGTGTGTGTGTGTGTGTGTTTTCAGTCATGTTTCGGTATTGTCCAACTCTCCATGACCCCATTTGGGCTTTTTTGACAGAAGTACTAGAGTGGTTTGCCAATTCCTTCTCCACCTTATCTTACAGATGAAGAAACTGAGACCAATAGCATCAAGTGACTTGCCCAGAATCACACAGCTAATACATATCTGAGGCCAGATTTGAACTCAGGAAGATGAGTCTTTTTGACTCCAGAACTGGTACTCTATCCACTGTGCCACCTAGCTGCCAAGTAAATGGCACTCTGCAGTGTTTTGGTAGCAGAAGAGGATGAAATACATCAGACCCAATTAGAAATATCAGTACCTTAATGTGGAGAAATGTTTCAATGCAGATCTCATTGACCACTTAGGCAAACCATGAAAGTGTCATTAAAAAATTAGAAACAGACCACACCCATATAAAGCCAAGACTTAATAGTACCTTTTTTTTTGTCAATGATGCACTCAGCTCCAAATTACAAAACAATGTGCTGTAAACCAAATCAAAGCAATTATATACAAGAAGAAAAAAACCTTATTACCAAGCTAGATGACAGAAAATAAGAGATGAAATCAAGGATCTACTAAAATCTGACTAGATTAAAATGATATTTTCTATAACCATCATAAATGAATATTTCTTCATGATATTTGACAGATGGACAAAGTATGTTGTTGGCCTAGTAAGAACCATTGCTGGAAAGGTGGAACTCACAAAGTATGCTCCAAAGGTCAAGCATCAAACACCTAATGGCCAAAATGAATTTGAGGGAACTATTGACCTATGGGAAGGCACCAAAAGATTATGTTAATATAGAGCTGGTACACAACATAGAACACTTGAATGCCATCTTGCACCAGTAAGGGCAAGAAAAAAAAAGAAACATATGGAAAGAAATCCAGAAAACCAAAGCATATCATTAATTCTAGATTCCCTTCATCAGTGTTTGAAAGCAAGAATTAAAAGATTAAGGTGATTCATGGAGTCAAAGCAGTTCAGAAAACAGCATAAGCAATTCAACTTTATTATAAGTGACTTTATTATGTGAAACAATTAGAGGTGAAGGGGAAAAAAACTTAGAGTAGGATGTGAAAATTTGAAACTTTTTGGTCATCGGTTTGATAGCAATGATTCCAACGCATTGGAAATGTAAAGTGGATTAAATGAGAAATAAATGGCTTGCACACTATTCATATGACAAATGTCAGAATGGTTATGTCAAAAAAAGGTCTTTGAAACTCTACTTGGAGGTGTCTTAGACTCTAATTACCCTGCAAAACTAGTAACTGGCAGGACTGGATAAGATCCGTAATTATTGGTTCAAAGTGGATCACTGCAAAGGACTTTACCAGCTTTGTCTTAGACATAAACCTGCTTCTCCCCTCCCCCCCTTAACAAAAGGCATCACATATTTATTACTGAAAAATAAGAACACTGTGTCCTCCTCCAAATGTAGACCAATTATGTGTTTATGTACTTTATAAAAATAATTAATAACTTGAATCACTAAAAAAATTTACCAGTTATAACAA
Source organism: Vombatus ursinus (assembly GCF_900497805.2). Lineage (NCBI taxonomy): Eukaryota > Metazoa > Chordata > Mammalia > Diprotodontia > Vombatidae > Vombatus > Vombatus ursinus. The sequence continues at coordinate 8,656,646 of NW_020954588.1, read as the reverse complement.
AGCAATATTAATTAGCTGAAGAGCAAAAAAGATAGGCCAAAAATTCCAGGACATAAAGATCAACATATTATCAATTTGGTAATTATTGAACAAGCTGCCAGAAAACATCATAATGTTTATACTGCCTCGACTGATTTTACAAAGGCTTTAAATCTGTTATATATTCCTGGTCTACTCATATACTATAAATGCACAAAATTAGACTCAAATGTAGTGAGAATAATAGTGTTTGATGTCCTCATGGAAAACCACTCTCTGTTTAAAACATCACCAGCACGATGTCAAGAATAATTGATATACAGGTGGCATTTTTCAGTTAGAACATGCAGGCTGATTTTAATTCTGCCTATTGTTAAATCTGTCATCTCTTCTAAATATAAAAGAGTATGGCTTCAAAATTAAAGATAGTTTGAAATGGAAAATTATTTATTAACTATATGATGTATATGCATGGCATTAAGCAAGAGAGCTCTAAAATATATATTAAATCATTCCTTTACCTCATGAATTCTTTCTCCAGTGATATAAAAATATTGCTTAGACTCAGTATGCATGAAATTCTTATATACATTAAGGAAAGAAACAGATTGAAGGCTTTGAGAATGAATCCAAATGTCAGGTTGAATCAATCAGTCAGCCAGTCAACAAGTATTTCTTAACCTTTCCTAGTGCTTTATCTCTTTTAATTCTTTCCTGTTTATCCTATTATAGCTTGTTTTGTATATGTATTTGTTTCATGTTTTCTCCCCTATTAGATTGTAAGCTCCTTGAGGGCAGAGGTTGTCTCTTGCCTCTTGTTTTTTTATCTCCAGCATTTAGCATAATGCTTGGCACATAGGAGGTGCTTAATAAATGTTGATTGATTGATTGATTAAGCAGATATGTGTCAAGCCCTATGTTAGGTGCTAAGGATATAAGTATAAAGAATAAAACAATCCTTAGTTGCAATGAGCTTACATTCTAATGAGGCAGATGACTAGTGCATATAGCTTTATCCATACCATAAAAACAAAGTTTATATATACATATGTATCTATCTATCTATCTATCTTTCTATCTACACGCACACACAAAGTAGTAAAAGTTAGTTGGTGGATTTTTTTGGGGAAACGGCAATTTATGATGGCAAGTCATTGCCACCAGAAATTACATAAGGTTTATCGACTGGATTTAGTGATCAATGTAGATTATGGATTGAAATGGTAGAAACTCTGCAAAAAATTGCAGTAAACTAGAAAAAAAATTCTAATACCAACTGAGTACCTAACAGGACTCGACCTAGTGTCTAGAATTATACATCAAAAGCTCCCTATCTATCATGAACTGAGACAGTTTATGTCCTTACTTCAAGTGCAGATATCAAAATATCTTTGAGATTGCAACAAATACATTGGAATGGATTTGCAACATTATCAAAGACTAAATGTTTGCCCTTAATCATTCAGACATTAATTTTGATTCATGAAAATCTTAACAATAACATCTTAAGATGTTGCTGTATCATATATTCCTAATTTCCAAGATACATGGAATGAAAAAGTTTCAAAATATACTTAGCATAGGACCCCCAAGTCATGTAAGAACAGGATGAGGTACATAGCAACCCTGTTGTCCTGTCTGCTCCTAGAATGTATTGATTATGTTCATAATGAATGTACAACTACAAAAAGCAATTATTTATGATAGGGCACTGGCCTTGGAGTCAGGAGGACCTGAGTTCAAATCCGGCCTCAGACACATAATATACACTCGCTGTGTGATTCTGGGCAAGTCACTTAACCCCAATTGCTTCACCCAAAAAAAAAAAACCCAATTATTTAATCCATCTATGTAATACTCCATATAATAGTAAATGTAATAAAAAATGGCAGGAGAGTGATTTTTTCAAGGATTATTCCTATCTGAAACTCATTGAATACAATAAAACTGAGTGCATCATCATCTAGTTAAATTTGTATAATTGTAACTATTTTGTTAATTTTTGTTATTTTGTTAAAAACCAAAGGGCACATTTTTATTGTCAATCATATGATATACATATATAATATACATATTTACATATGTATGTGTAACTCATATTTACCATATATATGTGTGTGTGTAGGTGTATGTGTGTGTATATATATGTACATTTATACACCTACTTATATTCTTAGGATCATTATTAATTGTCCCCTGAGGAAATCAGTAGTCTATCTCCTGTTTCTAATCAATTGTAAGTGCAAAATGTGACAAGAGGGTCACTTCTTGAAACTGATTGAGCCTATAACATATAGTATTTCTCATACCTTTTCTTAACTTGATAAAGTTATTCATAATTTAACAGTTTATCTTTTTGAACCTGACCTCCCTATAGTACCTCTTTCATTTTTGATAGCCAACCAAGAAGCTCAGTTAATTTGAGTGGTTGTCTAGGTGACAGTGTCATATATGGTTTGGGGGTGTTTTGTTGGTGGTGGTTTTCCTTCAAATGGATTAAACTATAAGGTTATTATGCTGGAAGTCAATTCCTTACCCGTTAGTTTGACTTTATTCACCCCCAGTACCTCAATGTTATTTCTTTGTCTAACCCAGTTTTAAACATTTCCTTATTTTGAACCCCCTGCAATCTGGAATGCTAGTTGAGTTATCTTGGTAAGCAAAAATGGAGGCTATGAAATGATGAAAGAGAAGACAGACTATTTAGAAAATGGTTAAGTGAAAAAGGACAGCTGACTTCTTTAAACAAATCCTTAGTTTAGCAGGGATTCTTTATCTACCTGTTTCTTAGCCCACAGCCCTTTTCAATCTAGTTCAGAGAGGCAGATACAGTTCATGCCTCCTATAAATCCTCTGCAGAGTCTCTGCCAATTCAAAAACGATGTAGAAAGTCTTGCTTTACAACTCTATACGTGTTTTTTTTGGAAGTCAAGCATTTCCCCTTATCTAGGATTTCATTATCTGTTAGTCTTTCTATGGCTTTTGTGACTCAGTGTTTCTCTTACTAAAGGGAAGGGCTAGGTTTGATGGTTAGTACCTGCAGTCTTCCTTTTCCTACTCAGTCACACCTCTCTCTAGTTTTATTATCTTCTCCCCATTGGTGGCACTTCAAGGTCAGACTTTTTCTCCCACCGGCCAATTCTCTCCATTGCCTTAGGAAAGCCTACCAGGGAATAATCACCATCTCATCAGCTGAGAGTTTGCTAAGGTGTAAGAAAATGTGTGAAAAAAATTGTTCTCAAAACTGTCCTTTGTATTCAGAGATCGTCCCACTAACCCATTAGCACCAGGCCAAAATTGACTTCAAGGTTTTTGTTTTTGTTTTTTTCCTCTTCATGCTGTTGTGATAGATTTTAACTGATTTATCCATCTCCTCTTGTCCAGTCTTCTTTGTGCTGCATGTCATTCATTTGCAAGATAATTGGCTTAGGTTATAACCCATACTCATGTTCAAGCATAGACTGAGCACCTGACTTTGACCTAGAAGCAAAACTTAAGTGAGATCTATCCTGATAATAATATGCCATGGCTAGTAGATAGAAAATCAGCTTTGGAGTGAGGAAGATCTTGGTTTGAGTCTTGCTTCTGAAAGCTAGATCAAAGAAAAGTCACCCAGACTACCAGTGCCCTAGATTACTCGTTTGTACTGGAAGTTACAGCTGAGTTTTGCCAATTTGCATTAGTAGGGGGAGTTTCCATATGGATTCCCCTTCACCAATTAAATCACAGGTCTAGGAACAAAAAGCAAAAAGAGAACCATACCATAACAATGATTTTCTCCAAAGGTCTGTTCCTTCTATAATGCCATGAAACCTGACCCTTTTCCAAATGATGGTGAGTGCAGAACCATCATACACCCTCCAGGGATGCCTTCAATTTCAAGTTACCCCAATGTTTCCCACCCTTTCCGCACTTCTTCCCTGAGAACAAAGGGCAAAGTTGATGTGCAGTCATAATTCTGGTTTAAATTAAAAGCTGCCTCTTGGCTTGCAGCAATGAAATCTCTTCATTTGCCTTGGGTCACCTAATGAATTTGTGTGGCATGCCTGCAGAGAGTTATAAGTCTACTACGAAGTGGTGTATAGGGTTGAGGAAATCTGACTAAAAGCTCTGGGAAAGAGCAGCTGTACAGCTACAGTAGGTGAAGTCAAAGCCCATTTTTCAGGACCTGACTGCAAGGCCTGACACCATGGCTAGCCATCGGATGATAAATGAACTGTCCTTGAATACCCAGCTCCTGTTAATAGCTTTAAAATTCCTATTGTTTATGGACAAGAAGTTGGGGGCCCTTATTCATTCTGTTGTTCCAGAAGCCATTAGGTACATACATCATGAGATGCATGCATCATTTCCTCATTGCCAATGTGATTGCCAATATCGAGGGGGAAAGGATGAAAAACATAAACATGATTGTGTTATCCTCTCTGGGGGGAGTGGAAAAGTCTCTGATTTCAGTTGAGTTATGGACCAGTATGTCTTGACTGGAAGAAGACTCGTATGAAATTCTAGTTCTAGTTTTAGCCTAATCACCAACATACTCCTGTGGGATGTGAACTTTATAGACAGGTGCATCTGATTCTCCTAGAGGTGACTGTTTAAGCTTGGGCTTCTAAAATTGTTATCTTCGCAAAGTGACAGAGACATACAATGGTCAGTAATCCAGATTTATATCCAAAGTCTGGTAGCCATTTGGGGAAATTTTTTCTGCCTTTCTAAATATTTATTCGTAAAAGAGTAAAAGGGGGCTTTGTTGCTCCAAGTTGTGAATTTGCAGGCTTCTTGCCCTCTTCCTAATCTCTTTTTGGTCATTTCTCTGATCTTGAGAGACAAGATAAACTGAAGGACAAGGTAAAAATGAAAAAGAGGAGTGATACATATCCTTGTGCAAGCCTTTGGAAAATCATTTTGCTCTTTCTTAACAACTGATAAAATGTTTGGTAGTCAACAAGCATTTATTAAGCACCTACTATGTGCCAGGGACTGCACTAATCAATGGGGCTACAAAGAAAGGCAAAATATAGTCCAAGCAGCTAGTCTAAAGAGGCAGAAAACATGAAAACAAATATATATAAACAAACTATACAGGAAAAAAATCAACAAAGGGGAGTCACTAACATCAAGGCAGATTAAGAAAGCCTTCTTGAAAAAGGTGTAATTTTAGCTGAGATTTCAAGGAAGCCAGGGAAGTCAGGAGGTAGAGATGAGGAGGGAGATTTCCAAGCATGGGAAACAACCAGTGAAATTCCCAGAGTGGGGATTTGGAGTGTCTTGTGCAAGGAACAGCAAAGGACCAGTGTCACTAGATCACAGAACATGTGTAAGGGTAGAGAGGGAATAAGATATAAGAAGACTGGAAAGATAAGAGAGCACCAAGTTATGAAGAGCTTTGAGCACCAAATAGAAGAGTTTATATTTGATTCTGGAATTAATAGGAAACCAATGGAATTTATTAAAAGGATGACATAGACCTGTGCTTTAGGAAGATTAATTTAACATCTGAGTGAAGGATGAATTGGAGTGGGAAGGAACTTGAGGCAGGGAGACCAACTAGCAGGTTATTGAAATAGTATAGACATGAAGTGATAAGGTTCTGCATCAAGTGGGTGACAGCATCAGAGTAGAGAAGGGAACATTTATGGGAGAGGTTATAAAGCTAAAACTGATAGGACTCAGCAAAAGAGTGGATATAGGGAAAGAGGGTGAGAGAGATTTAAGAATAGATGATGGCACCTAAGCATCCAGTCTGGGTGACTGATGGATAGTGTTGCCCTTGAAAGTAATAGGTAAGTTCAGAAAATGGAAGGGTTGGTTGGAGAAGGGGAGAGAAAACAATGAGTTTGGTTTTGTATATGTTGAGCTTAAGATAACCATGGGACATCCATTTGAAAATGTCTAATAGGCAGTTGGAGAAGGAAGACTGGGTAAGTGGAGAGATTAGGACTATGTAAGCAGATATGAGTATCATCAGCATAGAGATGATAAGTGATTCCATGGGAACTGATGAAATCACCAAGTGAGATAGTATAGAGGGAAAGGAGAAGAAGGCCCAGAAGAAGCCTTTAGGTATACCCATGGTTAGTTGGTGTGACCTAGACGAGAAGACAGTAAAGGATTGGTCATCCAACTAGGAGGAGAGCCAGGGTGTAGTAATGTCATGGAAATCTACAGAGAAGAGAGTATCAAAGAGAAGAGGGTGTTTGATAGTGTCAGAGGCTGCAGAGGGGAAAGAAGGATGCACATTGAGAAAAGTCTATTCAATTTTGCAATTAAGAGATTATTGGTAACTTTGGAGGGATCAGTTTCAGTTGAATGATGAGGCCTGAAGCCAGACTGTAGAGAGTTAAGATTTGGAGTTTATGTGACAGTTGGGTATTATGTATTTTGTTTTGGGTTTAATTCATCCGCATTACATCTGGCTCATTGCATTAGGGAGGCAATGTAGTTTAGATGAAGGAGTAGTAGAACAAAGCCAAAATGCTTAAACTGTAGTCTCAGCTTTATCCATACTGGTTTGGACAATCTGGCTATCTTCTTCATCCCCGTTCTGTCAGACCTTGTTCTCTGCCCTGGAACCCTCAGCTCCGATATGACCCCAGGCTCTGACTTTTCACTTTACTTTGTCTGGAACTAGGCAACCGTGTCATTTTGTGGTCATTTTCCAAATATGCCATCACCACCCTCTTCCCATTAGAATGTAAACTCCTTTCTGGCTTGTATTTGTGTTCCCACTATTTAGGCACTTACCAATTTTTTTTTCATTTATTTATTCATTCTCCTGGACTCTTTGAATCTAATAATTAAAAGAATAATAATAACTGATATTTCTACAGTGTTCCAAGGTTTGCAAAGTACTTTGGAAACATCTCATTTGCCCTGGACAATGACACTATGAGTTAAATACAATTATCATTCTCATTTTACAGGTGAGTAAACTGAGGCTAAGAGAGGTTAAATGATTTAAAGGTCACACAGATAGTTTTTATGTGCCCAAAGACAAATACTAGGACTTTTTCCAAAATGCCCTACTGCCCCTAAGAGGAAACCTGTTTACTCTTCTTCCAGAGGGAGAGAGAGGGAGAGAGAGAGAGAGAGAGAGAGAGAGAGAGAGAGAGAGAGAGAAAATAATCCTTGCCTAGCTAGAGCAAATGGGTGGTTATAAGGATCACATGTAATAACGTATGGGAAAATGCTTCGTAAGCTGCAAAGTGCTATATAAATGTCACCTTGAGCTGACTTTGAGCTATGCCAAACAATAATGCAATTCTACAGGCTGTGCTATATGGTTCCAGAAGAACTGATTGAAAAGCGAAAAATTCAGCCAGCCGGCCAAGAGTTTTCCCATTTTTTTTTTTCCAGTGACTTGATCAGTTATTTTGGCTTTGTATAGGAGGCACAGTTACAATCATGCATAATATGATTCATCCAGACCCAGGTCCGAGCTTGTGAAACATCGGCATTCCTTTGCCAAACTATGGAAACATCTCAGCATGTCATCTGGGAACTTGGAAGAAATATGATCCAATTTATATGTTTATTTGGTAAACACAAATAAAATTTTCCCATACATTCTAAGCGAGCCCAATACTTTCCATCAAAATTTTCATTGACTTTCAGGATTTTTCATAGCAAGAAACTTCAGATTCATGTATGAGAAATTGACAAAAAATGAATTAAATAGTTGTATTGAGGTTAAACTGATGAACATGTGCATATATACATGTGCCCACTTGAATATGAGACATGTTACATTTTGGAAGAACATAATTCTTGGAGGAAGACAAAATTCCTGGCATAGTGTCTAGTATACAATAGGTGCCTATATCTATGGAGAATTCCAATATTCCAGCAGGAGCATTTCCAGAAACTGACCAGCATAGTGGTTGTCAAGAAAATTACTCCAGGTTAAAGGTTTGAATTCTTTCTACTCCCTGTCCACTCCCCACTCCTGCCATTGTAAACTTTGAGGGGTTGAAAGATTTGGACTTTGACTCAGCATTGATAGCAGCGGCTAACTGGTAGCTTTCTTCTTCTGGAACAGAGAGATAAGTTAATGAAAACTTGACACACCAAGGAAAGAAACTTAAGGACTTCATTGGGGCACTGACCCTTGAATGCTGGCAGAGAGAGCTACAACTAAGGAGAATCTCTTAAAGACTCAATGAGTGGAGAAAAGGACCCCCAGAAGCAGAAGTTAAGAGTTCACATTTGACCTTCAAGGATAAGCCCACTTTCTTTAGGCACCCTTTGTGAGGGAAAGTGCTCATTGGGGTTCTGGGAATTGTTTCATACCAACAGTTCTTCCTCTACCACCTTAGTAGATATACTCTTCTTTTTTGTTTGTTCTTTTTATTATTATTTTTCAACTTTATTATTTTTTATCATTCTTTTCTTTTTAAATTTTGAGAAGACAAGCAAAATGATACCAATTATACAGGTGAAATCATGGAAAATATATTTATGTATCAGCCATGAAAGAAAGAGAGAAAGGAAGGAAGGAAGAAAGGAAGGAAGGAAGCTGACTACTACCTCCCTTAAGTCATTCTCCATTTTGTTATCCCCCCACCCCAGCCCACATCTCTTATAACCTTCCCCTCCTATTTCTATATTGGTTAAGATAGATATCTATATACAATTGAGTGTGTGTATGTGTGTGTGTATTTGAACCAATTCCAATGAGAATGAAGTTCAAGTATCACCTGACACTCCCCCCCATGCTATTCCCCACCCCAATATAAAACTTCTTCCTTGTATGCCTTTTTTATGTGAGGAAATTTTTCCCATTCTACCTCCTCTCTTTCCCTTTCTTCCAATAATATATCACTCTTTCTAACTCCTTTTTATGGGTGGGTGGGGGAGCCATTTCAACAAAATCTACTCACATTTATGCCTTCTGTTTATGTAGAGTCCTTCTAACTACCCTAATAATGATGAAGTTCTTAGGAGTTACATGTATCATCTTCCCATATAGGAATGTAAACAATTTAACTTTATCGTGTCCCTTATGATTACTCTTTCATGTTTAACTGTTTATGCTTCTCTTGAATCTTCTGTTTGAATGTCAAGTTTTCTTTCCAGCTCTAGTCTTTTCATCAGGAGTGTTTGGAAGTCCTCTATTTCATTAAATATCCGTTTTCCCCCTTGAAGGATTATACTCAGTTTTGTTGGGGAGATTATTCTTGGTGGTAATCCCAGCTCCTTTGCTTTCCAGAATATCCTATTTCAAGCTGTTCACTTTAATGTAGAAGCTGCTAAATCTTGTGTGATCCTAACTGTGGCTCCATGATAATGTTTCTTTCTGATTGCTGGCAATATTTTCTCCTTGACCTCTGGAATTTTGCTGTAATATTCTTAGGAGTTTTTATTTTCAGTATACCTATTTCAATATTGACAGTATACCTAGCATTGGAGACCACCTCAAGGAGTTTATATTCTGCAAGGTTGTAATTTTTTCATATTCTAGGTTTGTCCATAGAACCCTCAGGGGGCTAGGTTTTCTAGAACTATTGTCCACAAGCCTCTGGTGTGTTCCTCATTAATTATTAACTAGTCACCCAGAGTTAATTAACTTTTAGAAATGGACATTTAGATGGGTGAAGCCAAGATGGTGAAGTACGTTCACATTTATGCCTTCTGTTTATGTAGAGTCCTTAAGTCCATAAGTAGTTCAATAATTGTTAAATTATCTCTCCTTGATCTATTTTCCAGGTCAGTTGTTTTTCTGATGAGATATTTCACATTTTCTTCAATTTTTTCATCTTTTAGCTGTTTTACTGTTTCTTGATGTTTCATTAGCTTCCACTTGCCCAATTCTAATTTTAAGGATTTATTTCTTTCAATGAGCTTTAGTACCTCTTTTTTTCCATTTGGCCAATTCTGCTTTTTTCTTCAGTATATTTTTGTACCTCCTTTTCCATTTAGCCAATTCTGCTTTTCAAGGGGTCAGGTTTTTTTTTCAGTGAGTTTTTGTGCCTTTTTTTTTAATCATTTGGCCAATTCTGTTTTTTTAAAGTGTTATTTTCTTCAGTATTTCTTGTGCCTCTCTTACCAACTGTAATTCTCTTTTCACAATTTTTTTTTTTGCATGACTCTCATTTCTTTTCCCAATTTTTCCTCTACCACTCTTATCTCTTTCTTTAACTCTTCCAAGCATCCTTGTTGGACTTGGGTCTAGTTAGCATTTTTTGAGACTTTGGTTGTTGCTGTTTTCACATTATTTTCTTCTTTAGAGTTTATGTTTTGGTCTTCTCTGCCACTGTAGTCAAGTACTTTTTTTGTTGCTTGCTCATTTTCCCAGTCCATTTCTTGACTTTGAACTTTATATTAAAATTGTGTTCTGCTCACCTGGGGTGGGGGAGGCACTGTCCCAAGCCTGAGGTTTTTCATGCTGCTATTTTCAGACCTAGTTCTAGGACTCTGCAGGTTTCTAGTGTTCCCAAGGGGGTATGATGAAAGGAGATGTGTGCTCTCAGCTCTCCTGGTCTGTGATCTGGTCTTTACCCAGGAAGGGTCTTTGCTCCTTTATAGCTGTAAGTGCTAGTCATCCTCTTGGCTCTGGATCTGTGAACAGGACCCCTGTTCTTCTGCATCCACAAATGCTAATATTCCTTTTCCTTGAAACTCTGACTAGTGCCCCTGCTCCCTTGTGACCAAGTGTTCCTCTCTGTCCTGGAAATGTGAGCCAGAAATGCATACAGGCAATAGAGTTGCCAAATCACATCAGCTGCACCCAGTGCCAGCAAATGATCCCTGTAATCTCTTTCTCACCAGTTGTCCAACACCCTTACAGTTTTGAACTGAGAGCTCCCATAGCTGTTTCTTCTGCTATAACAACTACCTCCAAGGCCTGCTGCTGATGCTGCCTGCGACCACATGGGCTCCACTAGGGCCCTGACCCTGGTGTTACAAACTTCTTCTGCCAACCTCCTAAGTTATCTTAGACTGGATAAACCTCTGACTGTGACCTTTTGTTGGCTTGCTGTCCCCAAAATTGATTTTATGAGTTATTTTACAGTTATTTGGATGGGAATATTATAATGGTTCAGTTGTGTTACTGACCGTACTTCACCATCTTGGCTTCACCCATCTAAATGTCCACTTCTAAAAGTTAATTAACTCTGGGTGACTAGTTAATAATTAATGAGGAACACACCAGAGGCTTGTGGACAATAGTTCTAGAAAACCTAGCCCCCTGAGGGTTCTATGGACAAACCTAGAATATGAAAAATATTACAACCTTGCAGAATATAAACTCCTTGAGGTGGTCTCCAATGCTAGGTATACTGTCAAACACATGGAAGAAGAGTTAGAAAACACAAAAGGGGAAACCTACACAGAGGCAGGACAGAAAACAATTGAGTAAAAAATAACAATAATAAAAGGCTGCCTGGTCTCTTAGAATGTGGATTCCTTTTTATATATTTCAAATAAGTTGAGTATTACAAGTTCTGGCTTAGTAGGAATAAAGAATCCTATGAAATGGTCACATTATGTGAATTTACACTGCACTTTTCCATTGCGCTAGAACCAATTACTATATTTTACAGAAATATGATGTCAATATTATGAATTAGAATACTTGTGACCACTTCTAGGGATTCATGATTTAGACTAATTGTGCTGTCACTGATTCCCCAATAATAGGTCCCAGCCCAAGCCTCACTTGGTCATTATTTGGGCTCTTATGGCTCAGAATCAGTGTAAAAAGCAATTGTTTCTATTCTGGCCAGAAACCCTGAGGGTCTTCTCCTCCTAGAGTGATTTTTTAATACAAGGTAAAAAACAAGGCCATTCTTTGCTTCATTTCTTACCTAACCTTAATCACTGAATGAGTGTTGCTTCAGAGAAATGGAGACCTGGAAAGGCCAAGGTCTCCCACTGCATCAGGGACCATCTCTAGTCATCCTGATCTATTTCTTGCCACTGGACTCAGATGACTCTGGAGGAGGGAGTGAGGCTGATGATTTTGCACAGCTCTGCCTCACTTAAATCCAGTTCACTTGCAAGTCATGGCATCACCTTCCTGTTGTCAAGATCCTCTTTGAGAATGATCGACAAACAACACCTACCCTTGAATCATTGAATGGTGTTGTCTCAGACAGAGACCTAGGAAAGACCTTTGCTTAAAAAAGCCAAAGTCTCCCACTGCATCTGGGGCCTTCTCTGGTTGTCCTGACCTGTGTCTTGCCACTGGACTCAGATGACTCTGGAGGAGAGAGTGAGGCTGATGATTTTGCACAGCTCTGCCTTAAACCCAGTTCACTTGTGGTCAAGACATCACCCTCCTGATGTCATTGGCCATCTTTGAGAATAAAGTACATACAACAATAACAACAATTGGCATTGATTGGGACCCTACTGTATTTTTAGCAATTAGCATGTCACAATGTCTCTTTTCTTAAATTTTAATATTTAAACTCAATCTAAATCCTAAAAGCCGACCCTTGCCCTTCATTTCCTTTAGTCATGCATCATCATTAGTAGTATTAGTTCATATATTCAAGTGACTAGATCTTACATGAAAATCTCTTAGATGATATCCAAGGTTTGAAAATCATTTAGAAGAGGGTTCATTGGCAATGGTGGGTCATAGGATCATAGACAATAGAGTTGAAAGGGAACTGACACCTGGACATTTTTCTATGAAAGAAACTGGGTTCCACAGAGACCAGGCTACTTGCCAAATGTAATTAGTGATTTCAATCCAGATCCTCAGACTCCAGAGCCAACATGCTTTCCGTTGTACCATACAGGATGCCTCATATAACAAATAAGAAATTACAAAGGAAAACTGGAATAAAAAATTAATCAAAAATGTATATTTCTTTTTTTGTTTGTTTAGTTTTGCTAGGCAATGGGGTTAAGTGACTTGCCCAGGGTCACACAACTAGTAAGTGTCAAATGTCTGGTCTGAGACTGGATTTGAACTCAGGTCCTCCTGACTCCAGCTCTGGTGCTCTATCCACTGCGCCACCTAGCTGCCTCAAAGATGTATATTTCTTAAATAGTGGGCTATTCACTTTGTGAGTACAAGGAATGGATAGCCCAAATACTTCACTGGTATCTTCATAGTGTCATAAAAAAGCAAGGAAGGTGCCCGACATGTTGAGCATACCAACTGTGACAAACTTCTAGGAGGATATGGAAAAGAGTCCCACAGAAGCTAGTCAGGCATGAATAGATAGGTTGTCATCTTCATCACTAGAGGGTACATCCACATCAATGAGATCAGAAATCTGTTTGAATATCAAAGAATGGAATCTCTGTCTGCACCTCTGATAGCAACAGTATCTCAGAGCTATTACCCATAGGAAGTTGATATTGATCCCTAAAGAGAATCAACATGGCTAAAAAAAGAAGAGGGAAGGTGAGTGAGAAAATGTACATGATTTCATGACTGCTCTCCTGAGGATTTGACTACCTTCCCATTACAGACATCCAGCCTTAGATTTTCAGCTTGCATCCAGGCCACCTCATCTATTACCCTTGTGGCCAATGGAATCAGAGCACTGGAGATTGGGGTTGGTTTGTTTCTAAACTTGTGCTGATTGTCTTGGAAAGTTATTTAAAGAAATTGAAGTGCTTCTATGGAGTCTATTTAACTTATTTTTGAGACAGTCACACTGATAGCCCATTCATATATTTTTAGCATTTTTTTTCTTATTCTTTTCCATTTCCAGTTCAATTTACTAGAAAATTCAGTATCCATGAAGGATGTCAACCTCCTATTCACCTCACCTAGGGGACATGTTCATAGATCCTTCATTGTACCTTTCTAAAGGTCACCAATCCTTATTACTCTGTAGTTGTTACTTAGTGCCTCCAAGATGAGGAGAGTGCTGAGCACTCAATAAATACCTGTTGATTGGTTAAGAGATCAATGAGTGAGGGGAAAGGGCACTTTTGTAGCTTGTGTCCTGAGCTTTTACTCCCCAGACTAGTTCATCTTTAAGCACATTTTCAGTCATCATTACTAACAACATTGCCCAACAACACTTATCTTTTGTGCAGCTGCTCCAGAGAAGAATAAAGTGATGCTCACCGAATTACCAAAAAGGAGAATGCAATTAGAAAAAAAAATTGATAGTTTAGCTCTTCAGCTGATGGGTTTTTGTCCCTTTGCTTTCATTATTGCAGATTTCTCAGCGGTGTTGCATATTAATTTTTTTCTCTTTTGAAGATGTTTTGAGGAGGTGCTTAATAAATGTTTACCAAATTGAATTTCATTGAATTTTAGTTCAGTAACCTTGGAGAAAGTGGAATTATTTAGACTATAAATGGCCCTTCTTTGAGAGTCCTATTTGGAACTACAATTTCAGGCTATTCAAAAAGCAATGTATATTTTGAAAAAAAATGCTTTCACATAGAACAAAATCATATTGAGCCAATAGAGCTAAAAAAAATGTTAATGACATGTTAGGAAAAAAATTCTCCTAGTTTAGCCATAGCATTCAACAGTGAATTAATTGATTTAGTGACTCACAAAAAACTGTGAGAGATACCAGGACATACGAAATGTGATGCTCTGCCCTTAAGTTGTTCATAGTCTACTAGGGAAGATTAGAGATATTCATGCATAATTTATAGAAGAGAAAAATAGTGAACATAACAATGAAGGGAGGAATGAATAAGGGTCTAGGAGAGTTCAATGGGGCAGAGATGATATTTGGCTGGGATCAAGAGAGAAGTAGTATGGATTAGTGGAAAGATCACTGGCTTTAGAGTTAGGGGACTTGGGTTGAAATCCTTCCTCTGTCAATTGCTATTTGCGTGATCTTTACAAAGTCTATTTACCTCTCTGGGACTCAGTGGCCTCATCTGAAGAAAGAGGAGTTTGGACTAGACAGCCTGTCAGGTCCCTTTTAACTTTAAGTCTATGACCCTACAATCCTATGGAGAAGTTGACATGCAAGCTGCAATGACTAAGATTTTGACAGATAGAAAGAGGGGGACAAAGAATGGCATGAGTCAAGACAGAATCAAGAAACATAAAACATATGCCTTTGCACTGGCTGTTTCCCCATGACTAGAAGGCTCTACCTCTTCCCTTCTCACTCTTAGAATCCCTGGCTTCCTTCAAGGCTCATCTTCAGGACACCTTTCCCTCTAAGTTTGCCTTGTATCTACTTTGTAGGTAACTTGTATATATATATATACATTCTGTGTTCCTTATTAGAATGTAAGTTCCTTGAGGGAAGGGACTGTTTGAGGTTTTGTCTTTGTACCACCAGCACTTTTGGGCAAATAGTAGATGCTTAATATCTGTTGATTAATTAATTGACACAATCTAGGCTCTGTGAGTACTCTACTTTGAATAAAGCATTGTGTTCATGAAGGGGAACTATATTAATGGATTTGGTGGGGAGGAGTGTTGACTTTACTATTCGCCTCCCAAACACGCATACACACACACACACACACACACACACACACACACACACACACACACACTTTCTCAGACAGCCCCTCCAATGCTCTTTAAGGAATCAACAATAGATTTCTAGGTTGGCTGAAACCTACTAAGAACATATGGAAGTTGAGGGTAATTTTTGTTCAGTAAAAGTATGCAAATCTGTCATAAGAAACTTCTACAAATTGGAGATATCCTTCTTAATAGTAACCCTAAAGACACAAATCTATCACCATACCTGCAAATAGAATGGAATGATATTTCCTCTTTTGATCCAGAGGGAACCTGACTTGTCAGCAGGTTGTGAAGGCCTCCTAAGTTCCAGTGGAGACAGGAGACAGGAGGGGGGGGGGAGAGGAGAAGAAGAAGAAGAAAGAAGAAGAAGAAGAAGAAGAAGAAGAAGAAGAAGAAGAAGAAGAA
>NW_020954588.1:8615128-8640831 GCF_900497805.2 Vombatus ursinus | reverse complement strand
GAAGAAGAAGAAGAAGAAGAAGAAGAAGAAGAAGAAGAAGAAGAAGAGGAGGAGGAGGAGGAGGAAGAAGAAGAGGAGGAGGAAGAAGAAGAGGAGGGAAGGGAGGAGAGAGGAAGGGAAAGAATGAGAGGGAAAAGGAGAGGAGAGAGGAGGAAAGAAGAGGGAGAGGGGGTTAGACTAGTTGTCCTATGAGGTCCCTTCCAGATCTAAATCAATGACTGTCAAAGTTGGTGACTGAAAAACACGAATGTCTCCTTAGGTGACTTCTCTTCTTCCATCTATCATATTAATTTAGATGTTCCCCAATATTCTCTCCTGACCCCCTCTCCTCTTCAACTTTGAGGAAATGAAAGGAAAGGAGAGGAGAGAAGAGGAGGGGAAGGAGGGGAGAGGAGAGGAGAAGAAGAAGGAGATGATGATGATGATGATGATGATAATGATGAAGGAGAAGAGAAAAGTACTACCATTTTGCTCCTCTGCCTACCAAAGAGAAGCATGGAACTAAGCCACAGGGATCCAGCTGCTGCTTTTCCAGCCAAAAGAGAGCTGCAGCCAATGATTCTGCATATCTAGGAAAGAAGGCCAATGGGCGAGCATGGGAGATCTCTCTGACTTTCAGTTGTCAAATTTGAAAGTCATTGATTTAGAGCTGAAAGCGACCTCTCACGCCAGCTAGTCAAACTTCATCACTTTACAGATGAGGTAACATGATTTACTCAAGGTCACACAGTCAGTAAGCATCCAAGGCTAGATTCCAAACTAGGTCCTCACTGTCTCTATTATGACTTCGCATGTAATGTCAGAATCACAGAATCTCAGAGCCAAAAGAGACTCTCAAAGTCCATCTCATAAACCTGTGACTTAAAAGTCATCTTGTCTTACTTAAACTCTGTATCTTCCCAAACACCATGTAGTATACAATTGTTACTTAATACTTATTGAATTTGTCAAAAATTGATGTAGGAGATGAAATAAATGGAGGAACCAAAGACAACTCAGGTGTTTGAGTATGAATGACAAAGGAAATGGTGAGGCCATGCTCAGGAATAAGAAAGTCAGGGAGAGTAGGCTTGATTGGAAAATTGATATGTTTGAGCTTGGAGTGCTGGTGGGCCATCCAGGTAGGGATAACCAAGAGGCAATGTAACGGGAGCATTGTAGAGAGGACAGGGTTAGTGATCTGGAGGGCGCCTTCCATAGAGGTGATAGTTAAAGATTCAGAAATTACTGAGATCAGCAAGGAGAAAAGTTGAAGAGGAGAGGGCCGGGGCAGAATCTTGGGGAACATCTATATTAATGTGATAGGTAGAAGAAAAGGAGGCAATCAAGAAGACAGAGAAGGAGTGGCCAGAGAAGTAGGAAGACAAACATAACAGAAGAAAGTATATTTACTTAGAGTGTTCAGTATCATTCTATAAGTAAGGGTGGTTAAACACACACTGCTGGGGTTTGAGGAGGAGGTGTGGGTCTTTCCATTGAGTATTTAGGGTGGGTTAATTCATCAGTTTTCCTTGAAAGCCCACAGAATTGTGAAATAGCATAGTAGGATCCAAACTGAATAAATGTTGTTCTGTTTGGAAAAGACTCATAGTTTCAGAAGGAGTTGAGAATCTCTATATAAGCATTAAACTCCCTGTTCCTCTGCATAGTGACCCTGTGTTCCTCTCTCCAGGATTTTTAATGACTGTGTATTTACATTGCACTTATTCTACACATACTTATCCATGTACATTTTGTTCACCCTATTAGAATGTAAGTTCCTTCAGAGTCAGAAATGTTTTTGTTTAGTTGTCTTTTGTTTGGCTTTGTGTCTTCAGTGCCTAGCGTAATTCCAGTCTTAAATAATAGGCATTTATCAAAAATTAATCAATCAATTTGATATTATACTTTGAAGTTTGCAAAAATGCTTTATATTAATCTTATGAGAACCTCCTAACAGTCATGAGAGAGTAGGTCTTATGGGCATTATTATCCCATTTTTACATATGATGAAACTGAGACTCAGAGAGGGTAAGGGACTTTGCCAGGCTCACATAGCCAGTAAGTGCTAGAGGCAATATTTGGACTGGTGATTTCCTATCTCCAAATGCAGTACTTCACCTGGAATATAGAGTCAGGAGGACCAAGTTCGAATTCTGTCTCATACACTTATTAGCTGTCTTACTGGGTAACTCACAATTTCTCTTAACCTGAATGTCCTTATCTAGAAATGGGGCACAAGGTAATGATAGTACCTATCTCATAGAGCTGTTTTGAGAATCAAATGAGATAACACCTCTAAAACCCTTTGCAAAATTTAAATTGCTATGTAAATGCTACCTGTTATTATTATTATTACTACTACTCCTATACCATATTCCTTGTTTCTAGTATATTCCTTTAGAGCAGGGAGTAGAATGAAAGTCATGAGAGAGGGAAATAATAGAGGAAGAAACTCCATAGAGAGCATGTGGTCTTTTCTATAGCCACCTAACATATTGAGATTAGGGGTTTCTGGGTGTTTAAAAGAGATTTGCCTCCAGGATCACTGGACCTTCAGAATCTAAGCATGGCATGACTTGGCCAAATCTGGGTGCATTTTTTTTCTGCCAATGGTAACTGAATCACTTAACTCCCATTGCCCCTCAAAAAAAATGGTAACTGAAGCTCCCAAGCTCTTTGGGTATAGGAAGCAGGATCAGACCTAAAACTAGAATGAAGCTCAGAGGTCATTTAGTCTAGGCCTTTCATTTAACAGCTGTAGAAACCAAGACCCAGAATGTTAAGTGACTTCCCAAGATAGTAAACATCAGAGATAGGATTTGAACACAGGTCTTCTCACTCCAGACTCACAGGTCTTTCCACAGTATGACCCTGGGAGTAGGTATGCCCTAGAAACTCTTACCTATCAACCTATTCCCTAAACTTGTAGTCTTATGAGTATTTTTTTGAATACCTTCAAAAGCAAGAGTAGAGTGAGAAATCAGAGAAAGACATTCTAGTCTTTGGGTAAGGCAAGAATTTTTGTACTTCCCCTTAGTATTGAGAAAGCTAAGACGTGAATGACTAAGATGCATTTTTTATCTGAAGCAATGAAAAACTGTCCACATACATTAAATTAAGTAAAATGTGCTGTAAAGATAGGAATATTTGGATGCTATGTATGGGAAATGTGTGTGCATTATATATGAAATGTAAATTTGTGTAAATTTGAAAATTTGGTTTTCATCACGCAAGCATAATCATTCTGGTTTGCTTCCAATAACTTGTCCTTCTAAATATTAGTTAATTTTAAAGGGGGGTGTTTTTTTTATTTTTTCCCAGGCACAAACAAAATGATTTTGCACATAGTATTTATCACGCATCTTCTCAAATAGGAGGAACCATCTGGGATTTTGCTTTGAAGAACTGTGTGATGTTTGCAATGAGAGCATTTTCTATTTCAAAAAAAAAATTCCTGCATTTTCCTTCTGTCTTCTGGTTACTTCTTGAAGTCATTATTTTCTTCTACAATATTAATAAAATACAGATCTTTTAGAAATTGCCCTAACAGCTATTCTAAACAAGCCAGCTAGAGGTTTGGGGATTGTTGGAGGAAATTTCATTCTCTTTTCATCAGATTCTTTCCAACATCACTGATAAACTTGATTGGAGAGGCCATCGCAATTTTCAAAATGGCTGGGTAACAGAATTTTATGGTTCTTTTGATGTAAAGCTCCATGGAAACTACCCATTCTCTTTTATTTTAGAGAAATGGCTTGAACCCCTCATGTCCCACACATACTTTTTCAAGAGAGACAAAAATGCCTGTGGAAAATGCCTGCTTGATTAGTTTCCTGAATGTGTGTAACTGATGGGGGATGAGGATCAACACCCCAGGCAGAGGTTAAAATCCTTATTTCAGATGTCTAAGTTGACGCAGCTTAGGAACAGACTCGTGTTGGAAGATCTGCTTAGACTCTGCCTTTCCACAAGTCAACTAAAGCTAAACACCCTGAAGAGAGGTAAGAGTAGTAGTCTGCAATGGCTTTGGGAGACAACCTTCCTGTTTATGAATTGCACAGCATCCTTGATGATGGAACCAGAGTCAAATGGGGTAGATGAGAGCAGGGATAGAAAGAGCAGCCTCTTAATTCCCCTTCTTATTTCTGATATTTGCCAACACAGATTTGCTGTTGAATCTAGCCTTTAAAATAACATTTTATCAGGACATTTTAAATATATAAATATTATATAGCTATCTAATTTTTTCAGACATAGGACAAATATAAAACACTGCTTTGACAATGTATCCTATGGTCTAGACTATCCTACCCCCAAAGTTAAGGCTTACACAGATGACGTTGGTTCTTGGTAATTAAATGATCAAAATATCATTTAACTTGGTTTGTTAAATACACTCCACACTCCCTGATTTTATTCCAAGAAAATATCCAAATATAGTTTATGTGTAGCTCGTATTTAGGTTTCCTTCAATATAGGTAACAGGACTTTCAGCACCTGTGCAAATCCTCAAGGTAATGAATGCATACCAGATAAAGGACAGCCTTTGTTTCACTCCATAGAAAATGTAGAAGGGCACAAAGAATTTATAGGAGCCCATAAACAGATACAGAAAATGTACAAAGCATGCATGACAGCCCATAAACAAAATTAACACAATTCTTTTATTTGAGTTTTACTTTTCCACCAGGGTATCACAGTCTTTTAGACTCAATATTATACCCTGATATAGGAATGGAACTGAACTTGGGGTTGGGGAGAGGACAATATTGACATTCCATTGAATCCTTAGCTTTCCCAAAGGTCTTACATAGTTCTTTCCAGTTTTGTAGTACCATCCTATGACTTCTTGGCCTCCCACCAGAAGGCAAACATACTTTGGGGTTGTTGGATGAGAAAGTCCCTTCCACTCATATCTGAACTTCCTATAGCTCTCACAGTAAGAGTCAGGAAAAAAAAAAGACAGCTCTTCAATTTCTTCATGTTGTAGCCTAAGTCTTTTATTAATCCTTCAGCTTCAAGGATGACTTTGAAAATCTTGAGAGATCTTTGAAGATATTCCCAGTGAGGAAATCTAAGGAGTTTTCTTTTCTTTTAATCTCTCTCATTCTCTCTCTCTCTCTCTCTCTCTCTCTCTCTCTCTCTCTCTCTCTCTTTCTCTCTCTCTCCAAACATTTATTATATTTCCAATTGAACAGTAAAAATAAAAGCCTCATAATAAGTGTTCATACTCTCACAAAACAAATGCCTACATTGATAATGTCAAAAATGTGCTTCTCATTCTTCATTTTAAATCTATCGCATCTCTGACAGGAAGTTGATGATAGGGCCACTCCTGAGGGAAGATGATGTATAAAGGGAGATGAGAAGTATGAGGGGTGGAAGATGAAAATATACTGGGGAGCTGAGCCATGTTAGAAGTGAACATAACTGACGTGTATTTCCTCAAATGGAGGTTCCAGGGAAGAACTCCCTAACTGGAGGAAGGCTACAGGCATTGCCATTGTGAAAAGGCCACTGGGACACAAGTGGAAAAGTAATCTTGGGAATCAGGGGCTAAGCTGAGTTAGAAGTGAGTGATATTTGACAACTTCCAGAAGTGAACATGTATTATTTTATTGCATTAATATCTGGGCAAAGTGAATACATAGTCTTCCGAAAGTAAAAATTTGAGTACTCATGACCATTTGATGTCAACTTGAATAAAGGGGGAGATAGCACGCTTGTTTAAGTTGTAGATGACATAAATCTAGAAAGGTTATCTAATGCTTTGGATGACAAAGGAAGGATTCTAAAAGAACAAACATAAAACTTTACAACTTGGTTCAGGAAATTGATGTCACAAGTACAAGATGCAGCGATTATACAAGACAATAGAGCTGCCTTTAGTTCTATACTCAGCCCAGTCAGATGATTTCTTGACTATTCTGTTCCATTATGGTCACCCACTTTAGGAAGGGGGCTGTTAAATTGGAAACTGTTTAGACCAAGGCAAGTAGGAGGGTGAAAACTTGGTGTCAAAGTATATGAGGACTGGTTAAAGGAATTAGGGATCTTCAGCTTGGAGAAAAGGAAACTTAAGGGTTGTTTAATAGCTGTCTTTAATTATTTGAAGACCTGTCACTTTGAAAAGAGATTGGACTTACTTTTCATTTTTTGTCTTTGTATCTGTAGTACTTAGCAAAGTACCTTGTCCCCAGTGGATTCTTGTTGAATGAATGAATGAATGCTCGGTTCCAGAGGAAAGAACTGGGAGTAATGGATGGAAAGCAAATTTAGGCTTGATATAAGGAAATGTTTCCTAATAATTAGAGCTGCCTCAGATGAAAGTGGGGTTTCTTCTCACTTGCAATCCTAAATAAATACAAGATGCTGACATGCCAGATATAGTCTCAGGACAAATCTTGCTCAGATATAGGTTGAACTGGATGATTTCTAGAAAGGTTGTTTACTTGACCTTTAGAAGTCTGCCAGCTACTCATGTTTCCTGTGAATCTGAGTGAACCTAGGACTTTGCAATTGAGACCTTGACTTTGCTTATTCATAGTTTTAATATCATTTAATTAGGGGGGAGGCATTAGTCTGGGAGAAATATGCACCAAAAGAAAATATGAGGAAAGCTTCCTTTTATAGCCAAACTCCTAGAAAGTGTAGTTTGTGGTTACTGATTCAGCTTGTCCCCATCCAATTAATCTTCACCTTCCCCTTTAATCTAGCTTCTCTCCTTAATTCTCTTCTGAAATGACCACTGATATCCAAATTGACAAATTCATTGACTTGTTTTCAGTGTTCATCCTTTTTGACCTCTCTGTAGCATTTAGCACCATTGACCCTGTATTCTTACTTATATTCTAGCTTTGACTCCATGTCCTATTTTTCTTCTAGTTCTCTTCCTATTTATCTTGCTTCTTTTTTTATCTTTTTATCTAATTTCTTCTCCTGTCAAGTGTCAGAGTCCACCAAAGCTGTCTTTGAATTTCCTTTCTTCTCTCTCTGTCTCTCTAGCTAGGATTTTAACCTATAGCCCATGACTTCTTTTTTAAATTTTGATAACTATATTTCAATATAATCAGCATCTTTTATAATTCTATGTATTTTGTTTTTTGCATTTAAAAAACATTCTGAGGAATCCATAGGCTTTACAATATTTGCCAAATGGATCCATGATATACACAAAAGGATTAAGAATCTTTGTTCCATATGGCAACTCAAATATTTTCAATCTTTATGTAGCTAATTTCCAACTTTGTATCACCAGGCCTTGAATTCCCCCAAGCTTCAATTCTGCATTTCCAACTACCCCATTAGAGTATAAGCTCCTTGAGGTCAGGAAGTATCTTATTTTGCTATTTGTATCCTCAGAACTTAGCACAGTAACTTTCACATATAAATGCTCTCTTGCTTGTTTGATTGTGTGGTATTTACATCTCTGGAATACCTACATCTGTGTGATATAGCCACTGTGCTGACTCAACCTGCCCAAAGTTGACCTCATAACCTTCACTACCCCCAACCCAACCTGTTTTTCTTCCCCACTTCCCTATTTCTCTTTCTGCCTGCATTATCTTTGACTCTTTGCTCTATCCCCACTTCCCACATCATATAAATAACCAAACCCTGTTGACACTTCTGCTATACCCAATGAGTAAATGTTTAACAACTGGCTCTGCCCCCCAAAAATGTACTCACAACACAATCTTAAGATCAATCTGCATTAACATTTTCTTCATCACTTTCTTAAATCTAGACAATCAACAAAACACAAAATCAAGTCCTGATTTGTGGTGGTGGTGGTGTTCAGTCATTTCAGTTGTTTCTAACTCTTCATGACCCTATTTGGGGTTTTCTTAGCAAACATATTGGAATGGTTTGCTATTTCCTTTTCCAGCTCATTTTATTGATGAAAAAACTGAGGCCAACAGGGTTAAGTGACTTGCCTAGGGTCATATAGCTAGAAAGAATCTGAAGCCATATTTGAACTCAGGAACATGAGTCTTCCTGACTCCAGGCCTGGTACTCTATCTATTTCTGAGGTATAGGTGCTCATACTGAAAATTTCATAATCAGTTGCTGGTTCCAGCTGTTTCCTGCTCATCCCTATCCATACCCCATTTCTTTCTACTCCCTCTGCCATAACCCTAGTTCAAGCCATCATTGCTTTTCACCAAGACTATTGTAAGAGTTTCCTGTCTTATTTCCTTAACTCCTGTCTCAACACTCTCAAATTCATTTTTCATGTCTGTGCCACAGTAATTTTCCTAGTGCATAAATCAGTCCACATCATTCTACTATTTAAAGATTGTCATACTATTGCCCACTAAATAAAATAAAAACTCCTAAACCTGGCAATCAACACCTTATTTAATCTATCTCCAAAATTATTTTACACTAATTCTCAACTCTTATTTGTTTTCTAGCCACATTACATTTACTTACTATTACATGTTTTCATCCCAGTCTGTCTCACCTCTGTCTATCCGTGCCCTCATCCATACTGTTTCCCATCTCTATCTCTGCCTGTTGAAACCATTCTTTTCCTTCAGCACAAAGCGTAGGTATAAACTCTTTCATAAAGACTTCTTTAAAAAAAAAAAAGACTTCTCTAATTCCTTCTCTCATTCCCCTATTTAGAATCAAGTCAGCAATCCACAAGCACTTATTAATTTTATACTATAAGACTGGTACTGATATTCAAAAATGAAATAGTTCCAGTCCTCAAGGAAGTTGAAGGTAGACGGGTTAGACAACATGTACCCATACATAAGTATATTGAGAATGTATTTTTTAAAATGAAGACAGGGTAATTTTAGGAGGGAGTAGTCTATTTCCTTTGAACCCTCCTAACATAAAAATGGTTTGGTATAGTGGAAAGAACACTGGACCTAGATTCAGAAAGGACATGATTTCAAAATCCTGCCTCAAAAATTTACAAGCTATGTAATCACAGGCAACTCTCTGAGCCTCAATTTCCTCATTTGTCAAGTAAGGGAAATAATACTTACATTTCTACCTCACACAGCTTTTGTGAAGATCAAATGAGATAATGTATGCAAATAACTGGTGAACCTTAAAGCACTATTATAAACACCAGTCATTATTATATCTTAATTTGTATGATAGTGATTTATGTCTTATTACTATCAGTTGACTATAAGTTCCTTGAGGGCAGGAACTGTTGTCTCTTTCTCCTTTGAATTCCCAATACCTAGTACAGTGGCTTAGGATCATAGGGTCCTGGCTCTAGAACCAGAAGGTAACTCAGAGACCATTTAATCCAATTCCCTCATTTTGTGTTCAAAGTAAATTGAATGGAATTACCTATCTGGGTCTGGAGCAAGGTCCTGTACCTAAAATATTCTGGTCAGAGGAAGGTATCGTGGTAACGATCACTTGCCTTGTACATTTAGTATTGGTAGAAATATTCAAATGAAGTAATTTTTCAGATAATTGAACTCACACTTTTAAGTACCAAAATTTTTTTAAACCATTTTGGTGCAAATATTTCCAAAATAGTGTGCATTTTCATACCTTTAAATTGTTTGTTCATATCTTTTGGTTTTATTACTCCATCATTTCCTAATCTGTTCCTCCCCCTCACCACAACCAAAAGCAGTAACATTCTATTACATGCATATACTACAATTTGCTTATCCATTCCCCTATTGATGGCCATCTACTTTGTTTTAAGTTCTTTGCCATTACAAAAAAAGCTACTATAAAAATTTTCATATATATACATATATATACACACATATATACATACACACACACACACACTTATATCTTTGCTTTCTATCTTGGACCTCCTTGGTACATACATCTAGCAATGGGATCTCTGGGTTACGGTGACATACTGTATGACATACATACATACGTATGTCATACGTGACATACGGTGTATGGATGTTTTAGCCACTTTCTGAATAGAAATCCAAATTGCTTTCCAGAATAGTTAAACACATTTATAGTTCCAGCAGCAGGGTCTTTCTATAACCCCTTCAACATTATCTATTCCCATCTTTTGCCATTTTTGTCAATTTACAGGGTGTAACATGAAACTTTGGGTTATTTGGATCTTTTTTCTGTCATTAGTGATTTGGAACAACCTTTCATATAATTATTCATAATTCATAATTCTCCTTTTGATGATTATTTGTTCATATCCTTTCCCTGTTTATCCATTAGGGATTGACTCTTGGTCTTACATGTTTGTGTTAATTTCCTATATATCTTCATTATTATACCCTTATCAGAGATATCTGATACAAAGATTTTTCCCTCAATTGTCAACTTCTCTTCTCGTTCTATATTGTTTCTTGCTTTTTCAAAGTAGTGGATTCTGAATATAATGTTATCTTTTTGTAATGATTCAGGTAACCAGACTGAAGTCTCATTATTAAACTGTTTTGTGAACCAGAGATTCCATCATTGACTACTGAGTTGTGATTGCCCATGGTCTAAATTACTCCAAACTATCATGATTTTAGCATTTCATGTCTTCTTTTTGGAGTTATTCTTTCCTTCCTTCCCAAATCTACCCCTCCCATCTTCAGGCTATCATACATCAATTCTCCTTGCTTTCAGCATGCTAGCTTCTAGAAGCATCCCAACCCCCTGTCTAACTTACCTCCTCTTAATTGTTGTGGGTAAGGAAACTAGATAATCACACTTCTTAGAACCCTGTCTAAAATATGCCTGACTTACAAAGATTAAAAATTGAGAGTTTCAAGGGTCTCCTAAGAGTAAGGTACATGAACTTGAGTGACATGTATTTTACAGACACATGGGCTGTTTTAGATAGCTGAGTTTGCCAGATAACCAACCTTAACAAGTGAGGTATTTCTGTAGCATTGTAGTATATCACTGCAGTGGAAATCTCTGCTGTACTGGGTGTAGTTTATATCCTTCCCATACTAATAAAAAGACAAAAATCCTTAAATCGTTCTGGAACACTCCTGAATGCCATGTGAGCAAAGACATGACCCAATTACAGCACATTCAGAGAGCAATTTCTCCTCTTTTTATTAGGCAATCAGTAAGATGTACTGTATTGTCTGTTAGAGGGCTGTGAATTAAACTGCCTGGTAACTGGAGAGCTGCCTCACACAGTCTATTTTCCTCCAAGTTCAGGCATCTTTGAATGCTAGCTATAACCACGGTCTACTTTGTGACTCATTAGAGGAGGGCAGCAGAAATGACTGAGAACTAGAAGTATTGATTTATAAAAGAACTAAGTATATACAGCCTGGCCAGATGATGAATGAGAAAGGAGGCAGGAGAGAAGAAGGAACAGGATTAAAAATGGAGGCAGATATACCCAAAGTAAGGGGAAAGGATTGTTTAAGGCATTTAATCAGAAGCAATAAGATGAAATTAAGTCCAGTAAATATTAGGCTTACATGTCATGGATGACATTCTCCTGGGTCACATTATTCTTTGAACACTTTCCCAAGGGAAATGATAGAAGGACAAATTATTTGGGTAAATTTCCAGTCCTTCTGTGCTCTGTGGCAGGCAATTGACTAATTAATAACACAGACACCCATTGGCACACACAGAAAACAACCTAGTACAATTTCATAAATCTTCTCCATGTTTCTTTTTATTCTTATTCTGTCAAAGTGTATCTGATTTATGCCACAAGGTCAACCACCCCAAATCTATATTACACTAAAGCAGAAAGTCCTACCAATTTCTTTAACATTTTTTATTATCTCTGCATTGGTTAGAAATAATCACATCTCCAGGTTTACTGTTGCTGCAGTCAGGATTTTGACTGGCAGGAGTGATGCATGGGGAGGGGGTGGGGAGGGAAGTGGCAATGATAGCACCTTTCTTCTCAGGTTTTTCTCAGTTGATCATATGGGGGTGGGAAAAATATCTCTTTTTCTGATGCTGAGTCATTTATGAGCCAGGTCAACAGTTTAAAGAAAAAATGATCTTATACTGCTCTTCTCTCCCTTTAGATTCCATTAAAGCAGAAAAGAACTTGGAATAGGATTCAATTCAATCCCACCAGCATTTATTGAGCATTGGCTACAGATAATGCCTCAAACTCTTTTATGTATGGGATATGCACTCTTACAATATAATTCAACAGTCATTGAGAGAGAGAGAAAGAGAGAGAGAGATTTTGTGTGTGTGTGTGTGTGTGTGTGTGTGTGTGTGTGTGTGTGTGTGTGTGTGTGTGTGTGTGGAGATACACTAGGTGCTGGGAACACAAAGGTTAAAATGAAAGAGTTCCTGATTCTGAAGGGCTAATATTCTACTCTGAAAGCCATACCAACCCAGTACCAAGAGCCAGAGTAATCTGGTACAGATTTTGTAAATGTTTTCTAAATCTTGAGGAGTATAGGCACATACTGGTCTTTTAAAACAGTAGATGTAGTGCTGGATTTGAAATCAAAATATCCAGATCAAATCTCAGCTCTACCACTGAATAGCTTATTGACTTTCAGTAAGTCGCTTTTCTCTGAGCCTCAGTTTCCCCATCAACCCAAAGCATTTATTAAATGCCTATTATGATAGGTAATGGGGACACAAATACAGGAAATGAAACCATTCCTAACTTTGAGGAGTCTTTATTCCCCATTGATGAAATTAGTAGATGGGGTTAGTATGGTCCCATGGTATTATCTTTTACCACTGATATTCTGACATTGCTTGGTTCATTGTTAATTCCTCAGCACTTCAAGAATGTTAACCCATAAGGTGGCTACATTAAGCTGTTTCAATAACTGTGTAGTTGCCATTTTGGGGGAATGAATCAGAACATTAAAATATCCATTCGAATATTTGGAATTTCTTTACAATGTTGTTGTTGTTGTTCTCCATTTCTAAATTTTTATAAAAAGAGCAGAGCCAAGAGCTTCCTCAGTTACACTCTGATAATGTGTTTCTAACCATAGCTCAGCATGCTCAGGCAAGGTAATTCATCGTAGCGAAGCCACTCGCCATTGGAAAACAGTTTCGTTCTTTGTGATACTTCCCAGAGCTGTGGAACCAAACTGAGAAGGAATGTGAGTGGTGTATTATTGGGAGACAATTGCAGTCAGTGTACGTGCTTGCCACACATTTCAGTACCCACTCTTTTTCTGGGGGGAGGAGGGAAAAGGAAAGAAAAACCCAACCTAAGATCAAACTGATTAGCTCCCTGAAAATACATCGGCATTCTGAGGTTGCTCTTTAGATAAGGTGTAGTTGTAGCTTTAGCTTTTTATTTGGAATATTTAAATAGAAAACACCCTGTATACTATACATTCTCTCTGGCAAGCTAGAATAGATTTCAGTGAGTGGTGCCTTAGAGTTTGCCCTCTGGGATGTATGAAAATGTAACTTGGTCCAAATCGCCCGGGAATGCCTATATGTGTCATTTTGAATTAAATCAGACTCACTGAAGGGGGATTTCTGTCCATTTTGCCCCAAACAAAGTGGGGCTGTGCAGTTAAGGGCTGGTATGATAAACAAAGTCATTGGGGGACATCAGTAGCCGCCTCAAAGGAGAAGCAATCATTGAACCTTCTCTGAAATCAGTGCATCTAATTTTGGCAACCGAGTTTCCTAAATCCCACAACTTCTAAATAGGCTTATGTGGACAGAAATGTATAGCAATGGATGCCCTGGAAAGTCAGAACTACTAAGCACATCTAGTGTCTAACTTATCTCTGCCAGTCAAGAGAAATCTTCAGAGTATGAAAATAACTGTAAGAACAATGATAAGCACTTATGAAACACCTATAGAAAATTGGGCACAACCAGGAAGGCTCTGATTTGAATCCTACCTCAGACATACTATATGACCCTGAGTAAATCATTTAACCTTTCCTCAACCTTCATTCCTCATCTGTAAAACAAGGTTGATGAAAACTGTAGCACTTTAATGCTTGGGGTTATTAAGAAAATCAAATGAAATAGTGTGTAATAAAGGACTTCACAAACCTTGAAGCTCTTTATAAATGACTGCTGTCATTTTATTTTGTTGTTATGAGACAATGTGGTATGGTAGATAGAAAGCTTGCCTTAGTGATAAGATGTTAAAGCAGTTAGTTAGAGTGTGGTTGTCCATCTGTTCTGATGGAGGGAGTTTCCTCCCCAGGAACTCTCTAAACAAACAAAATAATAGATCTGCAACTACATTGTTGTTGTTATTATTAGCATTATTATTATTATTAATTATTACGTCTTATAGACACTATTCCAAGTTAATTGGGCTAGAACCATTAATATGAACCCAAGGTTGGAAGGATATTTAGTCGGGTATAGCTGACAACAGGCAGAAAGAAAACCAATTATTGCTGACAGTCTCTTCCCTCTAGATAATCTTCTCCTTTGAATTCTGTGACATTCCTTCTACTTTGCTCATTCCTCTTCCTACTCCTTCTGCTAGAATGGGGACATTACCCAAGGCTCTGACCTTGGCCTTCTCTGTACGCTTTCTCCCTTGGTGATTTCCTCTACTCTCAAGGTTTCAGTTATAACCATCACATCCCTGTAGGTGACTCCCAACTCTATACCATCAGTTGTGACCTTTTGCTTGAGCTCCAATGCTCCATTCCTTAATTGCTTGTTGGAAATCTCCACTTGGTTGATCTGTCATCATGTCAAACCAAACATGTACAAAACTGAACTTAGTTTCTTCTTTCCCAAACCTTTCCCTCCTCCTTTTATAGGGACTTGTGCTCCCCTTTTTCCTTACCTCACAGGCTTGAAAATTCAGTCATATTTTATTCTTTCCTTTTCCTCACCCCCAACATCCAATCAGTTATTAACTCCTGTTGTTTCTACCTCTAAACTTACTCTCACATCCATGTCCTCCTTGCTACTCTTTCTGCTGCCACCTCAGTCCAATTGCTCACTATCTCTCACCTAGACTATTATTATTTTCTTATACCGGGAGATCACACTCCCCTTCACTCATTCTACAGAAGAGTCAAAATTACTATTGCTCATTGCTATTTCTCATATACATTGCATTGTTTCTTATCTCCCTGCATTGTCTCCTAAGCCTGAGAAGTACACCTTCCTCACCTCCATTTCTCAAGATCCTTGGTTTGTTTCAAGACTCAGCTCAAACATAACCCTCTACGTGAAGCTTTTCCTTATTAAAAATAAAATAAATAAAACATAAAAGTAAACAAAATACATGAGGCCTTTCCTAGTCATATCACCTCCTAGTCATTTCCCTCCCCTCCCCCCCCAAAAAATCACGTTGCATCTATTTTGTAGTTATCTATATATGTCCATGTTTATTTCTCTCAATGGAATGTAAATTCCTTGAAGGTAGAGGTGGTTTCACTTTTGTCTTTGTTTCCTCAGTTCCTGGCACAGTAGATGATCAATAAATCCTTTATTTTTGTGTTGTCTTCCCCTACTAGAATGTAAGCTCTTCAAGGGTAGGAATTGTCTTTCTTTCTGCTGGCATTTGTTTTTCCCAGTGCTTAGCACAATATCTGGCACACAGCTAGCAGTTAATATGTGCTTTTTGTCCTGATTTGTCTTGAAAAAATGATTCATTGGTCAGACATAGTCTCCTAGCTGCTTTTCCTGCCTCCAATCTCTCCTGTCTCTACATTGTTGCAGAATTCTTAGGACATGTTCCTGCTCAAAAATCTTAATAGTGCCCCACTTCTTAATGGATAAAATGAAAACATCTCATCTGGTATTCAACTGGTTATCTTCATATTTTGCTTCCAAACTTTATGTTACATACTAGAATTCTAGGAAAATTAGATTATTCACCATTTCCTAATCTCATCTAGCTCTCTTCCCTCCATATATTTACATGAACCACTCATCCTGCCTAAAATTCATTTCTACTTCATTTCTGCTTATTTAAAAAAATTATTTTCCTTTAATGTCCAACTCAGATGCTTAATTACAAGGAGTTTTAGTCAACCTATGTAAATGATCTACTGACTTTGCAAAATGGCAAATGGCAAATGTCAACATGTTGGCCCTGACCAGTATTATTTCTAAGAGATGTTTAATACACATGAGGCCAAAATATTCCATAACTTATCTCAGCCAGAAAACACTTGATGACTCCTTTCCAAATGTAGAGACATGGTTGGTCAACACTGTTTAAGAGTAGAAGCTTATTTGCAAAATATGACAGAAGATGATAAAAGAAAATAACAGCAATAATAATAATATCACAATAATGGTAAAAAAAAATTAAGGAAAAAATTATCCTGCATCAGTCTTGGAGTGAATCTGACATAAGCCAGACCATTCTGAGAACTTTTGAAAATGACCCCAGAAGGACAAAAATAATATGAAATGGAACAAATCTCCCAGAATTTTTTAGATATCGCTTCTTATCAATTACAGTGGAGCCATCAGATTTAGATTCTACCGTCTCAGTACAGTGGCACTTATGAAGATGAAATTAAAAAGAATGGCTATACCTGATTCAAAACTGAAAAAAATACTCTGGAGGTGACACAATTTTAAAGACATTGAAGGATTTATTTCAAGATATCACAAAGAGGGGTAAAATTCCAAAACATATAATACCCCAGATCATGTTTTAATACCTAAATAGCAACTGAGAACCAGTAAATCCTATATTCTCATGAGCCATATGCCTATATTCTCATATTTATGTAATACTCATGAGAATGGTTTGTGTACAGCAGGCCACATTAACAATCACACATATGACAGAAGTGACAGAGAATATAAGATTCATTGTATATTGCTTATTTACTTCATAAATACAATTTAACTCAATAGAACAAAGTAAGTTCTTTCCAGTAAATAGTTATCACCATGAAATTTACATTTTTGAACATATGGGTGGGGAGAACATTGAGTATCAACATCAACTGAGGCTAAGACAGGAAGACACAGTTTTACCTAAAGTGTCTCCCAATGTTATAGAGATCTCCTGTATATAGGTTAAATAGAAGAATTCCATAATAATCTTTAGATGTTCATATCAAATGTCATTTTTTTATTTCATAGAGTCCTAGAATACTAGATGGTCTTCTCAATGTGATCCATATTAATTTGAAAATGGTCAGACCATCTATCCACCTGAAAGACAAAGTGGACCAAAAAAGTACACAGATTACACAGATTAAAACCTATCAATGCATAGGTAGTCCATTAAGTTGTTTTGTTAATGCATATATGTCAATGTGTGAAAGATCTATGATTTCATGCTAGATTACCAATGAAAATTATAACCCATCTACATTATTATCCAGTAAATAAGTTTTAGAGAGTTTTCTAAAGTTTAAAGAAGGTGTGTAACTTGCCCCCTGTGACACAGCTGGTAATTTTTGGAGGCAGAATTTGAACCCAATTCTTTTTAAATTAATTTATTTTGAAATATCAACAATCACTTCTATAAGCTTTTGAGTTTTAAATTTTTCTCCCCCTCCCTCCCCGACGGCATGCAATCTGACATAGGCTATACATATACATTCCTATTAAACATATTTTCACATTAGTGATGCTGTAAGGAAGAATTAGAACCAACTGGAGGAACCACCAGAAAGAGGAAACAAAACACAACAGAAGAAAAAAAAATAGCAAATAGTATGCTTGGATCTGCATTCAAACTCCATAGTTCTTTCTTTGGATGTGGATAGCATTTTCCATCATGAGGCCTTTGGAGATGTCTTAGATCCTTGTATTGCTGAGAAGGGTTAAGTCTATCAATATTAGTCATTGCCCAACATGACTATTACTATGTATAACGTTCTCCTGGTTCTGTTCACTTCACTCAGCATCAGACCATACAAGTCTTTTCAGGTTTTTCTGAAGTCAGCCTGTTCATCATTTCTTATAGCACAGTAGGATTCCATTACATTCATACCACAACTTGTTCAGCCATTCCCCAATTGATGGTCATCCTCTCAATTTCCAATTCTTTGACACCACAAAAAGAGTTGCTATGAATATTTTTGTACATGTGAGTCCTTTTCCCATTTGTATGATCTCTCTGGGACATAGCCCTAGAAGTGCTATTGCTGGGTCAAAGGTTATGCACATTTTTATGGCTCTTTGGGCATAGTTTTGAACCCAATTCTTCTTGATTCCAAATTCATCATTATCTACCCTATTGTCCATTGCCTCTACTTCTGTTGTATGTAGCCAAGCAGAACAAATCTGGTTTGGAGTCCTTATTCCAGCTCTTCGGATACTTACCAATATGTCTATTTTCTTCTCCACGGAAATCTCCCACCCACTACCTACCCCCAGGAAGAACCAATTTCCTTTTGTGTTTTAGTTTGACTGTTGAATTTGGAATCAGGAAGACCTGAGTTCAAATCCTACCTCAGACACTTACTAGCTGGACTAATGCCTAGGCAAGTCACTTTACCTCTCTGAGACCCAGTTTTCTCATCTGTAAAATTGGGGTAAATAGCACCTACCTCCCTGGGCTATTGTGAGGATTAAAGGAGATGATATTTGTATCATCAAAATGTTCAGTAAACCATAAAGTATTATACATAAAAACTGTGTGTTACATAGCTATTATTTTTGCTATTATTATTTCAGAATGAAAATATTGATGTCAATATGGTTCAATTCCTCCAGTAATACATCAGTTCTTTGGTCATTGGATAATAATCCAATACAATATAATTTAACAGATATTTGTTAAGCATTTATAATGTAACAAGGATTATGCTATACCATGGACATACAATGACAAAATAAAAAAAAAATAATAGTAATAGTAAGATCACAATTACTGGAGGTACATAACATGTGAACAAGGAAGCATAGACAAGATAATTTGAAGGCAGAGAGAGAGAGCACTCACACTTGAGAGATCAGGTAACTTCCTTTAAGAGTTGACACTGAGCCTTTGAAAGAAGCTAGAGATTCTGACAAGTAGTAAGAAGAGAGTACATTCTAGGCAGAAGGGAGAGTAATGAAAAGTAATGGAAATAGGGGAACACATACTTACTTTGGCAAGCAGAAAGTTGGCCAATTTGTCTGGCACATAAAGTGAATGTTGGAGCTATCGTGCAACAAGCCAGGAAAGGTAAGCTGTAGCCAGATTGTGAAGGGTTTAAAATATCAAGCAGAGGAACTGATATTTAATCCTAGATTAAATAAGGAGCCTCTGAAGGTTGTAGAGCAGAGATGTGACTTAGTCATACTTGTGCTTTCGGAAGATTATTCCAGTAGCTTCATGGAGGGTGAATTAGAGAGGGAAGACACTGTAAACCAGTCATCTAATGGGAGTATATAACAACAGTCTCTGTAGTCCTGAACTAAGGTAGTAGCCAGGCAATAGAAGTGAAAGGGACATAGGACTATGAATCCATCAGAAATAGAAAATGTAATTGTTGGGCTACTTTCACTGGTCTCTGGAAAGCCAAGGAGGATTAGAAAGATATCTAGGGATTGGAGAAGGGCAATTGTCCTGCCCTTCTCCACTCTCCTCCTCTCCTCTAAAAAAGGGTGGTGGAACAGAGAATGGAGCCTGCAAACTATGTGAACTTTGGCCACTGGCAAAATTAAATTGGTGAATGAACTTCTAGAAAGGGAAGCAGTGCTCACAAAGAGCCATCATGACTTCAGTATAAAGCTTATGAATTTGAAAGCATCTCCAATGCTATTCTTGCAGAAAAAAAGTGGTGCAATAGACAATAATACAGGTAGATTCAGACCTGGTTGAATGCCTAAACCCCAAAGAGTTAAAGATCCAATGTCAATTTGGAAGGAGATCTTCAATGTAGTGTCTGAGAAATGTGTGTGGCTTTATGTTGACTACCATTTTTATCAATGAAATAGATAAAGTCATAGATGGTTCACTTATTAGCTTTGCAGATAACTCAAAGCTGGGCATGGAGGGATAATTAATATATTGAATTAGGATTCAGAAAGATCTGAACATCTGCAAGCCTAGTATGGGTTGAACACTATTCTATGGTAGTCCAAAGAGCTATATGGTCTTAGGTTGCGTTAACAGATACACAGTGTTCTGGACTCAAGAAGTGATCTTGACAATCTCTCTGTTCTCTGGATTCAAGATTACTCACATGATCTTGGTCAGATCATGTCTGAAATGTTGTATTTAGTTCCAAAGGTCACATTTTGGGAAAGATATTGATAAGCTAGAGAGCACCAAGAAGATTCTCCAGAATGTTGGAGAGCATTGGAAGCAACCAGAATATTGAAGAGCCATAAATTCATGGCCCTGGAGGATTTAAAGGATATGAGGATGAGAAACCTTGGTGGGAGTGGGAGTGGGGGTAGGGGAGATGTAGTCCATGATAGCTGTCTTTAGGAATTTGAAGGGTTGCCACGTAAATACAAGAACAAACTCATACTATTTTTTCCCAAAAGGCACAACTATGATGGTAGGTGGGAATTTCAGAGAAACAGATTTAAGCTTGAGGCAAGGGGAAAAAAAGCAATTAGTTGTCCCCAAATGGAATGTATGACCTTGACAGATGGTGGGAATAACCGTCACTGGATATTTCAGGCAAAGACTGGTCAACCATTTGTTGGGTATGATACTGAGAGGATTCTAATATTTGCACTTGATGGTTTCTGAGTTCCTTTTCTAATTCTGAGACTCTGTGGCCTGACATTTAGAGTGCAGTTAGATTAATATGTATTAATGTTTATAGAAAGACTAAGACCCATTTTCTTCTTAGGACTCTCTGTCCCCTTTTCTATCCCTCTGTCACCATCACTAAAGAAGAAGAAGAATAAGAAGGGGTTACAAAGGGCTGAGGGTCAAGCAATCAATTAAATTTTATTGAGCACTACTATGTGCCAGGCACTGTGCTAGGCTTTGGGGATAAAAAGAGAAGCAAAAACATGGCCTTTGCTCTTGAGGAATGTAATTAGATTACATTCTAATCAAACAACTATTTACATACAAGACATACAGAGAGTAGGTGGAACATAACTTTAGAAGGAAGACATTGGCAGTGGGAGGGATGTGAAAGGCAGCATAAAGCAGGTAGAATTTCAGCTGAGTCATGAAGGAAGCCAGAAAGCAAAGATGAGGATGAGAGATGACTGATACAAAGGAACACGGGCTGAACATGCCGCATCACATGGAAGGAACTGCAAGCGGGTCAAGGTAGCTTTGGAATGAAAGTCAGTAAAGCACTGGAAGACCACAAGGGTAGGAAAGAGCCAGGCTGAGAAGGATTGGGAAAGCCAAAAAGAGTGTTGGAGGTAATATGGAGCTACTGGAGCTTAATGAGTAAGTAAGTGGAGGTGACCATTCCTTTCTTTGGTTGGAGAGAGTGGGAGGTGGACTGCCAGAAGCTTGTCCCTGCTCCTCCTCTATTTAAAGATGGCACTGGGGAATTTTCTTTATCATTTCCCGGTCTGGCCTTCATCATCTCCAGAAACTCACCATTCTGCTAGGTGAAATCAACCCAGAAATTCATAGCTCCTCAGGTCATTTCCTACCCCAGCTGCATGATTTCATCACACCCTCTGCCAGGTAACAAGCTTTCCCTTTTCAGTTTCTTTTTATATATTGTCTCCCCCTCTTAGAGTGTGAACTCCTTGAGGGCAGGGGCAGTCATGTCTTTCTTTGTATCTCCAGCACTTAGCATAGTACCTGGCACATAAGAGGCCCTTAATAAATGTTTATTGATTCAAATTCTGACTTTGGTAGTGGCAGTGGGAGGTTGGGGTATGAAATGGTCATAACTGCACATTAGCAAGATCATTTTGACAGGTAAGTGGAGGATGGACTGTAGTGTGGAGAAGGGAGGCATGGAAACCAAGAAGCTTATTCCAACAGTCCAAGTGTGAGGTGATGACGGTTTGTACCAGAGTGGCAGCTGTGTAAATGGAGAGAAGGGGATGTAGATGAGATGTATCGTGAAGGTAGAAATGACAAGAGATTGGATATGTGGAATGAGTAAAAGAGGGCAGTCAAGGATGGCTCCCAGATTTCAAGTCTAGATGACTGGGAGGATGGTAATGTCCTTGGCAGTAAAAGGGAGGTTTGGAAAAGGAGAGGATTTTAGGGGAAAGACTACTTCAGTTTTAGACATGTTGAGTTTGAGATGCGTAAGGAGCATCCATTTGGAGATAGTGAGTAGGCAATTTGTGATGTGACATTGGTGCTCGGGAAAGAGATTAGGCCTGTTTAAATAGATCTGAGTATCCTCTACACAGGGATGATAATCAAATACACTGGAGCTGATGAGCTGATGAGATAGTATAGAGTAGGAATCCTTAACCTGGGGTCTGTGAACTTGTTTTAAAAAAATAGATGTATAGACAGACAGACATAGATAGATGGATGGATGGATGGATGGATAGCTGTATTTCAATACTCGGTTTCTTTTGTAATCCTATATATTTCATTTTATACATTTAAAAACATTATTCTAGGAAATAGTCCATAGGCTTTGCCAGACTGCCAAATGGGTCAGTGACACAAACAAAAATTTAAGAATCCCTAATGTAGAGGGAGGAGAGAAGAGGTCCCAAGACAGAGCTTTGGGGGATACTCAGAGTCATTTTTTGTATTATTCTTTGTTAATGAGCTTCCATGGCCAAAGAATTCATCATCTATTGGCCAACCTGCTCATGCTTTACTTCTTCATCCTTAGCTAAGGTGATCCTTAGAAAATGAATATAGTTTGTTCCTGGGACCAAATAGAAAACCATTCTAATATGGAAGAATCTTCCAGAGTGTGCTCCTCACTGGCATGGATTCAGAGAACATAAGGTCTCTTCATCCCCATGATGAAGCATTGGAGAAGGACTTCTGTGTATGCAACTTGAATAATACAAGATCTCTTTTGGAACCTTGTTCACTCCGTTAGTGATTAGGTGAGTCTGGTAGGCTGCTAAATGTTTGGATGAATATGGCAGTCTGCTAAATGTTTTGGCAACCTGGTCTCTGTCTGTCTCTCTTTTCACATGTCAGCGAGGTTGTTATATTGATACCATTCCTCTTAAGGGTTCCAAAAACCAGCGTACTTATGTAAATTATATGATCTTCTATAAAGAAAGATCCATTTTCTCATCTTCAAAATGAGAGAATCTCTAGGGTTTCTTCTAACTTTAAATTCTATGAAATTAATACCATCATTTGCAAAAGTCAGGCTAATGACTTACTATGTACCATTGAGGAAAAGAATGATACTTGGCCAAATAGAAGAAAGATGTTTGTACTTTTGTTTCTTCATTTGTTTTATAACTTCTTTGGAACTGACGTATCCAGGAGTCTAACTTTTGTTGCAGTCAATGGTACGCTGAGTTGGAAACTTGACAGCCAAGACTTGAGAAATGAATAAGACTTGGAAATGTTTCTAGTTCTGTAATTTTCCTTCTTTCCAGAATTTTCTTTTTAACAGATCAATAATGTTACACAGCTGACTGAGTATGCTGTAAACTGATAATAAATAGCTTTCCTATGCCCTACTAGTTTAAATGCTTATTAATTTCACCAGCACTATCCTGAAAAGAAATGCAATAATATGTGATCTATGTAACCTCTCCTATACCACGTGTATCCCTGAACTCTTCAGAACAGTAAATAATCGGGTTACCAAGCTAATTTTTGTAAGTGGTAGAAAGAGGGAGAAATGAAACCTACAGAAGTAATCAATACTGAAAAGCTGTGTCAGATAAGACTTAAAAGAAAAGGGAAAGGTGGAAGGATGTTTTACACAGCAGGACAGGCAGAAGAGGAGAATAATTCTAAGAAGAGAAAGAGAGTAAGGCAAGACCAAGAGATCCATATCAAATAGATAGTAATTGGAAGACAGGTGAGCTGAAGCTAGAGAGGAAAGCCTCCAGCTACTGGTAATGGGCGGTGAACGTTCTATGGACACTTCTTTGAAACGATTTAGAAGGGAACTGGGGGAGCTTAGAATTTGAAATTTATTCAGAATGAGAGAGGTAAAAGGATCTTGTTCCTCTGGATAACAGACCTGAGAATCTCTCCTGGGTCTACCCAATCAGCTCTCTGACAGGGGCTGATCACTGCCAATGAAACAATAAATTTCTTGAGGGCAGGGACCATATTTTAACCTCTATCTGTCTCCCCTATCTCCTAGCTCAGTGCTTCTTAGCACATAGTAGGCCTTTGATACTTGTCATCTTAAGTATTTCAAACTACTTTTCAGGACTTAATTACTCCTTTAGATTTCATGTCATTTCTTCCCTATCTCTCACACTTTTTTTTTTTGCTTTGTAGCACTCTGATTAAACTGAATAATTTAATGATAATGATGATGTCATTCATGCTTCTGGACCCCCTAACTGGGCAAACTATCTTTCAATGGATTATTTAAAATGAACTTAACTTGGTCAAAATTGATTTAACTGAACTCTGTAGTACCGTAATTAGGCTCTGAAGTGGGAATAAATAGATGTTTTGAGAGATGTTTTACACTCCATTAGGAAACCATGACCTTACCAAGTAAATTTTAAAATCTGTTCTGAAAGTTGTGCCCTTCTCAGTTATGAATCTTAATGGAAACAATTTCTGCACCAAAACTAAAGCAATTTAGTCAGTCAAGGAATATTTATTTAACGCCCACTCTTTGCAAAGAATGGTGCTAGGGGAGATACAAAGCTTAGATAAGACAGAGTTCCAGGTAAGAAGATCGCATCTGAGAATGGAATTTGGGTTTCTAGACCACAGCTTTAAAATATAGGAATGACAGGTTCTTGGCCAGGGAAGGAGTGTGTCTAATTGAGGCTGATAAAAATGCATGTACTTGAAATCTTGCAAACATAATACAAAAGGAGGAGGGAAGGAAGAAACTAACTGAAGAAGAAGACACTTTGTCAGCTAGACAAAGTTAGATACTCTCAGTACTTGATAGCCGTCTTCAAGTATTTAAAAAAAAAGCTATCAGGAGGAAGGGACATTAGACTTGTTCTGTTTGGTCTCTGAGAGTGGAACTAAGAGCAATAGGTGGGAATTTCAGAGATAAATTTATATTTGATGTAAGGAAACCCTTTCTAAAAGTTAGAGCGATCTCCAAAATGGAACAGACCTTCTGGGGGGTAGAGGGTTACCTCTCACTAGAGGTGTAAACACAGAGGCTAATAACCACTTGCTGAGTGTATGGTTAAGTTTCTTCTTTCATTACTGCATGACCTTTGAGGTCTCTTCAGTTCTCGGATTCTGCTTTGCCCTAGAGGGTAAAACTAGCAGCAGTGGATGCGAGGCACAAAGAAGCAGATTCCAAAGAATAAGAACAATTGGAAATTGAGGTGATGGATTGTTCCTCACTAGAGGTCTTTTAGCAACGTCTGGATGGCCCTCCGCTGAGTTCTTGCTCAGGCTCCAAGTGGACTAGGCAGCATCTCAGTCAGTCAGCCAAAAAGCATTTACTAAGCTCTTACTATGAGCCAGACACTATGCTAAGTATCAGGAATATAAAGAAAGGAAAAAACAAACAAAACCCCTACCCTCAAGGGGCTCCCCTTCTAATGGGGGAGACCATGTGAAAATAACTACACACATGCAAAATATATACAGAGTAGATGCAAGCTAATCTCAGAGTCCCCTTTCAACTCTGAGTTTGATCATAGAGATTATGTCATTTATGCCTGAGTTTCTGTGATAGTTATTTTCATGAAGTTTATTGTCTAGTCATGCTAAATATGGCTGTATAGGTTCACAGTTAAAATATTTTAAAAAAAGAATTGTGCCAGATTCCTCTGCTTCTTGTATTTTAAAGAAGTGAAATCAAGGTTGCTTGCACACACACACACACACACACACACACACACACACACACACACACACA
>NW_020954588.1:8596818-8615118 GCF_900497805.2 Vombatus ursinus | reverse complement strand
ACACACACACACACACACACACACACACACACACACACACACACACAGCACTTTCATTAACACCCCCACTCCATTCACCACTTGCTTATGCTCAGCTGAAAGGAATCAAAGGGTACTTCCTTCCCACATTATTCTACTTAGGGGGAGGAGGCACTGCCAGAAATGAGAAAGAGAGCCCAGTGGACCTGAGCCTTCATCCTTAGGCACATTGGAAAGGAGGCTATAAGTACTCGAAAGCCTTTGTAACAGAATCTTTCAGCCTTACGGGCCATTTAACAGTCTACATCTTCTTTATTACAATATCTCCATATCTCTGGAGTAATTCTAAATAAATTTCTAACACATTCTTCAACAATGATTGCTGACCTACTTGGAAGTCTTCATATGGACAAGTATCTTGGCATTATATGTGTTGAGTTTTCTAAGGATACATTCATTTCAGTCTGTGTAAAAGAAAATCACAACTCTGCCATTTCATTGCTATTTATAGGATTTGGAGCCACAAGGGATTTTAGAATCCATCTAGAGCAGGAGTGGGGAATCTGTGACCCCAAGGCCACATGTGGCCCTCTACATCCTCAAGTGTGACCAAACTTGGATTCAGTCAAAGGGCCACACTTGAGGACCTAGAAGGCCACATGTGGCCTTGGGGTCACAGATTCCCCACCCCTGATTCTAGGCCAAACCTTATATTTTACAGGTGAGAAAATTGAAGCCCAGAGAAGGTAAGGGGACTGCCTATGGTCATACAGATTGTAGATGAACTAGAAACAGTAATATTGTGCAATGGAAAAGTGATAGATATAGATTCAAATTCCAACTTTAATACTTACTAGCTATGGGCAGAGTCATTTAAACTTTCGTTTTATTTAGACCTTGGTTCCCTCATCTGTAAAAGTGACAGACTAGATTATCTTTGTCATATTTCACATATGCCCTTTCTTTATACTTTTTTTGGAGGCAATCTGGGTTAAATGACTTGCCCAGAATCATGCAGCTAGTATCTGAAACCAGATTTGAACTCAGGTCCTCTTGACTCCAGGGCCAATGCTCTAGGCACTGCACCACCTAGCTGCCCCCTTTTTCTCCACTCACCTTCTCAGTGAGCTCCAGCTCAGCTCTTCCTTTCACTTTAAGAATCAAATATAAGTTCCCCTATTTGGCATTTAAAGCCCTTTACAACCTGGTCCTTCTTGCCTTTCCAGTCTTCTTATACCCTTACTCTCCTCTCCACACTGTATAATCAAGCTGCACTGGCCTATTTGCAGTTCTTAAACACAACACATCATCTCCCATCTTCATGTCTTTGTACCAGCTGTCCCCCATGCCTGCAATACTGTCCTTCCTCAACTTCACTTCTTGATCTCTCTGGCTTCCTTTAAGACACACCTCAAA
The DNA here is from genome assembly GCF_900497805.2 of Vombatus ursinus. NCBI lineage: Eukaryota > Metazoa > Chordata > Mammalia > Diprotodontia > Vombatidae > Vombatus > Vombatus ursinus. The sequence continues at coordinate 8,613,723 of NW_020954588.1, read as the reverse complement.
TCTCACCTTTCTCATTTTGCATTTCCATACTCTCTTCTTCTCCCCACCCTCCCCAAGTAGCTAATGTCTTTCCCCTTAGAGTATCTTCATCTACTCTATATATACTCTATGTACTCTATGTATCCTCTATGTATCACAATCAAATGTGATAAAACACTTAGCACAATTCGTAGCAAGTGGTAGGTGCTTAAAAAATACTTATTCCCTTCCCTTTCTGTGTTTCTACCCCAAATAGAATGTACACTCCTTGAGGGCAGGGGTTATTTTCTGCTTTTTTTTTTTCATTTGTATCCCGAGCACTTAGCACAGTGTCTAAAATATAGCAAGCTCTTAATAAGTACTTGTAGACATCTAGAGGATGTCTAAGCTTTCTTGAAGTTTCAGATCTATAATTCTGTGGTTCTAAGTAGCAGTCAGGAAGTGAATCCAAGTCTTCTGGCTCCAAATCCAGTGTTTAGTTGCTTTTTTTTCTTTTTCCAATTCCATTATTCTTTTCCTACCTATAAAATTATAATCCAACCACTAAGAAGTTATTTGTGTATAATGGTTGAGCCCAGCCTATGAATGGGCCATAAGAGTGGGAAATAAGGATTGTTAATAGTTAACTATGATATCTTGGAAATGTCAATGCTGCATTTTCTTTCATTTCTGTACATATAAAATAAAGACAGCAATGTCGGAATCTGAGGGATGATGAGAAGATAAATGAGCTCAGTTTCTTCATTTGTAAAACAAGGATGTTAGGATGTTGGACTAAATCTCTAGGGACTTTCCCAGCCTGAACAGTCTATTAAACATTTTAGGCAGCAGCTCCACAGTTATCTAACCTCACTGAGGGTTTTGTTTATTCATTTTTCATGACATTTTAATATTTCAGAGCATCCCAAATATGTCTTATAAGTTATTCTTCATAGCAACTCCATGATCAAGGTATGTAGGAACAGCATTAATACAAGCATAAGTTCCCCAAATAGGGGAACTTATATTTGAGCATTGTAATTGCAGAGCAGACTGAGGTTGGCTTTTGTAGGGTCATATAAGGAGTCAATGTCAGGGTCATCAGCCCTATTTCAGAATCACAGATCTGGGTTTTGGTTTTGATATTCAAGGCACATACCAGATACCCTGTGCCAGTCACACACCACACAGATAATGGTTCAGTCAAATGTCAGGGAGTCTCTTCAATGCTGTGATTGATCTGAGATCCCATTGATTGTGATCACTCCCTTGAACAATGAAGATCACACGTAGATGCCATCTGGGACCTGTATGATGGGACAAGAAGGTGCCCAGTCACATGATGAGAATTAGAGATAACCACTATATTAGCTCCACTGGTATCCATGTGATATCAAGAGAAGATGGAGAAGCCCTACATCATGGTGGGTGAAGATTTACAGAGGACATAGATGAGGATCACATACAAGGGGAAGGCCTAAATTGGTTGCCATGTACAATGTTAGGAACAATTTTTTTTTTAGCAACAAGGAAGATATTCCTTGAAAAATCAAAGGAATTTTTCTACTTTTGGATACAAAATGCTGATAGAGCTAATTCAGGATTTAATTACTCAGGTAGATTTCACTTCTCTATCTCTCAGGGAACCTAGAAACCATCTAGCCCATTCTCTCATTTTATTTTATCTTTAAATTAAATTTTATTTTCACATCCATATTTTCTCCTTCCCCTTCCCCCAATTGAGAAAGCAAGAAAAACAAAATCCCTGCTTAAAAAAAAGCACATATAATCAAGCAAAATAAATTCTTCTACTGGCCATGTCCAAAATGAAAATGTAATATAATAATTTCTTTTAAAAAGTCCTCCCTTTATTTTGTAGACAAGGAAACTGAAGCCAAGGGAAAAGTCTTGTCCAAGGTCACACAGGCAGGACATAGTTGAGCCAGGATTAAAACCAGAATCCTCTGACTTCAAATCCAGTATTCTTTTCATTGAAATCACATCGCCTCTGCTGTTTCCCTCTGGGCAAAAATGAGGAGGGGCGGGGAAGCCCACGTCCGTGGAGATCCACCCTCAAGCCTCAGCTGTGGCTCTGGGTTATTATTTAAAATCCAAGGCATTCAAGTTAGGTTTTGAATTCAGCTCCTCTGACTCTAGTACCAGTCTTTCCCACATTGCCTGCTGATTGGTTAGCATGCCATAATTTGTAAAATCTCTAATGCAACACTGTGTCAAAAAAGATCTTGTAAAGTATTTTTAAAAAAAAGATGAGAGAGTATTAAAGGAAATTATGATAAAGGGAGGTAAAGGAAGAGAGAATGGAAACATTCTTAGCTGAAATATTTAGTGTGGTTGTTTCCAGGTTCTTTGCCTTCATACCACATGCTACATGATCCCCAAATGTCTTCTGCCAGCGCTTCATATCCCTTTTTTGGGAGAGAACATTTTCAGGACATTAAAATATTAGACCTGAAAGACCCATTTTCTCCTTCTGCTTGTTTACTCGGAAGGGCCAGAGAGTGTTCTCTAAACATCTGAATTGGCATGTGGGCTAAGCATCTTTCTTTGTCCTGGATGGCTTTAATGTCACTGGATGCTGGAATCTCTGATAGGAAAATGACACGACTTATTCTCTTATTTCTTTCCACTGTATCGAGAAGAGCGAAAACAAAACTGTTTTTCCCTTTCAGCAAAGAATTATAGCAGCAAGGTAAAATAGACCCACCCTTAAAAAGAAAGTGGGATCTGATTTTAAAGCTCTTCAGACCTCATTTTGCACAGAATCCTAGTATGGTGTGATTAGGGGACTTTGTGGGACATCAGATACACAAGTAATTCAAGGCAGTCAGAAGAGAGTACCGCTTATGGATGCTGAATCTTTTATAGGGCATTCTCCTTTTCTTTTAAATGAAGAAGGAGAGAGATAGGGGGAATTTCTGCAAATATCCGATCTGACACAGTGGTTAGTGTTTGCCTAGGCAAACCAAAACATGCTCGTTACAAATCCAAACCCCACTCCCCCCCAAGCTTTAATTTCTCCTCTATTAGTTTATTAGGCCTGAAATTTTTATAAGAGCCCCACCCCCTCACAAAAGGGTATCCTGAGTCCTTTTTTTTTTAATTTTGCTCCATCCACCTGCCAAGACTTACATTAACACCCCTCATCCCAGCAAAAAACAAGGGCACAATTACATCTGGCTTGATTTTGTGATGGCTCACGGTAACAGCTGCGTTTCATGTCTTTGTGTGGATACATTTTTTAAAATGAAAATTGCCATGGCAACAGAGGCAGCCATTCATTACGGGTTGCTGAGGAAGGGATGCTGATATTGGTGAGGGGAGCTGGGCCTTCAGAACAACCTGTCATTCACAGAGGCTTGCATTTATTCTTCTCCTAACATTTCCATTTTCAAAAAAAAAGGGGGGAAGAAGAGATGAAAATATGTTCAAAAAGAAATATAGTGAGGAAACTGGAGAGTTCAGGGAATTGATGAGAGGGAACAGAGCCTTTTATCTCTGCCTCGTCAGTTAAAATCCAGCTGTTTGGTAATGGCTAGTAGTCATTGAAATCTTTTTCAGCTGAAGTTCTCAAGAGTGAGAGCCGTGACTTCTGCTTTCTTTCTAACAACACATGGGGCCTGGCATGACGAGGCATATAGTGTCCACTTAATAAGCCATCATCATAGTTGACATGGATGCTAATTAAAATAACGAGAACATAAACTCAAATAAACAGAGTGGTACATCTCATAATTTTTCTCTTTCTGTGTGCACTCAGTGACACTGATATTCTGAGAGGCTCTGCGGGCCTTGGCGATAATGAATAGCTTATTCAAATATTCCATCCCTCCCTACTTCTCCTGTATATCTGTGACTCATCTGTAACTTATAGTCTTAGTGTTGCCTGGGGCACTGAGAATGAAGTATCATTGCTGAGCTCCATGGCTAGACTTCTAGCCATGATATCGCTACTGCCTCTCATTACTTTAATAAGCATAACTTACCTGTTTGTTTAATCAGAGCCATAACTAGGAATCTCTGTGCCTGGGGCAACTCAATTTACCATAACCTATGCCAGCAGCAAGTGACAAGAAACATACCTGCAGCTGGGGATGGGCTGTAGGATATTGCCTGTTGGGGAGGGCACAGACACCTTGGTAAACCAGTTCAAAGACTGTGTATGCCAGGGGTGGGGGATTGACCCCACCCTGACATCCAGTAGCCTCTTATTTTAACTATTCCTGCTCTCCTGGTCTCTCTTCAAGTGTTGTGAGGGCTTTCCAAGTTCAGTTATAAGATCTTAGATCTAAAGCTGGACAGGATCATAGACACCCTTAGACCATACCTCCCATTTTACAGATGAGAAACTAAGGTCCAGTCACATTCGAATTCAAGTTCTCTAATTTTCAAATTCAGCTTATTTTCCACTGGGCCTTCTAAAGGCAGGCAAAGCATCAGTCATCAAACCTCTAGCTAACGATCTTTGGCTTTTAACTTTTTTTAACTTTTAATAACCTTTGGCTATTAACTCACGTTTGAATTAAGTGAAGCCTTCCACTTACTTCTGCTATGCTTTAAGAGATGTTTCTACCTCCTTTAGGGGAAAGTCCATTCACTTGTAATCTCTTTGACAACAGACAAAGTAAACCAGTCAATACTAGACCTAGTCTGTGCAAAGTCAAACTTTGGAAACAGTGGTCTTTAGGGTTAGAGGGAAGAAAAATGCCTCAAATGAATACAGTGTCAACTATAGCCCTGCTAACAAAGAAACTATGACACCCAGAGGGTTGCTTAGTTATGAGGCAGGGGAGGGGGACAGAAATGGGAAAGTACAGAGAGGGGAGGATGGGTAAAGATGAATAGGGAAAGGCAGCAGAAATGGGAAGGGCTGGAGAGGGGAACAGAGAGGAGGAGAGAGGAAGGGAGAAGGGGTAGAGATAAAGACAAAGGGAGGGAGAGCCAGGGGCCAGAAATGAAGGGAACAAGACAGAAAAGCGAAGAAAGAGAGAATGAGACAATGATAAATGAGGCTAGCTCAGAAAGAGGACTCTATCACTGTTTATGGCACACCTACATGACAAAGTCCTTCCTTTTCTAAGTCCTGACACTAGTATTTTGTTTTGTCATGTGTTAGGGTTAAAAGACAGCATTGTAAATTAAAATATATTGTACCATCTCCTTCCTATCTGCTGTCCACTTATAGGATCCTTGATTCCCATTCAGACCAAGCAGGAATTGGGGAGAAGAAAGGTGAATATGCACCTGGGGCATATATAACTGGGAGTCCAATTTTAGGTGTTGTCATGTCATTGTGCTAAGAGGGCATAGCTCATCCCTCAGAGAGAGGACTGCAAGCTAAGTGTTGGGAACAATAATCACAGGAGGGAGGAAGGATAAGTGTCTGCTCATTCCTGCAATATATTGGGACAAAGTCCCAGTGCTAATTATACCTCCATGCTATTTGAATAAAGCCTTTGGTCTTGCTAATAAACTACCACATATCACTAGGCATTTGACACTCACCCAAGGAACCAGGATTTCTGATCTGCTGATTAGTCACTGAATTGACCAAATGTTTTGGGATTATGTAAGCCTGAATTGAATAAAACCACAAAAACACAACGAATCAATCATTCACTTTTCTCTTTCAGAGAAACAGAGAGAGACAAAGAGAGACAGACAGACACAGAAAGAGTTTAGAGATAAATTCAAAATTTGGACCTGTATGTCCAAGTGACCAGATCCTTTTCTTAAGGATCTCTCTATCTCAGATCTACTCTTGCACCTTCAGTGATCCCAATCCTACAATCTCATTTCGTTATTCAGTGATACTTGAAAAAATTTAACTGAGAAACAATCTAAAAGAATGTCAGTGCAATAATCTTGACCTTAACTGACAACAGAACGGGCGCTATTGTGAAATACTTTCTATGGCCTAGAAACTGGCATTCCTGGGAAGGTAATTTGGAAGGTCATCATCAGAGGATGCTTCTCCACTCCTTCCTCCCTTGCGTTTCTCTGCCTACCCCACTGCAATGCCATTATCAATGCCTAGGGTCCTTGACTATCAAATCCCTCTCCTAAAGTACTTTCCCACTCAGCCCTCAGAATCATCTGTCCTAGGGATCCATACCACACTACCACATATCCAATCAGCGAATAATCAACTGAGAAAATCATCAGTGACAGCAGCTACCAAGTGCCTTCGCCAGCATCCACTTCCACCCTTTACTCCCAGTTAACTCAACCCTCAGCCTTCTCCAATCATTCTTTTCCTCTCTACTCCCCTAGTAATGCACCATTTAGAAAATTTCCCAGTTCTGGTGCAGTGAAGGGACAGTGTCACATTTAGAATAAAGGGACCTGAGTTCAAATCCCAGCCTTGCCAATTACCTCTGTAACTTTGAGCAAGCTCACTTAACTTCTTTCAGACTCAGTTTCTTCATCTGTAAAATGCAGGAGTTGGATTAAATGATCTCCAAGGTCCCTTCTTGCTCTAAATCTATGAGTGTATGATCGTAGATAAATGCTAGCTATTATTAGTGAGATCACGTGTGTGACATTTTAAATCTTTCAATAACTATTTCAATATAATTGGTTTTCTTTTTAATTCCACACATTTAATTTTATAAATTTAAAAACATTATTCTGAGTTGTATGAGTTGACTATTATAACAGATTAGATTAGGTGGTGCATTTATTAAGCACTTATTATGTACCATGGAACTATGCAATTTTAGTAATTACCTTCAGTCAAGGTGGGGTAGTGGATAAAGACTGGACTTCTTGAAGCCAAAGACAAAATTGGTGGCAAGAGCCAACTCCATTTCAATATCGTTGCCTATTCTTTGGTCTTTGGTTCTGTACTTACTGTTGCAAAAACAAATATTGAAAACAACACTTTAAAACCCTCCCAAATGGGACTAAAAGTCTGGGTGACAAATATATCCATTGGGAACACATGGCATCTTATTACTCAAGCATTTATTCACATGGAGGGTGCCGCCAATGTAGGGTGTTTATATGTGAAATGGAGGAAGCACTAAATTTGACAAAACAGTCTCTGGATCCTTCCATCAATACTCTTATGTACCACCCAGGCTGTCTGTGAGACAGAACCGAATGTGAAATTAAAACAGTAAACAAAGGGGCATCCTATAATGGGCTAGTAAGCCTTGCCTCTTTTTACTTTAGCAATATATTGTTGTATAACTCTAAAAGGGAAGATTTAACAGTTCTCTTCTCATCATCCATTGGACTTAATGATTATAACCCACTTTGGAAACTGTTCATAATCTAGAAGTGTTCAATTATCATTCTCTGAGTGAGGGATTTAATTGAGTAAATAACATCTTCCATTCCCACTGCCACTCGTCCTGATTGGTTGTCATTGGTGCCAGAGGTCTATCATTAAATTCTGGTCCATGCAATGACAGGCCCTTATTCTCTTTTCTTATCATTTCCATTTCATTACAGCAACAAAGCTCTTGGTGTTCTGTGTGTTGGGGGGGGGGGGGGGAAATTATTTTTCTTTGCTGGATTAAGACACCCAGGCCTTTACCACCAAGCTTCTGGGGGCACTCAAGGTGCTATAATCCTGAAGATATGCAGCTGTCTCCCCCATAATGTTGCTTAATTAGCATTCAGTCATAAAATAGGTTTATTGGAAATCAAAAACAAGAGCTTTATTGTTTCCCTGTATGCAGTCTTTTTTTCTTTTTCTTTTTTTTTTAGTTCTTTGGAACGAAGACAGATACACATCCCAACAGTCCTGAAGAGGGTTGTTTGACTTAGATTTTCATTTAAATAACATGTTCTTTCATCCTGTCCTGTCAGCCTCTTGCCTCAGTTTCAGTTTGGATGCTTTATAATCAGAGATCATACAAAATTTTACAACCATTTCTTCTAGAAAGATCAGTAATGGGTTAAAAACCCATTTAACTCAACAAATGTTTATGAAGCCCTTATTATGTGCAATTAATATAACTGGAAATGATACAAAGACAAAAGTAGAACAGGCCCTGACTTCAAGGGGTTTATATTCTATTATTATTCTCCAGCCTCAGACACTTCCTAGCTATGTGTCCCTGGGCAAGTCACTTAACTTCTGTCTGCCTCAGTTTCCTCAACTGTAAAGGGGGTCATAATAGTATCTACCTCACAAGGTCGATGTGAGGATCAAATGAAATATTTGTAAAAAGCACTGAGTGAGCAGTCCCTGGCACATAGTAGGCATTTTATCAATGCCTGTTCCTTTTCCTTCTCTCCCTCCCTTTCTCTACTATGGGATTCAATATGTATGCAGATGAGAAAATGCAAGATAATTTGAGGTAGGAGAGAGCAGTAATGACTGCGGGGATCAAAGAAGGCTTTGAAGGAAGCTAGGACTTCTAAGAGGTAAGAGGAAGAGGGACGCCAAGGCAACAGCTGAAGTATGTAATCAGAAGTTAGAAACTAAATATAAAGGCCTGCTGAGTGTATTGTCCACATATTCCATCAGAAGGGGGATTTGTTTTGTTGTTTTCTCTTAGATACTCATTTTCCAGGGCATCATATACAATTATATAATTTAACTATGGTCACTGAAAAGTTGCAGGGATGTTGTAAAGTGGTTTTGGGGTTTTTTTTCACTTCAAGGTCTCTTGAATTAACGTATAAATAAATTAATATTAATATGTCACATTCATATTAATGATTAATTGGTTTAATTAATATATTAATTTTCTCAGCCCCATTTGAAAAGGAAAAATGGCAGATGGCAGGGTGAGTGTATTACTGAAAGATAAAGCCCAGAGAACCGAGTGTGGTTTAGTGGAAAAGGGATGAAAAGGACCTGGGTTCAAATTCTGTCTCTGCAGCTTTTTACCTGTGAGACCTTAGGTGGTCACTTAAATTTCTGGATGCCAGTTTACTCAAAAGAAAAATGAGGGGGAGTAAACAATATGACATCTCATGCCCCTTCTCACTCTAAATCTGTAATTGCCTTCTCATGTATTCAATAGTATCTGAAATGAAAACTCACATTTCTGTAATATTTGGTGGTATACAAAATATGGCCCTAACAATCAGCTGTGAAGGAGCTAAGGGAAGCATTATTATCTATCCCCATTTTGCAGATTATAAAACCAAGCCTGGGAAAAGTGATTTGCCTAAAACTCCATGGGCAATAAGCCGTAAGAAAGACCACTCTCTTTTTGTCTGCTATAGACCTCCCAGTCCCTTCCTCTTCCTCTGACATCATGCACTTTTTGTTCTCCCTTGCTTTTTCTTTAGTCCATTGAGGTTTTTTGGACTCTACTTTTCTTGAACATTGCCATTTGTGCTTGCCCCGGATTGCCAAAGTTGTCCTGATCCATATTGTTCCTCTGGCCCCTGGTAATTGGCCTAATCCTTCTACCCCTGCCCAACCCAGTGATCAAATTAGACCATATGGGTGAAGCATTTTACAAGTCATAAAATGCAGCATTTCCCCATCTTTCAAGCCTGCCTCCTACATTCCCAATCCCAGTTCCTTTCCATACAGCCACATCTGGCAGCCACCTATCCTTGAGTAAACGAATAAATTAATGAATGAGCCCTTAGTAAGAGGATGGCTATATTCCCTACATTATGCTGAGCACTGGGGATGCAAATGCTAGACTGTCCCTTCCCTCAGGATATTTACATTCTAATTAATGGGGAGAAAACACTCATAGGTAAATCAGGCTCAGGAAGAGTTGCTTTGGTTCGACAGTCACTGGGATGGTGAGTGGAGCCATTGGACAGTGGATCCATATAACCTTTCCAGCAGCAATGGCAGCAAAAATTTGATTAAGTTTCCTGAACTAGAAAATTAGGGTAAAAATAGAGTATGGCAGTCCAATAGATTTCGAGGTGGCTAGGGTAGAATATGAAGCGTGGCTGGTGACAGTTAGATATAGTGGATCGTATGATATATTCTCTGGTGAGTACAGACTGATAATAGGCTCAATAAAAAAGCAACTTTTTACAGAAGTAGCAAGTGGTCCAGCAGTATGAAATATTGCATGTGTTATCAGATTTTTTTTCAATCTATTGATCAGTTTTACTGATTTTCTCTCTTTATTTTTCCTCTTGAACGACTTTGATGTGAGATCATCTGAGAAAAAAATGGGAGAGGGACATTAGGGAAATTTAAGTGATATAAAAACAAAAGATATCAATAAAATTTCTTTTTAAAAATAAGAAACAAATATATCTTAGCACCCCATTTACTCATTAACCCATTTAAGCTTCTTTGGTTGTGGTACTAGAAGCTGGTTGGAAAGGCTCATTGACAACATGAGTGGGGAATTTCTCGATTCTTATAAACCATGTTGAGTTTAGACCCAAATAAGCCTTTAAACCCAGATCCCTATGCTGGAGGAAATAGCATCATAAGGAGCTAGTAGGAGTGATGTTTCTGTCCTCCAACTCTAACATCCTTGGATCTGTACTGCCAGACAAATTATGCAATTTAAAAATGTTATGTGGAAATAGAACACCGGGGAGATTTGTTGATCTGAAAACTCTGTGCTTTAAACCCCCAAATGGAAACACACTGTAGCAAGCTGACTGCCTTCACATAATGTATTACTTTAAGGAGATAACCTCCTACTAGGCTCCTAAATATAACTTTGAACTGTGGCGAAATAGAATCTCCCTCTCTAACAAGATGGATGTTGTATTCTTAATTAAAGTGAGCTCAGATTTAAAGCCCAGATGTTTCTTCACTGTTTTTGAATTAAAGTAGATGCTGGAAATCAGATGATGGGGGCAAACCTTTTCAGGTTGTCTGTTTACAACCCTAGACATATTGCCAATACACCAGACCAAAGATGACTTTTTTTTTCCTGCTGTGGATTTCTTCTCCTCTTCTTTCTCCTCCTTCTCTTCCTCCTACTCCCCCTTCTCCTTGTCTTCTCCTTCACTTTCTGCTCCTCTTCCTCCTCTTTATTGTTAATATTACTATTATTTGTATCAGACCTATGATTTCACTGATCAATTAAACATTTATTCAGGCTCTACTCTATTTAAGGCACTATTTTAGTCACTGGGAGATTTTTGTTGTTGTTCTAAAACTAGGATTTCATTAGTATAGGGAACTTTGGGTAATGATGCTCCCTCTACCTTCTCTCCAATGTAAAATTGTAAGAGAATTTCCTGGGGCCCTTAGAGGTTAAGAAACTTACCCAGCCTCCCAGGGCTGGTATAGATTCCAGACAGATTTCCTACTCCCAGGCTGGCTCTCCATCTACTTTGTCACCCTGCCTTTATCACATCACACTAGAGAGAAAAGACAGGGTAGCTGGCAAAGGATCTCGTTGTCTAAGGAAAAGTCCATTGACCTAGCTAGTGAAGATAAGCATTTACAAAATTGTAATTCTTTTCCCAACCCCCTCTCCTCCTGTAACCTTCTTGTAATACTAGAGAAAAAAAAAGGTCTTGCTTGTTCATATGGTGTTACCTACACCTGAGCTCCATAAAATAATATACCTGTAAATCTGACTGTCTCTTTTTCTTATTTGTATCCCCAACACTTAGCACAATTCCTGGCAAATAATGGGTCCTTAATAAATGTGCATTGCATTGTAAATTTCCTGCCAAGTGTCAACAGTCCCACCCAACTTCAACAGGTACCCCTCCCCCTTCTCTAAAACCTCAAACTTCTGGTAATTTGAAAGGATTTACAGCTGGAAGAGATTTAGATACAGGCAGCTCCAGATGGACAAATAATGAAACTAAGGTCTACAGTGGGGAAGTGAATTTTTAGCCTAAGGCCAGGGGCAACCCATTAATCATCAGAGCCCATCCCAGTACTGTTGCCTGTACTGTTCCCTGTACCACTCCAATGTAGTCTGATGCCTCCCTTAACCTCCACGATGCTACTGAAAGTTCGGCTTTGCTTGATTTGTGAACAAGTCAAGGGTCCTTTTGCTGTGCTGTTATTTGTAACGGATAAACATCTCAACAGTGTCCCTGCAGCCTCCATAGCTCGGCAGGCCTCATAAAGAAAAAGAATTCAACACTTCATCTGCCTCACCTCTGAGCTGGCGTATGTTTCTTCCCCTGAAGAACTTTGTAACACTCTGACAAATTAATTGCAATTCCTAAATGGCTCGGCACTCTTACAAGGAAACAGCACTTTCACTTTGTCCTTTGGAGCACACGGTGGAAGCGATGATGGGAATCTCTCCACAAAGGGGCTGCGCTAAATTTGGAAATAACATTTGAGCTCCGTTGACATTTCCACTCTCATTCTTCATGGCTGCTGTAGCATCTTGGAGGGAGAGTTTTGACAGAGGCAGCCATGGGTGAGAGCCCAGGTGAACGATGACTAAGGGATCCAGGCTGGTAGACCCTCTGGGTGTTGTTTCTTCAGCAAAGCCCAGCTCAATACAGTGGAGGATTCTATATTAAGAACACTTGACCTGTGAATTTTCAGCGGGTTTCAGGAATGGCTTCCTGCTTCCGAATGAGATGTCCCAGACACTTCCTACAAACTAGCTTCAGGGTTTCCAAAGTCTTGGGAAGCCTCCCTGCATCTCAGGCTCTCCTTCCTGAATGACAGGAATCATTTATCTGGGTATTCTACTGGTAGTTAACCTCAAATTACTGGTGCCAAGACTGTAACTGTCTTGCTACTTAGAGATTAAGCTTTAGTCTTGTTTTACTCATTTAAGTGATCTCTGATTTCGTCAATGTGGGCATATACTCCTCCACAATGTTGATAGCAGCCCTCTAGAACTGGGTGATTCATCCCTCCTAAGATAGATGGGTAGCCCTTCCACTCTTGGTGACTCACCATATTAGGGCCAGAATTAGTGCCAACGTCTGAGTGGCGTAAAATACATTGCAGTTCAGAACCCCTGAGCTCAAGCAATCCACCAGCCTCAGCCTCTCAGGTAGCGGGGATTAAAGACATGCACTACTATGCCCAGTGAGATTTCCACCTCTCTGCCTTTGCTCATGATATTAACACTGCCTGGAATGCCTTCCTGCCCCCATCACCAATTTTGAAATAGTTAAGGTCCAGGTCAAATACTTGCTCTGCTCTTTACTATTGCTGTACACTATCCGGGTGATGGGCAAGTCACTTCGTCCTGTGTACCAATTTTCTCATTTATAAAGTGAAGATTGACCAATCAATAAATCAGCGAGCACTTATTAAGAGCCGGCTATGTTGCAGGTGCTGTGTTAAAGGTTAAGGATACAAGGCAAAAGTGAGACATTCCTTGCACATTTTATTGACCAGGTGATCTCTAAGGTCCCTTTCAACTCTAGATTTTTGTGATCTTCCATGTAACCCTTACCCTGATCCATAAAGCTAACAGTGACCTCCTTTACACTTACTTCTGTGGCGCTTATGTGTCTCATTTAATAATAACTACTAATAGTAACTATAATTTATTTAGGTTTGCAAAACATTTTGCATCTCTTACTTCATCTGATCTCTATTACCTTGTAAGGAGGTTGCTATCATTATCCCCCTTTTGCAGTTGAGAAAGTTGAGGCCAGAAATGTTAAGTGAATGTCCAGAGTTTTACAGTCAGAAAGTTTCAGAGGTGGGATCCTAACTCCAGTCCACATTGCCTTGTAACACATTCTGCTTTGTTTAATATCTGTGCTTATGTCTTATTTATTCTACTAAATTGCAAGCTTTTTGAGGTCAACAATTATGTTTCATTCTCCTTTGGATCACTCACAGCATTTACTGTACAGATGAGATGATACAAAAAATCCTTTTTACCATTGGTGAAAATGTTGAATTGAACCAAAAGAAATGTACAGAAACAAGAAAAGGGCCAACATTTCCATGAGCACCATGAGAATTTTTTTCAAATGTACAAACTTCCAATTATGATATTTAAAATCCAGTCTCTGTCTCAGTATTTTAAATAAACAAAAATCTCCAAAGAAACACACAAGTTGCTTCCTTCTTTCGGATCATCACAAATTCATATGTTAACAATTTTGGAGCTGGAAGGAACCTCAGAAGTCATTTAGTGCACTCCCCTCATTTTCCAGTTAAAGAAACTGAGGCCCAAGGGAAGATGACTTGACCAAGGTCACCTAGAGCATAAGTAGCAGAAGTAAGGTTTGAACCTAGACTCTTGACTTTCAATACCATCAATCTTTCCACTTCACTAATGCTGCTGGGTTTTACAAGTGAGAGAAAAACAGAAAGACAGAGAAACTCTGGGAGGGACAGGATTTTTCTTCCCAAACTACAAGGTCACTTCAGATCTCCCTTTCAGGAAAATGCTCATTTACTCAGAGTGCCAATTTAATAAGTCCCAAACTTAGAGACTCCTTTTTCACCTGCAAGTAAGGACTTCATGTTCCAGAGCTACTTAGGAATCTGTCAAAGACGTGGTCAGTGCTAAAATTTGCAACCCTTCTCGATGTCCTTATCCGCCTCCCTGCAGCCTAAATCATGGCGAGCATTCATTGACCCCCTCTGCACTTGGGTTGATATATAGTCCCTTCCTTTCTGAGTGCTTACCCATTTCAGAAAGCATGATTTGGAGCTGTACATGCAAGTCAAACATCCCTAAGCCCCACTCAACAATAGACAAGAAGGAAGAAAAAATAATTGTCTGACATCAAGATGGAAGAATCGTCTGCTATGTCCAAGTCACTCTTTGGTATTTAATTCAGGTGTCTCCGGAGCAATAATTCACTAAATGTTCCCATAAGAGCTGAAAGACTTAATTAATGTGCCTTCCTAAGTACCCAGCTCACCACAGAAAAGTATCTTTGGCCTTTGAAAAGAGTGAAGCTCAGTAGGTTCTAATTTGAATTCAAGAAATTCCTGGCCAGAATCTCTCCACTTTCCCTTCCAGTGTACCTGGAGACATCCTGAAATTCCCAGAGTCATGTACACTTCAGAGTAAATGCTTTTCTCCGCCAGTCCTTGGCAGAATGTAAGCCCATTTAACAGGCAGACAGTTGCCAGAGTGAATTCTACTGGGCATATACAATTATTGGTCCCATAAAAATCAATTTTTATTTATAATTAAGTAACATGACTGAAAAAAGGCTGTTGGTCCACTTATTAAATGATAAATAATATATAAGGATCTGTCTATTTTCTTTAAGAGACAAAGAGTTTTAATGGAAAAATACTTTAGGTTTCTAATAATTTTCCCTTTAAAGGCCTCAGCTGAATAAAACAACTTTAGAAGAATTCTTGTTCCCAACTGCATCACGCACCATTCTGTCATTTCTGCTTGTGGGCAAGGTCAGAGGGAAAACCGAGGAGGGGAACGGAGGTTACCCCTCCAAAAAAATCTGACACAGATTATACATTTTAAGGTTGTTTAGAGAGATTAAGGGTTTTCCCAATCAAGTGAAAGTTCTCTGTCAATTTCTTCTTCTAAAGACACTTCCTCACTTAAAAACATCAAATATCATAGGTGGTAGCAGCACATAGTGGATAGAGATCAGGCCTTGGAGTCAAAAAGTTCTGGGTTCAAGACTATGATACATACGTGTGAGACAAGGTGGAAGTCAGTTAACCTCTAAGGGCCCTAGGTAGCTTGCCAAGTGACAGCTAAGCTGCCGGCCAAAGTTGGTAAAGAAAATTTCCTCACCAGGAGATACCTATAGTGGGGAAGTTACATGTCTCCAACCAAAACAACCAAAAATACCTCCCAAAATTAAAGTCATTGGAAATTGGCCAGGACAGATCAAAGAATTGCAGAGTAAGAAGGGACCTCAATAGACATGTAGTTCGACTCATGTGTGAAAAAAAGTCTTTTCTTCTAGTGGTCATGCAGCCAGTGGGGCAGAATCTCCCTCTTTATGTCCAGCTTCAATTTGCCTCTCCGAGATGGCTACAGATGATTTCGCTTCGAGCGGTGTTCTGGGGCCAAATAGGATCAATTTAATTCCTTTTCCATGTTTAATTCCTTTTCAGATATTTGTCATCACCCCACTTCTTCTTCCTCACTTTTCTTAGGCTAAACATCCCAGTACCTTTAAGTATAATAGCTAACATTTATATAAGGCTTTAACATTTACAAAGTACCTTCCAAATAGTATGTTATCCTGAGGATAGGGCAGCTAGTTGGCACAATGGATAGCTGGCTAGGCTTGGAGTTAGGAAGATTCATCTTCCTGAGTTCAAATCTGGCCTCAAACACTTACTAGCTGTGTGACCCTGGGCAAGTCACTTAACCCTGTTTGCCTTAGTTTCTTCATCTGTAAAATGAGCTGGAGAAAGAAATAGCAAACCACTCCAGTATTTTTGCCAAGAAAACTCCAAATGGAGTCATGAAGAGTAAGAAACAATTGAAAAATGACTTACCAACAGAATTCTTAGAACAAACTTATGAGGAAGATGCCATTACTATCCCCAGTTTACAGATGAGGAAACTGAGGCTGAGAGAATTTAAATAATTTTCCCAAGGTCACATAGCCGGTAAGTGTCTCAGGCTAAATTTGAACTCAAGTCTTCCTAACTTCAAGTCCAACATACTATTCACTTCACCACCAAGCTGCCTAAATGTTGTACAGTATGGACTCAAGGCTCTTGGGCATCTTCTTGATGTTCTGTAGCTTATCACTATCCTAATCAATCATGGTACCCACTACCAGACTCTGGATGAGGTCTGACCCCAGTAAATGTTAGTTTCAATTAAGCAATGACAAGCTATTAAGCACTTCTATCTGTTAGGCTCTGTGCTAAGCCCTGGAAACACAAATATAAGGGGGAAGGGGAGAAAGAGTTCTTGCCCTCAAGGAGCTTATATTCTAATGAGGGAAGACAACAAATAAGAGGGAATTAAAAAGTAAGAAGTGGAAGAAGATGAAATAGCAAAGTCTATAGAGTCGGAAGCACAGTCAGGAAGTGAATAAACCATAGCTGGCCCCAACCTGTCCCCAAAATGGAGGTCCCTGGAAGGAGTCGCCAGTGAGAGAAGGGGGCTGGCATGGTGGAGTCAT
>NW_020954588.1:8283881-8596808 GCF_900497805.2 Vombatus ursinus | reverse complement strand
TGGAAGGAGTCGCCAGTGAGAGAAGGGGGCTGGCATGGTGGAGTCATATCCCAAGATGAGATGACCCTAGGTGTTCAGGAAAGTTCCAAGGGTGAGAAGATAGCTTAATTATGGTCCCAAAGTCCTTAAAGTCAGAAGCACAGCAAAGACTGTAGAAGGAGAATGGAGATGGAAGATGGAGAGAGATAACCACAAAACAGAGCCCAGAACTGAAGGCACACCCTTAACTGATGTCCAGGAAGTTATTTGTGCTCCTGATATAAACCAGGGAGGATCTAAATGATGTACGGTGACGGAAGAGTCCAGACCCTGGGATAGCAATTTAGAGAGATTAAGGTTGTCCAGAGGTGTTAAGGAGAGTTCCAGAAAAGGCAGGAAGGGATTGGTGTGAATGATTGGTAGTCCTCCAAAATATCTATGATATCCCAATAAAATTATGTCCAGGGACTAGAAAAAAGGTTGTAGTAACAACAACTTTGGTTACATCTATGGAGCGCTTTCACATCCATCAGCTCACTTGGTCTTACAAAAGCTGTTTTCATGTAAGTCAGAGGAAAGTGGAGATTCAGACAATCAACAAGCATTTATCAAGATGACCCCCCCAAAAAATCTAGTCTTTGTCCTTTAGCAACTCACATTCTAATAGGGGAGACAACCTGTAAATAACTATGTTCACAGAAGATGCATACAGACTAGATTCAGGAGGTGATACAGCATTGTAAAGGTCAAAATTAAAATTATATAAAGGTCTTTTGCTTGGTTGTCAGTAACTTGGTTGAATATAGGTGAAAGGAAATGAGTAGTTCTTTTCTGAGAGACAACAGGACGTGGTAGATTGTGTGCTGGACTTAGAATCAGGAATCTCTGATTTAGAATCCCACTTCAGACCCTTACTAGTTGAATGGCTTGGGGCAAATTACTGAACCTCTCTGAGGCTCAATTTCTTCATCTATAAAATGAGAGTAATAATAGAATCCCTTTCACAGAGTTGTTGTAAAGATCAAATGGGTTAATGAATGGGAAATGCTTTGCAAACCTTAAAGCATCTATGGTCAACTGTTGCTTTATTGTTGGGTTTGGTTTTAGCTGGTAATGGGAAGTCTCTCATAGATGGCACATCTCTCATAGATTGTTTTCTGGAACTTGACTAAAGGAGAGTTCAGGACCGTAAAAAGTATGCCATCCATTGTAAAGTATGCGAAACATAATAAAATCCTTTACTAGATTATTAAGAGAATCCAATGTCACCTTCAAGTTGAAACTTTGGGCCTTGATCAGACATGTGCTCTTGGTGATCTCTTCCCTCTAAAACTACTTTGTATTCACATCATTTTTAATATGTTGTGTCACGGTAGAATGGAAGCTAACTGAGCTAAGGGAATGTTTCATATTTCTTTGTCTTGGTATTCCCAGTGAGTATTACAGTGCCTTGCACATAGGCATTAAATAAATATTTCTGAAATTAACTGAAATTATCATCCCTGTAATCAGGGACAAATGTACTCAGCACATTTGTGCTCCAAATGTGTTTGCTCATGACAATGTTTTTGCTTCAGGAAGCTGTTAACATACTAAGCAAATCTCTACTTTCTTACCAAAAATATCCATATATTTGAGTTATATGAGTGATTACCATTCCCCTGGTTGTTGTGAGAAGTATGGATCGTTTGGGAACCTCAAAGAGTTATGTTAATATCAGTCACTGTTATTTATTATTATAAAATCTTATTGTCACTGAGTATAAGAACTGGAAGGGCCCTTAAAAGTCATCTAGGCCAACGCCCTCATGTTACAGATGACGAGTCTGAGAAAGGGTTTGCCCAAGGTCAAGCTGATAGGAAAGTGACAGGGTCAGGTCTTCTAATTCCAAACCCAGTTATATCAAACCCATTATACCACACAACCCTAACAAAGTGAATTTTTACTGATGCACCATCCTGGGCACAAAGAAGAGATCAGTTCTTGTACACATAGCATCACAAGTTCAGCATTTATCAGTTTTGTAATTGCCTCATGCAGTATTAGTCCCCATCCCCAATTAGAATAAGAGCTCAAGGGAAGAAATTGTTCCTTATGGTTCTTTTCTGTCTCCAAATTTGCACCTAACATGGTTCTAGGCACATGGTGAGAGCTCAATACTTCCTTCTTGATTGAATGGCCCACCAGGAAGCTGCTTGCTCCTACACTATGTCCCACTCCCACTCACCTTCCTACAAGCCAGGATGGATCACAGTTGCAGGGAGAATACCTGGCAGCTGAAACAAACTACATTTTCAGGCTAGAACAACAGGAGGGGAATCATTCATAGCCGGGTCAAGTGAGATGAGGCTTTGCTCTTCTGCAAAGCTATCTACAAAGTAGGAGTAACTAAAGGTCACCTCCCTTCAGCATTATCAGAGACCAGCCCCTTCTAGGGCTCTGTAGCCTAGCAACCAGTTTCTGCAGTGCAACTCCTGAAGGAAAAAAGTGGCGTTTGGGATGAGGAATGGATGAACAGCTTAAGGAACTGGACAGGGCTAGAAAGACCAATGGATCCAGTGCATCTCTGGGCAGTCTTTCCATGACTGGATACGTATCTTTTGCTCACTGGCTTATGCTAAGATAAGAGAAGTCACAGTACCTGCCTTTCTCTGCCCCTTCCAGATCTCAATGTCTAGCAAACTCTCTGACTTTGAAATTCAAACCATCTTTCTCTATCAAAATTCTGGTCCCAGCTTTCTGCCAGCCTCACCTAATCATTTGTCCTTCACTCTCAAGGAGCTCAACACATTCTTCTTCTCTACTCTGCTCTCATACTTTGGTATTTCAATAGATATGATATTGTCTGTTCCAACACCCTGGCCTCCCATCACACCAACCTTCTTAACTTTCATGACCTTTACCTTCTCTCCACCAAAGCAGTACACTAGGATGTTTATATCCTTGACCTCACCATCCTCCATGATACAAAACCCTGAAATTCCTCACTCAGACAATAACCTCTTATCCTTCTCTCTCTCCCTCTGCCTCAATACTCCTGAACTTCATCATGCCCTCTTTCTTACAGTCCACCCCCCCAATTCTACTCAGCCTGTACTCACTTTTTTTCCCCTTGAAATCTTGACCGTGTAGCTAATCTGCTCAAATATCTACTATTCTCTACCCTGGCATCTCTCACATCCTGCTAATGCCTTTCTAAATTCCCAGTTCTGGGTTGCCTTGATTGTCCAAATTCTCCATGCCTAGTTACGAGCTATTGGATGCTCTTGGAGAAAGTCATCCAACTGTGCTGACTGGATTCACTACATTTCCATCATCTAATATCACTTGGGCCTCTATTGTTGCACAACAGTTTTGGGTTTTTTGCTCTCTGTTGAATTTCCTGCAACATTTGTTTCTAATCTTCTTTTCTGGCCTCAAGAGAGAAGAAAATAATCTCATGATAATCTCTTGATTATTTCATCCAGTGGCCTTTTCTACATCTTCATCCTTCTTGACCTCTCTACAAGCTTATACCCCATTGTAAACCAAAGCCATAGTAGGCCAATCTAGTAATTCAGGTTCAAGGTTTAAAATGCAATAAGACACTGTATGTGGATCATGAAAGTAATTTTTACTAATGGGAAACTTTACTAATGAACAAAGCCTCTACAGTAAAAAGAGATATAGAAAGGTTACTTGCCAACTTCTGCAGTTACCATGGCAACTGGCCAAGTTAAATCCAGAAAGCATTCCCCTCAGGCAATTGTCATTCTAATGAAATCTTTGAACCCATTCTCCCCTCAAGAGAGGTCCTCATACTTCTTGCAGCAAAAGCCATATGGCTTGCCCTACTCTCCTTAAAGTACCAGCCCAGCCTATAGACTGCTTCACAGGATTGCCAAAGGACAAAGCAAAGAGAGAGAGAGACAGAGAGAGACAGAGAGAGAGACAGAGAGAAACAGAGAGAGAGAGAGACAGAGAGAGAGAGAGACAGAGAGAGCAGAATGGAAGGGAAAGAAGAGGAGAAGATATACATATAACCACTGTCTTCTACAATGCCCAAGTCCATCTGAACCCCTCCCTAGTGAAAGCTTTCAGCTCAAAACATGAACCCCTTCATCCTGAATTCTCTCTCTCCCTAGATTTTTCTGACATTGCTCTTTCCTGATTATCCTCCTAGTTGTCTGACATGTCTTTCTCTGTCTGCTTCAGTGAATTATATCCCACGTCCTGTACCCAGGACTTTGTCCTAGGTCCCCTTCTCTTCTCTCTTTACATATATTTTCTTTTTTACAGTGATCTCATCAGCTCCCATGGGTTCAACTATCATGTCTATGCCAACAACTCTCAAATCCCCATATCTAGCCCCCATCCCTCTCCTGAGTTCCAGTACCACATCACTAAATGCTTGCTGGACTATAACCACCTGGATAGCCCAAAGGCATCTCAAGATCCATATGTCAAAAACAGAACTCGTTATTTTTCCCTCTAAATCCATCCCTGTTGCTTACTTTCCTATTTATACCAAGGACACCATCACTAACTTTCCTGTCTCCCAGGCTCATAACCTTGGCATCAACCTCAACTCCTCATTCTGCCTCACCTTTCATATCTAATCATCCGGTGCTTGTCAATTTGACCTCCACAACACGACTAATGTCCATGCCCTTTTTAAAAATCATATGGCCACCCCCCCCCCAATTTGTGACCTCATCATCCCTCACCTGGGCTTTTGCAAAAGCCTCCTAAATGGTCTCTCTGCTACCTTTCCCTCCTCTCTTTCATCTGTCTTCAACACAGGCCAAATTAATATTCTGAAAGCACACACATGGA
Source organism: Vombatus ursinus (assembly GCF_900497805.2). Classification (NCBI taxonomy): domain Eukaryota; kingdom Metazoa; phylum Chordata; class Mammalia; order Diprotodontia; family Vombatidae; genus Vombatus; species Vombatus ursinus. The sequence continues at coordinate 8,592,014 of NW_020954588.1, read as the reverse complement.
CCATTACCTTTCCCTTCTAAAGAATCTCCAGTGGCTTCCTGTTGCCTGTAGGATGAAATTCAAACTTTTCAGTTTCACCTTTCAGGACCTTCAGTCTGGCTCCAGCTTCCCTTTCTGGACTGATTCTGTGTTATTCCCCTTCATATCCTCTAGGTTATAGTCAAACTAGCCTACCTATACATACCATTCCATTTCCCAACTCCGTGGCTTTGCACAGGCTATCTCCCATGACACGTACATTTTCCCTTTTAACTTCTGCTTCTGGGAGTCCATAATTCCCTTCAGGATTCAGCTCAGCCCCTCCTGCATAAGGCCTTTCCTGATTCACCCAGTTATTTGAACTTCCCTGGCCCCACATATACGAATGAGCCAAAAAAAAAATTAACATTCACATTTATTTTATATTTGCTTATCACTAAACATGTTGTGATGCCATACTCCCACCTCCCAGTAGGATATATGTTCTATAAGGGCAGGAAATAGTTCCTTTGAAAAAAAAAAAAGTCTAGCACCTAGCATGGTATCAAATAAACACTTAATAAATTGAATTGTTGAACATTGGATTTGAGTACCATAGAGCAAAAGCTCGAAGTGACTACCTATCTGGTTAGTCCCTCATTTTGCACATGAGGAAACAGAGGTCTAGAGAAACTGAATGTTTTGTCCAAGGGTACACAGGCAGTATCAGAGATGGGATTTGAACTCTGACTTCAGAGCCAGTGAATGAATGCTCTTTCCTGTTGAATTGAGTTGAATGCATATTCTGTGCATCAAAAGGCATCTTTGCCAATGTAATGATTTTGGAAAATTATTTGCAAAGCTGTGTTAATATGTGAAAAGCCTCCCTGGAGGGCAGAATGAAAATAGAATGTTTTATCATTATATTTATCATTACCACATTGGAATGGAGAAGTTTACTAATCTCAGTCGAATCCAGTTATCTCAAATCTATAAATAAGCCTTGGGCACTGGGCAATGAGATTTTATAGCATTCCTCGTTACCAGCAGATACAATAGACCTAAACCTGGTTTTCTGTAAAGTATAATACTTTATAAAAAGGGGAGTAGTGGGTGAAGGCATATCAAAGGTAGTACTTTTCTCTCATAAATTTCAAGGGTTATACTCAATATCCACATTCTTCTTCATTATCCAATTATAGGATCAAAGAGAAAAGTGTTTGGCCTACTCCTGGGGCTTAAAAGTCGTGAGATAAAAACTAAGCATATTTCTAACAACCTGGGTTATACACTGGGCTTCCTGTCAGAGAATTAGGCTCTGCTTTCTAGTGCTGCCTTTAACTAGTCTCCAGATGAAAGATATCAGGTTAGAAAACAAATCATTAGAGTGAAAAATATTTCACCTACCTCATTGTAAAGTCCAAATTTAGGTTTGTGTCAGAGATACCTTTTACTTTAGATTATTACAAACTGTCCTGTAAAATCTCTTGATTTGAATCCTAATGAGTTTTAAAGATCCCAGATATTCAAAGAAGGAGAGCCACAAAAATCAGAAGTGTCAATGAGTTTTTGGGAAGTTTTTTGGGAATCTTGGCACCTCCATTAATTTTAACATGGTGATCCTGAAAATTTCCTTAGGTAGGAAATGGCTTGTACTTGAAATGAATATCCTTGTTTTGGTGGCACTGGTAGAAAATGGCAAACATGGCATCCTGAAAGCTATGGAAGTATAGAGCATTCCCACTGGTGGAATGATTTTCCTTAGTGGAAATAAATCTGATGGCATCTGCCAGAACTGGGACATAAAAGATAACCTCTAGCAGCTGCAGCAGTTTGTTTCTGTGGGAAAATGTGGGCTTTTTTCTCCCCAGGGGTTAATATTGTGCTACAGTTGACATTGCCAGAGTTCTGTTTCCGAAGGGTTACACTGGTAAAGAAGAGAAATGCCTTGTGGTTTACGACAAGATCACAGCTGAAGATTCTGTACACACCATGATTTGTATAGGCCATTTGTGCATAAGCCATAAAAGTGCACTTTTTTAAACCAGGAACATTTGTGAATATATAACAGCACCAAAGACATATGGCCAATAAATAATTCACTGTTATCCATCTTCTTTGCAGATTCCTTATACACGTACCATGTTTTAATGTCTAGTTTGCTCGGAAATGATATTCTTTACGATGCTTCTGATATAAAAATGTTTACTGACTGGCAGCAGAATGGGGAAGCTCTGAGATCAGGCTGCTAAAAAAGGCCGGCTTTGCTCAGATCTCTATCTTATCAGACAGTTCTTCTAAACCAGGGGTGGGAACCTGCGTCCTCAAGGCCAACGTGGCCCCCTAGGTCCTCAAGTGCAGCCCTTGGACTGAATCCAAATCAAAGGGCCACACTTGAGGACCTAGGGAGCCATGTGTGGCCTCAAGGACTCAGGTTCCCCACCCCTGTTCTAACCCATTCCAGTCAGCACCTTGCTGGAAGAAAGCATTCATTCTTCCAACAGGAGCTCACTAAGGGGCTGACCTGGGTGTTGCATCTATGTGGTTGTGCTAACTCATTCTCCTTTTTTTGTCTTTTCAGTTCTATATCTATTTATAGTCCCAAGGACAACCCAAACGCTTTTGATGCTGCTGCGCTCTTCCAATCTGTTGGGAACTTTCTCGGAATCTTTGCCGGATCGTTTGCAATGGGGTCTGCCTATGCTGTCGTCACAGCTCTGATATCCTTTGTGGTTGCCTATTTGGCTTTCTTTTTATTTTGTTTTAACTTATTAAAAAAAAAAAAAGCTCCTAATCCATCGTATGTCAACAAAGATGGCCAATGGGTCATGACTGTGTACTCTAAGAACCAAATGCAATACTGTGTGGTTGGTTGTGGATTTAATAATAATAACTGGCATTTATAGAAAGCATTGAGGTTTACAAAGCACTTTACAAATATCCAATTTGATCCTTACAACAACCTGGGGAGGTAGGTGCTATTATTATTCCCATTTTACAGATGAAGAAACTGAGGCATGACAAGGTTAGTGGACTTGCCCAGGGTCACACAGTGAGTAGATGTCTGAGGAAGGAATTGAGCTCAGGTCTTCCTAACTCTCAATCTAGCCCTCTATCCACCGTACCAGCAATTCTTCCCAATCAAAGATGAAACCAAACATTTTTGCAACAATTTGATCCCAGAAAAACTCCCTGGATAGCCTAAAGCATCCTCTCTGAGGATAATAAGATCATAGACTTCAGTAGGGGTGATCTGGGAGGCTATAGAGTCCCCACACTCACATTTTATAAAAGAGAAAACAGTACAGTGTAGTTGAAATTGAGCTAAACTTCAATTCATAGGATATAAGTTCAAATCCTGGTTTTACTACTTACTTACTTAACCTCTCTGTGCCTCAGTTTCCTTATCTGCAAAATATGGATTTTGGACTAGATAACTTTTAAAATCCTTTCAGCTCTGTATCTGTGATCCTATGACTTGCTCAAGGTCATAGAGGGGAGTATGCTTCACAGTTGGGATTGAATCTAGATCCTCTGACTTCAGGGGTAGCTAGGTGGCACCACAGAGTACAGAGTGCCAGGCCTGGAGTCAGGAAGGCCTGAGTTCAAATCTGGCCTCAGACACATACTAACTGTGTGACCCTGGGCAAGTTACTTTACCCTGTTTGCCTCAGTTTCCTCATCTGTAAAATAAGGTGGAAAAGGAAATGACAAACCACTCCAGTATCTTTGCCAAGAAAACCCCAAATGAGGTCACAAAGAATTGGATATGACTAAATAACAAAAAAAAAAAAAAAAAAATCTGACTCCAGACCCAGTCATCTTTCTCCTGTACCATGTTGTCTCTGTAGAGGGAACCAAGAAAGTTGTTTTTGTTACCAGTTTCAATAACAGGTTGGGTACCAGAAATCAAAGAGTTCAAAGGTTTACTAGGAAGCAAGCATGAATCAGGAAACAATCAATACTCTACTAACCTTTTATATTAATTGAGCTCCTTATCACCTTATTAAGATTATGTGAACTGGTCACTGGAGTTCAGGGTAGTCTCCGATCAGAAGACCCCCATGTGTATATGTGCCATATACTACATGTCAATGTCTCTACTTAGTCTATGGACTATGGAGTGGAATCTAGTGCTACATGTTGAAGCAAATTCAATTGAATTAAGTATTTTTTTTAAAATGTGCTATTATCAGCAGTGTATTAGGTGTATGAAGTAATTACAAGAAGTAGTAATCTGCCCTCAAGGGGAGTGAACTCTTGAAAAATGAGAGAAGACAGACATTCAAAAAGTAATTAGCAAATGAAGTGGCACAGAAAATGATTAAGTGAGAAATAAGTATCACACAAAATAAATGTTAGAAGACTAAAAAGAAAAGAACAATGGAGTAGTCAGAGAAAATTTCCCAAGTGAGATGGGCTTTTAGCTAGTTTCTGAAGGATGGGGAGGATTTTGAAACCAGGAATTCAGGGGCAAAAGGATGGGGGTGGATAGAAGGAAAGTGAAATGAAAGTAGAATGAACTATGCACATTCTGGTGATGGTGAAGGTGCTACCCTGATTGGAGTGAAGGATTGGCAAGCAGGAAGAGAGAAGGTTATAGAGATAGAGTGGGCTGAAATGGCCAGGGCCCTCTGAATGCCAGGCAGAGGCCTCTCACTTTTATTCAATAAGCAATGGAGAGCCATTTGAGCTTTTGATCTAGGGAGCAGGTAGTGAGAACAGGCTTTTAGTAAGTTGATTTCATGATAGATGGATTAGAGGAAGAGTTGTTGTTAACCTGGGGCCCGTGGATATCAGGGAGGGTCCATGAAATTAGAATTTTTAATATTTTGATAACAGTTTAATATAATTGTGTTCCTTTGCAACCCTATGTATTTTATCTTATGCATTTAAAAACCTTATTCTGAGGAATTCATAGGCTTTGCCTGCCCACTAAAGGGATTCATGCCATCCTGGTTGTGAGGAAAGACTGGAAGTGGAAACTAATTAGGTTATTGCAGTAATCCAGGACGAATGGGATAAAAGTCTAGTGACAGGATGAATGAAAAAGTCAGAATGGAAAAGAGAGCTTTTTTGAAGAAATTCACTTTGATGGTAGACTGTAGGTAAATGAAGGAGAGATAAGAATCAAACAACACAGAAGTATTTTGAACCAAGGCAAAAAGAATGAATTTTGGTTAACATGAATAGAATAGAAAAAACAGAGGGGAAAATAGGTTTGAAGACAAGGTTTTGAGTTCAATTTTGAGTTTATTGACCGTGCTACAGAAAATGAATATAGAAAGTAACAGAGATAGAAAATGGAAAGAGATGATTCCTGGAATTCAGTTCTAGAGGGAAAAATTTTAGGAATTCATTCACAAAGATATAAAAAGGGAAGATGTGAGACTGGGCCACTTCATTAAAGGAGGTGGAGGGAGACCCAAGGGGAGTGTATAAGAATAGCTTATATTGATTGAATTACACCAATACTGTTACTTCATTGGTATAGGGTACTCCCTGTGTGGAAACACCTCTCTCAGTACAGATGGCATTTAATTGTATCCAAGTCTTCATGACTCCATTTGGAGTTTTCTTGGCAAAGATACTGGAGTGGTTATTCATTTCCTTCACCAACTCATTTTACTGCTGAGTAAACTGAGGTAAACAAGGTCAAGTGACTTAGCCAAAGTCACACAGCTACTAAGTGTCTGAAGTTAGATTTGAACTCACAAAGATGAGTCTACCTGATGCCAGGTCTGGTTCTCTATCCACTGTGCCACCTAGCTGCCCAGGGAGGGGTTAGAAGGGGAGACCAGGCTATTATAATTTCTTTTTTTAATCAATCATCTTTATTGATAAAGTTATACAGTACACATTCCAAATACACATTTCAAGCTTCTGGATTACAAAAATAATGCATATGTGATGAAAACTTATTACACAAAATGACGCTCTGCAAAACCCTATAATTAAATCTCAAAAAACACAATATATCTATGATGGTCAAGAGGAGATAAATTAAATCACAATTTTATTTACAAAAATACCCATCAAGCATTTTTTTTAATAATAGCTGCCTCAAGATCACCATGTACTAAATCTTAACAGTGTAGCTCATTTTATTTTCTTAAGCTAAATGGGAAAAAATCAAAATTATTTGGAGAAACCTGCCACCAAGTCAAGTACTACTTCTTAATCAAAATAAGATAGAAGATAGTTACCAAACAATTTAAGGAAAAAAATTTCTATTTTTTATTGGAAATCTTCACTAAGGCCTCTGGAATAAAGTTTTATTTTATTTTAAATAAAAAACACCCAATGTTTGGGAAGGTAAATTTGAGTAAACAGTTGTTGCTTTTACTCTTAACAATACGTGAGTCTTCTCACACTAACAAATTCTGCTATAAGAGTATTATTTCAACAGAGAATCTAAATGGAATTTGCACAGGCTATTATAATTTCTTGGAAGCCAAGAGAAAAAAGGTTTTCCTGAAGGAGGAAAGAGGGTGATACCATCAAATTCATTGAGTTCAAGGAGAATGTGGACAGAGAAGAAGCAATTGGATTTGATAAGGTCATTGGTGACTTTCAAATTTAACAAACATTTATGAAGCAACTACTCTATCCAAGGGACTGTGCTAAGGCCTGGAGAGACAGGCAGCATGGGACAGCAGAAAACCTCTGCATTTAAAGTCAGGATGCCAGGGTCAAAGCCTGCCTCTGCCAATTCCCTGTGTGACCTCGGACAAATCACTTCACCTATGTGAGACTCATTTTTGTCATCTATGAAATGACTTTTAAGATCCCTTCCAGCTCCGGTGATCCTAAGGGCAAGAATCAGGGTCAAAGACCAGGAAGGTTTAAAGTGTTTTCTAGTCCCACTGTGGCCTCAACCCAGGCCCTTGGGTCTGGGCCAAAGCTGGGCCAACCTCTGGAGAAGGTCAAAATGGCAGGGCGCCCTTCTGCCTCATGTGCGTCTGCTGATATTCTAAGCAGACTCTGTTCATGCCAGCCAGAATTCTTCTTTTGTAGCATACAAGATGAAGGAGACTGTCTGCCAAGCTCATTCGGGGGCCTCAAAGTCTTTTATCAGCACAAATGCTCACACACACACACACACACACAATACTTGCTTACAAAGGAGTAAAGATGGCTAATTCATGGTCAGCATAACTTCTAAATTTTGTCTTAGCCATAAACTGAAGATAACCCAAATCTTTTCCTTTCCACAAAGAAGTTTGTTTTTTGTTTGTTTGTTTGTTTTGTTTTGTTTTTGCCACTAATTCTCAGCTTTCCGTAAAGGTGCTTTCTAAAACTGTTGTGAAGAAACCCTATCATGTAATTTCCTCATTACAGTGGATAGAGCGCTGAGCCTAGAGCCAGGAGGACTCATCTTCCAGAGTTCAAATGTGTCCTCAGACCCTTACTAGCTGTGTGACTCTGGGCAAGTCACTTTACCCTGTTTGCCTCAGTTTCCTCATCTGTAGAGTGAGCTAGAGAAGGAAATGGCAGACCACTCTAGTATCTTTGCCAAGAAAACCCCGAATGGGGTCATGAAGAGTTGGACACAACTGAAAACAACTGAAACAACTAAACAGCAGTGCTGAAATTTCCTTAAATCATAATGATAACTTCCCTACAGAGATGAAATCATGGACCCATTAAAAAACTGTTCCTCACATTTATATTGCATTTTACAGAGAACAAAGTGTTTTCCTCACCATGCTCTATGAGACTAGTACTAAAAATGTGATTTCCATTTTGGAGTCAAGGGATATTTAGCGGCTCAGAGAGATTTAGTGATTGCCCAGAGTCACAAAGCCAACACACCTGAGGTGGAACTTAAACCAGATCTGATCCTCACCACCTTTATGACCTTGGAGGTCACTTAATTGCTCTTGGCCTCAGTTTCCTCATCTATAAAAGGAGGAGGTTAGGCTAGATGATGCCTAAGGCCCCTGTGTCTCCGTCACATATGTATTAAGGACCTGCTTCCTACGTACCAGACATTGTGCTAGAGACAGAAATGCAAAGGCAACATGATACCAGTCCTCAAAGAGCTTGCAACCCACTAGGATCATGTGACATATTTCTAGAGTAGTGAATACAAACCATGAGCCCCACCCTGTCAGAGGTAGAGTGACCAGACGAGGGCAGGGGTGAGCTAGCAAATCAGGAAGGCACTCTTGAACAAAGTGGCACTGGAATCTTCACAGTATCCGGGGATTCTACGAGGCAGACACGGAGAGATACAACCCAAATATCTGGATAACTGCATTCCAGTAGAATCGCTTTCTTTGTAATCCTGTGTATTTTATTTTGTGCATTGAGAGACATTATTCTGAACAAACGTGACTCTGAAGAAGAGCTATGAGAAATATGAGGCCAACCTCATTCCTTTAGAGGTGGGATCTCTGGGTGTGGAACATTGCACATATCACCCAACTTTTTCAGTGTATTCATTAGCTTTGCTGATTTTTAAAATTCTTTTTTTCTTAAAACAGTATTATTTGTTATATGGGATGACTCTCAGGGAGAGGGAGGGATAGGGAAATTTCAGTGATGTAAAAAAAACAAAAGAAGAATAATTTTTTAAAAGAGTTAAAAAAAAAAAGACATTATTCTAGAAGGGGTCCACAGTCTTCACCAGACTACCCAAAGAATCCAGGACACACAAAAAAGTCAAAGAGATTTAGTGATTGCCCACAGTCACAAAGCCAACACACCGAGATGGAACTTGAAACCACACAGTATAAGTACAGTGGAAGAGTCACAAAACATGTCTTTAAGGCCTGGATCTGATACTCACTGCCTTTATGACCTTGGACAAGTCGCGGAGGTCATTTAATCGTTCTCCACCTCATGTAAAGTCTCCTTACTCTCAATCTGGTCTACTTTTTCAATATTAAAAATCATGATGATAATAATAACCACCATTTACATAATGCCTCAAAGTTTACAAAATGCTTTACTATATAATTTTATTTGATCTTCACAATAGCCCTGTAAGGTAGGTGCTAATTTTAACCCCATTTTAGAGATAAGGAAACTGAGGTAGAGAGAGGTTAAGGGACTTGGCCACACTTACATGACCAGTGGAATTTTTACTTACGTCTCCCTGACTCTAGCACTCTCGTATCTAAACAAATACAACAGGTAGCCTTCCACTGCACTGCTATCTCACCGTGGAATAGCTGTAATGCAAGCCTTCAGAGGTATCATATGCTCTTAGTCATAGCATCACTTCCCATTCATTGGCAGGTTCTGGTCATGTACTCTCTATCTCATTGACAATCTAGAGACTAGAAATTAAATGTCACCCTGGCCAAAAAAATTAAAATGTCGATGACTCCCAGACAAGAGGCACCTTGTCTGAATTGTAGGGGGAAACAACAAAAACAGAACATCTTCCCCATCCTAGTTATTCCAAGAAGGCATTGACAACTTCCCTATTACTGAGTATTATAGTTTCTCCAGACCTCATTTCCCTCCTAAAGAAAAAAGAATCTATTAAAGATCTAACCCTAGGCTGTGCATGATTCTCTCTAGAGCAATGGTACTTCTCAAGCATTGATGGAAGAGTAACCTCACCATCTTCATTTGCCCCTCCTGAGCTCCCTTTTCCCCTGGCCATTTCTCCTGATGAAAATCAGCTCAGAGATAATTTTCAATTTGGGGTTATATTCTTGCCCATGGCTAAACTATTCTTCCCCTTTTTTGTAAGAGAATTTTTTTCTCTAGAACATTTATTCACATTTATTCTCATCAAAGGCTTGCAGGGGGCCTGCTTTTTACAATTCTTTAAGATCCCCAAGTGAGGTACAGTGCACACCAAGAATTCCAAAGCATTTCTGTGTCAATTCCCATCAACAAGCGTTTATTAAGTACACAATGTGTTCCAGGCACTATGCTAGGCACTGATGATACAAAAAAAAAAAATTTAAGTAGTTACCGCACTCGAGAAACATTCATTCTAAAGATGTATAGATCAATAATAGCCGGTTACAATTAAACTTGGTTTAAGCGTAGGGGCAACATAATGGCCCTTACGGTCCATTTTTGCTTATAAAAGTTTATTTTAGGCTAAAAGTTATGAGCTCAGTCACAACTGGTCTGGGCTTCCAGTTAGGAAAATTCTTAATGTCTAGACAGAGTTTGGATTCTCTGCATAACTTAATGTTTATATTTCTCTCTAGTTAACCCAGGCTGGTCTCTTTGTGGTTGAAGCAAAATTCAGTTTACTAGAAACTTTTGAGATTCCAAATAGCCCCATATATTATGGCATCTATGAATAGAAAGGCATCAGAAGAAAGAGCCAAACATTCCTAGGGACTTCCCTCAGCCCAGTTCTTCTGTTCCAAGATGCCTCTAGAGCCAATGGCCTTCCTTGACATTTTCTTTCTCTTCCACAAGACTGAGATGCCATGCTTGCTACAATTTTTTAAACAAATGTGATTCTAACTAGTCTGATCATTTATAAATGTGTCCTGAGGGTTGGCCAAATTTTCTTGGCCTATCCAGACATGGTTCTTATGCAATATCACTACAGTTACAAGGAATTTTTCACTTGTAGTTTAAGGCCTACAAATTGATTACCTGGATATCACATCACTTAGTGTATATAGAGAAGGGTTGAAGAAATAGTCCCACTCTTATATTGATGGGGGCAGTGAAGTAACAACTAGCAGAGGGGTCCAGAAATTCCTCATATAGAAAATAGTGTTTGAGCTGATGTTTGAAGAAATCTAGGGCTTCAAAGAAACAAAGGTCAGGAGGAAGTGCATTCCAGGCATCAGAGGCAGCCTGGGCAAAGCCACAAAGATGGGAGATGTTATACCATATGTGAGAAACAGCGAGTAGATTGAAGCATATGGGAAACAGAGTGATGTATAATACAGCTAGGTCTGATTAGTGAGGATAATGAATATGTGAAGTGGATGCATGTATTCAAATTCTCATTATTTGAAATTATGATTATGTAAAATATGGTAATTGGTTCAAGACTAGTAGAAATATGCAGTACAAATTCAAATAATGTAATGTATTGCATGGGATTCATTATCCACAATAATTGGGACCTAGTTTTATGTCTAGAAAGGAAGATTATAGTCAAGCTATGAAAGACTCTAAGTGCCGGAAGTGTTCATATTTGATTTAATAAGGAATCACTGGAATTCACTTAGACTTCCTAGGGAGAGAAGGTATATGAATAAAATGACTGAGAAACACTTTGCTTCTTCTCTTCATCCAACCTGCCAGTAGGCATTGACAATTGATTTTGAGCCAAAAAGGACCTTAGGTATCACGTGATCAAACTGCCTTATTTTAGAGATAGGGAAACCGAGGCCAACCAAAGAGAAGTGACATGCCCCAAGGTAGCAAATTAAAGAGCTGAGAATCGAACTCAGATCCTCTGCTTTGGTTTCTGAAGCTCTTATCACTCCAATATGGTGTCTATCTGTAGTCCTGGGTCAGATGCATCTGTAAGGTCAATTAGTTGTCATTTTCCTTAACAAATCTTTATCACTTGACCAAATTCACAAAGCTGTGTGAGTTCCCCATGCTAGAGACGGGTCTGTTTTTCCTCCTGTCGTGGAGTGCCTTCTTGTCTGCAGAAGCTGCAGGTCTGACAGGTCAGTACTTCATTTGGCAGAGCCAGGGGGGTGGGGGGACAGAAATTTGTGTGTGTCTTTTCCTTGATAGAGCTGAAGGTGAAATGGAGTTTTCCTTAAAGGAGTCTAAGCTGGCATAGACCTCTACTGTGTGCCCTGGAAAACAAAAACAACCAAAAAAAATCATAATTCATCTGTTCTCTGTAAGACAGCTTAATGGAAAGTCTCCAGAATGCTTTTTCTCCCACTTTCATTACTGGTCAGTGGAGATGTTGAAATCTAAAAATGATCAATTTATAGAGGTGATAGATGACTTTACAAATGAAAGTCTCCACTCAGAGTTTTCATGATAAACATACCAGTTTTTCTTCTTCCATCAACTTAGTAGAGAAGGACACTGGCTTTCCTTTAACTGTCAAAAAGCAATGACTAGTGTCATCATCATTTTTTTTCCTTTTTCTTTATTATAATTTTTGAAATGGCAACCAAGCAGCATGGATCAATTTAACTCTATTATGATTCTACCAACTTTTATTAAATGTCCAATGTGTGAAATGCATTGTGCTAGGTGCCGTACTGTTAGCCACATTTAATTACACAGATATCTGACGTGCAATAGTTAAGAAAGGAGGCAGCTAGATGGCTCAATGGGTAGAGTGTTGGGTCTGCAATCAGAAAGACATTAGGTCAAATCCAGCCTCAGACATTTACTAGCTGTGTGACCCTGAGCAAGTCATTTAATCTTTGTTTGACTTAATCTCCTGGAAAACAAAATGGCCATTTGTCAAGAAAATCCCATAGACACCATAGCCCGTGGGGTCCCAAAGAGATGGACACAACTGAATGACTGAACAACAATAATTAAAAATGACTAGAGCAGTTGCATGTCTACATTACAGGTCTGCACACTGGCTCAAACCTTGTATTTTTAATTCGTTGGTTTTGATGTTCTTCAGCATTAAATAATGGACTGTTAGCTCCAGGCTGCATTGACAGCTCCTTGAAGGCAGGGATGCTGTCATATTTATCTTTCGACTCCCCCCAGCCCTGAACATAGTGCATTGCAAATAACAGTCATATATTAAATATTTGTTGAATGAATTCCTTTGAGAACCATCCAATTTCATTAAATGACTTGGGAGGCCAGATTATCTCTGATACTGATCATTTGTACATGAACAGCTTCAGTCATTGACTGCTTTTCCACACTGGAGAAGAGTTCACTGTGGCCTGAGGCAAAATGGTAACCTTGGAGAAGTTTCTCTTGGGTACTTTCTCACCTCCCTTTCAAGGAACCTGCAGTTCTGTCCTGCTCCCCACCTTCCCTTTGGCATCTGTCTTGAGTTTTCTTTTCTTTGTAGTGTCTTGCTTTCAGTTAGTACTTACAACCCCACCCAAGGGCTATATGAAAGAATTTCTATATGAAAGAGTTAATGGCATCCCAGAATCCCCAAGTCTCTGAGTTGGAAGGAAACTTTAGCAGCTGTATCAACCAACCTCAATGTGAACAAGAATTCTTGTGGGGTATGTAAAAGTGTGTATCCAGTGACCTGAAAGATCCTGTGAAGCATTTCCCCAAGGTCTTAGTTCAGTTGTAAGCTTCAATAGCTTACAACTGCACTAAGAATTTTGGGACACCTTGAATTTTATGGTTGTACTACATAGATGCCAATACAGTCTATATTTCAAGCTTAATCCTCATTTTTTTATTTTCTTTGTTTGTTTGTTTGTTTTACCATTCTGGTGATGGATCGCAACCTCTGCCATGTTCATGTCTACTTTTTTATTCCCCATATGAACATTGTCATCATCTGTCTTTTGGAAGAAGACAAGAATGGTTATGTTATCAAGACCACAGGGCTCATTTTAGATATAAGATAAATCAACGATGGACTTGGACCCATGGCCTTGTTTCCCCTTATAACATATCAACAGGGAAAACACTGATTTTTGAAAAGCTCTAAAAACACTAGTTTGCTTTCTGACACACAGTACCCAGTGGGCTATGCCTTTCTTGAGAGCAGTGTTGCCCTATATAAGCTTCCAGCTCAGGAAAGCTTCAAGTGCTCAATGCCAGCCCTGTTGATTAGGAAAAAGAAAATCTGTAGCTCTCAACATCCTCCTCACTATTAGTAAAAGTATCTCAGTATGTTGTTCTCAGAAAGGGGGCTTTGCCACAATGCTGAAATAATTCTTAAGATCAATGAAAAAGGAAGTTCTCAAAGGGTTCATGAGAGAAATCTCAGTATTGTTCCATGTTCTGAAAAATCAAAAATTCACTTACAAACTGATTGTACCTCTCTGTGTGAATATTGTTAAAGAAACAAAGTAGGCCTTCTGGTTAAAGTAAAAGAAAGACAGGCAGTTAGCTAATTGGCATGGACTCTTCCAATGGTCAGTCTTAGCAGTCAGCATTTAGTGTGGTGGAAAGAGAAATTAATATTTGATACAATATGAAATGAGATAGGGAAATAACTATAGTCAAAGCCTAAGGCCAGGGTTCTTTACCTTTTATTGTGGATCAGGGACCCTTCTAGCAGTCTGGGGAAGCCTATAGACCTCTTCTCAGAATCATGTTTTTAAATACATAAATTTAAATACATAGGACTACAAGGGAAACCAGTTATATTGAAATACAGTTAATATTTTTATTTTCTCAATCAAATATTTTATCAAAATATTTTTTAAAAAACAAGTTCATTGACCCCGGGATAGGAACATATAATTATGAAGTAAGTAGGAATGTAAAGGATATATCCTTATGTCTAGAGAGAACCCCCATCTCTTTTATTCAGGCTTTCATGAAGTAAGCATCTTCAATTACTGCAGTCATAAATTAAGGATTCAAGTTCTTTTAAATATTCAATTTCACTGTAAAAGACTGTGTTATAAATTAAACTATAAAGAAAAAAAAGAGAAAAAATGCCTATCCCAAGTCTGTTACACTTAATAATAATAATAGCAAATACCTTAGCATTTATACAGGGCTTTAAGGTTTGCAAGGTGCATTACAAATATTATTTCATCTGATCCTCACAACAATCCTGGGAGGTAGGTGTTATTATTATCCCCATTTCATAGCTAAAACTGAAGGAGAGATGTTAAATGATTGGCACAGGGTCACACAGCTAGCAAGAGTCTGAGTCTAGTTTTGAACTTGGGACTTCTTGACTCCAAATCCAATATTCTATTCATAATGCCACCTAGGTTCTACTGCCAATTAGTGGACTGTTAACCAGGCACCCTTATTGTTGTTTGTCCATCTTGGGAAGAGGATCATGACATCAGGGAGGTGATGCCATGACATGCAAGTGAATTGGATTTAAGTGAAGGAGGGCTGTGCAAAGTCACCAGCCTCACTTTCACCTCCAGAGCCATCTGGGTCTGGTGGCCAGATAGCAGTCAGGACAATTGGAAACGGCCGAGGATGCAGTGGGAGACCTCGGTCTTTTTAAACTAAGGTCTTTAACAGGTCTCAGTTTGACTGAGGCAACCCCCATTCAGTGATTAAAGCTAGATAAAAAATGAGGCTGAGAATGGCATCATTAGATAGTCAAAAAAACAAACAAACAAACAAACAAAAAAACATCAACCTGGGCTCTGGGTTTCTGGCCAAAACAGAAACAATTGCCATTTACATTTACTCTGAGCCAATCAGGGCCCAAACAATAACCAAGTGGGGCTTGGCTTGGGCGCTATTGTCAGCCCATCAATGAGAGCCAGAGTGATTTGGGGTTAAGGCATGTTCCTTAAGAAAGAAATCTAGCCTGTAAACACCTGAAAGGTTAAGTGACTTGCCCATGGTGTCACACAGCTAAGGGTGGACTTGAATCCAAGTCTTCTAATTCCCAAACTATCCCAATATCCACCCTGTCTCACTACCTCTCTGGAGCACAGCATGTTATGTAGATGTCCACAGTTATCATCTTTCAAGATAATTTCTGGGGCCTCATACAGCTCTACGTTATGATCCCATGATCCAACAAAATTGCTAGTTAACCAGTGAGAGTAGCATGCCTGGGCAAGGAATATATTGTTAACAGGATACTCCTATTTTATAGTGGTACTCTGCTAGTCAACATACCTGACACTTTCATAGTTCCGTCTCCTGATAATAGGAAGGGCTGAAGGAGAGCTATCATAAAATCCAAGAGCCATGGAGGGATAAGGAGTCTTTTAGGACTATAGGAGTCTTTTAGGAATCATGATACGGTCAGGGAACCAGAGACATATTGCACAGGATAAGATAACATTATTTGTCATTCCAGAGCTGAGGTCACCAAAACTGGTGGGAAGATTAAACATTTTCAAATCTCTAAAACCCTGGTTGACAATCAATCATGACAGAGTTGTAGCATTTCTGTACATTTCTCCCTACAAAGCACAAACACAAAGGAGTATATATGCAAAAACTCTTCAGGTATAAAATCCCCAGTTAGCTGTGGTGGTGGGGGGGATTTTTGTAACAGGTTTTTCTGATGAAAGTCTCATTTCTAAGATGTACAGGTAATAAATCAAAGTTTATAACAATAAGAGCTATTCTACAATTGATAAATGGTCAAAGAATATGAACAGGCAGTTTTCAAAGAAAGAAATCCAAACAATCAACAAACATGAAAAAATGCTCCAAATCATTAATACTTTAAGAAAGAAAATGAAAGCTGCTCTGAGATTTCTATTCACACCCATCAAATTGGCAAAGACAATTTAAAAAACTGACAAATGTTTGGGGGACTGATGGAAAACAGGCACAGTAATGATCTAATGGTGAAGCTGTGAATTTATCCAGCCATTCTGGAAAGCAATTTGGAACTATAACCAAAAAGTCAATAAACTGTGAATATCCTTTGACCCAGAAATACTACTTCTAGGTTTCTATACTCAAAGCCATCAAAGAAATAGAAAAATGGATCCATATTTACACAAATATTTATAGCAGCCCTTTTCATTGTAACAAAGTACTGGAAACCAAGGGAGTGCCCATCAATTGGGATATGACTGAATAAATCATAGTATACAAATGTAAGAGAATATTATTATACTATAAAATGACTAAAGCAATGGATCTGGAGAAACATGGGAAGACTTGTATATATTGATGCAAAGTGAAATGGGCAGAATCAAGATAACAACTTATATAATAACAACATTGTAAAGATAAACCACTTTCAAAGACTTAAAAACTCTGATCAATGCAATGACCAATGATAATTCCAAAGAATCAATAATGATAAAGCATACTACCTGCCTTCTGACAGAGAGTAATAGACTCAAGATACTAAGAAAAATAATACATTTTTGGACATTACCAATGTAGATTTTTTTTTTTGCTTAACTATGGATATTTTTAAACATTTTTTTCATTTTTTTTCAATTTAGATGTGAGAAACAGAGAAAATAAGTGCTCATTAATTGAAAATTATTTTTTTAAGTGGTGAATTTTCCTCTCTTTAAAAGGGTTAGCATTCTCTCTGTAAAACAGACAGGAGATTCTGTATCAGAATCTTGTTACCTTTTATTGTCAAACCAGGAACACACAAGAAAACAAGGAAACACTTTTGCTCCAGAACCACTGGCTGATCACCCTTGGCTTTCTCAAATGGGTTATGGGCTGACTCAATGGAGTAGAGAGGCTTGTGTTCTCATAGTTATTGGAAATAGCTGTTCTCTCCTTGATCTACAGATAAATTGTCCTACCTTCCTGATTGTGGGAATTGTCTGAGTCAGTGCTGTTCCTATCATTTGGTAAATTCCACCATCTTACTCTCACTGGTTGGCATCAAAATTCTCAAGTCTCAGTATTACTTTCAGCACCCCTGACGACAACTTTATGTGACAAAGTGTTGGCCCCAAACTTCTGTCTCTCTACAACAGTGATGTCAAACTCAAAAGGAAATGAGGGCCACTAATCTGTGGCAGCATGTTGACTTAAAGAACCACATGTTAATATTATCTATTTTTATCATATTTGTATTTATTTTGTTAAATATTTCCCAATTACATTTTAACCTGGTTCAGGGTATACTCAGGAATTTTATGCCAAAGGGAAGATGGGGAAAGAAAGAAAGAGAGAAACAAAGAGAGAGAGAGAGAGAGAGAGAGAAAGAGAGAGAAAGAAAGAAAGAAAGAAAGAAAGAAAGAAAGAAAGAAAGAAAGAAAGAAAGAAAGAAAGAAAGAAAGAAAAAGAAAGAAAAGAAAAGTAAATACAGATCCCACTTGAGCCATATAGCCATAATGAGGGCAATCAGAATTTCTATGGAAAGATGTTGTACTAACATTCTTCATCTCCCTTTCATGTATTGTCTTCACCCATGAGAATGTAAGCTGCTTGAAAGTAGGAACTGTCTTGTTTTTGTTTTTGTTTTGTTTTATATTCAGCTCTTAACATGGTTCCTGGGACATAATAAGCATTTCATAAATGATAAGTCTTTTTTTTTCTTTTTCTTCCTTCTTTCTTTCTTTCCTTGCTTCCTTCCTTTTTCTTTCTTTCCTCCTTTCCTTCATTTTTTCCCTATTTCTACTATTTTTCCTTTCTCTGTTTTTTAAGATGGTAATACAATGTCTTGAATGCATGCTTTGATGATAATCAGTTTCCCCTAAACTATTTAGCTGCTTTGTTTCAAATAGTTCCCAGTAAGAGAAGGCACAGGGAGCAATATGTGATAGACAATGAATGGTTCAGACTGGCCGCAGTCTCAATAGCCATATGGGAACTATTTCATTTTCCTGCAAAAAGATACTGAAGATCAGAATGATTTAGAAGGGGGTAGGAGTCCTGAAATACTTTCTCACATGTGTCTCCTCACTGGGAGTATTTGGGATTCCAGAAGGTTTAGGAATATGAGAGTTATAGATGAGAAGTTCATAATCAAGGGGCAGGAATGCTTGGTGGATTCCAGGAACCTGTAGGTCCTTTGCTACCAGAGGAGCCATCCACATCAGAATGACTCCACTGATTCCATCAATACCACCAACTGGCCTGTCGTGTACACACCAAGAACTCCTTTCTAACTAATCCGGTGATTTTCCGTCTTCGCACGACAATCACAGAGTCATTCTGGCATGGTCACGTGGTATTTTGTGTGGTTCACAGAGTAGATAAGAATGTTATCAATGTAAATGGATACATATACATCAGTCCAACAGGTCAAGAGAGACTGTATCTGTAACTAATGTAAAGGGAAAGGTACATTACAGATTCCAAATGGCAAGCCAACATATTCATACTGTCCAAACCAAGTACCAGATGGGACTTTCTATTTGCTCACTTGGCAAATTTATCGTATGCCTGTTTTGGGCCCCTTTTTCATAACCCTGAATGATCCAAAAAAGTCTCGGATCAATGGAAGGGGGAGTCCAATCACAGATGGAGTGCTAACTAGTCAAGAGATCCATGGCTTTAAATTGTCCCTGACCACAAACTTCCAGAATGATTATGTGTGACGTCTCACGAGTTCTGTAGCTGTGACACATTTTGCCATACTTTTTTTTTTCTCACTAAGAACTCTCTAGCCCCATGGATGGTACATATTATAATACAAGATGTTGATATGGGTTTCATTCTTTATACTTATATCCCACCATCTAGCACAGGGCCTGGCACATAATAGGTGTTTAAAAAATGCTTGTTGATTAATATCATTCGACCCTCAAAAAATAACATGATAGCAAAGGTATTATTATCCTCACTTTGAAAATGAAGGAATTGAATCAAAAAGAGAGTCAGTGACTTACCCAAGGTCTCACAGCTACTAAGTTTCAGGGGCAGGATTTGAACTTCACTCTTCCTCACTTCAAGTTTATTACTCTATCCACAATACCACAGAAGATAAACCTCCTCTAGAGATCTGTGGCCAAGAATTCCTTAAGGACCTGGGTTTTTAGACCTATTGGTCAGAATCAAGATAAGGTAGAATTGAAATATACAATACCAACTTTTATCTTTCCAATGAAATGGAGGACCTCTAGACCTTACCATCTGGCCTGCCTCCATGCCATTTAGACTCCTGAGTTCTGTCATAGGTCATACTAGTACACCCTGAGAACTGCTAGGGCTTTCACCAACCTCTCTACTTCACCCTTAAGACTTCTGGGCATTTCCCCAGAAGCTGGACTCTCTTTTATGTGTTGTCTCCTCTGATTAGAGTGTGAGCTTCTAGAGAGCAGGGCTTGTCTCACTTTTCCTGTTGTCATTTTCTCTCTCTCTCTATCTCTCCTTCTCTTTTTTTTTCTGGAGAAAATCAGGGTTAAGTGACTTGCCCAAGGTCACATGGCTAATAAGTGTCTGAGACCAGATCTGAACTCAGGTCCTCCTGACTCCATGGCTGGTTCTCTATCTACTGCTCCACCTAGCTGGCCCTCTTGTTAGTATTCTCAAAGCTTAGCACAGTGCCTGACACATAGTAAGGACTAAATAAATGCTTTTTATTCGTTAATTCATACATCCATACAAAGTTGATTATACAGTCGTGCTCAGTGTAGAAAGTTTCATCATTACATACTAGTGAAATGCTATTAGTAATTAAGGCTATCTGACTAATGTGTGATTCAAAGGTATGATTTGACACACCAAATGTACTCATTTAAACAGAAAGCTAACTTGCAGTTATTCCTACTGACCTGCAGGCCATGGAGGGACAGCAATTCCAACACCATTCACAAAGGAGGGTGGATAGGTAATAAGGCAGAGGAATTAGGCATTTTTATAGCTATCTACTTGTGTCTCTAGTAGGTCCATCTACCGAGTGTCTAGGCCTAAGCAAAGAAGGTGATTATTGATCATTTTTAATGTATACAAGTCCCATAGTTTTGATTGCCAGAGTCACACAACCTCTAATTACAGAAATGCCCAAGAGAATAGGAAAGGATATTTTCAAAGATGTAGCTACCACTGACCTTATGATATAAAGTCACCATCATCCAAATTCCTTGACATTTGCTTTATTTAAGACCTTAGCTCCCAGTTCAGCCCAGTGTATAAGAACTGCCTAGTGATGCATACAACACAGAGAAATATAAAAAATACAGATATAGCTAGAAAATCAACCAGTAAACACCAAGCTGTACCTCACCCTGAAGTGTGCTCATCTGACTTGATGGTCTCACTTGACTCACCCTCTCCCTCTAACACACTCAAGCTATAAAGCATAACATAATGACCAATTCAAACATGTTGCCAGAGGTTCAAGGTCTCTCTCCTGGTGTTACCAGCCTCAGAGTAGGCAAGGGGCAGGTATCCTCCTCAGAGATACTGGTCCCATTTATCTCCTATTCCTACAATACAACAGCCCTTCCCCTAGGGAAGGCATGCATATTTCAGCTGGGCACTCTTTCCTTCTGGGCTAATTCTAGTTTTAAAAAATTCTATCAGCCCCCTGGTGCACCGATGCCAACAAGACTAGACAATCAGGGAACTTGAGCTCCCCTGGCAAGAATAAATACTCAGGCAGCTCAACCCCTGGTGGGAAGAGGAGAATAATAAACTGTATCTATTAAAAATGTTTTTAAATTTTTATGGATCAGTGTTATTTCTGGGTAATTCTGGACCACAGTTCTATCTGTGATAATGGACTGGTTCCAATACAGTTTATTTGTAGAATTCTCAGGGATAAAATGAGGCCTATATTGTTAGTTTATGAGCTTTGGACTTAAAGTCAGGAAGTCTTGAGCTCAAATATAGCCTTGGACACTTACTAGCTGGATGACCTTGGGCAAGTCACGTAACTACTGTCAGCCTCAATTTCCTCATCTGTAAAATAGAAATAATGACAGCACCCACCAAACAGGATCAAATTATATAACATATAAAACATTTTTTAAAACTTTAATGTACTATGTAAATGTTAGCTATTATTTCTGTCTACCTTTGTCCTAAGAGGGGAGGGAAAGGAAGGGAGTAAGCATTTGTATAGCACTTATCATGTTCCAGGCACTATGCTAAGTGTTTTATAATTATTATCTTATTTGATCCTTACTACAACCCTTGGAGGTAGGTGCTATTATTATCCTCATTTTACAGATGAGGAAACTGATACAAACAGAGGTTAAGTGACTTGCCCAGGGCCACACAGCTAGTATGTGTCTGAGGCAGCACTTGAACTCGGGTCTTCTTTATTCTCTTATCCATTATATCACTTTGCCTTAGCAATAACTATACATATATATGTTATATATATATATTATATATATATATTATATATATATACATGCACACACATACATATATGTGTGTGTTTATCATTTTTTCCCTCAATTTGTTTTCATATGCCATCTGATTTTTACTGTCTATACCATTACAGCATAGACACAGGATTTCAAGAGGCCTAATTCCAGACTCTGACAAAGCCCTGAATAGCCCATCATTTATGAAGTCATTCTTTAGGCAGATTACCCTGTGTGTGGTTAGTTGATGTGCCGTAGGTCTCTGCCCAGTAGGAAGAAGGCACTACAGGCTGTCTTCGCCTACTTTTGCCCAAGTTCCACTGTCCTAGATCCCATCTAGTAGCCCCAACAGTAGCAGGAGTTATAGGGAGTCCTTCACATCCCCATTTCTGTGGAAGGTGATCCACTCTACTCCACACCTTTGGCCCACTCCCTCATCAGGCAGCCCTTCCACCACCACTCCCCACTACTAGAAGGACGTAACTACTCACACCGCTTGGAGGATCATGGAGTCACCAGCCACAGTCCTTCTTGCAGGATGGAAATCTAATAGGTCTTACCATCCCCCTGCCACTATACTTTCTGGCCCCCTGGGAATTACCATCCCTCCTACCACTACCCCTACCAAGCATTGGTATCTGTTGGTAACTGTTGGTATTTGTCCCACCCATGCACCCTACAAATCCCTGGGCTTCACCATTCACTTTGAGGCTGTGGCCTTTGGGCCTTTCCATCCACCCTTAGATTGAGCCTTCCAACATACAAAGTCTCCCAGTTAGAGCATGAATTTCTTGAGACAAGGTACAGTCCTGTTTTCCTTCCCACTCCTTAGCACAGTAAAGACTCTCTCTCTTTCTTCCTTCCTTTTCTCTTCTTTTTCTTTCTTCTTTCCTTCCTTCCTTTCTTTTTCTTCCTTCATTTCTTTTTTCTCTTCCTTCTTCCTTTCTTCTTCCTTTCCTTCCTTTCTTCCTATCTTCCTTTCTTCCTTTCTTTCTTCTTTCTTCCTTTTCGCTTCCTTCTTTCTTTCCTACTTTCCTTCCTTCCTTTCTTTCTTCTTTCTTTCTTTTTCATTCTTTCTCTTTCTTTCTTTCTCTCTCTTTCTTTCTTCCTTCCTTTCTTTTTCTTTCTTCCTTTCTTTTTTCTCTTCCTTCTTCCTTTCTTCCTTCTTTCCTTCTTTTCTTTCTTCTTTCTTCCTTTTCTCTTCCTTCTTTCTTTCCTACTTTCCTTCCTACCTTCCTTCCTTCCTTCCTTCCTTCCTTCCTTCCTTCCTTCCTTTCTTTCTTTCTTTCTTTCTTTTTCTTTCTTTCTTCCTTCCTTCTTTTCTTTCTTTTTCTTTCTGTTTTTCACTCTATCATAACCAAACATCTCAAATGCTTTCAGACATAGATAATTCTTATTAGTAGTTCTATTACCCAAATGTATATGTTTTGTCACAATACTTCTCTATATATGAAAGATGAAGTGTCCTTAGCACTGTCAGATATACTTTCAGCTATAGAATTAAAATTAGAATCTTGTTCAGTCCTGTATTCTCTTCAGGCAGTAAATAATCTCTCAGGTCACCACAACCCCATAACCACCAGTTGTTTTCCTAACACATCTGCATAAAAGGAGTTCATTGGTGACTAGGAATTTCATGCATTTGACAGCTTTTGTTTGGCAGTATTGATGTCTCCAAGGCTTCTTTGTAATGAACTTATCCTGAATAGCTTTACCCACTTCTGAATGCTGCTGTTTGCCCAGCTCACCCCCTCCTGCAGCACATTGCAATTGTTTGTGGTTGTATTTCTGATGAGCAAAGCTCTTCATGTGCCTTTGTATTTTTTCCATGCTGTTTTTCAGTTTTCAAACTACTAATCAATAATAAGGGTTTCCCAGGCAAGATGCTACTGTAGAAAGAGAACCCCTAGTCCTGGTTCTGCCTCCGAGGGGGGGGGTCTGATAAATGTTTAATAACTGGTTTTCCAAATACCAATCTATCTATCCATCCATCCATCCATCCATCCATCCATCCATCCATCCATCCACCCATCCATCCATTCATCCATTCATCTATCTATCCATCCATCCATCCACCCATTCATCCATCTATTTATCTGTCTATCCATCCATCCATCTATCTATCTATCCATGCAACATGCTTTAGAATTTAATTCATATAATAAGCATTTTCTCCATCATTTTCAGAAGTCTAAATAATCAACAAAACAATAAATCAATCCCTGATTCGTACCTTGCTGGTTTCTGAAGTGTGAATGCTCACACTGAAAATTTAACAATTGATTCTCCAATGTGCTCAAGCTGACTTTGGCACACTTCTGCTGCCACCTATTCCCAGTGTCACCCAAGCTTGGAGCATCTCTGGGCTTCAGTTTCTTCTACCACCCCACCAACCCACCCCCATCTAAAGCAGAGGGATTGGGAAGGTAGCCTTCAGGGTCTGTTCAAGCTCTAAAATCATGATCCTATAATCCACCTTCAGTCAATCAACCAATCAACAAGCATGCTTACTATTTGCTGGGCATCAAGTATACAGAGGGGAAAAAAATGAAGAGCACCTGACTGTGCTCAAGGACTTCATGTAATATCAATGAAATATTTCCCATCAAGGTGGTGTTCAATCCCAGCTACCCAGAGAAAGCAGGCTTTCTCCTCCTGATACAGAGGTGAGGTGCTGAGGGATAAAATGAGATACAATTTTGGACGTGGACAATGTAGGAATTTGTCTGGCTCCAACATGCAAGTTTGCTATGGAGGTTTTATTTTTATTCTTTCTCCCATTGGGAGAGAGAAAATAAATGCTTTTTATTTGAAAAGAAAGTTCAAAACAAAAACAGAAAAAGAATTCCACAGGTTTAACAGAAAACCATTCCAAGGGACACACAGGTGCCCATCATATGAATAATTATTGGATATTACTTTTGTTCTCTGACCTTAGATCTGCAGAATTTGGTGCAATACAGTATTTTGTCATAAGGGTCTTAAGGTAGAATTCACATGGTTCTTCAAAGTTTGCAAAGTACTTTACAAATATTATCTCATTATATTCTGACAATAGGAATAGAAGACAGGTACTATTATTATCCCAATTTTATGGATGGGGAAATTGAGGCAGACAGAGGTTAAGTAACTTGTCCAAGGTCAACAGGGAATTTCTGAGCTTAGATTTGAACTCAGATCTTCCCAGCTCCAGGTCCAGTACTCTATCCACTGCACCACCTAGCAGCCTATATATATCAAAAAATAAAGTGAACTTATAATTGGGAGACCTGGGTTCATATGTCTGATCCTATCCTTGCTCTCTGTGTGATTGAAATAAGTACTGACACCTTTCTGAGCCCTCTTTTCCTCATCTGTAGAATGAAGGGTTTGTGCTAAATAGACCCTGGCTAGGCAACAATGGTTTTCTTGGAGAAGTATAACAACCAGTTAAAATAGTTGCTTCTAAAGCATTCCAAATACAAAGGACTTAAATTCTAATGGTGAAAACTCATCACACCACAACAGGTGGTGTGTGCAATACCCAACCATCACATCACATGGAGGACATCTACTCCATCTACTATCTAAGTGTGGTACCAGAAAAAGAGTTCTGAATTTGCTGTCAGAGGACCTGGGTTTGAGTCCCCATTCTGCTGCTTACTACAGGTGTGACCTTGGGCAAGTCACTTCCCCTCAGGGGGTTGAAGTAAATGATTTCTAGGGTCCTTTCCAATTCTAAAACTATGATTCTGTGAAGTCCTGTTAAATAAGATTACATAATCTTGTCCATCAGAAACTATTAACAAGGCAGCAAGACTCAAGTAGGTTAAAGATTAGAATTCTTTTCATCCAGAGATCTTTACTAGCAGTGGCCAATAGAGTATGTGGCAGGCTGGATCCCAGAGTATAAATAGGGCGCCATCACTGCCCTCACTTTGCATCCTATAGTTCCATTCATGCCTGATTAAAATTCACAATAGCTATTTGGATCTTGCATTCTTCTTCTTCTTCTTCTTCTTCTTCTTCTTCTTCTTCTTCTTCTCCTTCTACTTTTCTCCTCCTCCTCCTTCTTCTCCTTCTCCCTTTCTTCCTCCTTCTTCTTCTCTTTCTACTTTTTTGACATGAACCACTTTCTAATTTGTACTTATGCAATTACTTTTTTTAAAAATAAAGGTGAAAAACCTTTATATTTTTTCCCCATTTTAATTTTATTTTGTTAGATTCAACCTACTTTTCCAGCCTATTGGACCCCCCTTTTTTTTTTTTGCAGTTGGGGTTAAGTGACTTGCCCAGGGTCACACAGCTAGTAAGTATCAAGTGTTTGGTCTGAGGCCAGATTTGAACTCGGGTCCTCCTCACTTCAGGGCTGGTGCTCTATCCACTGCACCACCTAGCTTCCCCATATTGGACCCTTTTTTGATCCTCATTCTTTCATCTCTTCCAGTCTTATGTCATTAGTATATTTGATAAGGCTGTTATCTATGCCTTTCTTCCTTTTTTCCTTTCTTTCTTCCTTCCTATCTTTGTTTTCTTTCTTTTTTCCTTCCTTTTTTCTTTCCTTCTTCCTTTTCTCTTCTTTCTTTCTTTCTTCCTGCTTTCTTCTTCCTATCTTCCTTCCTTCTTTTCTTTTTTCTTTCTTTATTTCTTTTCTCTTCCTTGTTTCTTTCCTTCCTTCTTTCCTTACTTCCTTCCTTCCTTCTATTTCTCACTCTAGCTCAACCAAGTATCTCAACTGCTTTAAGATATAGAGAGAATTGGATGGAGGACACAACCCTGCAGCATTCCACCAGAAACTTCTCTCTATATCTGCATCACTGTGTTAATCATTGAGTCCCACCAGTCAATCAGCATTAAATAGATCTAATCATACTGTGATATGAGTTTCATGTCTCTATCTTGTCTCTAAGGTTATCAGGATAGATTTTGTCAATAGTGATCAAATAGGCTTTTGGAGTTGGAAAGGACCTTGCAAATCATAGGAAACTGAGCCTTAATGCTATTAAGTGACCTTCACAAGGACATTTAAGTAATAAATGGCAGAATGGGAATTGGAACCCAACTCTTTTAACTTCTAAGCCAATGTTCCTGCTACCACAATGTTTATGACATTTTCTCTGGTCAAGGAACTACTTTCCCCTACCTAAACCTCACCCTCACCCCCAAAAAGGAGAAGAGGCTAGCCTTTCCTCTCTTCTTATTGATAAACCTATTCTAACCCATAGACAGTGATTTTCTGGTAAAGATTTAACAGTTGGTTCTTTGGGGCAAGGAGGAATATATGCGCAAAATATTTTTAAGTTTAATTTTCATTATTAACATTTTCTCCATCACTTTCTTAAGTCTAGATAACCACCAAAAGAACAGTAACAAAAAGCAAGCCCTGATTTGTAGCTTTTTCTAATATCTGAGGTATGAATGCTCACACTAAAAATTTAACAATCAGCTCTCTTCAGTTAGTTTGAACTGTCTCCAGCACTTCTCTACCCAGAGTGATCACAGTGCTAAGCCATTGCTTTAGTAATTTCTTCTAGAGTTTTACTAGACAAGGAGGCATTGGGAAGAAAACCCTGATTCTCAAAGTCTGAGGACCTGGGTTTAACTGCTTCTGATTCTTATCTGGGCAACCTTAAGCAAGTCACAAACCTCCCTGGGAATCAGTTTCTTCATATGTAAATGGAAGAAGGTGCGCTGTGTGGCCCCTGACATCCCTTGTCTGTGACTCTCTCTCTCAACCCCATTGGTCTGTAGTTTGAGTCTCAAACTTTTTCCCCTTTCTCAAAAATTGAGACATTTGCTCTTTTCTCCCATTCACCATAATTTCTCAAAAATCATCAAAAGCATTTTAGTAATCCCATTTGCCAGTCCTTTACTTAGGGATGGCATTTTCTAAGCCATTGAATTCATTTAGGGAAGTTGGGCTGCATTTGAAATGTCCCCCTTCATCTTAGGTTTTGATCCCCAATTAAGATCAAACTAACCCAAATGCATCTGGGATCTCACTGATGTGGGCATTCCTTCGAATGATGCACCCCATCTGTGCCAGTTCTTTCTATGAGATTTTCATCCATAATTTTGCCATAGATGGTCCACCCCTTGTGCTAAGTGCCTCCTCTTTTTCTTGCATCATTGTGAGGGTACCAAGGGAGGTTTAGATTGTCTCTTTATCATATCCTTTTAAAATCCAAGTTGTAAATGAATTGAAACTGGAATTAGTTGATGAACTTCCTATGTAGACACATCAATCTCTTTAGATTACTCCTTTTATTCCCCACCAGAAGAAATAATGAGAAATGAAAGGAATACATTGTACTCTTCCAATCTGTATTACATTTGATTTATATTTACCCACATATAGGAAAAATGAGAAATATACATGATGTTATTAGGTCATTACCAACTGAGAGGCTTCATGGAGGATGTTGGTTTTGTTCTAGGCCTTTAAGGATGAGTGGAATATTAATAAGCAGAGATGAGGAAAGGAGTATTCCAATCTTAGGATATGATTTTAACAAATGGAAGGAGGCAGGAGAATGAACAGTGTGTATGAGGGAACCACAAGTAGTCCATCTACCTTAGCAAGAGCTTTGTGTAGAAAAAGGGGAGGAAAGAATACAACACAAGATTGGAGCTGTAGATTGGAGCCAGATTCTCATCAAGTTATTTCATTGACTTCACTTTTCTCCAATGATGGTAAATAAGGTTATCCTGTGGTATTTAGGAAAATAAAGGCCAAACTACTAGATTTTGATGATCCAGGCCATGAAAATACTTTATGCCTGTCTGTAACTTTAAGAAGCAGTATCTCACAGTATTTCATTCTGGTATTAGCTACAGTATAGTCAAGAGTGGTACTAGGGAACTCTAGTATCTCCATACAAATTGTGCCCACAGAATAAGGACAGTGTCTTGTTTCTGTTCAATACCACACTTAACTTGTTGCGAATTAATAGAACTAACAATTGTAATTTTAATAAGTACTTGACCTTCTAGAAAGAAAGTTAAAAAAGGAATATAAAAACTTATTTGGATTTTTTTAGGCTACACTTGTATGCTTTTATGGCAGGAACTGATCAAGAATTATTCATTTTGTGAATATTATCTTTCTAATGCTTGCTCATATCTGTAAGTCCTTGTTTTATTAACCCTATAAACCAAGGTTTTTAATGTTATGATCTCCGAGAGCAACTAGAATTGTGAGTTCAGTCTGCATCCGGTTATTTTCCTTCCTTTCCTGTTCCATATCTCATAATGGTACATCACCCAGATGAGCTGTGACACGCTAGAAATTTAGAGGAGGTGAATGTCAGTGTGGCCCTTGAGAGTGGAAAGGCCCAGCTTCTCCCTCAACATCAGTCCATGACTTCATCCCAAGAAATAAGATTCATGCCACAACAGAGTGCCTATCTCTGGAAATTTGTGTTATCTCTCATCACCACACCCCTTCCTGCTCCTCTAGCCAGGGTCCCAGGAAATACCAAGAAACTTGAATGTCTCATGATAATCCCTGCCCTTATAGAATTTACAGTGGAATTAGGGAGGGAAAACTATTCGAGAACAATTAAATAAACAAGTAAAATTTGATAGCACTGGCAACAAGGGATACAAAAGTACAAATAAAGGAGAGGTTAGTGTGTAATGAAGGGCCTGGAAAAGAGTTCCTAAAGGAGGTGGAGCTCAGCTTGGCTTTAAAGGATGGGGGGGATTTGGGCAAGTCATTCAAGACAGGACAACAGAATGAACAATGGTGAGGAGGTGAGAATGAGCATGATTGTTTAAAGTAAACTATATCTTCAGAGTCATGCAATTAACTGAAAGATGTAAAGAATATAAAATTCCAGGTGTTTATTGTTTGTTGATGAGATTATTGATGCCTTGAAGTCTGTCTGTGGTAGTAATATGGATACGAGAAAGAGAGATTAATGGCACAAAGGGTCCTAGAGGACCCCTAGAGGTAGGCAAGAACATTTCACAGATTAGCCATAGAAAGGGAGAATCTATATGCACGTGGGGAGTCAGGAGTGCCCATTACACCTAACATTTTCTCTTTTGCCACCTCTCTCATAGACAGATAGTATTGTGTAGTAGATAGAAAGCTGGCCTAGAAGCCATGTAGAGTAGGGTAATTTTGCACTTATGCATGACTCTGGATTGGTGGTGAGAATGCTGAGGATCACTTGATGCACAAAATACATGTGCATGTTAGAGTTCGTTTAGGATCTATTCCAGACATATGGAGAGAGAGAAAGACTTTGGAAGCCACAGGCATATTGAGAAGCCAACTTCTTGTTCATATCTGCAGCTTCCAAAGTCTTTCTCTCTCTCCACATATCAGAAGTTGGTCTCAAAGAGAATCTGGTACATGTTTCCTCTTGAAGAAGATAATGTCTCCTCTTTAAAAAACTCATACTTTAACTCTGCCCCATGTAAAACTACCCCAGTCTTCACTGGAAACCTATGTGATCCTGAGCGTATTATTTACTCCTCAGTGCTCTAGAGTATAGACAACTTTCCAAGACTATATAGTTGAAAAGAAGGTGTTAACCTAAATTGGGGTAGGGACTTCCCTCATTTGGGAGTCCCTTGGATCAATGAAATCACAGGTATAATCCCAATATCTATCCAAGTCTATCATTTCTGGCTTGGATATTATTTAAAATTCAATTTTATTTTATTTTCGGATCCAAATTCTCTCCTTCCCAGCTATTGTTGTTCCCCACTCCTCTACTGAGAAAGAGAGAAAAGCAAAACCTGTTACAAACGTATGCGGTCAAGCAAAACAGATTCCCACATTGGCTGTGTTCCAAAAGAATTAAATGAATAATCAATTAAAAATAAACGAATGTGTGCATGTATTAGATAGATAGACAAATAGATAATGTCGTTCATCCTTCCTTTTCAACGAGGACCAATGATGTCTTGACTTGCACGTGAATTGCATTTAAGTGAGGCAGAGTTGTGCAAAGTGGTCAGCCTCACTCTCTCTTCCTAACCTGAGTCGTCAAAGTGCAGTGGCAGAACAAAAGTCAGGACCACTGGTGATGGCCTGGGATGCAGTGGATGACCTTGGTATTTTTGATGTCTGACCAAGCCCTAAGTGTTTCACAGTACCTACTCCAGCACCTTCATGGCTGTTGGAACAAATTGTTCTTATCTGCTCATTCCACCAGGGGAAGTCTTTATATGCTTGGGGTAGACAGCCATGTAACTCACTGATGAGTTTGAGGCCTGTCAGTTATCTTCAACCTAGTTTAGGCTGTCTACCAAAATGGTTTATCAGAGTGTGGCCGCTGGGCATGCTACATCTTCTCGGAGCCACAGGTAAGAGTTCAGTGCTAGAAAGGAGCCCTGAAACAGGTTCAGCCAGCCCTCATATCAGAGGTGCTAGTCCTCCTGAACACTGAGAGAGAGAGAGAGAGACAGAGAGAGACAGAAAGAGGTAATCCTCAATCTGTACTATCCTGAAGTATGTAGCATGCTTCATCATGAGTCCTCTGGAATTGTGACTAGTAAAGAGAAGCAACTTTGAAAGACTTAGGAACTCTGATCAGAGTCTCCAAATTTGCTTGTCTTTACAGTATCATTGTTAATATATAAAGTATTCTCCTGGTTCTGCTTACGTCACTTTGCCTTAGTTCATACAAGTCTTCCCTGGTTTCTCTAAAACCACCTCCTTTATAATTTCTTACAGTGCAGTAACATTCCATCTATATACCATAACTGGTTCAGACATTCCCTAATTGATTGGCAACCTCTTTCCAGTTTACAGTTCTTGGCCACCACAAAAAGAGCTGCCATGAATATATTTGTACATATGGGTCTTTTCCTTCTTTCTTTGGTCTCTTTAGGGTATAGATCTAGTAGCAGTATTGTTGAATCAAAGAGTATGCACATTTTAATAGCTTTAGAGGTATAGTTCTAAATTGCTTTCCAGAATGGTTAGACTAGTTCACAACTCAACCAACATTGCCTTGATGTACCCGTTTTCCCGCAGCCTCCAGCACTTGTCATTTTCCATTTTTGTCAACTTTGCCAATCTGATGAGAATGAGGTGGTACCTCAGAATTGTTTTAATTTCCATTTCTCTAATTATTAGATATTTAGAATGTTTTATATGACTATTGATAGCTTGGATTTCTTCCTCTGAAAACTGACTATTCCTATCCCTTGACCACTGATCAATTGGAGAAAAGATGAAGAATAATGAAAGTATCTTTTTGTTCTAACCCTCCATTTTCCCGCTTGTTAAGGTGAAACGTAATGATACAAATGCGAGATGGCGAAGGCTTGGGCTATATCATGACACTGTCAGTGGAGAAGAAAGGACAAACCTACACAACATTCCAAAGGAAGATAGAATGACACTTTGTGGCAGATTGGACAGGAGGCTGTTGAAGGGAAGGGAAGCATCAGAGATGAGTCTCAGGTCTTTGCCTAGGATACTTGTGCCCATCTTATTCCAGGTGCATGTTGATATTCTGATGAAAAGAATCAAGCTTTGCAAGACAGTTTGCACAGTATTAGTTATCACTTTCAAAGCAGCTTCTGAGATAGATTCATTATAGACACTTCAGTGTGTGGGGCTTGCTAATTACCATATCTTCTACTTTTGCTTCCAGTTGTTGTTAATTTGATGATGATCATTTGATTTATTTTGATCATCTTTTACTTCAAGGGCCAAATTTGCAGCCAGCCTCATCCCAGCCTCTTGGAAGTTGCACCTGCAAAAATGTTTAGTAGTCACATGCAAAAACCAGGGGTAGTGGAAACAAGGAGCTTTTAAGCATGCAAATGAAGGCTGATATTTCCACTATCCAGAAAGTGTGGTTTTTGCTAACAAAAATTTTCCATGTGCTCTAGGAAACCTTCCTGAGGAACCTGGCCAGAAAATGCATTCTGGGTTTAAACCTGGAAGGGGTGTTCTAGACCATCTAGCCCAACCAAGTCTCTCCCCTCTTTTTTTTTTTAACATGTGAAGAAACTGAGACCCATAGAGGTTGTGATTTGCCCAAGGTCAAAGTGGCGAATAAGTGGTAAATAGCCAAGTCCTCTAGTTTCAAGTTCAAGATTCTTTCTTCTATGTCATAAATTCTTCATCTGGAGCAGCTTTCCGCCCCTTCCCGTTCAATCTATATTTTAAAAAGTAAAATCAGCCCCGTATCCCTCTGTCTCCTACTTACTTAATTAAGTGTGAAGTGAGGTTTAAGGCTTACTTAATCCAAAAGCATGTCTATGGAGTGAGGGGCTTTGGATCGGAATGGAATACACACACACACACACACACAAAAAGGATTGGTGTGGAGGAAGCCATCCTAACAAAAATTAACCTATTACCCTTGTCTTGAAAAGCTACTGGAAGTCCTTAATGGATGCCTCAATTTTCTCAATCAGTCAGGTAAAAATTATGCTATTTTCTAATGGGAAGACATAACTTCAAGGATCTGTGATTATTGTTATTTGGTCTAGACCTAAAGCGGTGGTTCTCAAACTTTCTGGCCACAAGACCCCCTATACTCTTAAAAATTATTGTGGGTCCCAAAGAACTTTTCTTTAAATGAATTATATCTATTAACATTTTATCATGTTAGAAATTAATGGGGTATGCATTCATTCTGCTGTGATAATTTTGCATAATTAATATGCATTCAATCTGCTATGATAGGTTGTTTGGGTTAAATTATTTGCAGAAAATCTAGGCTTACATAGATATGTAATTGAAAATAGTTAAATAATGTCTTAGTATTATTATGAAATTGTTTTGATCTCATGGATGTCCTTAAAGGGTCTGGGGAACCCTCAGGGGTCTGCAGACCATACCTTCAGAACCACTACCTTAGTGGATAAGTCCTAAGGAATTGCTTTAAAATAAAGAGGTTAATGGGTCACTCAGCTAGAAAATATGGTAGTAGTGGTGGTGGTATGTGTGTTTATGTATGGCAGGATTGAATTCAGATCCAACTGGGTATATTTTCTCCATACCACTTTGCCTTTCTTGGAAAGACACAAGTACCAAATATTACTTGAGGGAGAGAGGGGAATAAAAATACAACATTATCTATGGCATGATACCTAGTATACATTTCTGCACAAGTCCTTTGGATAGGTAGGGCTTTATTAAGGCCCACAGCCCTACTTTCCAAAGAGACATTAGGTTACTGAGCCATTACTCAAAAGTCAGAATCAAGAACAATTCAGCTTGATTATTTATAGCATTACTCCTAGTAAAATTTGATTCTGTCCCTGCTTTTCAGTTTGCAAAAATAACCCCAAAGGAGGACTAGATGGGTTGTTTGAAAATTCATTTTTATAATCTGTTTCTTAGCTGATATTTTAGGAAGGAGTTTGGGGGGGGGGTCACAGTCTTCATTTTCCTTTTTTGCCAGAAGCAAATTTTCAGGGGTTGTCATTAACCACCCAGAGAGGAGGATTTTAAAGGCAACCCTGACACCTCCTCTAATGTTTCCTGTGCTCCTAAGCTCTGCTGTAGTCAAGGTAAGCTCCATTTTTAGATTCTTGGAGTACATTTCATGTCCAACTAGAGAGGGAAGAAACCCTTGGCACATGTCATCTTTTCCCAGAGCAAATAAAGGGAAATAGTCTATCACTTGAAGTGACTTAGAATGTTTCTCATCCATATTAAAAACTCACACAGGCCATTAAAAATGTTGGAGATTATAACCGTAATTACTATGCGATGCAGGTGGATGATGGAGTTCAGTGATAGATATGGGCAGCTAAATCAGGAAAGAAAGAAAGAAAGAAAGAAAGAAAGAAAGAAAGAAAGAAAGAAAACCAAAAAAAACCCATGCAAACAAAACTGAACAGGGAAAAGCAAAATTCAATTAGAAGGCAAAACATAGAAGGGTAGAAAAAAATGACACACTGACCCAGACACTGGGAAACTGACCAGTAGCTGTTGAAAGGAAGTAACTCTGCCTTCAGGTAAATTGCAAAGCCAATTTAGCTCCCCTTCTGTAGCCCCCATTTCATCTCGAGGTTTGTTCTCCCAGTCAGGCTCCTGGGGCAGGGGCTTAATTACATTGTCATGATAATAGAAGGCTGGCAGCTGCAAACTTGCATCCAGTTTATCTGCCAACCTGAGCCTGTATCATCTGCTATAGTTGCAGGGCTTTCTTTATAAGCAGATAGGAAAAGGAAACAGGAGAAGTTAAAAATAAAAATAAAAAATCCCTTGCATAGTTTTTAAATGAAATGAGTATCAATAACATGTTGTAGGTCAGGTAAACTCTAAACTTCATTTTTTTCCAAGTTCTTTTCCACCCAAACCTCAATAGAAAACTTTAATGTGAGATGAGTTCCTTCTTCCAGACCACTGGTACAGTGAAAAAAACACTTGTCTTAATCATCAATAAATCAATAAACATTTATTAAGCTCCTACTATATGTCAGGCACTATGCTAAGCACTGAAGTTACAAAAAGAGGCAAAAGATAGTCTCTACCCTCAAGGAGCTTACAATCCAATGGGGAAGACTTACATGCAAACAAATATATACAATGTAAGCTATATGAAAGATAAATAGGAAATAATAGAGGGAAGGCATCGGGATTAAGAGGAGTTGAGGAAGACTTCCTGTAGAAGGTAAAATTTCAGTTGGACTTAAAGGAAGCAACAGAGGTCAGAGGTCAGAGCACAGGAGGGAGAGCATTCCAGGTATGGAGGGCAGCCAGAGAAAATGCCCAGAGCTGAGAGATGGAGTGTCTTGTTCAGGGAACAGATAGGAAGCCATTGTTACTAGATTGAACAATACATGTAGGATGTGACGTTTAAGAATAGAAAAATGTAAAAATCCTACCTCTGACACTGGCTATATATGTGATGGTGAACAAGGTATTCTCTTCACCTCACTTTTTTCATCTGTAAAGTGAGGAACTAGACTGGATGATCTGGGAGGTCCCTTTCAGTTCTAGAGATGATATCTGAGGTCCCTTCTACCTCTAAAACTATGGCATTTGGGTTGCCTTGACAGTGATACATTCTAAGGCTGGGTGGGCGGGTGGGAAATGAGTTTCTATATCCCAGTAAATCAGGTTGCTTTCTAGAAAGGGATTTAGTTTAAATTTCTCTTTGATTTTTAAACACATCTATAAGTTCGTTTGGTGGTTACTTTCTTCAACCGAGCAGATTGCAACGCTCTAATCTGTTGGGACTTTTGTCCACATCCTTCCACGTGCATTCCAGGGGTGAAGGATTCTACCTAACAACATAGTATGTATAACAGGGGAGCACAAGGATTATTCCACACCATCTTTTTTTTTTTAAACATATACACCCCTCTGGTGAAATCTTGCATACTCCTGCTCAATCCTTCCATAAAATTTGTTTCAACCTGCCCACCGATTCTCAATTTAGCACTGGGCAGTTTCCCAAAGGCAGTCTGACATGTCTTTTGTTCCCATTCAGTTCTGGCACTGGTTTATCTATTGTGGCCATTGATGTAGAAAGGGCTTTGGCTCTGGACTCCCAGGCCTTGGGCTCAGATCCCGTCCCTGTCCATCAGTACCTGTGTGACCATAGTCTAGTCACTTTGTCTCCATGGGTCTCCATCGGCTCATCTATAAAATGAGCCTCAAAGTTCTCTTCCAACTCTCAATCTCTAATCTCTGTGAAACATCTATAGAAGATATACAATGGACTGAGGAAATAACAAGGGTTGCCTGGCCAATTGTATATTACTGTCTATTCAGTTAAGCAATCTTTCTTTTTTTCTTTTCTTTTGTTTTTAATTCTTAGCCTAATAAACACCAAATAAAATGAGCATTTACATACCATAGGAGATTATTGTATATGAATATTGAATAATAGACTATGAATGTCTATTATGTAGATCTTGTTTTTCTTTAAAAGTACATAATAAATTCAACTCTTTTATTTTTATTTTATTTAGTTTTTTGGAGATTGGGTCACCCTATCTTGCCCAATCACTGGCAAATCTGACCATTAATCAGCATCAGGATTTTTGTCCTACTTTATTCTAATGTAGGCCAAGCATCTTGGTCGCTGACCCTCCCAAGGACTCCCTGTATTGGTGCAGGACTTAGAATAGATAACTGACAGACTTTAGCCCTTCTGCAGCAGAACTCCTGAGCTCAAGAGATCCAGAGTCTCAGCTTCTCCGGTAGCAGGGATCCCAGACATGCACCAGCACTCACAGCCTTAGCATAAAACTTTCAAAGCTTTCCTACTTATCTGGACTTCTGTTCTCTTCTTTGCATTTAAAAAGATGCTTTCATGGCCTTCTTTTTTTTGGGGGGGGGAGGAAAAAGGGTACCTCATCCTTAAATTTCTTCTCCCTCCCTCCTCCTCTCCAGTTGAAAAAAAAAAAAGAAAAAGAAAAGGCCTTGTAACAAATTGCATAGTCAAGGCAAAACAAATCTCTACATTTGCCATGTCCCAAAACAACAAGCATTCTTCATAATATTTGTAAAGCTCTTAGCAGAGTGTCTGGTACATAGTAGGCATTATATAAATGTTTTATCATCATCATCATCATCATCATCATCATCATCATCATTATCATCAATCATCCACTTTGTTTCTTCTGTGTGGAAAGTTGGGCCAAACTTCTCTGAGTGATTAAGGATGTCATTTAGGTGATTCTGCAATGCTCAGGGTTTTGAAGTAATTAACATCATATCATCCTAAAATAGGAGCATCTGGCAAGCCCTGCCAGCCCATAACATAATGACGTAATTGCAAACATTTATATAGCAATTTAAGGTTTGTAAAATTCTTTTTTTTTGAAGTGTTAAGATCCTAAAGAAACTATCATCCTTCCATTTCGCGGTGAGTAGCTATTTGAAGTCCACTCTGAGCCCAAAGGTGATTTTGTTATAAGATTGATAGGCCCGAGCAAACCTGTAACACTTGGTCCCCCAACCAAATACCAACAGAACAAGTGCGTGGGAAACAAGGCATGAAGTGAGCCTATTGGCTTAGAACACTCAAACATTCAGCTCTTCCATAATATATATCCCAGCTCCTCAAGGGAATTTGCCAACTGACTTATTGAACTTAGGCAAATAGGAAAGGTTTCCACCTCTGTAAACACAGGTGCACACTGTACACCTGATTACATAATCCATTCAGGCCCACCTGCACTTTCTTGAACTGAATAACTTGTCATTGCAACATTCAAATATAACTTTGCACTCATGGCTGGAACATCAGATAACTTTGCCTCTGTTTACTTAATTATAACCTCTGTTATTCTGCCCTGGTGCCTCATCAGGGCAGGCAGGCAAGACCTTAGTTTCTGGAAGGTTGTCTCAACAAAGGAGCTCAACCTTTGGCAGGTCCTCCCAAGGAAGACGGACTGTGTCATCTCATGGAGATGCCCCATCTTGGGACCAGCCTAAATAAGTAGGGAGAGGCCAATCACCAGCAGAATGACCAGAAGGTAATGAGTATTTTTTCCTGTAAAAATTCATGTCATCTACTCTTTGTATAGGAAAGAGCAAAAGATCCGAAGTTAGGATAATCTGGGTTTGAATCATGCATGCATGCATGTATATATGTATGCATGCATGCATGCGTGTATCTATGTAGACACACGTATATTATATACAATATTATATGTAAAACACACATGTGCAATATTATATTATCATATAATCACATATTATATATGATATGATACATAATACAAATATATTAATACGAATGCATGCACACATATATGTATGTGTGCACACACCTATGTGTATGTACATATACACATACGTGCATGTGTACTGTGTATCTATATACACATGTATCTATATACACACATACACATACATATATACACACAATCACATACATATTTATGTGTATATTTATGTGTGCATACATGTTTATATGTATATTTGTGTGTGTAAAATATATATATTTTAAATGTCAATATAAATGGTAGATCTTATCTTTTGAAGTGTGGAAGGATCAAAATTCATGAAAATGGAAGGAGCACCCAGTGATTAAATCATATATCTTTTGGAATTATTCAAATATTTTTATATTTATTTATAAAATATATTTTATATTTATATATTTGTATCATTTCTTATTAACATTTTATTTTTCTAATTACATAACAATTTTTAACATTCATTTTTAAAAATTTTGAGTTCCAAATTCTCTCCCTTCCTTCCTTCTTACTCTCCCTGTTATGGCAAATAATTTGATATGAGTTATACATGTGCATCCTTGCAAAATATAGTTCCATATTAGTCATGTTGTGGGAGAAAAAAGACAAAGAAAAAAATTTTAAAAAATAAAAGTTTTTTTAAAAGTATGCTTTGATATGCATTCAGACTCCATCTGTTCTTTCTCTGGGTGTGGATAGCATTTTTCATCATAAGTCCTTTGGAACTGCCTTGGATTGTTGTATTTCTGAGAATAGCTGTCATTCACAGTTGATCACTATACAAAGTTGCTTTCACTGTGTATATGGTTCTCCAGGTTCTGCTCACTTCACTTTACATCAGTTCGGTCTTTCTCAGATTTTCTAAAACCATTCTGCTCATCACTTATATAGGACAGTAGTATTTTGTCACAATCATATACCACAACTTGTTCAACCTTTCCCCAATTGATGGTCATCCCCTAGATTTCCAAATCTTTGCCACTACAAAAAGAGCTGCTAGAAATATTTTTATTCATATTGGTCCTTTTTCTTTTTTTAAAAAAAAATATCTTTGGAATACAGACCTAGTAGTAGTTTTGCTGGGTCAAAGGTTTAATAGTCCTTTAGATATAGTTCAAAGTTGCACTCTAGAATGGTTGGATCAGTTCACAACTCCACTAACAGTGTTTAGTGTCCCAATTTTTCTCTATCCCCTCCAATATTTATTTGGTGCTCTATCCACTGCTCCACCTAGCTGCCCCCCCATTCTAATTTTTAAGGAATTATTTTCTTCGGTGAGATTTTGTACCTCCTTTTCCATTTGGCCAATTCTACTTTTTAAGGCATTTTTCTCTCCAATGGAGTTTTGCACCTTTTTTACCATTTGGTCCAGGGGTGGGGAACCTATAGCTCTAGGCCCTCTAGGTGGTCCTCTAGGTGGCCCTCTAGGTCCTCAGATATGACCTTTTGACTTCACGTTGAAGTTTAGATTCAGTCAAAGCGCTACACTTGAGGACCTAGAGGGCCACATGTGACCTCAAGGCTGCATGTTCCCTGCTCCCCTCCATTTGACCTATTCTGTTTTTAGGGGTTATTTTCTTCAGTATTTTTTGTGCCTCCTTTATCAAGCTATTGACTATTTTTTCATGATTTTCTTGGATTACTCATTCCCTTTCTTAATTTTCCCTCTCCCTCTCTTATTTGATTTTCAAAATCCTTTTTGTTCCCTTCTAGGACTTTTTTTTTTTTTTGGCCTGAGACCAATTCACCTTTTCTTTGTGGCTTTGGAAGCAGTTGTTTTGACTTTATCATCTTCTTCTGAGTTTGTGTTTCGATCTTCTCTGTCACCAGAGTAGCTTTCTATGGTCAGGTTCTTTTTTGTTGTTTGTTCATTTTTTAGCCTATTTCTTGACTTTAAGTTTCATGTTAAAATTAGATTCTGCTTCCAGGGTGCACATTTTTTGTGCTGCTCTTTTCAGAACTAGTTCGGGGGGGAGGGTCTGTGAGTTTTTGGTTCTTCCCACTCGGTATGATCTAAAGAGAGGTGTGGTCACTGCTCTGCTGGCATGTGCTATGGTCTGTGAGAGACAACAAGCACTCTTTTCTGGCCTGGAACTGTGACCAGGGCCCTGCTGTCCTGCTCCCCTCCACAAGCTCTAACGTACTAGGGCTCCTCCTTGCCCTGAGACTGTGACCCAGAACCACCATATGGCCAATGCAGCAGAGTCTTACACCCAATGCCAGCAAAGGATCCCCTGTGTTCTCCTTCTTACCACTTGTCCTACCTCCTTACAGTCTGTGCTAAGAGCTCCAGAAGTAACCTCTACAGATTCAACTGCTCCCAGACCTGCTGCGGGCTTGCTGGGGGATGGCCTACCCTCCACTCTCACCCCAGTGAGATAGACTTTTCTTGCTGACCCTCTAAGTTGTCATAGGCTGGAAAATTACTCCCCCTCCCCATTCCTTTACTGGTTCTGCCACTGCAGAATTCTTTTTGAGGCATTATATTAAAGTTGTTTGGAGGGGAATGTGAGAGGGCTCAGGAGAGTCCCTGACTCCACTCTGCCATCTTGGCTGCTATTCAGATGTTTTAAATCTTACTTTTTCTGGTGCTGTAAAGATAAACAGCCTTGCGATATCATTTCTCTACATTTCATTTCTTTCAGCTGTATTAAAAGTTCCTTAAAGCTAAGGACCAGATAGTATATGTCCCTTGATAATAATAACCACAACTGATACTGATACAGGGTGTCCCAAAAGTCTTAGTGTGACGTTAAGCTACCAAACTAAGACTTTTGGGACACCCTGAATAGTGCTTTAAAGTAAGAGCTTTACAGATAGTATCTGATACGGACCTCACAATGACCCTGAGAGGTAGCCACTGAAGGTATTGTTACTTACAAATGAGAAAACTTAGACCCAGAGAAGTTAAGCAACTTGCTGAGAGTCACAGTGAAAATGTTATCAGAGATCAAATTTGGATTCATATCTTCCTGCCTAAAAATCCAACATTCCACCCACTGTCCCCTGTGTCCTTCCAGCTTAGATAACCCAAAAGATGTCTGACACCACTGGGTACACATTATGCTTTATAAACATTTGTAAATGTATTGAATTGTTGCACTGTTCATTGCATGCTTCTTTCTTAAGTATCGCAAGCTTAGTATTACAGAATTATAGAAATTTTGAATTAATTGAGAACTTGAAAAATCAGTCAGCTCTGTGCCAGGCACTGCACTACACACTGGAGCTACCGAAAAATGGCAAAAAAAAACCCAAAAACTGTCCCCTGCCTTTGAGGACCTCACAAGCTAATGGAAAGCCATCTCTGGAGGAAAATGAAACTTAAAGGAAGTGACTTCTACAATCATACTGCTAGTTGGTAAAAGATCTGGGTATACACATACACATATATATATACACACATATATATACACATACATACACACACATACATATGTGTGTTGTATATATGTATGTATGTATGTGTTCTGTATATGCACATATATAATATATGTTATGTGTATTATATATGTGTGTGCATATAATATATGTCATATATATGTGTATATATACATATATATATGCCCCCTATGAAGTTTTATTTTTTCGGGTCTGTCAGACCAAGTGATTGCTGGCCCTCTGAATTCCCTCTCCTTATTCCTTTTGTACATATAACTCTGTAATTATATACAGAGATTTTTCTGGGACTCTGCCTAATCAGATGGCTGTTCCCATGGCAATAGTGACATCTGCTAATAATGTTCCATGTCCCTCTGCCAATCAGGATTCCAAATTCCAAAATGTGCTAAAAAGGCACTGCCATTTTTATTACTTTCTAGTCAGCTGAGGGCATTTTATATAGAGAATAAGGGAAGCATTTTGCTTGTTAGTAATGTGATTATACCGAGTTTTCTTCAAATAAAACAGAATGAATAAAAAAAAGAAGAAAGCAGAAGGAAACCTATGAGCTACTATGGGCTACACTAATCAAAATTCAGGATGTGAATTATCTTTTTGTTGGAAAAACTGTGAGAACTACCAAGTATCTGACAATCTCATCCCTAAAGATTAGCTTTCCAGTCTAGCCAAACTTAGCTACAATTTTAATCAATATTTTTCCAAAGATCTCAAAGTAATTTTTAAAATTGTGTTGATATCTTTCATTTTCATTCTGTAGTCATTCTGTAGTATCCAACTGATCCCTCTCCAAAACAAAGAAAAAATAATTAAGCAAATCCCACACAGCAACTTTACCCCATAGCATATACAACATTGCACACATGTCATCCCCCGCCTCTCTACTAAGAGGAGAGAGGGCCTTTCATCATCTGATCTCTAGGACTGAGATTGGCTGTTACAATTCATCAGAGTTTGGCTGCCTTTCAGAGTTATTTTCATTCCATTAATGCAATCATAGTGCATATCATTCCAGTCTCATTACTTGTTCATCAATATGTGGCTGTTCAGTCTACACCAGGGTTCCATGTTTCTCTGAATTTCTCGTATTCATGGTTCTTTATAGTATTCCATCAATTCTTATATTGCCATTTGTGCAGCCTTTACCCCTCTGATGGGCATATACTTTATTCCTGGGGTTTTTTCTTCTTTTTTGCTATAATAAAAAAGTGCTGCTATGGATATTTTGATTTATGTGGAGACTTTCTGACTTTCTCAAAGCAATTTACATAAATTCTCCCAGTCTCTTTGGGAACTAAGTTGATGGAAGATTGTTACATTTTAGCCATGACACTCAGAAAGGAAATAGCTTCCACATTTATGATTTTAAAGTGTATTGGAGGAGCTAGAAATGGTTCGAAATTCTTGCTCATTTTAATATTATGATAAATTTGCTGACTCTCAATTTGCCCAATCTGGAAAACTAAAGAGTAATCTGTAATATGATTTAGAATGTTACATTTTAGCATATTCTCATATTGGTTTTCAGCTTCCTGAAGCCTTTTGTCTTTGGGTTTCACATTTATTTTCAATGATAGTGGTAGGGAATCAGCTAGAGATGTATAATTTTTTCCTTCATTAAAATTAATAAATCTTCAGGATGGAAAAATAATCTAATCAGGTCTAAAGTTCCTTGGAGTACAATGTGAAAACAACTTACCAGTGAGACCCAGCTATTCTTTTTTTCGATGTCTATCTCTCCCTTTCTCTGCTCTGATGATCTAATCAATATTTTCTGCCCCAGAATTCAATATTCTTCAGCCTCACAAAACCCCTAAAGTCTGCATTTAATTTCAAAGAAAATCATGCTGCATGTGACAGGCATTTACTTTCCAGCATCTGTATCTGAAGGTTTCATCAACTTTTAATGAGAAGAGAACTACTGAATAATTTTTTTCAGCGGTACAGGCTGTGGTTGCTAGGAGTTTGTCATATCAAACTAGAATGACGTGAGAAGAAAATGGACATGGCCTATAATAAATCTAGATAAGTAGATTTATTTATGTGTGTGAATCAATGAATGCTGAATCAATTTGATGCTATAAGTCTGCTCCCTCCTTTGAAAGGAGATAAATGTCCTTAAGACAAAAGTGTTGAGGTGATCTTGTCCAGAGGTGATCAACATGAGACCCTCAGGCCACCATCAGCTTCTAAGCCAATGTGATGTACTTGACTTTGGAACCAAAGGACCTAGGGCTATTACCCAAATGTACTTGGGTAAGCTATTTAATTTCTCTATCACTAAGCTCTGTACTATGTACTTAGACAAGTCACTTAAATTCTTTAAGCCTTATCATACAATCTCTAAGGTCCCTTTTGGCTCTTGATACTGGTGTGTGACCTCTGAAGTTAGCATTAAGAAAAAATATGCCATTATAAATTATATTGATGCTGGTATTGAAAGTGAAAATATGTCCTTTGAAAGGTCTGAGATAATATTAGAGTGTGGAGATATATGAGTAATGCAAACATCAGTCCATTTTGTCCAGCATAAGAACACATTGTTAACATTTGAAAAACAAAAACAGAAGACCAAAGAGTGTGACTCCTTGCTGATGGTATTGGTGGATCCTGACTCTTTTCCTTGACCAGATTAACCACCTTTGATCTATTCTCTATCTTTAAGCAAAACTACACCTGAACTACTGATGAGGAAAAA
Source organism: Vombatus ursinus (assembly GCF_900497805.2). Taxonomy (NCBI): domain Eukaryota; kingdom Metazoa; phylum Chordata; class Mammalia; order Diprotodontia; family Vombatidae; genus Vombatus; species Vombatus ursinus. Next base: position 8,547,578 of record NW_020954588.1, on the reverse strand, counting down.
TATATTAACTTATTCCCACTCAGTGCTTAAAAATAACAGCTGTCTTAATAAGCATGGAAAGGGAAAATAAGCAAAATCTCAAATTGTTCTTGATTTTCTTTGTAGGGGCTAATCAATCTACCCCTGAAGGGTTCTCCTTTCACCCGTACTCATACCTTGCCAGTATAATGTCCCTTTTCTTTTTCCCCTTTGTGATATCTCCCATTTTCCCAAACTCAATGAAAAGACAACTACTACCTTCATCTCCATCTTTAGTTAGGAGAGGGAATTTTTTCACTTTTGGGCAAGTAAAGAATAGAAATCAACTATATTTACTGTGTACTCACATTATGACCAGTATAGTACACACAGAAGAAATATGATAGAGCATCTAGGTGGTACAGTGGATACGACACTGGCCCTGGAGTCAGGGGCACATGAGTTCAAATCTGGCCTCAGACACTTCCTAGCTGTGTGACCCTGGACAAGTCACTAAACCCCAATTGCCTCCCCACCCCCTCAAAAAATAAATAAAAATAAAAAGAAGAAAGATGATTTGTCTTAGAATCAGGAAAGACCTGAGTTTAAATTTTGCTTTTGATACTAGCTGTATGAACTTAGTCAAGTCACTTACTCTGGGTCTCACTTTCCTCACCTAGTTCCTTCCTACCACTCCTTACACTCAACACCTCTTCTACATACTCTATGATCCAGCTATACTGTCCCACTCGGTGTTTCTTTCACAGGACACTCTCCCTCTTGTTTACATGACTTGGCACTTGCTTTCCTCCATGCCTGGAATTCTCTCTGTCTCCACCTCACTTCTTCAAAACCCTTCCTTCCTACAAGACTCAGCTTCAATGTTGTCTGCTGCTGGAATATTTGCTAGCATACCCCATCTGTAGCATCTTTAAAGTGTAAAACACTCCGTGAATGTCAGCCATTCATTACAAGGGAAAAAGAGAAGTGAAGGAAGAAGGCAAGAGGGTGGGCTTAGGATCTAACATATGGGTAATAGAAAATGATTTTCAGCACCAACTAATGCCATAGAGAGTACACCAACCTCTGTCATGTTTTTAAATACTTAGGGATATTACAACAGGCTCCAACTCTTTCAACAACCTGCAACAATATTAAAACAACATGAAAGCAGAAAACAAAGTTTTCCCTTCATCTAACCATTTTATTTTTGGTGGAAGGATAGAAACTGGCCAAGCATCTGATCCTTTATAATAACTCATATTTTTGTAAGATTCTCCTATTCTAACTTTCTCTGGACTAAATAATAGCAGTTTCCTTAACTTGCCCCCATAACTCCATGGAGTGACTGTCCTCTGAATTCTCTCCAACTTTTTTTGCAACCTTTTCAAGTTATCAAGCTATGAATTAAGCATAATATAAATATCTGACCATTACCATCTATTTATTTTATTACACCAGTGAATAAAAGGTATTCCTAGAAGGGAAAAATTCTCCCATTTGGAGGGAGAATGAATTCTTTCATAAAGATTATGAGCTAAAGTGGTCTTACTATGAGCAGTGGAGTCAAGTCAAGTGAAATCAACAAGAATTTATTACCTTCAAAAAAACAGTCCCTACTCTCAAGGACCTCACAGTTTGATGGGAGAGATGACATGAAACTGACTTTGTACAAACAAGTTATATACAGGCCTAATTGCTTCATATAGATATGAGCAGGATTAATTGTTTCATATACAAATATACGCAGGATTAATGGTCTCATATACAGATATATGCAGGATTAATGGTCTCATATACAGATACATGCAGGATTAATGGTCTCATATACAGATAGAATTAATGGTCTCAGAGGGAAGACACTAAGATTAAGGACGACTAGGAAGGGTTTCTTGTGGAAGGTTATTTGAGACTTGAAGAAAGCCAGAAGGCAGAGATGAGGAGGCACAGTGTTCCGGACCTGAGGGATAGCCAGTGAAAATGCCCAAAGTTGGGAGATGGAGTGTCTTTAGAGAAAAATCCAGGAGGTCAGGGTAATTAGATCACAGGGTACATGGAGGGGAATAAAGTATAAAAAGACTGAAAGGGTAGGAAGGGCCCACTAATGTGGGGGGCTTTAAAAGCCAGACAGAGGATTTTATATTTGATCCTGGAAGCACCAGGGAGCAATTGTAGTTCATTGAATGGGAGGTAACTAGTTAGATTTGTGTTTTAGGAAGACTGATTTGACAACTGAGTAGAGGATAGAATAGAGTAGGGGGAGATTTGAGCTATGGAAATCAACCAGCAGCCTATAGTCAAGGCATGAGGTGATGAGGACCTATACCAGGGTGGTGGTGCTGTCAGAAGAGAGAAGAGGATGTATACAAGAGATATTTTGATGGTAGCAACAATAGCCCTTGGCAACTGATTGGATATAGTGTGTCAGAATGAGGAGTCAAAAATTGCTCCTAGTTATGAGCTCTTGACAGCTGGGAGGCTAGAGCATCAGGCCTGAAGTCAGGAAGACTCATCTCTGTGAGTTCAAATCTACCCTCAGAAACTTCCTAGCTCTGTGACCCTGGCCAATCACTTAACCCTGCTTGCCTCAGTTTCCTCATCTACAAGATGAGCTAGAAAAGGAAATGGCAAACCACTGTCTTTGCCAAGAAAACCCCAAATGGGGTCCCAAAGAATCAGACATGGCTGAAAAATGACTGAACAGCAATTGGAATCTCATATCAAATGTTTATTCCCTACATGACCTCGGACACATCAGATAATTTCTCTGAGCCTTAGTTTTCCCCCATCTATAAAATGAAGGGGTTGGAAGGGGCCTCTAAAAATCTGTGATCTGATTCTGACTTGAAGCAATACAATTACCTCCTATTTATCTGCATATGTCATAGAAAATCTGTTATCAGCTTTTCTCAGGGTCTCACTCAGGCTGGCATGTGGCCCTGGTTACAGCCAGGCCACATTATTCTTATTTTTGTAAACGACCTACTTATTGTCCCCTTTCAATATAGATCAACGAGCCCAAACTGGGTGTCAACACCCCAATGAGCATGCAAAGCCATAGTAACTAAGACACTCTAGCCTACTCCTTCAGGTCACTGAGACATCATTACTCATCATAGTAACAGCACCCTGTTAACTCCAAAGAGTTAATTCTACTCTTGACTTTATTTACAATTTACTCCCTAGGAAGTTTTTACTTGCCAAAAGGATATTATTTTTTTTAATAAGGATGGACCTCATCTCGTTCCTTCCAAAATTTATTTGCTCACCAATTATTTTGGACTTAACTATGAGCCTTTTTATGGTTTCTCAAAATAGCTCTTCCAAATGGTGTCAAAATCTGTGGGCTGTGGATCTTATTTGTATTTGCCGAAGTGTTAATGCTGCAGCCACTGCTTTTACGGACTTACTTTCTACTGTGAGCTCATTGTAAGGGTTTGACTAGGGGATCTATGGGCAAATATTAGGATCAAAAGCTCTGGTTATCATTCAGTTTCTTTTAGGTCCAGCTCTTCATTTTTTTTAGGCCTTACCTTGTTTCATCTGTGTCCCTACTTCATTCCTCCTCATCCTTATCCAGCTGTCTCAGTCATGTCTGACTCTTCATGACCCCATCGGTTTTTTTTAACATTTTATTTAAAGTTTTGAATTCCAAATTCTCTCCCTCTTTCCCTTGCTCCCCTCTTCCCTCCCTGAGATGGTAAGCAGTGAGATATAGATTTTGCATGTAAAATTATGTAAAACATTTTCATATTACTCATTTTGTATAAGAAGACTCAAAAGAAAAAAAAGAGAAAAAAGCGAAAAATAACATACTTCAGCCTGTATTCAATCAATATCAGTTCTTTCTCTAGAGGAGGATAGTATGCTTCATCATTAGTCCTTAGGAATTGTCTTGGATCATTGTATTGCTGAGAAGAGCTAAGTCATTCATGGTTCTTCATGAACAATATTTTTGTTACTGTGTACAACGTTGTCCTGGTTCTGTTCACTTCACTATGCATCAGTTCATAGAAGTTTTTCTGAAATCATTCTGCTTGTCATTTCTTATAGCACAAATACCACAGCTTGTTTAACCATTCCTCAATTGATGGGCATCCCTTTGATTTCCAATTCTTAACCACCACAAAAAGAGCTGCTATAAATATTTTTGCACAAATAGGTCCTTTCCCCGATGTCTTTGGGATACAGACCTAGCAGTGGTATTGCTGGATCAAAGGATATGCACTATAAACCTTTGGATATAGTTTCAGATTGCTCTCCAGAATGGTTGAATCAGTTCACAACTCCATCAGCAGTGCATTTGAGGTTTTCTTGGCAAAGATACTAGAGTGGTTTTGCCGCTTCCTTCTCCAGCTCATTTGACAGGTGAGGAAACTGAGGTAAACAGGATTAAGTGACTTGCCCAGGACGACACAGCTAATAAGTGTCTGAGGCTGGATTTGAACTCCAGAAAATGAGTCTTCCTGAGTTCAGGCCCAGCACTCTACCCACTGTGCCTCATAGCTGCCTCAATTTTTCTTCCTATTAAATATTCCTTTCAGAGGAGAAAGTGGCCTCAGAAAATACCTTCAATTTGTGATAGAATGGTTCTGCCCCCTTATTTTGGGAAGTAAGACAATACTTGGACTGTTTTAATAGTTCTGAATGTTCTTATTTGTAATTGTAGGAAATTAGGATCTTATGTAGGATAACATATAAGAATACAAGGACAAGAATACAAGGCAGTTTGGGTGAAGCAGGTAAGGAGTGAGGAATCACACCCTTGTAAAGAAGAGGGTCTTCTGGTTAGAACAAGCAGGATAGAGGAGTCATCTGTTCTACCTCATGATATATCTTAGGGGATAGGTGGAATAGGTGACAAGTCACTTGTGATGGTCTAAACTGTATGAAAGAGTCAGTTTCCAGAATCCATTTGAGAGCACCAGGCAAAGCAGAGAGATTAGTAAAGGTGAGAAGGTGAGGATAAGGTGTGGTATAATGGATAAAGAGCTTACTTCAGAGTCATAAAGACCTGGGTTCAAATCTCTCCTCTCTAAATGTATTACCCTGGACAAGTCATTTATCGCTTCAATGCTGTAGGCATCTCTTTAGGACCATAAATTGTGGAGAAGGTACCAATCTTCATTTCTTAATCTGGAAATGCCAGGCCTCTACCAATCAAATCACAGGTCTGCTCTCTATCTTTCTTGAAGCCCCTATCTCGAAGAACATGGGGGCCTATGGCAATAACACAGGGACAAGTGGCAAGTCAATGAGAGAATGGATGGGAGAAGGCTGGTGCACCAATGCCACAGCATCAAACTCAAGATGTGAAGCCTGGCTCATCTAGCCCAATTATCTCCTCTAAACATTAGTCAGATGTCTTGTTTGTCTATCTCCAACTCAATAGATATAAAATGGAATTTATTACCCCCCCCGCAATATTAACCAAACTGACCTTCTTCAGAATTTCCCAGTTTTTGTTAGGGACATGACCATCCTTCTAGACACTTTGCCTTATCACCTCGGAATCAACCCTGAGTCTTCACTCTTCATTGTCAGTTATTGACCACATCTTATCAATTCTACTTCCACAATTTTGCTCTATTCCGTTCCCCTCTCTCCTTTCACAAAGTGACTACCCTAATTCAAGCCCTCATCACCCGTTACCTAGACGACTTCGATGGTCTCGTCATCAGCTTCCCTGCTTCCATTTTATCTTTTCTCTAGTCCATCTTCATCTTAGCTACCAAAATCATTTCCTAAGACAGGATTGGCCATATCACTTTCCTGGTCAAAAAATGTCAGGGGGTCCCTAGGATAGTTCTAGGATAATACATTTCTCAGTCTAACATTTAAAGCTCCCCACATTTGGCTCTCTCCCTCTTCAGATCTTAGACTTAATTCATGTTACCCCTTCACTCTATGTTCCAGCCAACCTGGACCACTAGCAGTTCTTTTGAAGTAGTTATTTCATCTCCTTTTCATGTGCCTCTGTACAGGCTTTCTCCTATGCCTGAAATGAGCTCTCTCTTCATCTGTACCTTTCAGAATTCTGATCTTCCCTCAAGGCCCTCTGTGATTCCCCCTCCTTTCTCTGTGGCCTCTCCCTCCTCAAATTATCTTTGATTTACTTAGCTGTGTACATACTATATCTCCTGCCCTAGTAAACTATATGCTCCTTGAGGGCAAGGAGTATTGTAGATTCATTTTTTTTATCCCTAGTTCCTGCCACAATGGCCCATTCTTCAGTATGAGACAAGACTTGTGATCCCATCACTGTGGGTGCTCCTCTCAACAATGGAGGTCGTGATGCATTGATGTCTTCTCATTCCATGTGACTCTTGGCTATATCCTCCCATCATCTCCTACTGAAGTTTTGTGAGCTTGCTCTCAGTCCCTTGCATAGCTTTCTAGAATTCCTGTTGCTTAAGCATGCCTGGAACTGGTTGTACAGTACAGTAGATAGAACCCTGGGCCTAGTTAGGAAGACCTGAGTTCAAATCCGGCCTCAGACACTTACTAGCTATGTGACCCTGGGCAAGTCATTTAACCTTGGTGTGCCTCGGTCTTCTCAACTATAAAATAGGGATAATAATACTGCCTACCCCAACAGAAATGTTGTAAAAATCAAATGAGATAATATTTGTAAAGTGCTTGGCACAGTGCTTGGTACATAGCAGGTGCTTAATAAATATATATTCCCTCCTTCCTTCCCTTCTACCAGAAATATACCCCACAGAGTGGAACACAAAAGAATGGAGGCCTCAGAGAGTACAGGGAGCCTCTCATTGCTGGGTTTTGGTGGAAGATTAAACAGACAGGGACCTCGGACAGCTGGAAATCAGATCCAATGCCTCCATCTTTAAAATGTGTGTTTGATGAGGATTAGACTATATAAGTGGTAGAGAAAACTGTCAATATCAGTGCTGTTTTTAGATCCTGGAGAACTAACAGAGAAGAGAAAAACTATGAACTCAATCTGAATGTAGTAAAAACATTATTACTATGCCAAAGTAATACTAATTATAATCACTCATGCAAACTGCGTATGGATGCAATTTGATGCAATACACATTCCTTAAGCACCTGTTATAAGGAAGACACTAGACTAGGCACTAGGGGAAATACAAAATAAGGAACACATTTTCATTGCTGTCAGAGAGCTTAAAATCTAATGAGATAAAATAGAGACACAAATAACTCTAAGGCAAAATAGGAAGATTAATAGAAGACAGAGTGCTGGGTTTAGAGTCAGACAACTTGGGTTTCTCCAAACTCTGCTAGCTGCATGACCTCGGGTATAAGACACTTGCCGTATCTGGTCCTCATTTACTTCATTCGTATAATTAAGGGATTATATTAGATCATGGATTTTCAATCTGGGGTCCACAGACCTATGGGCAGATTTCTGGGGATCCATGATGGGATGGGGGAAATGCCATTTATTTTTCACTAACCTCTAACCAAAATTTATCATTTCTTCCAATTATTTAAAAATATCTTACACATAGGCTTCACCAAACCACCAGAGGGGTCCATGACACAAACAAAGGTTAAGAACCCCTATATAGAAGATTTCTCAGGTTTCTTTCAGTTCAGCCTAAGTTCTGAAATGTTGGGACTAAAATTTCTCTGAGACCCCAACAAAGTGTTCTGTGAGGTTGGAGGAGAAAAGGTAAATTCTGACTGAAGGGATCAGGGTGCCATTTTATGCTGAGCATGAGGACAGGTAGGGCTTTGGGAAGAGGACATTTGAGATGCAGGTAAAGTGAGCAAAGTCTCAGAGGAGGTAAAGCTCAGGAATTTGTGAGTAAGTTTGATAAGTGTGGCTGGACCCCAGAGCAGGACTGGGGCGAGGTTATTTTGAAAGGGCATGATGGTACCAAATTATGGAGGGCCTAGAAATCCATACCTAAGAGTTTGGATTTTATCGGGTAAGCAGTAGGAAGAGTGTGAGTACCTCACCCCCACCTCCATAAACTCATCTTATAGTTCATTCAAGCCTTAGGGAGCCATTTTGATGCATTACTATAGATTATTTTTAAAAGTGGTAAGCCTTCTGATGAAGATTTAATTCTAGTTTCTTTCCTCTCTTGAATATCTTCAATTGATCCTGAATATAGAGTGTACATAGCGATTTGCATTTTATCTCCCCCATTAGAGTGAAAGCTCCTTGAGAGCAGGGACTGTCTTTTGCCTTTATTTGTATCTCTAGTGCTTAGCACAGTGCCTGGAACATTAATAGATACTTATTTAAGGCACTTAATAAATATCTGTCATCTGATTGACTGATGATGATGCTCTTCAGCTAACATTTATATACATGTTAAGGTTTGTAAAATGTTTTGCATATGTTATCTCGTTTTATCCCCCTCAACAGCCCTTTGAAATGGTCAATCAGTCAATAAACATTTATTGAACCAGTCACTATGCTTAAGCACTTGGAATACAAAAGAGGCAAAAAACAGTCCCTGCCCTCAAAGAACTCCCAATTTATTGGAAGCACAATTCACATCCTCCACTTTATAGGTGAAGAATCTGAGACTGAGGAAGACTAAGAGATTTATCCAACATCACATAGCTAACAAGTATCTGAAGCAGGATTTGAATATCAGTCTTCCTGATATCAGTACTCTAGCTACCATACCGTGCTGATCTCTTTCATTAAGGAGTGCAATGTTAGCACATGAATGCATCATATCAAGCAGAGAAATGATGGACAATGATGTGATCATGTCAATAAATACAGTAAAGGCTTTGGACAAAATTCTATTCACATTCATGACTTTTGGATACTTTGAAAGAACCGTTATTTAGACAACCTAAGATATTCCCTCCATCAAGGAAGATTACAATCCTCACACTCCTCTCTGCGCAATTTTTTTCCAGGTTTGGCCCCAAATCTTCCCCCAGTCTGTTTATCATCATGACCAAAATGCAGCATGTTTCTCTATCTAGATTTCACAATTAAAAGTTTGAAAAAACAAATGGTCCTGGGGGATTTTACTCTACTTAATATCAAGAACCCGCATAACTAACTGTGTGACCGGTGGGAGCTTTTAGATACTTAGTTGTCTTATCTCTAAAATGAAGGGGTTTAATTAGATCAACTCCATGAGCCCTTTGGCACTAATATTCTATGATTCCTAGCTGTGGAATAGTTTGGGGCAGATGGCCATGATGAAACCTCTGTATCAAGCAGATTAATCTAGCCTCATAGGGATCACAGCAGGTATATCCTGGAGGTGGGAAGACAAACCAAAGAGACCCTGGCAATAGTCTGGACAAGATATCCTAAGGACTTGTACAAGGGCGGTAGCAATGGAAGTGGGAAGGAGAGGACAGATATGAGACCTTATAGAGTCAGAATGCACAGGATTTAGAAACTCCTTAGATTGGGAGAGAGAGAGAGAGAGAGAGAGAGAGAGAGAGAGAGAGAGAGAGAGTCAATTGTCAATTCAAAGCCAGGTTTTAATTACCCATGTAAATGGGCAAATGGAAGTAAAATTGACAGAAAGAAGAGAAATGTGGATGGGAAGAACATTTTTCTTAAGTTATATTGATTTTGAAGTTCCGGTGTGACATCCAAGTGGAATATCCTAGAGTTTGTTGGAATTGTAGACCTGAAGAATAAGAGAAAAGCCAGGACTGAAGATTTTAGAGACATCTGCACAGAGGTTAGTTATTGTTGAAGCTATATTGTTGAAGATGACATTGCCAAGGGAAATGGGGGAGAAAAGAAGAAGGCTATAGGGAGAGTTTTGGCAAGGAACACTTAATATTTAATTCTCTCCAACACAATAACTTTTATGTATATCATTAAATATGTTCAATCAACAGCATTTCAAGTTTCATTTAGTTAAAAACACTAAAAAGTTTGCATAAACTCTGTCTGTAATTTGTTGCTCATGAATTCAGCTCCCAACTTTAAAACATTAGGAATAATAGTACTTTTCATCCACTTACATAGGTGTTAAGAACTGAATGTCTTTGGGTGCCATGAAGAAAAATACTGTCATTGCCTCAAAGTATTTATTTCTCAGCATTCACTTTGGTTTCCTCTTCTGTGATACTGTAAGAAATAAAATTTTAACTTCTCCTATTATCTACTCCTCTCATCCAATCTTACTTGCAAGCTGTAAGTAGCTACCTGAGGTTCATGGTACTCTTAAGGATTTGTATTCCTAAAACTATAGCTCACAAGCTCCCACCAGTGTATTTACTTTTAATAGTCAGCCAGATGACATAATTATTCTGGAGCAAACATGTATACTGAGGTAGCAAGATATGAACAGTAGAAATAAAACATACACATAAGTACCCTGGAAGAGAAGCATGCATGTGAGTTACCTCATATCTCTGGCACTGCAGAGTCTGGATGTCCTTGTCCCTTACCATGGTGTCCCTATGCTGCTCTGCTGGGATCCCTGGTCAATCCCCACTCCATTACACTAAAAGTCATGGTTTAGAGCAGTACAAATAATCTGAGAGAAATGGGCTGATGTCAGAGATGAATTATATTTACAGTCTCTTGCTGTTTTTCTTCTTTGGCCATATTGGCTTATTTTCAAGAAATGTTATCTTTTCCCTGATTCATACTCTTCTTCATGGCTCAATATAATGATAGGATAGAATTAAAATTGGCATATAGGTGATAGGAGTTTATTGGTAGGCAGTTCTGTTTAACATAGAAACTGTAATAGGCCACCGGACACACACACACACACACACACACGGGCAAATAGCTTCTTTAAATGTCAAGTCACATATACTGAAGAAGCCGTAGGCATGGTAAACATCCTCATAACTTCAGACCTGGAAGTATTTTAATACTTTCAATGTTTACTTAGAAAAGTAGTTAATTTTTAATAGAAATTTTGTGGAGTAAAATATAATTTTACAATTATTTATGCTTTTTTTCTTTTATGTTTAGCATTCCTAAAAGAGAGCAAAAAAAAAATTGAAGAAAAAGGATTTACAGAATAAAACTCTTTGAGCAGTAGCTGAATACGTATTTCTGGAAAACCTTCAGGGTGTTTAGTCTTCTAACTTTAAGAAATTTGAGCTGTCATTTTAAATCATGTATTTCCATTTTGGATAGATCAATTCTTTTCTCATGGTGGGTAGCTCTTTCAGATCATAACTTTCCCACTGACTTTGTAGACAGTCTTTGAGAGCTGCTGTGGCTTAAAACTTTGCCAGTCTATGGCTAATCTGGTAACAAATGTCCTCCCAATTTTTGAAATAAAACTTAAATTTTTAAAAAGACTCAATTCAACCACCATTCCCTACATAAATCTTTTCCTGACCTCCTCAGCTATTGGTGCCCTGAAACCACCCCACCACACACACACATTCACATACCACACCACTTGGCATGTATTTTGGTTCCTTTTCCTCTTTCTTTGAAAATGGTTTCTTTCTTTATGGAACTGGAGATATTTGACCTGAATAAGAGAAGATTGGGGGAAAGGGGTAGTGATTATAACTGTCTTCAAGTACTAGAAGGACCATCATGTGGAAAAATGCAAAGGGGCAGATTTCAGATTTCTTGGCGGGGGGAGATGAAATTCTATTGTGACAATTAAGACTATCTAAACACAAAATGGTAAGCAGTGGGTTTCCCTTCACTTGAGGTGTTTAAACAAAGGTTGAATGACCTCTTATCAGGGATATTATAGATAGGACTTTTGGTCATGTGTAGATTGAACTAGCTGGTCTCAAAAGTGACACAACTCTAAAATCCTGTTAATATGGAACATGGATAATCCTCCTGCTCACATATGAGTGTATAAAATTCAGTTATTCTAAATTCTTAATGACAAATCAGTCTAAGTCTAAGAATTGAGAGCAGATATTTTGATATCCTTAAAGAATTATCAAAATTTGACCTATTCGACTTATTTTGGTCAATGGAATTATTCTTCTTAGGCCTGAGTTCTCTCTCATCTCAAGTCCTCCTTTATTCTTGCCTTATGGCTAACTTTCCTAACTTTTTTAATCTATTTAATCCATGGCATACTCCCCTGTGTAACCTTTACTGTGGAAAGTATGACATCAAATTGAATTCATATCTACATGTGTGTGCCCATCATCAGGTCTTTGAAGAAAGGTACTACATCTTTTATAAAACTTGTTTCTATCCATGCACCTAGCACAAGCACACAGTATGTAATTAATGGATTTTTGTTAAAATTGAATTTAGATATAAAACTGTAAAATGAATTATTGATGGTTTTTGGAGTTTTGGGGGGTTTTTTTTGGTGAAGCAATTGAGGTTAAGTGACTTGCCTGGAGTCACACAGCTAGTAAGTGTTATGTTTCTGAGGCTGGATTTAAACTGAGGCCCTCCTGACTCCAGGACTGGTATTTGGTCCACTGCACCACCTAGCTGCCCCTTTTCATTTGTTTTTGTTTATTTGTTCCCACCCTACCCCCTTGGAGGGAACAGGGAAGTCACTTAAAAACTGGATGTATATTTTAGAGCAGCCTATGTCTGGGATGAACCCGTCAGTTATTTGAGGTTTCACTTGCATACAAAGAATGATCATTAATAGAACCTTAGTCGTTGAAGTATCATTAACAAAGACAGCTAGGTGCCATAGAGGATAGAGTGCTGGTCTCAAGAAGGGAAAGTAAGTTCAAATTTCTGTCTCCTACATTTCTTAGCTGTATGACCTTGGGTAAGTCTCTAAAACTCTCTAATTCTCATCTGTAAAGTAGAGACAACAGAACCCAGGGTTTTTGTAAGGATAAAGAGAGATTTTAAAAATGAAGTGCTTTGCAAACCTTTAAGCATTATGTAATTATCTCATTATTTTTCAAATAAACCGTTCAAATAATGGCACTGACACCAGCCTACCCCAACCTGTTCTCTGGTTATCCTTGATAGATTATTCAGTAGCTAAAAGATGAAATATCCTGAGTTGAAGGGAGGGAGAGCAAACCAACAAACATTTATTAAGTTCTTTCTATATGCGAGGCATTGTACCGGCATTGGAGTTATAAAGACAAAAATGAGACATCTGCTCAGAAAGGACTTATTTTCATCATCTATTTTCCTAAAGTCATATATTTAAAACTGGAAAAGACCAGGGAAAAAAGCTCATCTATTCCAATCTCTCTATTTTAATAGATGAAGAAACAGAAGCCCTGAGAGATTAAGTGACTAGCCAATAGCAAATGGCAACATCAGGCTTTCAAGTCAGGCCCCCTGACTCTAAATCCATTCCTCCCTTCATGACACCATTGATGCCTCCCAAAATTATTGCAATTTTTAGCATTAGCATTATGGAAATTTTAACACCCTCCAATAGCTTATCAAGCAGATTACTGGGGCTCAGGCTGGGTGAAGCAAGAACATAGGAGCTAACTCTTGTGTCTTTGAATTTCAGGAATAGTGGCTGTTCTCTTTTGTGGTGTCACACAAGCCCATTATACCTACAACAATCTGTCGTCAGATTCCAAAATGAGAACAAAACAGGTAAAGGAAAAGATTATGACTGTTTTTTACCTCTTTTCTTAGTGTGAGGATTGTATAGTGATACTGTCAGTAGACCTTGAAGGAATTTCATTAGAAGCAAGAAAGCTTAAGCCTTCATTATGGGTAGAATATTTATAGAGATCATTCCTAACCCTTCCCATTCTCCCTTCCCCAGACACCCCTGGCCAGGAAAACCATTAGCAATTCTCTTGGTAAGCAAAAAAAAAAAATAGTTATAATAGTCTCTCCCTCCTGAGAGACCTCAAATGTAGAATGTCAGTCTTAAAGATGAAAGACACAGAGTTGCTAATAATTCAGAGTCACTTACATCTAAAAGCATATAAAGCATATGAGGTTGGATAGTTATAAGAAAGAAAAAAAAAGAGAATGGGGAGGCTGTTGGGCTTTCAAGGGTGTGTTTTTTGCTTTGTCCTCCTTGAACATGCAAGTCCATACAATACCCATGACCTGTCGGTGGTCACAGAAGACAGAATGTAGTTTTCCTTATCTATTAGGTATTTCTTCCTCCTGTGATATAGAGTTCCTTGACAGCAGACAGAATATCACACCAAAACTTACTATAAAGAAGGATATCTCCCAAGCTATAGACCAGGATTTGACAATGGATCACAAAGGCTCACTTGTGGCATTGTGGGAAAAGCATTGGATTTGAAGACAGAAGACCTGGAGTCAAATTCTTTACTAGCTGTGCAAATGCAAATCACTTAACCTCTCTGGGCTTCAATTTCCCCATCTCTAAAATGAAGGGCTTGGACTAAGTGACCTTTAAGGACTGTCCCAGGTCTAAGTCTATGATGCAGTAAAATGTTCAAGCTAGTTACTATCGTCATTTCAAGGGCAGCAGAGAGAGTAGCTCAGACGGCAGCATGGTGCCCTTCCGATTTTGCATTACCTGACTTTCCTCTCTCGAGGACACCCTGGGGATATTATGTCTTCAATCAAATGAAAAGTAGCTCCTCTTCATAAAGTCCGAGGGCCTGTGGCAAATACCCTCTGGCTTCTGGTTTCATATACTCCGTGGGGGGACAATACATGCTAGCTGAGAATAAAAATCTGTAATAGGGTCCTTGTACTCATGGGAGCCAGTAATAAGATTACACTACTTGTGTTAATTTCCCTAAGACTTTGAAAAGCAAATGCCCTTTTCTGACATTGTTGAAATCTTTGAGCGTTTGCATTCTGGAAACTCCGGACCCTGTTTAGTGACTTGCACTTTTAAGTCTTGCTATGTAGACTGTTATGTTGAACTTCAAAGACAACTCATCTCAGGGCTAGACAGCAGCCATGCACCTTGGGGAGGCACAGCTGATATCAGTGCCCCCCCAACCTTCTGTTCTCTCTCTCTCTCTCTCTCTCTCTCTCTCTCTCTCTCTCTCTCTGAATACTTTGACAGAAGATATTTGCCCAGCTGCCAGCTTTCACTTTTACAGTGCTCTCCTTTAAGAGAGAATTTTCCAAATTCATTTTCTAATATAATTTACAGCTCCTGTTTCCTTCCTTCCTTCCTTTGTTCTTTCCTTATTTCCTTCATCTCATTTCTTCCTTTTCTCTCTTCTTTCTCACTCTCTCCCCCCTCCCTCATTCCTTCCTTCCTACCCTCCCTCTCTTATTCTTTCCTTTTTTTTTCCTTTTTTTCTCCTTTTTTTTGCCCTTACTGCATTTTCTTCCTTTCTTTCTTCTTTCCTTCCTCTATCTCTCCCACTCTTCCTTCTTCCCTTCCTTCTCTCATTTCTTCCTTTCCTTTCTTCTTTCTTACTCCCTTCTTTTTTCCCTTCCCTTTTTCTCTCTTCTTTATCCCTCCCTTATTCCTTTCTTTCTCTCTCCCTCCCTTAGTCTTTCCTTCCTTCTACTTTATTTCTTCCTTTTTGGCCCTTCCTGTATTTTTTCCTTTCCTTCTCTCCTTCCTTCCTTCCTCCTTTTCTTCCTTCTTTCCTCCTTCCTTCTACCATTCCTCCCTCCATCCCTTCCTTCTTTCCTTGTTTTTTTTTCTCTGTCTCAGTTATAGGACTCTCCTTTCCTTTTTGGTTCTCTTTCTCTTTAGCATACATAGCTATATTATATAAATAGGTGTTCTCTGCTGTAATACCTAGCACCTAGCCTTTGAAGTAATCAGTTTTATTCAGTTAGACTTTCAACAAGAGTTTATTAAATACTCCTAACATGATGCTAGGAGCAGCTACAGTGACATAGTAGATGGAGTGCTGTTCCTGGAGTTAGAAAGACATCTTCCTGAGTTCAAATCTGGCCTTAGACAAGTACTAGCTGTGTGACACTGAGCAAGTCACTTAGCCCTGTTTTCCTCAGTTTCTTCATCTGTAAAATGTGCTAGAGAAGGAAATGGCAAACCACTCTAGTATCTTTGCCAAGAAAATCCCAAATGAGGTCAAAAGAATCAGACACAACCAAAAAAGACTAAAACAAACACAACATGATGCTATTGAATACACAAAGATAAATACAACATAATCCTTCACCTCAAAGATTTTTGTGCTCTCTTCTATACAATTTACAGGCTCATTGCTGTCCATGTACAAATTCAGGGGAATCTAGCATTTGGTTTTATTTTAAATTAGAGTGGATGATGATCATTAAAATTCTAATATGAAAACTATATCACCAAAGTAATACATGCTAATAATAATGGTTTCATTTCATTCTAACACATTATATTAATTTCCATTTGATAAATGTCATACATAAGACATATGCCTAATGTAATTTCTTAGATAGTGGTAGAAAGATCCAGAATAGCCTAGTTTCTTGCATCATCTTTCCTGATGTAGATATGTTGACTGTGCTAATTTTCACAGCATTTTTTGCATTATAGCTTTCAGCATTACTCTTTAATTCCTAATTTTTTTAAAAAAAAGGCATGTACTATTTCAGGCATCGGTTCTGATGTTATAGTCTAATCTGGCCAACAATAACCACTTTCCCTGACTTCCAAGAAATGAGATCAAAGGTACCTCTTAAAAACTTAGAATTGGCTTGTTTTACCCTAATTACACTTCATTTGACACTCTTCTGCTTCCTTTGATTCAAAGTACCTTTAAAAGTATGGTATTAGAATGCCTGAATTTGTGAATGATTGCAAAGTGTTTAAATTTCTTCTTAGCTAAGCTGGAGGGTTTTTTTTTTCAGTGAAACTCATTAAATTGTATAAAGGACATTAAGTAGTTCAGCTAATAAGTGTTCTCTTTTAAATGCTAATGGGACCAGCACTCACACATCAAGACAAGAACACATTGTACTCTGTCTTCAGAAAGAATTATTATCTCTCACACCTTTCATCAAGAATTCTTTTTCTATGGCCAACTTGTGTCATGGTAGGGACCATGGATGACCATTATTCTTCTGTGGAAAATTTTTTTTTATCATATATCCATAGTTAAAGAGTGTTTTCTCAAAGAAGTTTGTGTTACAATTTAATCGCACATCAATAACATTTTGTTATCATACTACATATTTACTGTAATAGTATTTGCTAAGTGAACCACCTAGACATGGACTAGTACTAGAAATTATTGTTATTTTTAGTCATTTTCAGTAGTGTTTAACTCTTTGTGACCCCCTTTGGGGTTTTCTTGGCAAATATACTGGAGTAGTTTGCCATTCCCTTCTCCAGCTCACTGTGCAGATGAGGAAACTAAGGCAAACAGGGTTAAGTGACTTGCTTCAAATCCCACAGCTAGTAAGTGTCTGAGGCTGTATTTGAACTAGGAAGATGAGTCGTCCTGACTCCAGGCTCAGTGTTCTATCCACTGTACCACCTAGCTGCTCATGTGCTAGAAGTTATACAATTCAAATTCACGGTTTACTAAGTAGCTCCTATACGCAGGACATTGTACCAAGTGTAAGGAAAAGATATGATTTAAGAATGATCATATCTTTCCCCTCTCCTGCCCCCAACATCAGCGGATGCCTATAACCATTAGGTTAAATACCTGACATTCAACCCTTCACATTCTGGCTCGAGCCATACTTTTCAGGCTTATTTCACATTACTTCCATTTATGTACTTTGTGGTCCAGCCAACCTGGCCTTCTTGCTATCCCATGCATTGAACATCCCCATCCTATCTCCCACTTCCATGCATTTGTACAAGCTGTCCCCTGTATTTGGAATTCATTCCCTGCTGCCCTACCACCACCACCTCATATTCACTTCTTAGTAACACTGACTCACTTCAGAAGTGATGCAATAGAAAGAGTAATGAATCTGGAATTAGAGGACCTGGGTTCAAATTCCATCTCTAAAGTTTGCTGCCTGTATAACCTTAGGCAAGGAAGTTAACTCTCCTGGGAAACAGTTTCCGCATTAATATAATGAAGGGATTGAACGAGATAGTTGCTGACATCCCTTCTAGGTCAGTATGTATGATCCCATGATCCCCATCCTCTCCAGTTATTAGTGCTATGACTGTCCACAGAACACCATGCATTTATAGTTTAGTAGAACCTAAGCTACTTGACATTTTTATTTAGCCTTTGTAGAGTAAAGAAGTATCACAAAAGTTAGGAAGAAGTATGGATAGTGGGTGGAGCAATTTAATTTGGATGAATTGGAGTGATACATGCATGGAGCAGAATTTTGGGTATACAGCTAGATAGCGTAATGGTTAGAGTACCTGGCATGGAGTCAGGAAGACCTGAGTTCAAATTTGTCCTCAGATACCTTGGAAAAATCACTTAATCTCTGTTTGCCTCTATTTCTTCAACTGTAAAATAGAGATATTATTATCACCTATCTCCCATGCTTATTGTGAGGGTCAAATGAGATAAAATATGTAAAACATGGTGGCTTGCATATCTTAGGTACTACATAAATGCTAGCTATTATTATTATTTTACATTAGTAATTTTTCTTCCTGCTTCTTCAACCATGTTATCCCTTTCCTCCAAATTCTATTGGCTTTTAAGATTAAATTATCTACTATTGTTTTTTTAGTGGCATATCACTTAATTGGCAAAATGAGGTGGAAGGAATGTGATGTTTCCCATAAGTAAAGTTTTCAGATAACTAAAGATTATCTACTTAAATACCAAAACTTTAAATTGTTTTTGTTGTAACTATTCCATCAAATTTATTTAGGAAATGAAAGCAAATTTTCCATCCCACCATTTTGAGGCTGAGATTGTAAGATGATAAGTCAAGGACTAGAAAGGACCTTAGAGATTGTTAAATCCAAACCTCTGATTTTACAGATGAGGAAGCTGAGGCCCATATAGTTGAGGATTCTCCTCAAGATGATGCAGATAGGAAGTGGTAGAATCAAGATTCAAACTCAGATTCTTCAATTCTAGTTTCAGTGTTCTTTCCATGACACCATGATTGCTCTCAGAAATTCAAAGAACTTTTTCTTTTCTTTCTAACACCGGAACCACCATTATTAATGTTCATGCATCATCATGTAAATATGTACTTATCTTTCTGGATATTTACCTGCATCATAAACTGGATAAGACCTTGAGAGGTCATCAGACTCAGCCTCCAATGTCATGACAACTAGGACAGATGGTGGCCTTTATGGTCTTAAAGATCCCTAAGAATAAAGCCTCCATAGCCTCATTTAATAGCCCTTCACTGTGTTCTATCACTCTATTTGATGGGCTCAGGTGTATGGGTCTTCGTCTCTGACAGGGCATCATTGTCTGGCAAATAGAAATTATCTTCTTGGGTATCGTAGACAGAACTCTGAGTTTGGACTCCAGGTCCTGCCTCTAGCGCTTGTCAGCTATGTCACCATGGGCAAGTCACTTCATCCTTCTGAGCCTCATTTTCTCCATTGATGAAATGGGTATAATAATATCTAAGATTCCTTCCTCCCAGGATTGATGCAAAGATCAAATGAGATAATGTATCTAAAGCACTCCACCAATTTTAAAGCCATACATAAATGTCATGAATTGTTATAGTTGCAATTTTTTCCGTTCTCTTTAATTAAATAGTATTGAAACAGCCTAGACCATAACTCTGTGTGTGTGTGTGTGTGTGTGTGTGTGTGTATTAAAAGAAAGGGTTAAAATGAAACGTGCTATTTCCTTGTAGACCTCAAAAAACACAGCAAATGACTCCAGTAATACATTAGGTCTTAATGCTATTTCTCTAGAAAAAGGATGGAATTGCTTCTGGAAATACTGCACACAAAAGAAGAGTCCATCAATGATGGCATGAAATAAAGTGGTAACTTAGACCAGAGTTCCTGGCAGAGAAATCCAATAAATGAGAGGAACAGTTCAGTTTTAAGAAAGTGGCTTTAATGCAATTGTCTTGGGTTGCATTATGAAATAATAATAATATTTTTTTAAAAGCTTCTGATTGGAGTCAGCATGACTGATCTATTCTTGTGCATGAGGAGAATATCTATCATACTCTAACTATAGTCGCCCTGAGCAACCAGGTAACAAAGTGATTTCTGAGACATTTCTTCTGTGGCTGCAAGCTGTGATAAAATAAAGCTGTTCTTTAAAAAGTTTGGAGTTCCTTTATTATGAAAAAAATAATAGATTTCCCCCCACTTACAGAGAGCTTTGGCTATATTCAAGTAAAACTATAAAGGTTAGACCAGTGTAACATTAATATCTGATCCAAACTAAAGGAATTCTTCATCCTGGTACATCAGGGATCTGCTACTTGGGGTCCAAATCAAAAGACTGTATTTTAAGTGAGACTGAATTATAATGGGTTCCCATCATGTCCCAAGATCTGTCACGCCCTGGCTGACTTTTATTGTTACCATTAAATCAAGAGGGTAAAGCATGGAGATAACCATTTGCTGAAATATGTTCCTTATTTTCCAGCAGTTTGGAAGAACCTAGGAGTGGGGGGAGAGAAATGAAAGCAGATTGGTGGATACACTAGGGGATCCCTAAATAAAACCTCATTATTCCCAGTTCCATTTAATAGATGACCTCTAAGATCCCTTTCTGGATTCTATAATTGACCATGGTATAATGATTCTGAAATTTAGCTAGTTCCTGGACTCTCTTCCTAGTACTACCACAATATAAGAAGGAAGCCCATTAAATATTCTCATCTATGAATTTTTTTAAACCCTAAAAATAGAATTCACATATTCAAGCACTAATTCATTTTTTAGATAGGTAGAATTATTAAGTGCTTATCCTGTGCCAGACAATATGCTAAACACTGGGATTACAAATAAAAGCATTTTAAACAGTTCTTTGCCCTCAGGGATCTTTACATTCTAAGGAGGGAAGGCAAAAGATGAAGGAGATTTGGATTTCATTAAAGTCAAAAAGATCTGAGTTCAAACCCTGCCTCTGACATTTAGCTAATGGTATCAAACCGGGCAAGGCAATTAAACCTCTTGAAGCCTTAGTTTCCTTATCTGTAAAATGAGATGACTGGTCTACATAGCCTCTATGATCCCTTCCAGCTCTGAATCTATGAGTACAAGAGAGATGAGTACTGAATAAGATTTGAGAATCTTCTGTATAGAGGTAGATGGTTGGACAGTAGAGGGAGATGAGGAGCTGATGTGATAAAATCTAGAGAGAGTTGAATTGGAACTGCTAAAGTTACCACTTCAATTTTGAGTTCATGACATACTAAACAAAGAAATTCAGTTATAGTCTCACATGTACCTTATATTCTAAGAGACAAATTTCACAGAGTTTCTAGAAAAGTAGACTAAGATCCTACAGACTAGAATCCTATAGAGGCAATCAGCCTGAAATGAACTAGAAGCTCCTAAGAA
This sequence comes from Vombatus ursinus, assembly GCF_900497805.2. Lineage (NCBI taxonomy): Eukaryota > Metazoa > Chordata > Mammalia > Diprotodontia > Vombatidae > Vombatus > Vombatus ursinus. Next base: position 8,526,411 of record NW_020954588.1, on the reverse strand, counting down.
TGAAATTCTGATGGTAGAGTTCTAATGATTAAGAGAAGAGTAATCTGTCTAATAGGCATGCATAGGGAAACAATAAACCAGCTTAGATTTCTTTAAAAAAAAATAAAGATATTTGTAGAAAATAGAAGGCAAAGACAGGCAATTCAAAATGAATGAAAAGGAGTCTCATGATACCATAAGAATCATCTGAAGAGCACTGAAGAGCCGAGGCTGGAAATGGATGTTAGGCTATCACAAAGGGTGTTTTGTAGATATGCTGGGGAAGGAAAGAAGTTCAAAGAAGGAAAAAACTCAGGGTGAATGAGATGGTGACAATGGGGGGAGGTTTAAAAAAAGAATGACTTTCCTTTTACTTGTGATTTCTCTATCAGGTAGAATGATCTTTGATCTGGGAAGGGTAAAACAAAAATGATAAGCAAAGAGCGGAAACCCACAATAAATAAGGAATAGTAAGAGAATACCTGGTTGCCTTTTTTGAGCTCAAGTCAACAAGCAAAGTTGAACTGAATCTCAGAGTATTGAATGAGCAGATAAGGCATTATGGCTAATTTAATGTCAGTCATCTTTGAAAAATAGTAGAGGATAAAAGAGATGTCACTGATTATTCAAGAAAGGGAAGACGGTGAAGATTTCAAATTATAGCAGTGATCTTAACTTCAATTCCTGTCCAAATTCAAGAATATATTTTTGAAAGGATGTTTTGTAACCCTTTAGAAAAAGAACTTGTGAACACTCTGATCAGCCTCTCTTCTTCAAGAGCAACTCATTCTAGACTCAAACCAAATTCCTTTTTTTACAGAGTAATTAGACAAGTAACTCGGAGAACCACTGTGTACCAAGTAGATACCTGAACTTCAGCAAAACATTTCTGAACAAATTTCTCATGTTATCCATGAATTAAGATTGCTAAATTATATTACGGTTAGGTAGACTCAGAATAAGCTGGATGAAGAAGAGTCATTCATTAAATTTTTGGTGATCTAGAAGGAGGTCTCAAGGGTTCAGCTCACCTCAATGAGCTGTCCTTGGCCCCATACTATTTCTATCAGTGATCTAGATAAGGTCATAGATCATATTCTTATCTAGTTTTCACATGTCATAAATAGCTAACGCATTGGATGGCAGAATAAAGATAAAAAAATCTTAACAGACTCCAGCAATGGGCCTCGATCTAAGATACATTTTTTTTAGAGATAAATGGAAAGTCCTTCACTCAGATACAAAAAATATCAACTCTCTAATTACGGAATGGTGGTAGACAGTTGAAAAAAATCTGGAGATTTGAGTGGATTCCAATCAATCCAATCCTCCCAGAGAAAGCAGTGTGATGTGGGAGCCAAACAAGTCAATGTTATCTAAGATGCATTAATAATGGTGCTATATCCAGAGCTTTCATATTGTCAAACTTTGGCTCCTCACCATGGCATGGCAATGAGCCCCTGTTTCTGAAGTCTATACCAGAAGAATTCAAGTTCTGATAATGTTGAACCAAATTGGAAAGAGTGTGATTTTTGTCCTACTGATAATCTGTTCTGTATGTTCAAGGAATGGGTCTAGTAACTGACTGGTTGCTCTTCAAAATGAGAGATACTTGTCCAATGAGTCCATATGCTATTGGAAGGATAGAATTATATCCACACTGATAGCTTTACATGAAACCCAAAGGAACAAAAAATCTATAGCTAAATGGAAGGATAGACCAGTGATTCTCCCCCAGGAAGGTAAATAAAGGAATTGATTTCATCCTGTACCCAAGGGCAGCCATAAATATCATTTAATGGAACACTTGGTGATGTCACTTGACAGTGGTCATGATGAGCTACAGTTTATGCAATAACTTCTGTAGCAGAGGATGAAGTAAAGGAATTAAATCACAAATCTGAAATCCTCCAAACCAAATGACAACAACAATGATGGTGATGATGATGATGATGATGATGATAGCTGCCATATCTATAGGATTTTAGGATTTTCAAAATACCTTATGTGTATTATCTCTTTGGTCTATGTACTTTTATAATTTAATCTTTTAAGCATATGCCTTGACACTTGGTGACTTCAATATAAACATGAGCACAGGAAAGAATGACAAACAATGTTTTAGAAGATTATAATTTAGGATTTAAATATGAATGAAACCAAAGGGTTGCAAATCACTTGGAAGCATCATGCTTATATATCATGAATACTTCAGGAGATCAAACAACATCACAAAAATATGAAATCAGGTATGGTTATTGAGTCAAGTGGTTACTAAATCATTGATCAAAGGTCAAAATTAACATTAAATTGAAAGAAAAAATAGAGAAGAGACACATCTTGAAACTCTAATAGTTCTAACATGATCAACTTAATCTTAGTGTTGACTTTGAAGAATAGCAATACCATCATTCACTTGAGCTGTTTAACCAGTGTGGAATATTTGCCAGAAAAAGACCAAAAGAACCACCAAACTAACTTAGCTAACAAAAATCCTCTTCTTGACAAGCAGAAAGATATAACATTTAAATGGGATTAGCCTAACAATACACATAAGAAAAAACCCAAATGGATTAGGAATGCAGATCATCCAGATTATGAGATGCAGTTAGATAGGCTGTATCCATTACATACTGTAGTCCATTAGCATATGTTTCTTGGACAGACCCTGCAACTGCCACAGCTGGGCCCAAAATGGAAGAAAATAGGATGGATTGCACTTAAGAAAATAAAGTGTTTTCAGTAATCTGGAGCTCTTCCCTGATGTTAAAGCATACATTTTAACAAATTATTTTCCTTGTTATGTTATATGGTTATGACTAATGGAATACTATAATTTAGTTGCAGGTGACCCACAGGAAAATGGTGAGATATTCAGTGTATAAGTAGGCTGTAGCATTTTGTACATGTTCTTGCATTCAAGAAATGGTATAAAATATATTATTAATAAGGTGACCAGAAAATAAAATTGTTGTAAGGTCAAGAGATAACTTCCAGCTCTGCCTTCTGATCCTATAAATTTTTGTGAGCTCTTCTAAGTCTAATATACTTGCCAATGGGTAGTGGTTATGTGTAAACATGGCAGCCATGTTTATAGTAAGTGTATTGTCTTTCTAGAATGTATATCCAGAATGTGATGAAGAACCTACTAAGACTTATTAAACTTGCCAAGTATTTTCTATTTCTGATGACTCAGGTGGGGACAAATGATCCTGCTAGAAGAACTCTATAAAATATTTCTAGGGACTTTGAATTGCTGGGCAAGAAATGGAAGGATCTGGGGATCACGTTTTCTTTTCTTTTTCTTTTCCTATTCCTACTTAAAGGGAGAAAGTATGGAAGTGAAAAAAATGATTTGGGAAGTAAATAGAAATGTAGATGTTGTAAAAAAGTGAGATTTGTTCTTTTGAATCACAGTTTAAAGGCCTAATTTGAATGGCTTCTAGCCAGGGAAAGAGTACATCTCATGAGAACTTAGTTTCTCTCCTGAGCTCAAATATATCATCAGTTTCCATCCATTAGACATTTCAAACTAGGTATCTTGAACACTCGTTCAAAACAGAACTCATCTTTCACCCAAACCCAGCCCTCTTCCCAACTTCATTATTTCTTTTGACAGTACCACCATTTTTCCAATCATCCAAATTTACATCCTTGATATTAACTAACCAAGTCTTTGTTCTCACCCCACATATTGAATCAGTTGCCACATCTTGATGTTTCTACTTTCACATCTCTAGTATCTGCCCCATTCTCTCCACTCATACGGACAACACACTAATTCAGGCCCTCATCACCTCTTGTTTGCATTGTTACAATGGCCTCACCATTGCTCTTCCTGCCTCAAGTGTTTACCCTACTTAGTAAATTCCAGTGGCTTCCTCTTCAAGGACAAAATATAAAATTCTTTCATTTAAAGCTTTTTCACAACCTAGCTCCTAATTTTCTAGCTTTATTACACATTACTCCCCTTTGTTTATATTATGGTCTAGGCAAACTGGTCTTACTTTCCGCATTCAAGACACTGCATGTCCCATCCTCATACCTTTCTGTTGCTTATCCTTCCTATCTGGAATGCTCTCTCCCTTTACCTCTGTTAGAATTCCTGGCTTCCTTCAAGACTTAGGACCTATGCCACCTTCTTTATGAAGCCTTTCTTGGTCCCTTTGCCCTCCTTCCCCTAACTGTTAGTGCCTTGCCCTACCTGAATTAGCTTCTATTTTGTTATATTTTATATGTTTATATGTTACATAATATGTCATATTTACTCGTTGCCTTCCTTAACTAGATTTAAGGTCCTTGAGGGCAAGGACTGATTCCCCAAAACCTAGAATAGAACTTGACACATAATCAATACTTAACATATAGTTATTGATTAATTGAACTGTGATCTTATAGATAAGAGACCTCTGTGCATCATCAGTTCCAGTAACAACCTACCCATGCCTCCTTATCCTTTGTGATCCCTGTCCTTGTATTTATTAAAATCCTGTAAAAATTAGTTACTAAACACATCCTTTAGGAACCTTAATATTTTGTGAGAACCAATGTAATATTCAAGCTATTCATCTGTTATCTCACTAGCTTGTTACATGTATGTGACCTATACATTTAATGTCAAGTCATTCATGCCCAAGTTATCACTGAAAACATGCTCTAGCTAACTAATTTACACACATTGTATAGCTCCCTTTAGTTATCATACAATTTTGATTCTTTTAATATTGTGGTTTATATCCATATAAGGTATTTGTGGACTTAAAATTCTATAGGGAAAGTCAGTCCAAGAGGGATGGAAAGTGCCCAAGAATGAAATGTTGAAGATACAAAAAGAAACTATCTTATGACAGTGGTATAGTAGGTAAGACAATGGATTTGGTGAAAAAAAAAAACCTGGGTTCAAATCCCACTTTAGTCAATTTACTAGTTGTATGACCCTAGGCAAGTCACTTAACTATAGCTGTACTAGAGTTTCATCTCTAAAATGAAAGGTTGGACTGGATGACTTCTGAAATCCCTCCCAGCTCTAAATACATGATCCTAAATGAGAGAGAAAAGGGAAGTTGTTTAAGAGACTGTTGGGGATGCAGAAAATAATCACCAACCAACTTTTTTTTTTTAACACACACAGAGAAGATAGAAGCAAGGGTAGGTTGTTTTCATTGTACAATCATTTCAGTCATGCTTTACTCTACCCTATTTGGGGTTTTCTTGGCAGAGGCAACTGGAGTGGTTTGCCATTTCCTTCGCTAGCTCATTTTACAGATGAGAAAACTAAGGCAAACAGGGTGAAGTGACTTGTCCAGCATTTTACAACTAGTAAGTGTCTGGGACCAGATTTTAACTCACCAAAAGGAGTCTACCTGACTCTGGGTCTAGCTGTCTATCCACTGTACCACCTAGCTGCACCACCAGGACGGGTAACAGAGGATGCAACAATTGAACCACCATCAATGATCTTTGCAGAATTACAGAGAATTGTGTAAGGTACTAAAGAATTGGGAAAAGACAGGTGTTTTCCAAAAAAGGAAAATATTGGAGTCTGTAAAATAGAAGCCAGTGTGACTAGCTATATAATTCCTGGTAAAGACTGAGATTGCATTATTAAAGAAATGGTAAATGGACTCTTAGTCAAAGAAGCAGTGATTACAAAGAATCAGCTTGGCTTGGCTTCATCAAGAACCAATCTTGCCAGACTAACCTCATTTCCTTTGGGACATGGTCACTACACATACACACACACACACATACACACACATACATAATACATATGTGTATGTGTGTATGTATATATGTAGTATTGTAGATACAGGCTAGTACAGTTATATTTTAGCAAAGCATTGGATGAAGCCTCTCGTGCCATTTGTTTGCCTTCTAATTGGTCTTCCTCTCAAGTTTTTCTCTTCTCCAATCCATCCTCCACGTATCTGCCAAAGTCATTTTTCCTAAAGCCAAGGTCTAACTGTGTTACTCCTGAATTCCAGTGGCTCCCTGTTACCAGTGAGGTCAGATATAAATTTTTGATTGTCCCTTAAAGCTCTTGCCATCCCTGCTCCAATTTCTTCTTCCGTTGTTTTTCTGTATCAGTCACCTTTGCATACTCCATGGTCCAGTCAAACTGTCCTCCCTGCTCTTTCTCACTCATATCCCATTTCTTGTTTCTATGTCTTTTGTGTGAGCTTTCTCCCATGCCTGGAATTTTCTCCCTCCCAACCTCTGCCTCTTGAAATTCCTAGTTTCCTCTAAAGCTTGGCTTCTACATCTGGCCCTTCTCAATCCCTTCAGGTGCTAGTGCCTTCTCCCTCCTTACTCCTATTTATTTGTTTGTTCGTTCATTCATTCATTCGTTTGTTTATTTATTTATTTTTGTGGGGCAATTGGGGTTAAGTGACTTGCCCCTAGTCACACAGCTAGTAAGTGTTATGTGTCTGAGGCCAGATTTAAACTCATGTCCTCCTGACTCCAGGGCCAGTGTTCTATCCACTGTGCCACCTAGATGCCCCTACTCCTATTTATTTTGATGTGTTTTCCATATGGTCACCTAGTGTTTCCCCTGATAGAATGTAAGACCCTTGAGGCAGAAACAATTTTATTTTGGCCTTTGTATCCCCAGCACCTAGCATATCACTTGGCACATAGTAAAGGCTTAACAAATGTTTATCGATTGATTGTTGATTGATGATTTGGACCAGGTCACAGATAGGAAGCTTGCCAAATATACAGATGACACGAAGTGGGCAGAGAGAATTAACATGCTGGATGGCAGAGTCTGGTTTCCAAAGATCACTCTAGGCTAAAACATTGGGCGAAAGCATTTAAAATGAAGTTCATAGGGTTGAATACATTGGGTACAAAAAGATCAATGTCATGAATACAAGATAGGGGAGGCATGAATAGATAGTGCTTTGACTTTAAAAGATCTAGGACTTTTAACAGACCTCCAGCTCTACCTAAGTCAACAATGTGATGAGGCAGCCAAGAAAATTAAGGCGGTGAAGTGACAGACCTATTGCACTCCGCCATGGTCAGGCCACAGCTGGAGCCTAGTTCTGTGTGCCTCATTTTGAGAAGGACATTGAGGGGATGACCAGAGGAAAGCCAACCTGAGGCCAGGTGAAGGGCCTCAGGCTCATGCTGTATGAGGTTAGTTCAGAGGAACGGGAGGTTTTCAGCTGAAGAGGAGAGCTCTCAGGGATATGTGACAACTGCCTCCCAGTATTCGAAAGCTTGTTACGTGAAAGAGGGATTAAAATGGTCCTATTTGGTCTCAAAGGGTAAAACCATGAGCAATAACAGAGAGGAATTGCAAGGAAACAAATCTGGACTTGATATATGAAGAAACTTCCTAAGAATCATAGTGCTCAGGGGCAGCTAGGTGGTGCAGTGAATAGAACTCTGGCCTTGGAGCCAGGAGGACCTGAGGTCAAATCCAGCCTCAGACACTTAACACTTTAAAAAAAAAAAGAATCATACTGCCCAGAAGTAGAATGGCTACTTCAGAAGATGGTAGATGTCATATAATAGGTGCCATGTAAATGTTAGCTATCAAAATCATCATCACCATCATCATCATTATCATTATTTCCTCATCATCAAGAAAAGTCTGGGTGACCCTTATTGTCATGATATTTTAGGGATAGGTTGGCCTAGACCAGTGATGTCAAATTCAAATAGAAATAGGGCACCAAATCATATGTAACAATTCCTGCAGGCTGGATATTGAATTAGAAAACCACCTATTATCATTGTCTATATTATATTCTGTTTTTATTTGTTTTGCTAATTAATTAATAATTTGATTAATTTTGTTGATAGATTTTGTTAATAAATACTTCCCAATTACATTTTAATCTGATTCAGTATGCACTTTCAAGTGTTGTGGGCTACATCATAGCCTGCAGACCTCTAGCTCCCTTCTTCTTCTAAAATTCCTGAGAATCAACAGAATGTTGGTCTTTAGAATAAGGGGTTTATTTCAGGGAGAGATTCTGCATCACTAAAAGTACCTCATGGTTTCTCAAATGTAATTTATACAGGTCTCTTTTTCCTTTCCCGTCATCAGCAGGCATTTATTAAGCACTTACTATATCAAGCACTATGCTGAGCGCTCCAGATATACAAAAAGCAAAAACAGTCTCTAACCTAAAATAATTCACATTCATACGTAGATTCAACTTACTGTCTACCTGTTGGGTGTGTATATATGTGCTAATGGACTACCTCAAGGGTCTACCCATCCAACAGCATGTCATCGTGCCAATGCTCTAGTTATATTCAGAGATTTCAAGAAAGAAGCACAAAACCTCACACTAAATTGCTCTAATTACTGGGTTTATTATAATACACAATTTAGTGGACATATTAACTCCTACAGAAAAGGTATAAGACATGTATTATCTCAAATTTACTACTCTTTCTGGTTCCTGCTTTGTTTTAGAGTGGAAAAGCAAGATCACACATGTGTGTAGCTGAATATCAGGAAACCAGTTTGGTCTGAGCAACATCTTGGTTCTGGATGGCCTATCAGTGTCAGGAGGCTGTAGGATTTTATATCAACCTCATGGAGCTGGAACCTTTTACAGATATACTAATCTTTGAAAAGCTAAGCAAAGCAGTTGGCAGAATTCCTTTGTCATCAGGGACTAGATTCATGGGCATTCATCAATTACACTAGCTATCTTTATCTGCACACTTCCCCTCCATCTTCTCTGAACAGAAAAGGCCTATTTTTCATCCACTTGGTTTTTCCTGTGTGGATTGTTGGGCTGATTTTTTTGAGCACCTATAGATTCCATTAAGGAAAAACAGTATCATCCTAGGGCTTGATGCAATCAGAACAATGTCATCAATAAATAAAAGTATATGACAAACAACCTTACCATCTACTGAGAGTCATTCCATTTGGAATTTGTGCAGGAAATCTTACTTGGCAGTGGATTACACTTTTAGGGAGAACATTTCTGTGTTTTGTGCTTGATAGATATTGGCATTCAGAGGATCACTGAACAGAGTTATTTCTTTAAAAAAATCATATATATGCATATGGAAAAAGAGTTTGGAGGAAGACATATTTAAATACTGGATTTTGCCTATTAGTCAAATACTGTGGTGGTGGTTGTGTTTGTTGTTGTTGCTGTTGTTTTTAAGACATCAGAATTTTGCATTCTCCATAGTTCTAATCAGTTTTGAGTCTATGAAGATGTAGTAGTCTGCAGTAGAAAATTATTTACTGGAGCCTGCCTGTCCCCTTTGTATATTCTCATCAAGGATAACTTTAATGTGGATCCAGATCATTCTCATAGCTATTTTATGGGGATGAGAAAGTCGGCATATGAGGTTTTTAAAATCATCTTCATCGCCTTTTAAAAAGAATAATATATACCATCTGTTGATTTTTTTCCCCTTACTCTTTTTGTATCTTTCACTCTTTAAGATAGCTTTTAAATGGATCCTTCAGTACTTTAAAAATCTGGTGCCTCCAGAATTGATTTTTTTTTCCTGTCTGTATTCAATCTGGACCAGCCACCTTTCCAGACTTTGTGTTAAGTACTATTGGCCACTTCCTTATATGTTCATTGGGTACTGAAAGGTTAAAGACAAAGTATGGCGTTCTGCTGTTACCAGTGATAAGAACAGATCATTATAAAACTGTGACAAATCTAATCTATCATGTATTTGTTTGTTATTCTGATAGTTTCACATATGTGCTCTAAGGATGATATTGCTTAGATGGAGCTTTGGCCAAGATTTCTCTATTCTCATTTTTCTATTTACTGCTTTTTTGTTGCTTTGTGTGGTGATACTGCTTCCAGCCCCTTTACCATTTTTTCCATAAAGTTTTGCCAGTGATTTATTACTATAAACCAATGCGGTCCTTGCCTGCCGTGTCTATTTGCTTGGCAAGGAGATTTACTGTCTGTTGGTGGTGGTGATTCTACGCCCCCTTGGCCTCTTCATTGTGGCAACCATTTTACAGGCATACTTCATTTTACTGTACTTCGCAGATATTGCATTTTTTTTTTACAAATTAAAGGTTTGTGGCAACCCTGCATTAAGCAAGACTGTCAGTGTCATTTTTCTAACAGTATGAGCTCCCATTATTTCTCTGTGTCACATTTTGGTAACTCATGATATTTCAAACTTTTTCATTATTATCATATCTGTTATGGTGATCTGTGATTAGTGATCTTTGATGTTACTACTATAATTGCTTTGGAGCGCCACAAACAACACTGGTACAAGACAGTGAACTTAATTGATAAATATGTGTGTTCTGACTGTTCGACCCATCAACCATTCTATTCTCCGATGTGCTCTCTCTCTCTCTCTCTCTCTGTCTCTCTGTCTCTCTGTCTCTCTCTCCCTCTCTGTCTCTCTCTGTCTCTGTCCGCCCCCCCCCCTCTCTCTCCCTATTCCCTGAGACCAACAATATTGGAATTAGGCCAATTAATAACCCTACAATGGCCTCTATGTGTTCAAGTGAAAGGAAAAGTCAATTTATCAGTAAACTTCATTGCTGTCTTATTTTAAGAAATTGCCACAGCCTCACTAACCTTCAGCAACTCACCACCCTGATCAGTGAGCAGCCATCAACATCGAGGCAAGACCCTCTACAAGCAAAAAGATTGACTTGCTGGAGGCTCAGATAATGGTTAGCACTTTTTAGCAATACAATGTTTTTAATTAAAGTATGTGCATTGTCTTTTTAAAGATAATACTACTGAACACAATAAACTACAGTATAGTGTAAACATATCATTTGTTTGCACTGGGAAAACAAAAAAAAATTCATGTGACTTACCTTACTGTGATATTCGCTTGATTGCGGTGGTCTATAACCAAACCCACACTATCTCTGAGGTTTACCTGTACATTGTTTAGAATTATTTAAGAAATTATCATAATCAGAGCCAATGTCTTTATCTTTCCCGATTTCTCAGTTTTTCAGTGTAAATAGCTTTTTAAATAGGACAAGTGGGACCTGTTATAATTGCATTGTTTTCTTTTCATTTTTTTCCCTTCTAATTCAGAATTGACATTGATCTTTCCTCTAGCTAGTTGATGCTCTTGATGGCATATAGACAGCTCATATAGAAATGAATAACCAGACATTTCCCATCCTTAGAGATTAGTGTATTTCATTCATGTTATTCAATGTTCTTCATGCCTTCCAACTCTTCATGAAGAAAGCATTCATGACATATAACATTGCAGTGGCTGAGTAATCCCCTAGCCTTTGATTTCTTTCATTTTCAAATCCTCACCCTTATTTTTCAACATATTTTTGTCCTCCTTCTCTATGCACACTTTCTCACTGAAGTCACTGAACATCAGGGTATGTGTTGACTTGATTTGTAGAATCCTGATAAGCTTCACGAAAGTTTTCTGCTTTTTCATCTTCTAAAATGGATGCTGGAATATGTGAATGGAGAGGTCTTATAGGTGGTTAGACATCTAAGCCTGGAGTTTCAGAGAAAGGTAAGGGTTGAAATTATAGATTTGGCAGTTATTTATCTAGAGGAGATACAAAGGTTATTTTGTAATTTTGTCTGTTTCACAGGTTGCCATGGCTAAAGAATTTATTGTGTATTAGCCAATCTACTTGTGATTGTAATAACAATAGCTGACATTTTTATAGCACTCTGAGTTTTACAAAGTACTTGAGTATAGTACAGGTAATACTAACCCAATTTTACAGATAAGGGAACAGGCTCAGAGAAGTAATTTGCCCCTAGTTACATGACTAGTAAGTGATGATGGCCAGACCCAACCCAAGTTGCTCCTGATTAATGCCCTTACTACTATCCTATATTTATTCCTATGGTCATCCTCTCTATATTTAATTGATCATCAGATAGAAACAGAGGCTGCTAGATGGCATAGTAGGTAGAACACTGGAAATAGAATCAGGAACACCGGAGTTCAAATCCTACCTCAGACACTTACCAAATGTGTGACCTTAGGCAAGTCATTTAATCTCTGCATTGGTTTCCTTGCTATAAAATTGGGATAATAATAGTACCTTCTTCCCAGGGATATTGTGAGGATAAAGTGAGATAATATTTGTAAAGCACTTTGCTAATCTTTAAATTCTATATAAAATGCCAACTACTATTATTACCAGACTACCGATACAGTCAATAACTAGGACTCTACTCACTGTCTTCCGAGCTTGGTAGAAAGTACCAGAGTTTGTGATTTGCTGGCATAGTTTTTGAGAAGTAAGAGTCACCTGGACCACACAACGAGTAACCAGAGTAGGATTTTTGTGGGGAAGACATACATATAAGTAAAATACAATAAAGAACATTGTAGAGTCAGCCAACAAACATTATTTAAGTATTTACTGTGTGCCAGGCACTGAGAATACAATAACAAATAAAAAATAATCCTTTTCCTCAAAGAATTTACTAGGAACAGTCTTTAAATAAGTCACTACCTATAACTAGCATTTAAAATCTGGTTCAAACACTTTAGGCACACACTATAATTCTTCTAGAATGATCATGACATTGTTAACTTTCCTAGCTGATACCTGAGAGAAAGAGAAAAAAAGAAAGAAAAAGGTTAGAAGGGCAATATTTTTAACATTAAAAACAATTGGAACCTACTAATGTTCCATATCATATTCTCATCCATTCTCTATCTCTCTATGTGTTCTCATTCATGATAAGCATGAGAGCTCCGTCCCCCACAGGTGAGCATAGTTAATTGGTCAGGCCAAATAATAAGCTGCACTTTAACTTGAAACCTTTGTCTCTCGACCATCACCCTTAACTATCCATCCCATCTCCCTGGGGCTTTTCTTCAGAGAGCTTCTGTAGGATTCAGCACCATTTAAAAATCTCTATATATTCAAAATGTATCCTATAAGCATAATAATTATCAGCTTAAATAGAACTTGGCTTGAATAGTATATTCTACCTGCCTTGCTTTCAACTCTGCTCTGCCTTTCTGAACAATTGATTCTTTCCTGAATCTTCTTTTTAGCTTAAGAACCATAATTTAATTTGTAGCTTACAGAAATTAGGCTTCAGATCTACACTTAAAAGAGGCCTCCATCCATATTGTGCACCCCAGTAATCTGAAAATTTATATATTCAAAGTATCTCTCTCCCTCCTTATCTCTCTCTCTCTCTCTCTTTCTCTCTCTCTCTGTCACTCTCTCTCTCCGTATCTCTGCCTCTTACTCTGTCTCTGTCTCACTCTGTGTATGTCTCTGTCTCTGTCTCTCTCAATATATCACTCTCTGTCTGACTCTGTCTCTCTTTCTCTTTTAAGAAAGAAGGCTACAACCTAGAGATTCTATTAAAAAGAACATTTGATTTTACTCCCCTTTGGCACCAGAAGCTCTTACTCAGGCTAGAGAGCTTCAAAAGTCACTTTATTTTTAAGACTTTGAACAGAATGTCAGATATACATTAGTTTCCTGACCACTTCAATAAGAGCTGGTAATTCAAAGAAAACCCCAAGCCCAATTTACCATGTCTGCTTATGTAAGTATCTGTGCTCCCACTAACCCAGGCCCTGAGGATAGGCATATAATGTAACCTCTCCCAATGTTAAATCAGGCAACCTCCTGGACAAATAAATAACCCCTGCAATTTGGTGGAGAAGGTCAGCAGACAAACCTTCTGTTGGGTTGCCAAGAAAAGCTAATTGGAAGTGAAGTTCTGTCTACCAAGAGCTTCCCAGGCTACACAGCACCGGTTATCCAACCCTATCACTAGGCTAATTTATAAGAAGAATATCTGGAGATTTTAATTAAACATACAATTACCATGAGACAGCAACATGGCTGGAAATGAAGTGAGCAAAATCTTAATCTGTATTACTATAGGACCATAAGTCTAAAGCTGGAAGGGACTTCAAAAGCCAACTAGTACAGCCCTCCTTTGATGGATGAGGAAAGTGAAAGATGAGGAAAATGAAGGCTAGAGAGTAACAGACTGGCTCAAGATTATACAAGTAGTAATGTCAGAGGTGAGATTTGAACCCAGATCCTCTGACTCAACTGTGAGTGATCTTTCCACTATGCCACCCTGAAGAGATAGCATGTCTGGAACACCGTACTCCCCACTGGTCAACATCACCCAGTTCTTGGTGTTCCTTTGCAACAGAGACATGGACAGAAGAGAGTGTCTCCAAAGGAGGATTCCTGGGATGGTACAAGTTCCAGAAACCATATTCAATCCAATCTAATCCAATTAACATTTATTAAGCACATGTTATATACATGATCATGTTATTGTTAATTTTAATGTGCCAATAAATATATATATACATATATGTAAATGCACATATACATATATATGCATATTTGTGTACATATACATGTGTCCTATATACATATATATTACATACATATATATGCCTGTTCATATCCACTATTTTTTTTCATTACTCTTTGTGTTATATCGGTTTCATTTCAATAGATGGGTGGAGAGGAGAGAGAGATATGTGTGTGTGTGTGTGTGTGTGTGTGTGTGTGAGATGAGGAGCTCCAAAGGAAAGTAAAAAAAAATGCTGTTATAAGAGACATATACAATAGGAAAAGAAACTGGACTTATTAGGTGGTGAGTGGTACATATTACAGACAGATAGTCTAAGTTCTCCACTGGTATCCTAATGAGGTCACCAGCATGTTGGGTAGATGACCTGTGCTGAACTTATGGGCAGATATGGATAAGATACACAGGATGAGCAAGTATGGGTGAGTTGCAATCTCCATTATTGGAGATCCAGTTAATGAGATCACAAAGCACTGTTCTAGGTGGTAGGAAGCAATAGAAAGGAGAGACAGAGAGACAGAGTTTTTTTTTTAATAGCAATTCTTGCCCTAAAGGAGCTTATATTCTAGTGGAATGAAGAATGGTTAAAAGAACCAAGGGTGCTTAATGCTTATTTCAGTAGCACATATACTTAGCCTAGAGCAGAAAAAACATGAATGCCATCTTCAAATATCTGAAGGCCAATCATAGAGAACAGGAAAAAGAACATGTCTGTATCTTTTTCCCCAAAGCATGTTTGGCAACATTTAAGACAAAAAGTTAATCAGCCTTAAGGTAAAAATCTTTTTGTATTCTTTTAATTGAGTCTCTTTTGGTTTGTTTTATTTTTGAAATTTTTTATTAGATTTTGTTTTTATACCACTGTTTGACCTTTAAAAATCCATCTACTATAGTACCATCCCTTGAATCAAAGAAAAATGTAACACTTAAGCAAAATCACTTAATGTTAGCACCTGAGAGGGTGTGACATTCTCCACATCCTTGGTCACCCACCGAGATCCTGAAAGGTGAGAAGCACTTTTGACCAGTAGCTGTCCAAAACTGACAATTGTTCCTTCTTTGGAATCAGAATTCGCCTGCCTTTGCTTGTGGCAGTCATTGCTGCTATTGGCATTTTTGTGAGTGGGATTCTTTTGGTTCTCCACTTTTTAAAAAAAGTTTCTAGACAAACCAGACATGAGTCATGAAAAGCCCCCAGCCTTGTCCTCTAGCTCAAGGCTACTTTTGGAATGAATCCAGCCAGGGTGAATGAGACAGACCTCACTGAACTTGACCTGGACTGATATCAAACTAGTCTCCAGTGGGTTGGAAGAGGTAACCAACAATCCTCTACTAGTCAAGGTTGTCTTCCTCTGCACCAGAATGCAGAGATACTTTTATTGGTAGGAAACTTAGGAAACCAATATATCATGTTAACCTCTTTCTTAAATTTGGTGTCAAATTTCCTGGTGGTCACACCTCATTTGCAAAACTTTTCCTCAGGTCACTACACAAATGGCCTTATGGGAACTGAGAGAAGGTTATCATAACTATGATTTCACACTCTTCAGCAAATCATGTTTGAAAAGCTATTTCTGGCTCGATAATTAACCACTAAAGAATGTTTAAAGCAGCCTGGATAAAGTGGCAGGCCTGGAGTCAGGAAGTCTCATCTTCCTGAGTTCAAATCTGGCCTTAGACACTAACTGTGTGACCCTGGGCAAGTCACTTCACCCTGTTTGCCTCAGTTTCCTCATCTGCAAAATGATCTGGAGAAGGAAATGGCAAACCACTCCAGTATCTTTGCCAAGAAAACCCCAAATGGGGTCACAAAGAGTCAGACATGACTGAAAAACAGCAACAAAGAATGTTCGCATTCTACTTGGAAGCCTATACAGTCAAGCATCCATAGTTACCTGGTTCCCTCTTTGTGAAATTCATTGTTTAAAATATTACCTTTCAAATGCAGAATGAAGTCTATATTTTTGCACATGATCAATAAGGAAATTTGCTTCTCTTAACTAACCATATTTGTTTTCTGTTTTTGTAAAGGTAGGAGCAAGAGAAAATAAATGATATTTAATTGGGAAAAAAAAGAAAATTAAAATAAAGAAGAAAATATCACCTTTTAATTACCATGTGACTAGCTTTAATCTCAGTGATTTATCCTGATCCTTGGATTCCTTTCCAGAGAGGAGAATGTATCCTTTCTTACCATGAATGGCATTGTATTTAATTAGAATTGGTAGTTGGCTGTTATATTCATTTTTTTAACCACCGTCTAAAGATGAAACTAATGAGAAGAGCCTTTGCCATTGCTTTGTGATACTCATTGTAAAAGTCACATTATATTATGTACAATAGGTTAGGTGGACAGGCCTTTATTGCACTGTGGGAGAGCTCTACGTTATCACTTCCTGAGGGATTGTAAAATAGCTCTATCTGAATGTTCACTTCATTAGCAGAAAGATCCCTCTTCATTTCGGCAGCTGAGACCTTTCCATAACAGACAGAATGACAAGAGTAGGCCTGCCTTGGATTCCTTTTCTCATTTTTGCAAATGAAGTCTTAGAAATCAAAAGCTTTGCATCCCCTTGATTCCCAGATAAATGATTTTTAAAGGTTTCTTTCTTTCTTTCTTCCTATGTTTAAGCATCAATAATGATAAAAGGTCAGCACTGCTCTATTTTGCATTTGTGTGACTTATCTCTTAAGAAATTCCCTAGTCCTCAACTTTCTTTGCCAAATGTTTCCATATTTCAATTAGATCATCATTTTGCTTGATTTTTTTTTATCATATAGTGTAGTGCCTTTTAAAGGCTGGCAATTAAAAAAATACAGTGACATTCCACTTGCCCACAAGTCAGTCTACCAGCCACTTCAACTCAACAAGTAAAAGTCAACAGTTTCCAAAAACCAATGAATCCCAAAGAGCCTACTCTGTATCAGACCCTATTCAAGGTACTAGAGATGCAAAGACAAAAGTAAAACTGCGCTGATCCTCAAAGAGATGGGCTAAAAGAGCCTTTTCTCAAAACCATATTGACTCATTTAACATATAAATTTTAATAGCTCAGGCATTTGGCATTTGGTAGCTGAGGTACGGTTAAAAAAAAAAAGTGCTTGGATATGAAAACATGTCTGTATTTTTTCCCCAAAGTACATTTGGTAGCATTTAAGACAAAAAGATAATCAGCCTTTAGGCTAAGTTAATAAGACTTAAGAGACCTGGGTTTGAATCCCACTTCTGTCCTTATCCTAATCACTTAATCTCTCTCAGAGACTCTAATTTTTCTTCTGTAAAATGGAGACCCATAGAAGGGACCTCAAGGAGTTGGAATGTGATCAGAGGAGATTATGTAAAGCACTACCTAAACCTTAGTTGTTATTTTCCAACCCAGAGCAAATTGGAATGAGAAAACTAGAATAACTAAAACAGAAAGAGTTTTGAAGCAGAGATAATAACATGAAAAGGATTGCTTCCATAGGAAGCTTTTTTTTTACCCTCTCATCTCCTGGTTTCTAGTATTCTATGCCACCTCCTCTCCCAATTATATTGAACTTTGTATGGATTTCATATTTATTTTGATGTGTGCATGACATTTCCTCCACTAGAATATAAGAACAGTGACATTGGAAACTGTTTTGTCCCTGTAGTACTAGTACATTGGAGGATGTCTGGCACACAGTAGGTATATGATAAATATTTGTTGAATTAAACTGAAGAGAAGGGAGAATAACCTTCCTCAGACAGAGGAAATAGATAGAAATGGAAGAGATATCAGACTTTAATATTTTAAAGTACAATAATATGTGAATATAATAATGGACTATTTATGAACTAGACCTTTCTCTAAGTAGAGGTTAAATTCTCTTTAAGAAAGAAGGAAAATATCTAAGAATCTTCAAAGATTTTCCACCCTCAAATGGTTAAAATATTTTTGAGTTTTGGCACTTAAAAGGAAGAAAGCTTCAGATATCTGGAAAATTCACTTATGTAGAAGAAGTTATTCTCAAATGAAGTCAGACCAAAGAGGTATTACTGAGTGTGATTGTGATGAATATGATATGGTAGTGCTTCTGAAAATCAAACAGAATCCTGGCTTCTTGGGTCCCCCAGAAAGGGATTTAAAGAGCCTCATTCACCTCTTCATAGCAAGACCTTCACAGGTGTTAAAAGCAAGTCTGTCAGAAGTTACTGCAGATGATCTTTGGCATGATTGACGTCATCTGTGAAATGAGGACGAGGATATTAGCACCTACCTTCCAGAGTTGTGATAATGATCAAATAAGTTAATAATTATAAAGCAATTTCCATACTGTCTGGCACATGGTAGGTGCTATATAAATGTTAGCTATTACTGTTGATGAAAATCTTTCAAAGGAGAAGCCTCAGATGCCCAAAGGAAGCAACAATTGCTCAGGGAAATGTTGCAGTTAAAAGATTGTCAGGAAATAGGGAACAGCAGGTCTCTCATTGAAGGCCTCAGAGGGAGCTAGCCCTCTGGAAGGACTCTCCCTAGGTCAGAATCAGGCCTGGTCACTGGAGACTCAAGGCTGTTAATTTTATCAGTCCCTCTGGATGTAAACAAGCTCTGAAGAACTCACAATAGCCTGACCAATAAACAAGAAATGGTTTCTATTGTGGGTGGAGACTTTTGATGGGACAAACATTCTCCAATGCCTCAAGTAGATTCCTCTGTAGTGGTTTCCTGGCCTGTGTCCTGATTATTTCTCTTTATTTCCACCCTATTTCAGGGCTGTGGCCTGGCCCTCTGGATTCATCTACCTCTCTGGTTCTATTTACATCACGAACTCATTGGCTTGGCCCAGACATGATATCCCCTTTACCCTTTCAAGTCACGTCCTGGACAGTCTCTTCCTGTTAATTGTTTGTGGTCCTTTGGCGCAAGCAGAGAGAATTAGATGTTCTTACGGAAAATGTCCATTGATCTGCAAAAGCTTAATTGTAGGATCTTAGATGGAGAGTTGGAAGGAACCCTGAAGGTCATCTAGGCAACACCATCATCTTATAGATGAGGAAACCAAGGCAGACACAGAGAAGGATGTGAATCCAGATTCTTCCCATTTCACTAGGCTGTCTCCAAACTGATGAATCACTCTTCTCCACTCCATAAATACTTATGTCCTAAGAACCAGTATCATCTCTCTAGAATCAGAATACTCTCTCATGCTGAATTGACATTGACAAATTCTTATACTTTGGGCTTTCCTTTATCATGCTATGCCAAGAGTTCTTAATTTGGGGTCTGTGAACTTAAATTTTTATTTTTTTAAGTTTTTTATTAATTTATTTTTAGTTTTCAACAATCACTTCCCTAAAATTTTAAGTTTAAAATTCTTCTCTCCCCTTCCCCCCTCCCTCTCCAAGATGACATGCAATCTGATACAGGTTCTACATATACATTCCTATTCAACGTATTTTCACATTAGTCATGTTGTAAGGAAGAATTAGAACCAATAGGAGGAACCACAAGAAAGAGGAAACAAAACAAAACAGAAGAGAAAAAGAGCAAATAGTATGCTATGATCTTCATTCAAACTCCACAGTTCTTTCTCTGGATGTGCACAGCATTTTCCATCATCATGAGACTTTTGGAGATTTCTTAGATACTTGCACTGCAGAGAAGAGCTAAGTCTATCAAAGTCAGTCATCGCACAACATGGCTGTTACTGCGCACAATTAAACTTAAATTTTTAAAAATAGTTAAATAACTGTATTTCAGTATAACTGGTTTCCTTTGTGATCCTGTATATTTTATTTCATGCATTTTAAAATGTTATTCTGAAGAAGGGGTCTATAGGCTTTAAACAGATTGTCCTAAGGATCTATGATATGGCAAAAATTAAGGACCTCTCCTCTAGGCAGACCACCACCCTTCTGTGTCCTTATCTGGGATATAGTACTGTACAGCTAAACAGATTAAAGGCAAACTTTAAAAAATTGTTTGTGAGATCAGCTCTCCTAATCTAACCCAAGCTGGAAATGTAGTGACCACTCATGGGATGAATCCCAAAAAGGATAGACATGGCAGCTATAATCTGCTCTCTTTTTCTGAAATGCATTGGGTCTTTCCTCCTAAGGCAGCCTGGTGACCCTCCACTTCCTGGAGCTCAGTATATTGGTGCCAGATAGAGAGCAGACCCCAGTTTGCCTTGAGCCCTCTTGCAATTCAGAACTCCTGAATTCAAAGGGCCTCAATGTTTCCAGCAGCAGAAATGCTGGCATGTGCCACCATGCCTGGTTTTTGGTTTGTTTGGTTGGTTTTGGGTATCATTTGTTTTTTTTAAGCCACACTCTTCTGGGATATTCTAGGAAAGAAGCTGGTCATTTAAATAAAGTGTAAGAGACTGTTTGGTTGATTGGATCATTGCTTGTCAGTCCCCTAAGACATTAGAGTATGGTGACTGTATAATTAAGCAGATCACTTTAGATCAGTCTCCCTTAGGGGGCTTTGGATAATATCTTAGTCAAATGAACTACCCATAAAGACTGAATTTGGAATCAGAGGACCTGGGTTTGAAGCCCAGCCCTGCCACCTGTGGGACTCTGGACAAGTCCATTAACCTCTCACGCCTCAGTTTCCACATCTACAAAATGAATATTGATCTAAAGAGGAAAGTAGGTGGCTAAGTAATGAATGTTCATGAATCCCAGCCTAAGCTTCTTGAGGGCAGGGACTATCTTTTGCCTCTTTTCTATATCCCCAGTGACTATCACAGTGCCTGCCACTAAGTAAGCTCTTAGTAAATGTTTATTGAATTGAACTGAATTGCTGGATGGGGGAGAGGAATTCCCCAAGCTACATGATCCTTGAATGTATCCTTCTAGTGGGAGAAGGAAAATTCCTGGGCAGCTCCCACACCCCCAAGTTAAGAAGTTTGTGGAGCCAGACTTCTGGAGGGAGAAGGGGAAAGTCTGTGCAGCACCAGGCTTCTAGTGGGAGAAGGCGATTTTATATGTATGGTCCTGTTGAGGTCTGAGAGGTTCAGACACCCCTCAAAGACCAGAGTATAGAACAGGGTCGTCTGGAATGAATTCACAGACTCAAGCATTCTTTAAGTCAAGTTGGCAAAAATTTATTGTTATGCTCTTCAGCAGGCAAGGATTCTTAAGGAACCTGCAACCTTAGAGGGATTCAGTTAAAGTTTATATAGCGTAAACTATAGTAAAAACAGATGCCAAATACACTAACTAGGTGATTCAGGGTGAGATTAGGGAGTGGTTAAGGAGTGGTCAGTTCTTAAAGGAACATGCACTTTTTGTATCTACTGCACAGGCATTTTACCCAGAGTTCACCAGGAAAAGTCCAAAGGGGAGGCTACATGGAGGTATGGTTTTTAGGTCTGCTAAGTCACTAAGTTAAGTAGTGGTCAGTGGCCAATCTGCCACTAATCAATGTCTTGTTTGACAAGGTAGATGTAGAGAGTATACATATGTCTTAAGTCTAGAATACACATAATGAGGAGTCTAGATACTGAGGTAGGGAGGTGGTCCTACCCAGACAGTCCAGTGGGTACGAATATCGTTATGACCCAGTACAAAGCTAGTTCAAACTAATAATTCCTTCAGTGACAGAGATAAGTGAGTTGCTGAGGCCCACTCATGAGTAATTGCTTGGCCTGGTGTCCTTGAGCTAGGGAGAAACTGCCAACTACAACTGGAAATCAAGTTGGGGAATCCATGCCAAGATATAGGAGGGAACAAGAGATGTGAGCTTTGGCTTCTGCTGTTATCACAAGTTATTTGGACACTGAAGATTGAAGATTGAATTAAAAATGCCTCTGTGGTAACCCCAAGGTTATTTCCTTTGAGGAGAGGTCCAGGGCACTTTATTATAGAATCATAATGCTGGGTCCTGGGGTAAAGGGGGAGGAGTTAGAGAAGTGTCATAAGATTTCCTATCTAACAGCCCCAAATTCATTTCCCTTCTGAAAAGGATCCCAATTAGCAGCAAGTATTCACAAGAGAAGAAAGGGGGAGCAGATATCAATTTTTATAGGCTACTATGAACCTTTAATGTTTTCTTTTTAATTTTATGCATGCTAGAATAAACGTAGCCCTGTACTTGATATATTCATTGTTTCCTTGAGTGCTTGTATCAACACTCAAGTGACTCAACTCATGTTCCTGCCCAGAGTTTCCTCCAGGAAATTTCAAAATACAACTTTAGTATAGCATTTGCCTCGAGTAAAAGGGTAGCCACAGGTCATACGTAATAACTATTCAAAAAAGTAATAAAATATGCATTCTAAATAAGGGCCCAAATCTTGCCAAGCATTTAACAAGGCAAAGCCAGAACAACTGAAAAATGCACAAATAAAATATTTTTGTTTTGCCTCCCTTTCCTTCTTCTGCATCCTTTTCTTCCCTCCCTTCCTCCTCTCCATTCTTCCTCTTCCTTATTTTCTTCTCTCTCCTCTTTTGTCAGAGTGTATAACTAATTCTTCTGTATTACATCATACAGGTTCATTGTTTCATATCTATCATGCTTTAGGGTACCATAATATTTCATTGCATGAACATATCATAATACATTCAGTCATTCTCCAATTGTTGGACATGCATGTTGTTTCCAGTTCTTTGCCATTACAAATAGAGCATCTGTGAATATTTTTGTACAGATAGGTCCTTTTATGAGATTTTTTGGACAGAGTCATAATTCTGTGACTTTTATTGCATGCTGCCATATTGTGTTCCAAAATGTTTGCACCAGGATGTAATCCTACCGACAATACTGTTTCTCCACAGCCCTGTCAACTTGGAATTTTATAATTTCTAATAGTTTTACTCTTCTAGAATGTGTAAGAATATTTTAAGGTTGTCTTGATTTGCATTTCTCTGATCTTTAGGGAGTTTAATCATCTTTTCATGTTTTTCCGTCTTTGTAAGTTGTCTATCAAATCTTTGATCATCGCCAGAGATGTGTATTATTAATTTTATAGATATGCATCAGATTCTTATACATTCTGAAAGTCAAGACTTTACTTGAGATATTTACTTCAAACGTTTTCCCCAATCTTCTTTTCTTTCACTTAGGAAGATGGTGTTTTTGGTTGTATAAGGTTCTTCTTATATAATTAAACCCATTGATTTTTGTCTCAAATGATTTCTCTATTTCTTTCACTGATAAGAAGTGTGTTTCCTCTGCACATTCTTGTCTTTCCAGTTTTCAAATTTTTTTTGATGTTTATTTACCTGATCCAATTAGTTTACTGTGGTTTAAGATATGAAGTGTAGATCCAAAGTTTTATTTTTGTCATCTAACCGTTAGGTTGTTCCTGTAATTTTTGATAGTCATTCTATTCCCCACTGTTTTTTGAAGGTGGGTTTATCAAATACTAATTTTTTTTATATTCCTTGGATTTGGTTACTGGAATCTCTATTTTGTTCCATTGATCTTTTCTTCTATTCTTTTTCTAATACCAGGCAGTTTTTACAATTATTGCATTAGAGAGCATTTTGACATATGATAGTATTAGTCCTCTGCCAATAGTTTTCTCTTTCATTATTTCTCTTGCTATTCTTATCCATTTCTTACTGTGTATGAATGTCATTATGGTTGTCTAATTCTATGGTATTTTGATTTTGGTATTGTATTAAATCTCTTAGTATATATGATGTATCACCATGTTTTACTACAGTTGCTTGACCCAGCCCTGAGCAGGGTATGTCTGTTCCATTTATTCATTTCTTGATTTCTGACAAAACAATTGTGAAGTCAACTTTTTTAGAGGTCTCAAATGTCCTGAACAAATAGTGACCAACTATTTAATACATTTTGTTGTTAACTTAAGGAATATTTCTCTTTCAGTCAATCCTGATTTGTGATGGTGGTAGTATGTGGAAAAGTAGATTAGATTTTTAAAATTTTATCCTATATCCTGATATTTTATTAAAGTTATTTATTACTCCATTAATTTCTGTGGCTGATTATCTTGGGTTTATTAGGTATAAAATTATATTGTCTCCAAATAGAGATATTTTAACTTGCTTATTACCCATGATTTGCTATCTTGCACATAGTGATTTGCACAAAATAGGTGCTTAATAAATATGTGTTAAATTAGATTGATGTGAATATTTTCTTTTTCCTGCTTTATTGCTGATTTCTACAACTATATTAAGTAAAAGCAACAAGAATGAACATCCTGACAATATTTGCTTTTACTGAGAATGTGTCTAGTATTTTCCACTACAAAAATATTAGTTTTTGGTTCAGACATATACTTTTTATCTCTAATGGAAAGGTCCTTCTTTTGCTATGTAGTTTTAATATAACCATGTGCTGTATTCTATGACGTAATAGACAGAATGCTAGTCTTGAGGTTGGAAAAAGTGGCATTCGAATCCTATCTCAGACACTTAGGAGATGTATGGTCTTGAGTAAGTCACTTAACACATCTCCATCTCAGTTCCCTTATCTGTAAAATGAGGATATAACCGCACCTATTTTTTTATAAATGAGGATAGAACAACACCTATTATTATAAAAATCAAATGAGATAATATAGGTAAAGGGTTTCACAAACCTTAAAAGCACTTAAAAAACACTATTTAGCTATATTCTTATACAAGGGTATGATCAGGTAATCTTACTTGTTGGTGAAAAATGTATAATATTCATTGATTTTTCTGGCATTGGACTACCTTTGCATTTCATTTATAAATCCTACCAGGTCACAATGGATTTTTAAATTTTATTGTTGCATTTTATTTTTGAGTATTTTGTTTAATACTTTCATATCAATATTCGCTAATGATGTTGGCCCATAATTCTCTTTTTTCCAGTTTGTCTTTGGCTTAGAGATTGATACTATATTTGCCTTAAAAAGAATCAGATAGTCTACCATCTTTCTCTATTTTGAAGCGTTCTATAGAATACAAATGTTTCTAGTTCTCTGAACTTTGATAGGAATTACTCATGACTCTACCCTGGCCTGGTATCTTTTTGAAGAGTAGAATAGATTTTTAATGGCCTATCTTATAATTTTTTGATTACCTTTGCCTTTGTCATGCTCTCTCTTCCTCATTTATAATTTTGTGGATTTGGATTTGTTCTCTTCCTTTTTAAATTAGATTTATTAGTGATTTATCAATTTTGTTAACCTACTCAAAGAGCCAGCCTTTTTCATATTTTCAGTTGTATTGATTTTTGTTCCAATCTTGGTTATTTCTCTCCTCCTTTCTGTTGGTTTGTTGCTTTGTCCATTTTCTAAATTCTAAGTTAATTAATTCTCTTTCTTGTTTTTATTGGTAAAATAATTCAGCTTATTAATTTGCCTCTGAGTAGTTTTGGCCACCCTTACACCCTCATAGATTTTGCTATATAGTATCAGTTTTATCATTATCTTGGATATAATTTGTTATTGTTTTTTATGACTTCAACCTTAACTCAATTTTTATTTTATTTACTGCATCATTGCTTATTACTGCTTTTATAGATTATGGCCTACAAACGTAGGAAGGAAGGAAACACGCATTTTTGTGGTGCCTACTATGTGCCAGGCACGTCACTGAGTACCTAACACATATTATCTCATTTGATCCTCACAACAACCCTGAAAAGTGGTGCTTTTATAATCTCCATTTTACAATTGAGGAAACTGAGGCAGTCAGAACTTAGGTGGTTTGCCTAGGATCATATAGCTAAGAATTGTTTAAGGCTGGATTTGAACTCATCTTCCTGACCCCAGGCCCAGCACTGTATCCATGGTACCACCAAGTTGTATTTTTTTTTTTAATTTCTCTAAGTCTTCTTCGTGGCCAAGCATTTGAACAATTCACACGTAGGTGTCATGAACACTGCAGCAGAAGGTATGTTCCTTGCTTGTCCCATTAATTTTAGTGTTTAATTTCTGTAAGATATTATCAATGCTAACATTACTGCATCATGATCTGTCCACCAAGTCTGACATTGAGCCTAAGTCTTTTGTGGTAGCCAGGGGTGGGGATCCTGAGGCCTTGGGGCCACATGCGGCCCTCTAGGTCCTCAAGTACGGCCCTTTGTCTGCATCTAAACTTCACAGAACAAATCCTTTTACAAATCCTTTTATTAAGGGGATTTGTTCTGTGAAGTTTGGATGCAGTCAAAGGGCTGCAGACCTAGAGGGCCACATGTGGCCTCAAGGCCACCTTCTTGTGTGCAATTAATTTTTTCTACTACCGCAAGTCTGCTGACTGTTATTTTTATGGGATTTTTGAGGTGTTTGAATATATTTACAATATTAGTCATTTTCTTCATTAAGTCATTTAATTCTTTGTGTGTCCGTATGTTGATATCTTAAATCTGGATTAGTTTCCTTGTCTGATTTTCCCCATTCTCTTCTTTATTTGGTCTTGTAGCTTTCTGAGAGTTGCTAATTATTCCTTAATATATTTAAATGTGTGGTTTATACCCCAGTCCATTTTTCAGAATTTCTTATGTGATTCCTTTTTTTTTCTATCTCAATTGCTTCTGCTATTCTAGTAGTTGTTTATAGTAGTTTTAAATTATAATGGCATTCTTTCCTCACTGTTTATTTTGATTGAATTTCTTGCAGGACTTTTTTTTTTTGCCATTCTACCTCCCTTTGGTGTTTTTATTTATTCTTTTTTTTGGTATGTCAGTAACCTGGCTTTCTTCCATCATCTCATGCCTATATTTTAGCTTAGTTTCCCCCAAGCCCTCATTTTACAGATGAGGATATTGAGGCCCAGAGAAGTAATGTGAGATCTATGGATAGGGGAATATTTCATGACCAAACAGTAGAAAGACAATCTTCCTAATTAACATCTTTAAGTGTCTACTATGTGCCTGACACAGTGCTAAGTGGTAAAGATACAAAAAGAGTAAAACACAGTCCCTGCCCTAAAAGAGCTCACAATTTAATGGGGGAGACAACATGCAAATAAATATATATAAAATAAGATATGTGCAGAATAAATAGGAAATAATATAAGTGGGATCACAGAAGATAAAAAGGAAAATTTTGATTATATAAAATTTTTAAGTTGTTTTTTCTTTCGAACAAACAAATCCAATGTACTTAAAATTAGAAGAAAAGCAGGTAACTAGGGGCAGGGAGATAATTTGCAGCAAATTTCTCTGGTAAGGGTCTAATTTCTAAGACATATAAGGAACTGATTCAAATTTATAAAAATAAAATCCATTTTCTAACTGATAAATGATCAAAAGTTATGAACAGGCAGTTTTCTAAGGAAGAAATCTAAGCTGTAACTACCCATGCAAAAAATTCTCCAAATCACTAATAATTAAGAAATACAAATTAAAACAACTTGGAGTTCCACTTCACACCCATCAGATTGATAGAGGAATACTGGCACATTAACACATTATAGATAGAGCTGTGAACTGGCCTGGCCATTCTGGAAAGGAATTTGGAGCTATGCCCTCAAAGTTATTAAACTATGTATTTGCTTTGACCCAGTGATACCACTCTTAGGCCTATGCCTCAAAGAAATCAAACAAATAACGAAAGGGCCTCTAGGTACAAAAACGTTTATAGCAGCTTTTTTAGTGATGGCAAAGAACCTTAGAAGTGTCTAATCTTTTCTTTTTACAAATGAAAAAATGAAGGCTCAGAGAAGCTGAGACTTACCTAACATTCTACAGGTAGCATCTTCTGGCTGCAAATCTAAGCAAACTAAATTTAAAAAGTACACTGTCCTTTAAAATGTGAAATTACCTTGCTTTATGAAATCATATCAGAAACATTAAAAAAGGACAGTTTTACAAAGCCACAACACCATATGTAGGACAGCAATCTTCTAGGGTATTTGTGAGGATGCATAGCCAATCCAGAGGCATTTTTAGAGCAAACTGATTAAATAGGTATATTTGATAATAAGGAATTCAAATAGAGTGGTAAAGACAGGATCCAGTGCTAAGCAGGTATGTGAGCTTTGGCACATGACTCTAGGGCTCATGGTTGCCACATGTATTTATTAGGGTTATAATAATCTCTGTGTGATCCTGGGCCTATGTAGAGCACTGGATCTGGAGTCAGGAAGAACTGAATTCTAATCTAACCTCAGACACTTACTAGTTATATGACCTTAGGTAAGTCACTTAAACTCTATTTGCCTTAATCCCCTGGATAAGGAGATGGCAAATCACTCCAGTATTTTTGCGAAGAAAACCCCATGGACAATATTCATCCAGCGGATCATGAAGAGTCAGACGTGACTGAACAACAACAATAATCTCTGACCTCTTTCTTATAAACATTTACTTGAATGATGTTTAAGGGTCTTTCTAGTGACTTAAGAAAGTAGTTCTTACATCAAGCCACAAATTATTGTTTTCTAGAGAAAAGATGTCACTATAAGTAATAAAATGATAGAACATAGAATGTCAGAGCCGGAATGGAACTTTGCGATCCCCTGGTACAATCCCCTTATTTAAAACATAATATGATGATGCCTTTTGTTTTTTTACATCATGGCCATTTTCTGATGTGTTCCTCCTGCCCTGGGCTCCTGCCTTGTTTCACAAAAAATGTAAAGTGAAACCTGATAGCATAGTGATCAGGTCTCTCAGTATGTGCATCATTTAGCACCTTTAGTCTACCCTACACTCTTTCAGCAAGAGGTGAGAAGTGTATCTTGTCTTCTATCCCCTGATACCAGTATCAGTCACTGTATTTAATGAATTTAGCTGCCTTTCAGATTTTTCTTTCATTTACATTGTCATAATCGATCAATCAGCAAGCATTTTGTAAATGTGATAAACACTGGGGATATAAATCCAGAGAAATCAACAATCCCTACACTCAGGGGAGTGTGTTACATTCTCCTAGGAGAAGAAGCACTAAGTACATATATAAGCATATACTGAATCAAAACGACAAATAAATTCAATGAAGGTCAGAGCATTAATTAAGTGCAACCTAAATGCCAGGCACTGTGCGTTATATCTATTCACATACTTATTATGTATGTTATTCTCTTGGTTCTGCTTTCTCTAATGTACATCACTTTCCATACCTTCTCTTGTTTCTCCAATTTTCTCATACGGTTATTTTTTTATAGCACAAAATTATTCCATCTGATTAAGATATACAGAATGTCCAGCCATCTCCCAATTAATGGGTATTCCATGCTATGTCTTTTTTTTTTGCTTCCATTAAAAAAAAAAAAGCTTTTACTCTGAATATTTTGGTACACATGTAACCCCTTCATTTTACAGATGAAGAATTTATGACCTAAATTGCAGAACTGACTTGTTCAAGGTCAGGCATTCAGTTACTCACCAAGTCAGCATTCGAGCCCAGTCTGTGGTTCTGTTCTGTCCATCATGCAACTTCAAACCACAATATCTCTTTGATTATCATTCTAAAACAACTTTGCAAAAAAATAGCTTACTTGTTTTCCCCATCCACTTAAGGCAGTATGTATTTATAACCAGTAGTGTTTGACCACCCTTCTTCTCTAAAGTTCTCTAGTGTATGAGTGTCTTTTTTGTGACTTTGCCAAATTTGCTAAAACATAACAGAATACCACCTCTAATCTTTATAATTTTTCTGGTTGTAAATCCTCCTTATGTCTTTTCCCCAAACCTTCCTTGCTTTTGAATTTCCCTGCTGCTGTTGTGGAGATCACCATTCTCCTATTCACCCAGGCATGCAGTTTAGGGTATCTCCTTCACTCCCCTTATCCAATCTCTTGCTATTTCTCCCTTCACATCTCTCCTACATATGATCCCTTCTCACTACTTTTAAAGCCACTGCCTTACAATCACCACACTTACAGCAGACCTTTGTCACCTCAAGCCTAGACTATCACAATGTTTCTTATTTGTCCTTCATTTTCAAAGAGACCAAAGATTTCCACTGTAGCATGAATTTCCATGGTCATCCATCCGTACAGTAATAGTTTCTTCCACAAATCAGTTTACAATCCTTTTCAAGGGATAAGGGATAAGCTCTTTCCTTGTATTTGCTGTTGTTTCTAGCCCCAAGAGAGATCTGTATATCAAAGAGAGTTGGAATTCTGTGTTAGGATGGAACCAAGCCATGCCAAATAAATGAAGAGGTCCCTAGAGTCTCCACCAAAAAATCAAAATGAAATTGGCTTTTTCTCCTTCATGTGTTTAAAAAGAACAGGAAAAGGGGGAAAAGGTTAATTTGGACTTTTGTTTATTAACTGGCTCAGGATTTTGTGGTTTTAGTCTTCAGAAACTGAAATCCTGCCAGAAAAAAAAATTGCCATACTGAAATTAAGCTTATAAGACTTAGACCTAGGAAGGGCTATCAAGTTCTTCTCCTGAAACAGTTTCATATTAGGAAGGAAGACATTAAGACCCAGAGAGAAGAGACCTTCCCAAGTCATGGCAAATTCTGCTGGGTAGGCCTTAGGTAAATTAATATTATCCAGGGCCTAGGTTATCCACATTTCACTGATAATAGCTCTCCTCCTTCCTGAGTTATCTGCCCATTCACACTCTGCTCCTTCCCTTTCAAGATTTCACTCCTACCTTCCTTTGGTTCTATATCTGATACCTGCATTCTGCAGTCCAGATTTAGATAGCTAACAACTATTGTGCAACTGTATCTTTATTTTAACTTCTGATCTCTAGCTCTATCTTGGTGAGCTCCTTCATTTTTAAAAATACATTTTTATTGATATCTTATGTTTTCATATCACTTAAATCTCCCTGTGTCCTTACTCCTACCTCCTCCCAAAAAGCCATCTTTATTTTGTAAAAAAGGAATTTTTTACAAAAGAAAGAAAAAAAAAACTTAGTCAAATCAATCAATACAATGAAAAAACTCTTACAGTATCTGCAATGTTCCACATCCACAGAACCCTACCTCTCCAAAAGACTGTGGGGAAGTATCTTCTCATATCTTTCCTTGCAGGCCATGCATGTTCTTTGTAATTTTGTAACATTTAGTTTTTATTGTTTCATGGTTATTGTTCTTTCTATTTGTATTTTTTCATCATTGTACAGGGCACATAGTAAGTGTCTATTAAATACTTAATGAATTTAATTATTGTTTTCTTAGCTCTACTTACTTTTGCATCTGTTCATTCTGAATCTTCCTATACTTCTCTTTATGCATCACAATCTTTTTTTTTTTCTTATGGCACATTAATGATCCATTATATTTTTGTAACACAATTTGTTTGGACATGTCCAAATGATGAGCGGCTACTTTGTTTCCATTTTTTTTTGCCAACACACACAGACACATACACACACTGCTACAAGTATTTTAGTGAATATAAATTCTTTCTTTTTAATCAATTACTTTCTTGGGATATATGCCTAGCAATGGAATCTTGGTGTCAAAATCATGGACTGTTTAACCACTTTATTTGCATAGTTCCAAATTACTTTCCAGAATGGCTGTACTAATTCACAGGTCCACCAACAAAGCATTAGTTTGCCTGTTTTTCCACAAGTCCTCCAACATTGAATCCTTTTATTTTCAATGTCTCTGCTATTTTTGTACTATCTACAAGATGCACTAAATTTAAGCTAAAAAGGGTCTTAGTCTCAGCTCTACTATTTACTTGTATGAGCTAGCATGTATGACCTTGGGCAAACTACTTAAATTTCCAGATTCTCAGTTTCCTCATCTGAAAAATTATGTGGTTTATTATATGATCTCTAAGATTCTTTCCATCTTTAAACCTATGGAACTATGACACCTGTTATATACCTCTAAGATCTCTCCCAGTTCTCCTTTGTCATCCCTGCACCAGTTAGGACTCAGGTTATGAAGCTTCCCAAAGCTACGGATACCACTATTTATTATAGTATTTATGTATTTCTTAACTTTTGGACATGAATAAATCTGTGCTCCCATTTTTGTTAGGTTCCTCTCTCTTTTTTGTCAGAAATGTAGTTTTTGATTATTTTGCCACAGCACTATTTTCCCATAAGCCCTGTAGTTTTTATTGCCTGATTTTGCATAGCAAAATGCTTTTGAGGTATTTATGTTCACATTATAGCAGAGCTGACTGTACCTAAAACTTTCCCATTTTGGAAGGATCCCTCTTCCTGAGATGCTAATGGCATAGCCTGTGAGAACTGAGAATCATCTCTATTCTGTGATGAGGCATTGGCAGCAAATTTGAGTCAGGATTATTTTCCTCAGCTAGTACAAACTTTTGTGTGCTATTGGTGCCACTTTGGAGGCCACCCATCCAACTGTACCTCGTGGTCTGGACAACAGGACTTTTTCACCCACTTTCTTTTTCCTGAGTGATTATAGTTCTAATCCTATAATTTTACAAGGCTGCAATACCCTAGCATTTGATTTCACCAGCCCCTGCAATATCACCTGGACAAGCTGAAGGACCTCGCCATATAGAGCAGGGGGTCTTAATCCGTTATTTTTGTGGACCTCTTTGGCAATCAGGTGAATCCTAGAGATCCCTTCTCAGAATAATCTCTTTAAACGCATAAATTAAAATACATGAGATTACAAAAGAAACCAGTGACATATAAATATAATTATTAAAAATTGTTTTTTCAAACAAGTTCGCTGTTCCCAGCTTAAGAACCCCTTATCTATAGGGAATCTCTTTTCTATTTAGACTCTGCGGTGGATGTAATAATAATAATGATAACTGTATTATCATTATTAGCATTATTATTATTACTAGTATTTATATAGTGCTTTAAGGTTTGCATATATAATCTCATTTGATGTCTCCATTTTGGTACTCACATATCTTCAGTAGCCTCACTATCCTCTGCCCCTCTGATTGGAGGGCTGAAGGGCAGAACACAAAACTCCTCCCCAAACCTCCACTTAAAGTGGGCTCACAGACCAGCCAACTCTTCATTTCCTACCACTTAACACTCCTTGGACTTAGAATCCACCATGCCTCACTGCTGGATACATTCTGCCTACTCCCATCCCCAGCTTTCTTTTGTATGTTGTCTTCTCCCATGGGATTGTAAACTCCTCGAGGGCAGAAACTCTTGTTATTACTTGTATCCCCAACATTTAGCATAGTACTTAGCAAATAGCAGGTTCTTAAAAAATGTTTATTGACTGACATTGTTATAACTAGCATTTATACAGTGTTTTAAGGTTTGCATATGTTACCTCATTTGATCAGTAACAGTGGCAGACCCATTTGACAAGACCCTGTTTAGTATCTGACATGATATTGACAATCAGTGTCATGAGGCAGAATTTCCTTTGTTGTCTTATCTTTCAAGGAAATCTTGTATGATTTTACTATGTGCGTAGGAGACCCTTCTCCTTATCCACCACCCCGCAGGAGGAAGGTCTTTAAGGCAGCATTTTATTTTATAGAATCAAATGTGTTTTTGTTTTTGTTTTAGTCAATAAAAAACAAGCATGGTGGAATCTTATAATCTCTGTCCTTTTCAGTACATTCTAACTAATACATTCTAAATAGCTAACACAAATTCTCAGTCCCATATAAAGGTATTAATTAATTTCATCCATGTACTTACTGTCCATGAGATTAAACTCTTAATCATTCTACCCAGAATACTATAATATTTATTAAAGGTGATGAAGGGGCCAGTTTTATCCAGTCTTGTAAGGTTTGCATTGAAGTACTGGCAGATCATTGTGGAAGATTTGTGAAAAACAGCAAATCAAAGATCACTATACCTAGAGAAGTGAAATACACACATGGAAATGCACATTAATGTTATAAAATTGACTTATCATTATACTATCTACATTTGCAGATTCTAATATATAACTACATAGAGTGAGTTTCAGGAACTAGTGATCTAAATTATAGATAGAAACCTAAGACATAATAAGAAAATACCAGAAATAAACAATGGTTCTGGGCCTATCTGCTTAAAACAAATAGAAGAATAATTTTTATTTGTTACTCTAAACTCTAATGCTTTCTCAAACCCCTTCCCCTAAAAGACAGCTTGCTATTTGTTTCAAGGTATAAGATGAGATTTTAGTGCTAAGACTTTTTTTTCTTTTCTTTTTTCTTGCTTTCTTTTCTTCCTCTATTCTTTGCCTCAATAGGTTCAGGGTCTTTCCGATGTTGCTGAGTCCTAATACTTCAAAGACTGTCTAAATTAATATCTCTCAAACCCCCAGATTCTGGCATGGACTGAAAATTGTTTTTGAAACTGCTTCAAGAATTAATATTAGAGAATAGAAGGTTTTCCTTTCAGCAAATTGAAGCTGAATAAATTGTTCTCTGTCTCCTTAGAAATGGAATTGATCGTTGGAGGTTAGTACCACTACGCAGTGGCAAAGCACAGACATGTTGTATGGGGGTGAGGATGAGGGGGAGATGAGATTGCTTCACTTTTCTTGGAAATTATGGCCACATATCTGTTTCTTGAAACTTGGCACAGGTGCTAAAATATAGGAAGTGAGTATATTAGCTTCGTGTCACATTAAAGACAATGGCATCTTATAGATTATTACTGTCTCTTTTCTTTTATTACTGAATACCCACAGAGCTCATGAGCATTCCAAGCCTCACTGCTCACATT
The DNA here is from genome assembly GCF_900497805.2 of Vombatus ursinus. NCBI lineage: Eukaryota > Metazoa > Chordata > Mammalia > Diprotodontia > Vombatidae > Vombatus > Vombatus ursinus. Next base: position 8,491,673 of record NW_020954588.1, on the reverse strand, counting down.
GTTACCTTTCTGACATGACTGAATTGAAATTCACTTCTGCAGAGCTGTGGATTATTTCTTACTTATGATTGATAGAACAAATTTGTAAGATTTTTCTTTTTGAGTTTCTCACCCTCCCGTGTGTATCCTCCTGTCCCTCCACAGTTTCTATAGCTATGTGTATGGATGAGAGTAGGGAGTTATTAACTATCTACATCCCTTCCTCTTTAAAAATAATATTGATAGTCTGTGTCTATATTATTTTTATTTCCTGATATAGCTCTCCTCCCTCCCCCATCCAAAGAGCCATTCCTTAGAGCAGAATTTAAAAGAAAAAGGAAAAAAAAGTTGGCAAAATTAACCAGTGAATGCATTGACCAAATCTGATATATTCCACATCCATTGTGCCCCACCTCTGAACAGAAGGGAGAGAAGTACATTCTCATATCTTTTCTTTGGGAATGTTTGGTCATTATAATTATGCAACATCAGCTTTGATTTTTTTAATTCTTTCTATTTATATTGTTGGAGTCATTGGGTATGTTGATTTCCTAGTCCTGTCACTCCATTTGTGTCAGTTCCTAAAAGTCTTCCCATGCCCTTCTGTATTCTTCATGTCTGTAATGGATTACAGCTCAGTACTATTATGTTGCATTCGTAGTCTACAATTACTTTAGCCATCCCTCGAATGGCAATATAGCCTTTTCTCTTAAGTCAGAGGGAGGCAGAGGGTGAAGTCTAGCATTGCACCTACTTTCCAAAAAGTGTCACTGATCTTTTAAATGGCCCACTTTTGTTAGTTTTAACTAGGATGCACCTGGATGCACCATGATACATCAGATACTAGAACTTGTAGGGGAGGGGGGGAAGAGGCTACTTTTATCTTGAGAAGCTTTTTTTACAAATATGACTTTCTTCCATTCCTCCCTCCCTACTTTCCCTCCAAAATTTGAGCTATAATTGAACTTAACTCTTTTTCCCTCTTAAAGAAAAGAAGCCTCAGTTTACCTGTAGACAGGTGGCAGTGTTTGGTTGGTCAGGGGGAGAATAAACTAGGGAGGGGAATATATGTATCAAAAACTTGGAGCATTTATGCAGATGTATGGATAATTGGGGCAGGAGGGGGAGTGAATAAATGTAACCCACTCCTGCAGCCCCTGTCTCAAAAGCTTTTACAGAATTTAGGAAATGAGGAAGAACTGGGAGTGTGCCATCTACTCCATCCACGAAGCCCAAGGTTTTCTCCATGGTCTTAATAAATCCCTTAGTCTTTGAAAGGGAATATAATAATATACAGATTATATAATATACTATAGGACACATTGTTTTGTGATATTTTGTAGTATTATACATATGTACTTCCATGTAAAAAAACATGGAAACCCATGCTCAGGACATTGGTTCTTGTTTTTCCTTTTTAACCCACACTATCATGAAGGCCATGAAGAGAACAAAAGGTAGGGTTAACAAAGAGCCACACATACAGAAAACAAATTTTAGTATAAATTGACTAGTGCCCTTTCATGAAAAGAGGTTTCCTGGACCCTACAGAGAAAAGAGTATTACATAGTAGAAAGACTTACTTTCTCTCTCAGAAGACCCATGGGACCAGGACTTCTTTGTAGGAAAGTATCAGCCACAATCATCAAATTCCTACGTTAGTTCCCTATTTAGTGCACACCAGGGAAAATTCCGTATGAAGACAGCAAACCCGTCATCCCTGTCTCTAGCTTTTTGGAGTAGCGAGGTCAGGCAGGAATTTTCTGGCAGTTCCCATGTTAATGACCTGTGTACCACTGTTATGATAGTGGTAAATAGAAGAAAAGGTTTCTGAATGCTATTATTGGAGAGATTGAGAGTGAGGGCATAGTCAAAATGTCACTACTTTCATTCTGTTTATCAGAATCATCTTGGAATCATTTCAGAAATGAAGAAGTATATCTGCTAACGAACAACAATGTCAATCTTTGTAAACTTGTTCCTTTTCATCATTTGATTGCAGACAATTTTGTAATAAATACTTGTTGGCTTGGATGGTAAAAAGAAATACAAATAGATCTGATTTCACTAGAATCACATGTTCTTTTGTTTTTGTTTTGTTTTGTTGTAAGTGGACTCTTTGATTTGTATTTAAAAAGGTATTTGCAGTTTTTCCTACTTTCCTGGGGTGGTTTGCTGGTAAAGAGTGCAGAAATAACCATACTAGAAGCTTTCCTTGGTTTCCAGTCAGAATGATTCCAAGAAATAGCACAAGGAGGGTGAGAACATCTTCCATCCTTCCCAGGACCAACAGATCTATACAAACATACAAGAGACAGCCAGTCTTTGCAATGTTTACCTATGCCAACCTTCCTGCCTTAGAGATGATTCAACTTTTAAAAAAAAATTAGCTACAAGCCAGTGTTTCCTTTGCTCTGACCCATTGGAGCTGACCAGAGCAAGAAATTCAGTTTAAATTAACAAGAGATCTGGTTAATGCCTCTGTGAATGAATAAAAGAAAATTGAGTTCTTTTAAACAGTTAGAACAGGGCTATAAATACTTGGTGACTGATTTTATTGGAAATGGTGTCTCAACTATTCATTGAGACCAGAGAAAAAGATACATGGAAACAAGTTTTCATCTGCCTAACAAGTTTGTCCCTACCCTCTTTTGTCAGCAGCATCAGCATCAAGGACATTTATTGAGAATTTCCTACATGCCATTTATGGAGGTACCAAGATGAATGGTACATGGTCCATGACCTTGAGAATGCCCACATTCTGGGGGAGAAGCAGAAAATCTACACATAAAGAGATGGATGGCAAAAGAAACTAGAGCATAAGCCAAGTGCCAAATGAAGGCAGCATGTGTTGGGTGCCAGTTCAGAAGGAGTAAGCATGCATGGAGCAGAATTTTGGGGATACAACTAGGTGGTACAGTGGGTAGAGTATCAGGGCTGGAGTCAGGAAGACCTGAGTTCAAATCCAGCTTTGAACATTTCCTGGCTGTATGACCCTGGGTAAGTCTCAAATGTCTGCCTGCCTCAGTTTCCCCTAGTGTAAAATGGGGATCATAACAGAACCTACCTCCCAGGGCTATTGTAAAGGTTAAATGAAATGATATTTGTAAAGTGCTTAGCATAGTGCTGGATACATAGTAGGCACTATGTAAATGTTTATTCCCTTCACCCCTCCCCCCACTTTTTCATTCATTCAATGTACAGATCACCATACATCCACTGACCCTGAGCATTTTCACTGGCTGTCCTACAAACTCTTGGTTTGCCATTTCCTTCTCCAGCTCATTTTACAGATGAGGAACTGAGGCAAAAAGTGTTAAGTGACTTGCCTAGAATCACACAGCTAGTAAGCACTCTCTCCTTCTTCATCTTTACTACCTGGCTTCTCTGGTCTTTATCATGTATCAGTGAAAATCTCACCTTCTGCAAGAGTCCTTTCCCAGCTCTCCTTAATTTTGGTGCCTTCCCTTTAAGACTATCCCCAGTTTATTCTTTCTATATAGAATCTTTTTTGTACATAGTTGTTTGCATCTCATTGGCTCCGCATTAGACTGTGAACTCTTTGAGAGCAGAGACTTCCCAGTACTTAGCACAGTGCCTGGCACATTGTAAATGTGTACTGACTTGACTTGACTGGTGCTTCTACAATTCTGTAAAACACTCCACTTTCTCCACTCCAAATCTGGTCTCGTTCATCTACAACCTTTTGGCATATAGCAGCAATATAGTGGATTCCTGGCATCCCTAGAAACTCCTACAAGACTGCTACCAACCATGTCCCTCCTCAGCTTCTTCTACAGACACAAGAACTATGGAAAGAACTTTTCCTCTGTCATTGTGACTGCAATGTCTGTGTCCTTTTCCACTGCTTAGTTCTGAAGTTCCAGGCACTTGACAGCAAGACACTGAGAAGAAAGAATCATAAGGATGTACTTTCTAATCAGATATGAGGGGAGCGATAGGAAGAGAGTCAAGAATAGCACAAAAATTTCAAGCCTGAGTTACTTGGAGCACAAAGGTACCATGGACAAAGCAGTAATAGCCAACATTTATTTAGCCTTTGACAGCTTATAAAGCAATAGATAGATAGATAGAGAGATAGAGAGATAGATACACAGATATAGAGAGATGTATACACATATATGTATGTTCTCATTTTGATCTTTATAATTATCACAATTTTATAAATGAGAAAAACTGAGGGTCATAGAGGTGAAACACTTGGACTGTGGTTGGATACCTAGTAAGTGAGATTGGTGGGATTTGAATTCAGATTTCTCCTCACTCCAAGTGTATCGCTTTTCCATCTACTGGAAATCCCAATGGAAGAACTGATCTAGCATAGAAAGATGGTTTCTTTTAGCTCATTTGTCTGTAGAAATGCCTAGCATTTTTATTTGAGATTGAGAACTTTTGTGACTCTGTGGCTTCTAGCTTTTTCTTGATTTCTTTCCAAGTTCACTATGAATTTTTTTTCACATCAACACTGATTTCTTTTTCTGTATTTTATCATTAATGGCCAAAAATGTGTGTGTTGAGATCCTTTATCTGACCTGCTCTCTCACCTTCTCAGGATTTTTTGTTATGTCTTCTACATTAGCCTCTCTCAATATCTTGCCTCAACTTACAACTTGGTTGCATTCTGACCATGTTAAAAATCCTTTATCAAAAACCTCTGGTGCTTTCTTTCACTTATTAAAAAAACCCAAAGTCCTCAACCTAGGCCTACAATAGGACCCTAACCATTTCCAACTTTAGCTCTTCCTTCTCTCTGTTGACTCATTAACAGAAACAAGCTAGCACTCACACCCCCCTGAACTATCCTACATCTGTACCTGTGACCATGCTGCTATCTATTGTTGTTGAGTCATTTTTCAGTTGTGTTTCATTCTTCATGACCCCATTTAGGGTTTTCTTGGCAAAGATGCTGGAGTAGTTTGCCGTTTCCTTCTCCAGTTCATTTTACAGATGAGGAAACTAAGGCAAAAAAGTTAAGTGACTTGCCTAAGGCCTCACAGCTAGTAAGTATCTGTGGCCAGATTTGAATTCAGGATGATGCTCCAAACCTGGTGTTCTATCCACTGTACCACCTAGCTGCCTTTTGGCATTTCTCTCCCTCCCATTCCTAAATTTAATCTGTCTTTCATGAAATCTTTCCTGCCTTCCCCAAGTGGATGTGATTAATACATAAAATGGAGACAATAATAGAAAATCACTCTATTTCACAGGGATGTCAATAGAATTAAATGAAATAATTCTCACTTTGAAGAAACTATCATCATCATCATCATGTTTATCATCTTCATTCTTAACATTTTTCTCCTCTCATCTGACTCCCACCATAACATTTTGTCTGTATGTTTCTATGATAACTATTGTATTCTGTCTGGTCCAATAGTGGTTTGTTTCATCTTCCCTGTTCAATTATCAGCTCCTTTAGGACAGGGATTATTTCACCAACTTTTGTGTCTCCTAAAGTATAGGAGTTAAACATCTGGCCCAGGGCCATGTTCAGACAACAACATTTTGGAGTGTGGCCTGAACCAGATCAAAATACAATTAGGAAATAGTTAACAAAATAAATAAAAATACATAAAACATAGATTCCATTACATTTTAAAGCTAAGTCAAAATACAGTCCAAAGGGATCCTTGTGTGTACAGATTAGTGGCCCCTGGTTTCTTTTTTGAGTTTGACACCACTGTCCTAGAACATTGCCTTGCCTACAGCAGGCATTCAGTAAATGTATTAAGTTTGGTTGACCTCATACATTCTCAGATAGATCTGTGACCTCATTGATTTGGCAGTTCCATCCAAAAATGCAGATCACTACCAATCCATGCCTGCCTAGCTTGAGACTCTGGCATCATGGAGGGGTGGACAGAGTGATAAACTTGGATTCAGGGAGACCTGTGTTCAAATCCCACTTCAGACACTTAACCAGTACTGTGACCCTAAATAAGTCACTTAACCTCTAGGAGCCTTAGTTTCCTCATCTGTAATATGGAGTTGACCTTAAAAGGTCTCTAAGGTCCCTTCCAGTTCTAAATCTATGATGCTGTGAGCCTCCAATAAATTGGGAGGTGGAAGTGGGGCAGGATAAAGTGGTCATGAATCAAATGTTGTTGTTGTTCATTGCTGAGTTGTTTCAATTGTGTCCGACTCTCTGTAACCGCCATTGGAATTTTCTTGGCAAAGATACTGGAGTAGTTTGCCATTTCCTTCTCCAGTTCATTTTACTGATGAGGAACTGAGGCAAAAAGTGTTAAGTGACTTGCCTCAGATCACACAGCTAGTAAGTACCTGGGGCTGGATTTGAACTCAGGTCCTCCTGACTTCAGGGCCAAAAGAACTTAGCACAGTGATTGGCATATATAAGGTGCTATATACATACTTCTTCCCTTCCCCTTACCCCATGGTAATCTGTGGGCTTCTTAATAAAGATTAAACAAGAATTGTGAACTTTGCCTAAATACTAGTGGACACAGAAAATATACTTTGAGGTCATGATAACATCAGAGCACTAATTCATGGAATGAATGATAAACTACTTCCCACTTGATCTGTAGAGTAAAATAAATAAATAAATAAATGAAAGAACATTGTGAAGACAAGATTAAAATGTTCTGTCAGGATCCCGGGGAAATTATCTGTCACTAGCACTTTGTCATCATGGCTTACAACTCTCTTTCTTTTTATAATGGAGCTATGTTTATTCACGTTACTCTTATATACGTATGTGGGGATATGACATTTCCATAGGCTAAAGGAGATGTGAAAGTCATTTGATGAACAACACCCAGGGCACTAGCATTCTTCCAAGACAATCATTCTCTCTCTGCTGGCAACATCCTTGGATTTGCTTGACCTGCCTTTGGTGCTTCTTTGTCCTAATAAGTCCAGCAAGAGGGGCTTTAAAAAATATGCCAAAATCTCACCCCCCTCTCCCTTCCCTAATTTGGAATTATTGTTAATTGATAAGGACTGTGCTAACATATGCCTTCCTTGAGTTGATCCTTTCTTCATGAGAACCATAGATTAGTCATGTAAATAAGATTTAATAGGGAATGTTTTAAAAATGCATAAAGCTAAGCATTTAAAGCATTTTCAAATCAACCATTTGCATATAATTGACATACTAAGAACATATGCTTATCTGCTCATTAAAGAAGATCCCTTAAGTGAAACTTCATTTGGATTTTTATATGAAATAAGGGAATCAGGAAACTAACAATTCTACCTTATTATAAAATATATTCTGCCAGTAAGACTTAAGTAATTCAAACTGACCCACCAAGTTTTTGGACTTTACCAATTTCAGCCTTTCTTTTGTTCTTTATCCACACAAACATGTAATTTTCTACTATAGTAAATGACTATTATGCATGCAAGGACAGAATATATTTTTAAAAATAACGTTTATTGTTATTAGCAAGCCCCATTTATTTCTGCCTTTGCATGTTCCCAGCAAAAGTATTTTCTCAATAACTAAATTCAACTCAGTAGGATTAGAGTCTGAATAGTTAAATCCATAGGAGTTCCAACATTTTATGATAACATTTCCGTTCTTCTAAGAGTCATAGCTTAGTTAAATCCTGTCCATTAGGAGCACTCATTGCCTCAGTATCTTCAAGAAGGCGACGCAGCTAGATAGAGCGCTGGGCCTGGAATCAAGAAGACCTAAGTTCAAATCCTCCTCCAGATACTCACTAGATATAACCCTAGGCAAGTTCCTTAACCTCTGCCAGCCTCCATTTCCTCATCTGTAAAGTGGGGATAATAACAGCAATTACCTCTCAGGAATATTGTTAAGACAAAATGAGGTAAAATTGGTAAAGTACTTTGCCCACCTTAAAAGTGCTGCTGCTGCTGCTGTTCTTGTCGAAGCACTATATCTACACCAAAAGAATCCAGGCTAACACAATCCTACTTGTTGTTGTTGTTGTTTTAATTTTCACAACTTAAAATAGCTAGCATTGATAAAGTACTTTAAGGTTTGCAAAGTGCTTTACATGTTATCTCATTTGATTCTTACAATAACCCTGTGGGGTGGGCATTATTGCTATTTATTTATCATTATTATTTATTATTTTTTTTTTTACACATGGAAAAAAGGAGGATGAGACAGTTTAAGGAACTTGCCCTGGACCATACAGCTATTAAACATCTGAGATAGGATCTGAACCTAGATCTTCCTGACTCTCAGTCTCTCATCATATATCTGCTGGGCCACCTAGCTGCCTCTATGAGATAGAACAGTGAATAGAGTTCCTGACTTGTCAGGAAGATCTGAATTCAAATCCTGCCTCTCTTACTAGTCTGTGAGCCTCCTCCCCAAATCAGACCAGCCCTCTCACTCCAAGTTTTCTTACCAATAAAAGAGAGCAATGGACTTCCTGACCTCTGTGTGCCCTTCCAGCTCTAAACCTATAATCTTATGATTATTCAACGTAGTCCAGAATGGTGCTTCCCAGCTTTCCATCCTTGAATTGCTTTGGCAAGGCCAAAAGCATAGGTCCACCTACCCACAAGCCCTTGGTTGCTCTCGATTAAAAATAAAACTCATCAAAATTCATGAAAATTATTCTGTTTCTAATGAGGCACTACTGAAGGCTATCTTACTTGCCAGAAAGATCAAGTTAGCTATTATCAATATCTCTATACTAAGAGAACAGCCTTCAGAATAACTCTTGGAGCACAACACACTATTCACTTGTCTACCAGAGGAGTTGAGTCACACATGGCCCAAGAACTTACTCTACCAGAATTCAAAGTGTGGCACTCATTTAACCAACAGCCTCTATGCTGGGTGACCAGCTTGGATTAGGACTTGCCCGTGTGCCTTGGAGGTCAAGTCAAAAGAAGAAGGAAGTCAGGCAAACTGAAGTCAGAGCAGTAAAACATATGTTGGTGTATTTCTGACTCATCGGGCACTCATCAATTTCCCATTGAACAGCCCAACCCAAGAAGTCATAAATGTTGTTCCTTCTACATTTCTTGAAACTTCTTGACTTCTAGTTTGGCTTAAAACAAGATCCCTGAGATGGAAATTGAAGTCAGATTTCTTTTCCTACTCCATCTCTGCCATTCTATGACCTTAGTCAAACTGATTAACTTCTTTGTGACCCATTTTTTATTTATATAAAAGAGAATAATGATGCCCTGTGCATAATAGGCACTCAACTCCTTGACTCAGTAGGTGATTTGTGCCAGACCCTATTTATCTGAAAGGGATATAAACATTAGAATGATCATACATGTCAATTGATGAATTTTTTAGACACTTGAAACTTGGAAAGACACTTCCAAGGTATTTCTACTTTGTGGAGTTTATTTTCCCCTAAGTCTTTGTTATCAACATTCTTTAGTATTCTAAAGACTTTTCAAATAACAAAAAAAAAAAAACCCTATTATTCTACTTATGAGGACCAGATGCATTAAATGAGCATCTTGGTCCTTTGAGGTACTCTCATATTTCAGTCCTTTTTTAGAAAGTCAAATGAGATAGAAAAGTACCCTGGAAGGAAAGACACTCAATAATTATGAAGGGTTATCTCATACTTCATTCTAACATTGGCCCAAGCATTTCTCAAAAGGGTTGATGCAATAACTTACAGCTGCCCATTATCCTGGTAATTGATCCTCTTAAATACACAAGCTGCACATTGTCTGTGGCAGCACAAGAGGCAGTTGATGAGGCCTGCTCAATGGCAAATTTTCACTTAAACCTTTAACGAATTTGGTGGGGAGAAGAAAGTGAACATAGCCAAGGATCTATCAAATGCAAAGTCTGTTCTCTATGTGAAATGTATGTGAGCTAGTACCACTCTAAAAATGGGATTTCTGTACTATTGACTTTCTTTTTAAAGAATTAATCCTCCATGCTAATCACATGTAACTTCCTGCTCTTTATAATGAAGGGAAAAAGTGACGGAAAAAGTGACAGAAAAATGAAGAGATGCTGAGAAAACATAATTGATGTTTCTGTTATGTTCTCATCAATTGTCATCTTCAAGCTTGGAGCATAGAAAGGATTTCTTCTTCATTCATTTGTTCATTCATCCAAAAGCTATTTATGGGCATGAAGTATCAATCAATCAATCAGCAAAGCATTTCTAGGCACTGTGCTAGGCACTAGGCATGGAAAGATGAAAACAAAATCATCCTTGCTCTCAGGGAGGGTACGTTCTCTCAGGGGTGACAGCATGCATTAATTAATTAAAGAGAAGGGAGAACACTGGAATTTAGGGTCAGAGATGAGAAAAGGCTTAATGTACAAGTCTGTTCTTACATTGAGTCTTGAAAGAACTCTATGAGGCAAAGATGAAGAGAGAGAGCATCCCAAGCATGGGAGATGGCCCATGAAAAGTCATGGATGAGGTAGATGGATTGCCATATATAAGAAACATCAAGAGGATTAGTTTGGCTAAATCATTGTTCAGAAATGGGAGTAATATCTAATAAGGTAGATTAGAACCAACTTGTGAAGCCTTTAAAAGTTTTTGTTTTTTGAAAAGAGGAATCTATATTTTATCCTAGGATGTAGGTGGGGTTTACTGAATAGGACAGTGACATGTAAGGCATTGTTCTTGGCACTATAGGGGATGAAAGAAAAAGCAGCCTAAAATATGGTGCCTACCTTCTAGAAGTTTTTTAGTTTAGTTGGAGACGAGACATAAATGACAATACATGAGCAAAATCACAGGGCAAATGGTATTACGAGGCCAAACTCATTAAGTTCCACATGACCAGTACAAAAAAATAAGAAATCCAGAATCTGGGGCAAATCTCTCTGATGATTTCCAAGATATGAACTCCCCATGCACATGATTGAGAAACAGAGGTTTATGGGATTTAAAGAGATTTAGAAGCCAGAAGGGAATCAAAAATTGTCTTATATGTCAGTGGTGTGAGAAAAGGACCCAGCATCCTTGTCAAGGGTGCCAAGAGATGGAGTGTCTTCAGGAGAAAGTTAAATTTCCAAAGCACTAAATGAGGGATAACATACAAAATTTAGAGAACTGAATTTGGCGTCAGAGGACATAGGTGACTTTGGGCAAGTCATTTAACCTCTCTATGAGCCTCAGTTTCCTCATCTGTTAAATAAGAAGATTAGATTAGATTATCTCACAGCTCAAAATTTAGGATAATAAATATAGATCTGGAAGAGACTTTAGACATCATTTAGCCCAACCCTTTCATTTGTAGATTTGCACTCACAGTGCAGAATATCATACCTAGAACTTAAGTGGTGCATAAAAAATGCTGGCTGGTTGATTGATTGATGAGGAAACCAAGGCCTAGAGGGGTAAAATTACTTGCCCAAGGTCATGTTGTGATAAGTAGCAGAAACAAAATTAAAACTCAGTTCTTCTCACTCTAAATCCAGCAATCTTTCCATTTCCACTCCAGAGTTAGAAAGAAAAGGCAGAAGGATAGGGTTAGATGAGGGGATGGGTGGTAGAGGAGGGAAGGAATGACTGAAATTAACTTGTCCAGTGATGAGATGCTTTCATTGCTATTTCTACTCTGAGTGCAGGTGTCTGGAATAGATGGTTGACACGGGAATGGGGGAGTAGAACAGCAGACAAAAGGGGGAGAGGAAATCCACTGCAACCCAAGAGGAATACCTACTGAAAGAGAGATGTGGTAACAGAGGAACATGAAGGGTAACAGCCTGGGCTTGGATATGACAGCAGCCAATCAGCAGCCAACACTAGAAAGTTTGTAGTAGGATGGAATGATGCCACTTCCACCCACAGGATATTAGTGCCTGGAACAAAGCCCTGTTTACCCCATGCTCGTTCTGACTCTGATAAGTTCAAAAGAAGGAGAACTTCCTGTGATTAGATCTGAGGCCTATAATAAAAACAGATACAGTTCCCATATCCATATTTTTTCCTATGATATTCTTCCCTTAAAACTGAAAAGAAATAAAGTTCTATTCGAGCTTTCAAGCTCCCAATTAAGTGAATTAACTCTGAATTAAGTTTTATTTATATACAGAATACTTCCTCAATTCAGAAATGAGAAAGTTTAAATAATCCGTATCAGAGATAAGACTAAGCATTATTTTGAGGAAAATATGAAAACAAGTTCATGAGAGTCAACTGTTGGCCTTTTTTAGTCTCTTACAGACTAAATGTGCTGATTTAAAAAAAAAAAAACATTATTCAGGATTTACTAAAGCAGAATGGCCATTAATTATTGACGTTTTCTGCCTCTCTTCTCCATAGTATCCTGGGAATGGAAGGGACCTCGTTACATAGCTCCCTTATCAAAATAAGCAATGACCCAGGACCTGGGGGAAAAAAATCAGGGCAGGCCTAACGAGGATCAGGTAGTGAACATAATGAGGACCAGGCCCAAGACCTAATGAGAAACTTAACATTATCAGCCTCTTCCTTTTTGATACCTTTAGCACAAAGTTTTCCTGGAAATGTTATTTTCAGGGGAACTCTAAGAGTCTTTCTTGGAAGCAGATGCTCTTAGCTTAGTAGCAAGGGAAATAGTTAAAGGAGACAAGAAAATCCAGGAGAGAAGGGCCTTGCTTGGTTATTGAAGGTAAGACCAATGGATATCTGGTAAGAAATAGTGAATTTAGAGATATACGATGTTTGTCAAGACTGTTTCCAAGACTCTCTAGTCTACCTCCAACACAGTAATAATTGCAACTCATTTATAAAGAGTTTTAAGATTTTTCATGTTTATTACTCACGATGCATTTGGGAAGAAGGAACAAAGCCTGCTCCTATCAGTAGTGGATTATTTTTAGCAAAGACTGAACAACCATTTATCTGGTATATTATGGGGGTGATTCTTTTCGTGTATGGGTTCAACTAGATGGCTGGTGAGGTCTCTTCCGTCTCTCAAATTCTGTGATTCTATGGACAGAGGTAGAAACAGGCAAGAACATGAATAAAATATCTCAGAAAGATTAGACTTGCTTTTAATTTTTAAAAGAGGTCCCAAGTGGAAAATTCCTATTGTTCTGCCTTTGGAGACTTCTTTAAACTTTTCCATGCTTCCAACTGGAAATAGCCCCAGATTCTCTGTGCCTCAGTTTTCTCTTCTAGAAAATAATGATCATCATACTTATCGTTTCAATCAATAAACATTTATTTTTTTCTCTTTAAACCGTTAATATGTTTCTTTTTATATCTTCTGTTTTTATGTCACCTAAATATCACCCTTTATTCCTCCTCCTTCCCCTTCCCAGAAAGACCTCTCTAATAACAGACATTTTTAAAAGAAAAAAAATAGGAAAAAGAAAACAGAAATTCAGCAAAACTGATCAATATTTTGAAAAAAAATCTGACATTATATATAACTCTCTGCCCCTGTGGAACACCCTCCCTACACACACACACACACACACACACACACACACACACACACACATCCCTCCCCATTCATATCCACTTCTGCCAAAGAGTTGAAGATGGTGTTTCTCACTTCTTTTCTTTGGGACTAAGCTAATTACAAAAAAAAAAAAAGCTTCTCTTAAGCACTTACAATATTTAAAGACACTTACCAAACACTGTGCTAGGCACAACGGATACAATACAAATATAAGACAGTCCCTGCCTTCAGGGAGCCATAGTGTAACATTTCCAGTAATTCTGGTACTATTGATTTAATTATTATTGTTCCTAGAACAAAACTAAGACTATAGAGGAAGGTGTTGGAGGAGGGGTAGTGTTGTGGTGGGGTCAGAGCAATGCAGTGTGCTAATATCTGGTCAAATGCTTTGATTTAAATTTTCTCATATATGTTGGTTTAAAGTAATAGCAACAACTTTTAATACACATGAATATATACATGTGAGGAGGAGGAAATAAATAAATATTTGTTGAATTAAATTGACCTGGAGGAAGTAACTCCATTTCTCTGCATCTGTTTCCTCAGCTGGAAAATGAAGATATTGGACTGGATGGTTCCTAAGGTCCTTTCCAATGCTGATATTCTACGAACTCTGAACTGAATGTTTGTTGAATCAAATTGCTGAGGTCCCTTCTAACTCTGAGGTTTTGAAATGACTGATATCAGCATTTGGTACTAGCAGCAGGTTTTAATTGTGTCTCCAGTAGAATGTTCTAGAGCACTGGTTACCTCTAAGGGGTGGTAGAGAGGAAGGTAGCGGTCCCTATGGAAAACGCACAAGAAAAAAAATATATAAAATAAATGAATTAAAAAACACTTCAGCACCATGTGCCAAGTGTAGTAAGTCTGGAGGACACAAATACAAAAAAGCAAGGACTGCTCTTACCCCACCAAGGAATTTACATTCTAAAGGGAGAGAAAGCACACCAATAGGAATGGTGGTCTAGGAAGGGCACTTTGATCTTTAAAGTTTTGTTGTTTAGTCATTTCTGGTCCTGTCTGACTCTTTGTGACCCCATTTGGGGTTTTCTTGGCAAAGATACTAGAGTGGTTTGCCATTTCCTTCTCCAGCTTATTTTACAGATGAGGAAACTGAGGCAAACAGGGTTAAGTGACTTGCCCAGGGTTGCACAGCTAAGTGTTTGAGGCCAGATTTGAATTCAGGTCATTCTGACTCTGGGCCCAGAACTCTATTCCCTAAATTTATGACATCAGATTGACTCACCCTGTCTAGGAACAATGGCAGAGTTGATTTGATCTTGTTTCCAAAAAAGATGTAGAAGGAAGGAGGTCAGGAAAGGCTACCAGTCCAAGGGCAAGGTGTCTAGAAATGAGGAGATGCCTGGGAGGACATTCAGGAGTATAGTAAAACACAGCCCTTTGCCTGAAATAGTGGTTCAGGAGAAGCAATCGATGGACAGGAAAGTGGGGGCCCTACCTTGGAAATTTCTCCAAAAGAAACATTTCACCTTCTCCATAGTTTTGCCCTGATAAAATCTATAGTTTGCCCCAAATTGCTCAACTACTAAGTGTAGAAAGTAGAACTGGAATCCAAGACTTCTGATAAAGAGGCCAAAATTCTTTCCCCTATACTGCACAGCTCATAAGTCTCAAGAGAAAACTATAACTTTAAAAATCCATAAACGTTATGGTTGGAGATTCAAGCCTATATAGATCCATAAAACTATAAACATAGAGTTCTTTCTCCCTGTGGTTGTGTTTCAGGTAAATTAATTTTTAGTTTAAAAATCTTCATACATAGATTCCAAGAAAACTTTGCAAGAGATATTTGTATGGCTACCTTGAAGTTCCTATATGTGGTGGAATGCAAAAATTGGCCAAAAAATACCAAAGTAAGCAGAAGCTGGTTCTTTCACATGAATTCTATTTATTTATTCATGATTCATACCCCCAGAAAAAGCTACTTACCTTGGGAAGAGAGGGAATTTTGTTGCTATACTCTAATAATTCATTACTTCTAACATTTTGTCTATAAAGCAAGGATTTCATTCAATGGCTTCAGCTACAAAACTAACATTAAGGAAGTCTTTAAAAACTCTCATTGGAAAAAGAAGATTCAAATGAGATAATTCATGTGAAACAAAAGTATCCTGGAATTCTATATGATAACAAGGGCAATCTATAGTCATTATATTACAGCAGAAAATGTGAAAAGGAAAGAGACAAGCAACCTAATTTTCATCAGCCATTGATTTACTGAAATCCTAGACTTCATGAAACATATCTGATACCATACTCTAATTGGATAGCAATATTTAAATGCCATAATTTGAGGGGCCATCATTTTTATTGATTTTTCTTATTTATAAGAATTCTTTCATGTGCTCATCATACCAAGCAGAATCAATATCATACTCTGGGCTTCAAAAGGCTTTTATTGAATTTTTATTCTCCTTAGATAATAAATGGAATTTTAATCCTTTTGGATAATAAAAATAGTATTTTAAGCCTCTTGTGACTTCTACTCTTCCATTTTCCAACCAAGTCTAAATCATCTGTGCCATGCTAGGGATGCCACAAAAAGAGTTCAAGAATTTTATTAAGGCTCCTCCATGTTGATGATACCAATGTTCACCATTGTGCTGTGCAAAAGCTGGACTGCAAGAATACCACAGTAATGTTACTATAGATAAGAAAAGATACATGCACTAATCCTTTACAGTCTCAGCTGGGACATAGCTACCTGAAGGCATGAAATCACAGGATTTAGAGCTGGAAGGGACCTTAAAGATCATCTAATCATCAAGTCCTGATCTAACAAGAAATTATAATAGGGTAGTGCTATGCTGGACTGATAGGGGATTGTCACTCCCTCTCACTGGCTCCCACCTTTCTGTGGATTTGGATATTCTTTCTTTATCTATTCCTTCAGCAACTCTTCTCAGTGGATTTGTTTTCCTTTCAAATTGGCTTAGGGGGGAGAATTACAATAGAAACAGGAAGTGGCCAGGTCTTCACTTCTTATATGATTCTCAGCTTATAAAATCCTCCAGGCCAGTGCTACTGGCTCATTTACCTATGAAGATCTAGATCTAAGTTTCTCTCTTTGCTCTAGGAAGTTGTTAATTTGAATCAATAATTCTTTTGTTTGCTTTGAGCTCCTATGAGCTCCTATGCCATGAAATACAGTTTTATCAGTTATAGATTTCTCTCTCTCTCTCTCTCTCTCTGTCTCTCTCTCTCTCCACCCCAGTCATTCTTCTTTATTACATTTGTCACTCAATCAATACAACAAACATTTATTAAGCAACTATCATATGCCAGACACTGTGCTAAGTCCTAGGGATACAGATATTTTTTGTTTTATTTTTTTTTTAATTTATGGAATAAAGCAAGCATTTCCATAATATATATATATATATTAGAAGAACATATAATTTTTAACACAATCCCTGCCCTCAAGGAGCTTATAATCTAATGGGGACAGACAACACATACAAGTAAGCTGAAAGGGATGGGGTGGGGTAGGGAAGGTACTTTGAACAAGGGCATAATGGAGTCTAGTCCAAAGGAGTGCAGTTGGTGGGAAATGAAGAGATGACTGACCTCAGAGCCCTCTTTAAATGGAGGCTTTGACCAGAGACATTTTCTCTGCCCTCCAGCCCTCTAATCAAATGGTACTGAGGGTGCTGATGAAGTGTGAGTACCAATGTTAATTCAGTCTTATAGAAGAAAGAGGGGAGTGAGGAGTCATCAGCATTCAATCCATCCCTCTCGGTGTGTTCAGCAATAATAATAACACCCAAATATGCATCATGGCAGGCTGAGCTGGCAACCTCATCACTGCAGCTCCGTTCTCACTTCCATGGCAGATGTTCTCTGCAGTGCCTACTCCACCATTTAACACACCTGGTCCTGAGGTGTCCCCTCCTCTTCTCACTTCCCTCCTGCTGGCATATTCTCTCCTCAGGCAGCTCCCATTCCCCCCTTCACCTGGGCTGGGCAGGTGTTAGCATATCAATCAAAGTCTGGCCCTAATCTTTTTCTTTTGTGTTTGAACTCATCTTCAGACTTCAAGTGTATTTTCTACTCCTCCATGAAGTTTATTTCAATAAACTAAATTTATACCACAAAAAAAACTCATCAAAATATAGCTTCTTGAGGGCTGGGACTTTTTATTTTTTCCCTTTCTGTTTGTTGTTGTACCCCCAGTACCCAGCACAATAGATGCTTGATAAATGCTCATTGGATTAGATTGAAAATAAGCACCCTGTGAAACAAAATTGAATAATATCCTCTTTCCCATATGTGGATTTTACTCTGAAACACTTCCACCCAAACAGGGGAAGGGGACTATAGCAGATATATTGGTATTTTCAGTCATGTAGCATACAAGTCACTTAGACTTGTAATGAATATCTGTTTAATTGGATGGAATGGAGTGGTATTGGATGGGCTTCTTTAACTCAGTTAATTGTGATGGGAAAGCCTTAAAAAAATCCAAAGGCATGACTCATACTTTGTATCTGTCTAGCGCAGTGCTCTGCACAATTTAAGTATATGATAAAGGTCTGTTGAATGAATGTATGAATAAATAAATGAACGAATTATTTTCTATGTGTCCATCACTTTACCCTCCCACTTAAGAAAGGCCTTAGGGAAATTATAAATATAGAAAGGAAGGAGATATGAAGAAAGGAAATCGAGGGCAGGTCGGTAAGAATCACTGTAAACAAAATTACTGTTACTCTTATTTGGGAATTCTGACAATGTGCAAATTTTTCACAGATACTCGCTGATATGGATATCAACGTTTTCTCCTTGGTGTTTTCATTGAAGAAGTCAGCATAGTGTTAATTCATTCATTGCAGAGAAAATGTGTTATTTCTCCTAGGTAATTTCCTCTAATGAGTATTTATTGGAAAAATGGAAGGACACTCATGATACCACTACTTTTTAAGCATTAGTATGATTAAATCCACTGTGGAAGGTCCTTCTGGTGAATACTTATTTGCACCTCTTTCAGGGGAGGTGGGGGGAAACAACACACACACCTCAGACAAAAATAATGTCTTCTGGCTCTGTGGAGTGGCAACCAGCCTTTGCAGGTGTTCCAGGATTCTCTGGGCTCCATTTGCCAATCTTAGATCCCTGACAGAAAGCTTACCCTGAAATAAACAAGACTGATGAATGAGAGATTGGTAATGGTTCCTCATAGCTCTGAAGAGACTCTTAGCACAGATATTCTGAAAGGAAACCTCACACTGATGCACGATCATTATAAGACAAAATAAGACCTTACCCTTTTTATTCTAAATTGCACGTAGACACGTTCTATGTTTTGTTTGGTGGACATCTGTGTTTTGTTGGTTTGTACTGGCATGGAGCTCTGGGCCTCTGCACGAGTTCCAGGGTTGTAGTTTTGGCAAACACATCCACCAGGACCAGGTCCTGAGCTCTATTCCCTCCATCCCTCAGGGAAAGAGGTGGGGGTTATGGCAGCAGGCTGTGAGCTTCAGATGGCCCTTACAGGATTTTGAGTGGCATCTCCTAACTGGCCTTCTATGTGCCAGAAAGAGGTATCACGAGAGGCTGGAAGTCAAGACACCTGACTCCCCACCCACAGACATGAAGGAGATTGAGAGAAGAAGAGAGCAGAAGCAGGGAATAGGTCTGAATCCATCCGACTACCCAGGAGTACTTGGAGGGAGAGTCTGAAATCAGGCTTGGCATATTTCCTCCTACTCCAGCCAAGTGATTTGCATGGTCCTTCTGTCTGTGTGTCTGTCTGATTGTCTCTCTGTCTCTTCCACTCTCTCCATCTCATCTCATGGTCTTCCTCTGTCCCTTTAAGACTAGAGGCCGGCACCATCTTCTCCATGGAACCTTTCCTGATCCCGATGGCTAATTCCTCCCTCCCAAACTACCTTGCTTATATTTGTAACTACTAACTTCATTTATGATGTATATTTTTTTATATTCTTGCTGTTTCCTCCATTAGAATATAAGATCCTCGAGCGCAGGGATTGTTTCGTTTTTTGGGATTGTATCCCCTGCAACTGGCACAGGGTCTGGCAAATAGGAGGGACTTAATAAACAACTTGTTGATTGATTGATTCCTTCAAGGCTCAGCTCATGTGCTCCCGCCTATGGGAATACTTTCCTATGCCCTCAGGTGTTGGTTTTCTCTCCCTCTTCCTTCAATTATCATATCTATATCTATATATGTATGTATATATACATATATATGCATGTGCATATGTGTACACCCAAGGATGTGTACATATATTACATATACATTGTGTACACATGTGTGTCTATGTGCATGTGCGTATATCTAGTGATATGTTTATCTACTCCAACAGAATATAAGTTCTTTGAGGGAAGAATTGTCTCCTTTTCCATTTGTATCACGAGTACCTGACACAAAGTAGAAGCTTAATAAAACAATTAAATGAACATGTCACATGCAAATTCACACACACACATACACACACACAGAGTGCAATATAAGTTTTGTAAAGGCAGGGACTATTTTAATTATTGTTTTTTCATTCCTAGCATCTAGTATAGTACTTGGTACATAGTAGGCATACAATAAATGCTGGTTAGATTAGATTAGATAGAATTGGATTGAATTGTGTGTGTGTGTGTGTGCAAGAGAAAGAGAGAGAGAGAAACAGAAAGGGGAGAGGGGAGGACAGAGAGGAAGGGGAAGAGAGAGAAAGGGAGAGAGAAAGGGGAAAAGAGAAGAGAGGGAGAGAGAGAAGATAGGAGAGAGACAAAGAAAGAGAAAGGGGGGAGAGAGAGAGAAAGGGGAAGAGAGAGGGAAGAGAGAGAGAGAGAGAGAGAGAGAGAGAGAGAGAATGAGTTAGTCATTTTTAATCTGGATTGTTTGTTTTAAGCTCACTTGGTGAAAACCTAATTTGATTTGGCCAATCTTGTGAGTGAGATGAGGGGGGATGAGCAAAAGAAGACTGTTATGTGACCAATATTTTCGTAAATTCCCTGGTCCTGGGAAGTTACAGAAATGTAACCATAACTCACGAATATATTAGCTAACATGAATTCTTCACAACAAATGGGTGCTGAAATTTATTTTAGCAGTCAAATAACTTATGCATCAGGAATGGAAAACTTCCAGAAGTAACAACACTGCAGGAGTGTTTACTGGCTGGAGCAACTTAGCAAATTCATAGAAAATAACATTCTCGTGAAATTATAAGCAAAAGGATTTCAAGACTATCTGGACACAGTGTTTATTCTGCTTAATGAAACCCAGGTCTTTGTAACTCTAACTACATTTGTTTTCTATATATTAGCTCAGCTTACTTAATGATAGCTATTCATCTTCCCCAAATGTGTTTTTATTGTGTGCTTGTTTTATAGGTTGTGCTTTTGGAATGCTTAATTTTGGAGAACACAAAATAAAGTTTAAAACTAGGAGGGGTAAACTCAACCATTCCCTGAAGGTTAAGGGAACAGCCCCGGGCAACACTGACACAGTCTACTACCCATAATGCAAGCCATCTAAGATCCTTTCCAACTTTAAGATTCTATACACAGAGCTCTGGGGCTTGCCAATGAGGACAGAGATCAAGCATTCAACTTGGATGATACCACAGTATCACACCCCCCCCCCCAGCTTTCCAGACCAGTAATGAAGGAACCATACAACCAAGGTCATGGTGCCATTGGGCACAAGGGAATTTACCTTTCTGGCTTCTTTTTCTCATCTTCTATCGGTCAATGATATTTCCTATATGGAGAAGTGGGAGACAGGGATACAATCCCATCAATAATAATAATAGTAACTAGCTCTTACATTAGTACTTAGATAGTTCTTTAAGGTTTGCAAAGCACTTTAGACATATTTTATTATCACAGTAGCTCTGACAGGTAGGGGTTATTATCACTGTTATCAAATGAGATAATACCTATGAGGTACATAGCAGAGTGCCTAGCACATAATGAACACTCAATAAATGCATATTTCCTTCCCTCCTTACCCTCTATTTTACAGATGAGGAACTGAGAGAGATTGACCAGTAGTACTAGCCAAAGCAAACTCTATCAGGCCAGCAAGACTGAATACAGCCCCAGAAACTGACTCTGTTCTGAAGACCAGTCTAGTTAAGGTTAAAGAGATACTGTCATGTAGCTAATAGAGCGCTGGAATTGGATTGGAAGGCCTATGTCTGAATCTCACTTCAGATATTTACTCCCTGTCATCTCTAGACTACAGCCTAAACTTCCTGTGTTGTTGTTGTTCAGGTTTTCAGTCATTTCCAATTCTTAATGATCCCATTTGGGGTTTTCTTGACAAAGTTACTGGAATGGTTTGCCATTTTCTTCTCCAGCCCATTTTACAGATGAAGAAACTGAGGCAAACAGGGTTACGTGACTTGCCCAAGGTCACACAACTTGTAAGTGTCTGAGGCCAGATTTGAACTCACGAAGTTGAGTCTTCCTGATCCCAAGCCCAGTGCTCTATCCACTGCACCACCTAGCTGCCCACACTTCCTCTACTATGCCCCAATTCTTCATCCAGAAGTTCACACTAGCCTTTGTCTCATTCCTTTCCAGGCTGTACTCCACACTTTCTCTATCAGGCCAGGAAACCTTTGTTTCTCTCCTCTTCAGCTCCCTTCTATGAGTTTTCTTTCATTTGAATGTAAGCTCCTTGAGGGTAGGAACTGTCCTTTCTCCTTGTATTGGTATTCCCAAGCCCAGTGCACGATGCATAGTCAGCACTTAATAAATGCTTGCTAATTAGACTGTATGACCCTGGAAGACAACAACAATAGCTAGCACTTATATAGGGCTTTAAGGTTTGTAAAGTGATTTAGAAATATTATTTCATTTCATCCTCACAATAGCTCTTAGGAGGTAGGTACTATTATTTTCCCCATTTTATAGCTGAAGAAACTGAGGCAAACAGAGATTAAGTGATTTGTCTATGGTCACACAGTTAGTAAAAGTATCTGAAGTCCCATTTGAACCCAGGTCTTCCGGACTCCAGGTTCAATACTCTATCCACAAAGCTACCTCGCTACCAATCATTTGTCTGCTCCGGGCCTCAATTTCTTCCTCTATAAAAGAAAAGAGCATACCTCTAAGAAGCTCATAAACAGTAGATTGGCCACAAAGAAGAAAACAAAAGGGCCACAGCCCTATCTGGCCTCCTGTCCTTAGGGAGTGTTGGTGACTGGTGGAAAAAGCTAAGAGAATGCCGGGAATCTCAGCTTTTAGATCATTTATAGAAACATTCACGAAGCTATCTTCCTCTCAATGAGTAATCCCTGTCCAATGAGCATCACATGCAGATACTACTGCAGGAATTGAATACTATCAACGTTGATAGTCTCACTGTACACAAAACCAGAAGACAGAAGGAAGCCTCCGTTAAAAGGAAGGGCGTCTCTTGGGCTTCTCTTGAAGACATAAATAAGGGAGGTAGTTGGCAGACTAGTGTGGCTGTGCATGCAAAGGTAACAAGAGACATTATTTCACAGAACATTTGGTTACCTCATATTACGTGTTCATGATAAGCTTTTCCAGTAAGACCACCAGGAAAGCCATTGCAGCTTATGTACCAACATCTGTTACAGAGGACGAAGGAAGAGAAATTCTACAAAGAACTCAGTCAATAAGACCCTCCAAATTAAATCAATATATACTTTGACACTTGGGGCTATCAATGCAAAAGTGTGCATAGGTGAGGATGACATGATGTAGATAGATATGGAAAGATGATAGATATATAGATAGAAAGAGATAGATATATATGTGTGTTTGTGTTATAGATAATATGTATATTAATGGTTTAAAATACATGCTTATTAATATGTGTATATATTTTTATATAGTATATATATATATTAGTAAGCCACTTGTCCAGGGTCCCGTAGCCAGTGTGTGTCCAGGTCAGGACTTCCTAACTCTACAGCCAGCTCTGTGTCCACTACACCAGGCAGCCTGGGCTAGTGAGCCCAGCCAATCTATAGTGGACCCAGTTGGCATAGTTTTATAGCTTCTTCATTGGAAGGAGGGGTGGAGAAGATGCAGGATAAGGATGACCTGAGGATAGAACTAGGAGGGAAAGAATAAAAAGCCAGAAAAAGGGGTTGAAAGGTGGAGTACAATGTCACATTGACAATAGTTTGGAAGAAGGAAATTAAATATAAGTATGCATGGAATGGCTTTACATAGACAGACAGACAGATAGATAGATAAATAGATAGATAGATAGATAGATAGATAGATAGATAGATAGATAGATAAATAGATAGATAGATATACATATTTGTGTCTGATGGTAGCCACTTCTGGGGTGGGGGGGAAGAGAAGAAAAAGGTAAAAAAGAAAGTTACATGATAACTATTATAAATTTAAAGGGAATAGTAAGTTGTGCATAATAGATTTGCAGTTTCATGTGCAATTATCTTTTTTTTTCCTTATTCTACTATGCTATGGCAATGCTTGTTTTATTTCTTAAGTTCAGAATAAAATATTTTTTCTTTTAAAAAGAAGGAAATTATAGTCAAAACAGTGTTGATTAACTGGGATAACAGGAAAGGATGGAGAGAGGGACTTAGAGGTCATAGTGAGGGCAAAGAACAGATTTAAGAGGAATGAGATAGAGTCAGGAAAGAAAAGTCTAGGATATTTTAATCAGAGGAATTTCAAAGTTCAAGGTTGTGAAGGTAGAAAACTTTGGAGGTAATAGTGAGATTTAATGTGTGATCAAGTCTATGGGTGGGGATAGAAGACATGACTGTTGAGATAGCAGAGAAGTCAGAATATTCAAAGGGACATCAATGTAAATAATGAAGTCATCAGCAATGAGGGCAGGGGATGGGGAAGAGAAGAAGACTGATCATAGACTGAGAAACAAGTTAAGAATACTTGGAAGTTAGAAGTTAACAGAACCAAGTTAATAGTATCTGGAAACCAGGAATATATTTCAAAGAAAGCCAGGTTGCTAAGTCATGGTGACAGAAGGAGTGGTGGGTGAATGTGTGGTGGGTGAAAGATGAAATGACTGAGGAAGCAAACATTCGAGTTTCTGAGCATATCGATTTATTAATCAATGCATGCCAATTGCCCAAAAAATTGGGACCAGACCCTTTTCTCAGCTTAGTACTGGGAGACACACAGGAAGAGACAGACTTTTATACATTAAAAACAATCCCATCAGACCAATTAATTAAAAGGGAGCAATTAATCAGGATACAACATTTGGCAATCTGATTTCTAATTGGAGGAAAGATTAGCGACTTTCTAAGTTGGGAGGGGGAAAGTGAACAGGTGCAATCCCCTGAAATCAGAAAAAAAAGTGTCCCACTCCCCCTAAGTATCTATGAACAATCAAAGAAACATGGAAACAGTAATAGATTAATCATACGGGGCCAGTTTTCAGATAAGACCTATGGATTACTTGAAATATGTAACTGTGAGAAAACTCTTTGCATCAGTCTTTGGATCTGACTGGGGAAGGGTCTCCAAACAGCAGGTAAAGGTAGTCCAATTTCCCAGCAGCTTCCCAATTCCCATGCAGGATTAGGTTCAAATAATACAATAAGATTTTCTTCCAATTGCCACAATTGAATAAAGATTTCTCATAAGAAAGAAGTTGGACTAGACACATAATTGAATAGAAAGGGAACTGAGCTAGCTCCAGAATTGACTCCCAAGACTGAGTCAGTGTGGTTCACTCAGTTCCTGCAATTAACCACTTACTGTCCTAATCCCCTCAATTCCCTCAAGGGACAAAAGGGATGGAGCAAGGACAATGTTTCTTTGTCCTCTTGTCCCAATCTGTGCATTTAAGGGAAAGGGGTGTGTGTGTGTGTGTGTGTGTGTGTGTGTGTGTGTGTGTGTGTGTGTGTGTGTGCGCGCGCGCGCGCGCGCGTGCATGGCACAAGTGGAAGTGGGGGAAGTTAATTCATGGAGCAACCAGAACTAAAGAGGATGGCAAGGCATGAGGTATACGTTCAAAAGAAGGTCATCAGTGTGATATACAGAAAGAAAGAGTCTGAGCAGGAGTGATCTCAGATGGAGAGGAATTTGTTTAGGACGGAGCAAGAATCCCAAAGGATAGAGAAATGGCAAAGGAGGAATATGACTCCATCTGGAAAGTCTGAGTTGGCTTTCTGGGTGAGGTAGCAAGGTAAAGGGATTTTTACTTGATTGAGCTCTAACTCTGAAACATGAGAAAGGTAGGAAAAGGTAGCAAAAGGTAGAAATTTCTACCCAAAGAGTAAGGGAGGTATCAAGTAGACAGAGAGTGATAGATTAAATTGGCCTTAGACTTCTAATTTGCATTGTCTGTAAAGGAGCATCTAGGCCTGTGGAGACATCTCATTTGGCTGGGGTGGTTCATGAAGAGTCAGGTAGACAAAAGAATTGCTGGCAGTGGTGCCCAGGAAGAATGAAGGATTCTCAGAATAAGTACCAAGTTCAATTTCCCAGCAAACAAGACCCTCTGTGCCTTTTCACTGACTATGTGCATACCAGGAATGCTCTCTCTCCTCACCTCCATCTCTTAGCTTCCCAGGCTTCCTTTGAGACTCAGCTGAAAGTCTAGCTTCTGTGAGAAGCCTTTTTGGTTTCTTCCCACAACTGTCGCCACTCCCTACCATTGACTTCCCTCTGAGAGTGCCTCCTCTTTACACTGGACT
The DNA here is from genome assembly GCF_900497805.2 of Vombatus ursinus. Lineage (NCBI taxonomy): Eukaryota > Metazoa > Chordata > Mammalia > Diprotodontia > Vombatidae > Vombatus > Vombatus ursinus. The sequence continues at coordinate 8,465,667 of NW_020954588.1, read as the reverse complement.
ACCTTTGCTTTCAATTTTTTAACATGTTTATTTAAAGTATTGAGTTCCAAATTCTCTTTCCTTCCCCTCTCCGCTCCCTGAGATAGTGAGCAATTAGATATAGGTTATACATGTACAATTATATAAAACATTTCCATATTAGTCATTTTATACATGAAGACTCTAATAAAAGAAAAAAAGAAAGAGTGAAAATAGCATGCTTCAATCTGTACTCAAAAAATATCAGTTCTTTCTCTGGAGGCAGATAGTATGCTTCATCATCAGTCCTTTGGAATTGTCTTGGATCATTGTATTGCTGAGAATAGCTAAGTCATTCATAGTTCTTCATCAAACAATATTGCTGTAACTGTGTACAACATTCTCCTAGTTCTGTTTACTTCACTATGCATCAGTTCATGTAAGTCTTTCCAGATTTTTCTGAAAAAATCATCCTGCTTATCAGTTCTTATAGCATGACAATATTCCATTACAATCATATACCACAACTTGTTTAGCCATTCCCCAATTGATGGGCATCCTTTTGATTTCCAATTCTTAGCCACCACAAAAAAAAAGCTGCTGTATTTTTGTACAAGTAAGTCGATTTCCCCTTTTTTGGATGTCTTTGGGATATAGACCTAGCAGCGGCATTGCTGGATTAAAGGGTATGCACAGTTTTATAAACCTTTGGGCATATACACTGGACTATCTAGTACACATATAATTGTTTGTATATTGTCTGCTTTGTTAGAGTGGATGCCCCTGAAGAGCAGGGACTGTGTCTTTGCTTTAGCCCAGTGCCTGGCATAAGTACTTAAAAAATACTTGTTGAGTGACTGACATTCATGGAACTGAAACTTGTGTAGGAGAGCTATCTATGGATGTTCAAACTATGGAATAATGTGTAAAATATCTCAGAAGCTGCAAGATTTGTCAGAAAAAAAATGCCCACCTGCAGGGTGGGGAACCTCGCTTTCCCAAAGATTTTAAGCCTGAAGAAAGTGGTGACAGTAAAATGACTTGTTTAATTTTTCATAGAATTTTCTTTTTTGTGTTCAATTTTTATTTTGCTTTTAGTGGGTAGTTCAACAGCCTAGACAAAATGAATTGCAATGTAGTTGTTGAAGAAAGTTATAAAACATAAAATAAAAAGACACTAATAGAAGCTCTCAAAAGGGAGAACCAGAAAACAAAGGTTCCCTGCTTCTCAGATGCATTTCATCACATTTAGTGTTTCAGAGGCAGGCATCATGGCATGGTAGAGGGAGCTTCCACACTGGAGGTACTCCACACCCAGAAAATCCCAAGTGATTTCATTTGATCGGGAAGCTCCTGGTGAGGAAATTCTCCTTATCGGTGCAGATCAGCAACCATTCTGGAGCTTAGTTATCTAGAGGAGAGTTTGAGTGACTGCCCAGAGTCATGTAGCCAGTATGTCAAGAACAGGATTTGAACACCCAGGCCTGCTTTCCTCCTCTGTTGCCATTGGGGGAGGAGAAGAGGAGAGAGAGAGAGAGAGAGAGAGAGAGAGAGAGAGAGAGAGAGAGAGAGAGAGAGAGAGAGAGAGAGAAGGAAGGAAGGAAGGAAGGAAGGAAGGAAGGAAGGAAGGAAGGAAGGAAGGAAGGAAGGAAGGAGGGAAGGAAGAAGTCATAGGTTTCATAAGTAAAACACATATGGATATCTTTCCATGATCTAATGAATACTGTCATATCTCACTGACTCATAATAATTAGGAGAAAAGTTGATCTGAGGTAGTAGGGAGAAAAAACATTTTAGAATTTAAATTTTTAAATTAATTTTTATTTCTTTCAATCATTAATATTTTTTCAATCCCACATCTTCCTCTCCCATGGAGTGGGGGTAGGGGACAAAATCTAGCATATTTTTTAAGGATTGTAAATCTAGCACTTTTGAAAACACAGCAGCTCAAAGTAGGTTAACAAAGTGTTGCCTTGTAGGCAACATCTTTAGGGCTTTTATTTTAACAAATATCTTTAGACATTGAATTAACATAGCAATTGTTTATATGGAAATGATTGTTTCTGAAGTTCTTGAAAACCAATTTTTCTAAGTTTTTTAATGATTCCCTCTACCACCTTATTTACACTATTAACTTGCTTTTTCTGTGAGAAAAAGGTTTTCCTAAACCAAGATAAACTTTAGCCTTAGTCTTGACAATTTTAAAGATCATAAATTATTAATTGATAGAGTCCAAGAATGAAGTGCTGATCAATGAAATATTTAACCAAAATATTTCTGTAAGAATAAAATAAAAAAAAAAAGTATGGGAAAGGGGAGAAAGAAAGGGGCTTGCTGTCCATAGAACAAAACTAAGTCTATTAGCCAGTTACCAACTATTTCTTTCCCTGAATTGACCAGTTGGGGGCGTTGTTCTTTTTTCTTTCGTTGCTGAATTGGCCGCTCAGTCAATCAACATATATCTCTTTTGTTCCTGCTATTGCAAGCCATTCAGTTCAAAGGATTGAGCTGTTCAATGTAAACTTAAAGTGTATAACTAAGCTTTTATGGTTTATTTTCTCAGCCTTCTTTTAAGAACCTATTCCTAGGAGATTTGTGTATGTGGAACAAAATTGAATGAGGCCACAGATTCTCATTAAGGGCTTCTAATGCCAAGTTATTTTGAAATCTGTTCATCCCAAGTAGCACTGTTTTGAATGTGTATAATTAGACACAGAAAGGCAAGGATGTCCTGCCGCATTACTGAGAATTATACCTTGAAAAAGAAAAAAGAAAAAAAAACCTAACAACTACCCAATTTCTAAAAAATAGCTTAAGCATCAAAACCAGGTTCATTGTTTTCTGTAAAAATGTTGGATTACTGCCTGAAATAAAAACTGAAAAAAATATAGAAAAAAGTTACCAACATGATAGGGCTCTAGAGAGAAAACTATTGAAAGCTTTTCTTACTGTAGCTATGGTGATATTGCCCATACCAGTACAATTAGGAATTTTTGTGCCTGGGACAAGGAGAAAAAAGGAGATGAGATAGATTTGGAAGGGAAACTGAGGTGGGAGGAAGGGAAGGAAATGTGCTAGGGGAGACACCCTAAGGTTTCTACATTACTCCAAGACTAGTCAATACAAGGAAAATGGGAAGAGGGGACAAAGTGGCTTGGAGTATGCTGGGAATGTGATCGCCCAAGGATGAGAATATGTGCACCAAGAGGTGCTTTCTATATTTCTCCGACAGGAGTGAAAGTCCCAGGTATCCTACCCTAGTTATGGCTATGGTGGTCTCTATGTTACTTTTTGTTTATTTAAGGGACCAAAAAGTCTAATTTTTTAATGAACAAATTGGTTTTAATTGTCTCATCCATGACTATTAATATACATTAGCTATTTCAATAAAAAGAATGAGTAAATCAAGTCAAGTTTCCAAATGGCCAAACTGAAATAAGACCTCTGCTTGAATTTGGCTTAGTATAGTACTTGGCACATCATAAGAACTTAATAAATGCTTGTTGACCTGCTCCAACACCTAGAGCAGGGCTTCTTAAACTTTTGCTACTCGAGACCCCTTTCCTCATTTTTTTGGTAGTGCTTTATCGGTATTGCATGGCCTGAGTGCATGTGCAGCGCAAAGTGCACCTGCTTTGCATTCAGAACCAGGCTGCAGTGAAGTTGTGCCATGTAGCATGGGTAAGGGCTGCCAGAAAGATCTCAGATTCATTACGAATTTGATTTTTAGTTAAATTTTGGTCATTGTGCATTCAGAAACCTTTTACTGTTGCCAAATTTTATATGAGGTCACTCCCCACGGTTTAAGAAACACTATCCTCAAACAGCTTTGATATACTTATTTAAATAATCCTAGATTTTATCAGTATGGGTCCTCCCTCCAAGGATGCCGTTTGTATGCCTTGGTACCTAGTTCCAATAAGTTGTAACTTTACAAAAGTCATCACCTAGTAACCAACTCTCTGATAAGCCTCTTCCCATGTAACAAACTGAATTGGTTCTTGGATAAAGCAACCACAGTTCCTCATTGGGTGGGCACATTCTTAAAGCCATTCCGGCCAGGTAGGACTCACTGGAGCCTATGTTTCACTGATGTAGTGTTTGAAAACTCAGTCATTTCTATATACCCCTCAATGAGGCATTGGATTAGAAAAAGTAAGGGAGTAGCCACTTAATAAACAATTGAATGGAATGGAATTCATGGCCCCTGAAAATGGCAACTGTAGATTACTTTTGCAGCAACTCAATGGGGGTGGAAACCCTGGTGTTCCTCATAATTATATGTCTATTCTCCTCTTATAAGTAGAAAATAGATGAAGATCCAAAAACCCTAAGAGGAAAATAAAACCAGAAAGTGATTTTTTAAAAAAAGTAGTGTATTTGCAGTCTGTAAATAATTCCAACCGAAAAATAAGTAACCTAGAAAAGCTGACATTTACTGGAAAGAATATTGTATGTGTAGTTAGAGGACATAGGGACAGGTCCCCGTTCTGCTACTTAATATCTGGATAAAGTTAGACAAGTTGTCTAGGTCTTTGAGTCTTAATTTCCTCATATGTGAAATGTGAAATGCAATTACCACTTCACTGGGATTATGGTGAGGATCAAATAAAATCACATATGTAAAGGATTTTATAAATGTAAGCTATTACTGGTACAGTTAGGTGGTTCAGTGGATAGAGTGCTTGGCCTGGACTCATCTTCCTGAGTTCAAATCCAGCCTCAGACACTTACTAGCTGTGTGACCCTGGGCAAGTCACTTAACCCTGTTTGCCTCAGTTTCTTCGTCTGTAAAATAAGCTGGAGAAAGAAATGACAAACTATTACAGTCATGAAATGGGGTCATGACTGAAAAATGACTGAACAACAACAAAGCTATTATTATTTGAGACAAGTAGCTAAAAGCTTAGCCTTGATATCTGTGCATTAAATATTAAAAGCTAGCAAGCTCAATTCTAAAAGACAAAAATAGCTTGTAACTAACTGAAGATGAAAAATTTCCTATTGACCTAGAAAAAAAGACATCTAGGTGGCACAGAGGCCAAAGCATGAGGCCTAGAGTAATGAATACCTGAATTCAAATCTGACCCAGACACCAGCTGTATGATCCTGGGCAAGTCACTTAACCCTGTTTGCTTCAGTTCCCTCATCTATAAAATGAGCTGGAAAAGAAAATGGCAAACCATACCAATATCTCTGCCAAGAAAACCCCAAATGGGGTCATGAAGTGTTGGCCATGATTGAAATATGACTGAACAAAAGTAAGCTCCATTTTAAAAGACAAAAATAATTTGTGACTTCCTAAAGATGAAAAGCTTTCCCATTGACCTAGAAAAAGCCATCCATACTCCTTGCCTCCACCATCTCCCTTTCAATTCACTTCTGAATGCCATGTAGTCTGCCTTCTAGCCCAACTACTCAACTGAAACTGCCTTCTCCAAGTCATAGCTATTTCCTAATTGCTAACTCCAATGGCTTTTTCTGAGTCCTCATCCTTTTTGGCTTCTCGGCAGCATTCAGTATTATTGGCCACTCCTTCCTCCTGGTTACACTCTCCTTCCTAAGGTTTGTGTGACACTGGTCTCACTTGGTTCTCCTCTTGCCTGTTTGATCAGCCTTGCTCAGTCTCCATTTGTTGGAGCATCATTTATGTTCCCCCAAGGCATTCTGTACCCTCTTCTCTTCATTCCGCATACCTCTGTACTTGCTGATCTACTCCCATGAGCTCAATTATGATCTCTATGAAGAGAGCTCCAAGAAACTAATGATATGTTGAATTTGAGGTCCCTGTTGGATATCCAGGAAATTATAATGGGCAGATAAGTTGAGATCAACCTGTGGAAGAGACCTCTGCAAAAAATGAGGAAGCAATTTATCTCCTCCCTATATCTTTACCATGTAGTTTCAAAGCAGAACTACTCATCCAGTAGGAGATATTGCATCCATCAGGGAAAAGAGACACACATACCAGACAGAAAAAGATATAGAGACTTCCACCCAAAGAAAGAAATAGCGTTGAGGAGTGTGACTCCTGGCAACAAACAAAAGAGTCCAGCTATGGAGAGGATCAGACCTTGGCAATCCAACTGAGCCACCCCCCCAGGCAGAAACGCTGTATCCAAGGGGAATTCCATGAAACATCTATGAATAGAAAAAGGACTTCCAGGCCCTACAGTACCACAAGTTATGTATTAATTTTACATGTATCCCACCCATCTGCCTCTCTCCCAGTCTATTCTAAGTTTGTCTGCTTTTCCCATGAATATGATATATATATATATATGTGTGTGTGTGTGTGTGTGTCTGTGTGCGTATGTATGTATGTGTATTATAATATATAATAATGCTCTAGCTCATTAACCCCCACCCATGTGCTTCCCACTAACAGTCAATAGATCAATTAGCTCTTAAAAGAGGCATTTACTAAAATGGGAATAATAATTGCAAAATACAGCCCCACTAAAAAAACCAAAAACCCTAGACTCCATTCTTTGAATCTAATTCTTCAAATTAATCTATTGACTGATTGTTAGCGGGAAGCACACTGGTGGGGGTTCATGAGCTAGAGTATTAGTCATTCAAATCCACAGAGTCAAAGGTATCAGGTAGCAACCATCTTCTGGGGACCCAATCCTTGAGTGTGAGTATAAGTTGAGGAAGTAATAATAGGGATGCTAAACATTTATATGTCATATCCTCCCAATGGAATGTAAACTTCTTACAGACCAGGAATACATATGTGTGTGTGTGTGTATATATATGTATATATATTTCTGTTTTGTCTTTTTGTTCCCAATGTCTTGCATGTAGCAGATATTTAATAAATGCTTGTTGGGTTGGATAAGATTGGACTGGATTATCCTGACACTGTCACCATTGGTTCTGAGGCATTTTCCTTGTATTACTTGGGCTGACAGTATTTGCTTAGGTGACATGGCCCAGGACATGAACTGTGAGCTCAGGGTAAAGGGGAAGAGAGTAAGCATTTATATAGTGCCTCCTATGTTCCAGGCACTGTAGAAATGCTTTACAAGTGTTATCTCAGGATAATTAATGATTCTTACCATTGCCAGAAAGATCATCTTGCAAAAATAATGACTCTTTGGATCAAAGATTTCCTAGAATATTGGTTTTAAATAATGTTTTGGACATGGTCTGGGTTTTGTTTGGTTCTTTGGTCACTGGTCAATGTACAGATATTAGGTATTACAGCTGCAAACACATCTTGAGTTATAAATACATTAGACTAAAAAATAAATAATACTTGGTCAGTCAAGAGGGATGTCTGCAGAAATGCTTACCTAACATGACAATTTGTATATGAAGATGAGTTTTCACAAGCTGATAGTACAAAGTCCAGAACATAAAGGGCCTCTCTCATATTGTACTTTACTGTGGCCTGTGGACAACTCAATATTATTCCTTTATTTGGCAGAGGGGAGATAATTTCCATTTTCTCCTTAAATGTTTTAGTGAATGTTCTCAGGACAGCTTTTGGGAACATTCCTCAATACAGCTTCTTATTAGCCCATTTAGCAACATAAATTCTGATATGCCTATGTGTTCTTGCCACATAAAGTGGTTAACAGATTCCTGGAATGAGTCATTGACATCTTACCAGCTAGAAATTATGAGCATTTAATGAATGTACCCTCATCAGTCATTTTAATGAGCCTCTTTCTCTTGGGTTTGAAATATATTGATCATTATCATGTTTTTTAGTGAAAACTACACTTGTCCATCCTTCGAGTTAAGTGACATCCAAGGAAAAAAATGTGGTCTGAGCTCTTGAATTAGAATCTGTGAAAATTTAGGGTCTTCAAGGGCAGGCTACTTAACCACCATGTATGCTAGGTAGCTCCAGTCCTGGCTTAGCTATTTCCTTAGCTAACTCCAAAACTGTGAAATGAAGAGTGGGCCTAGAGTCAGGAGATATCTTGGTTCAAATCCTGCCTGCAACACGTAATGGTTTTGCAACCCTAGGCAAGTCATTGGGCCTCTCTAAGCCTCGATTTCTTCATCTATAGAATGAGAATAACATGGCCAATGGGGATATTTGTTTTGCATACCTTATTATTTATAACAGATTTTGTATTTCTTCTCTTCTCAATGGATAGAGGAGAGAGTGGGGAGAGGGAAAGAATTTGGAACTGAAAATAAAATAAAATTAATAGAATGGGGATACCATTGTATCCTGTGCCTACCTAACAGGATGGCTGTGAGGCTCCTATGTGTAACAATGGGAAAGTGCCACATGAGACGTCAGTCACTTTATTCTTATTACCCTTTCTCTAGGCCCCAATTCCTACTCACTGCAATTATTTTGACTTACTAACAGGGATGACTCTTTATTGAGGGTGGTGGCATTTGCCATTGCCATATGGGATTCACCATTGCCATGTAGCATCCTTGAAGACCACAACAGTAAAAATGAAGTCACTGCGGAGCAGAGTCCAGATTAATGGTCCTGGTTTGTTGTGTTTCAGCTGTTTGAGTTCATGAACTTCTTGGCGGAGAATGTCATCTTCTGCTACATGGGCCTGGCGCTATTCACGTTCCAGAATCACATATTTAACGCTCTTTTTATACTCGGGGCATTCGTATCCTTTACTAAAAATGCTTTCAAGTGCAACCCACTGGATATTTAGTGGAAGGGGTCAATGGCTTATCAGTCTGATTCTTGGGAGGAAATAAATATTCAAGTTGTTAACTAGTGTTCATGGCCTGAGTTCAAATCTAGGGAGGAAATGTCATATCTTTTACTTAAGTGACTGAAAATACAAGAAGCTTAGGGCCGGGTTGGGGTTTAATGGTTCAAAGTAAGAGGGTTGGAAAGTTGAATTGGTCCTAAAGCAGAGATAAAAGAACTTGCAGTAACTTGTACCCTACAGAAGAGAAAGTTAAAGACTTTTCTTCATATTCCCTGAGCACAGGTCATGGGAAATTAGGCTTAATGTACAAGTAGAATCAGGTTGGGTATAAGGAAAAATGTCTTGGCCATCATTATAGTTAAGCTTCACAACTGCTCACAAAAGTTTATTTGAGTGTCCCTCATATTCAATTCATTCATTCAATATATTTATATAGGTTGTCTCTCATATTCAATTCATTCAATAAACATTTATTAAGCACTTTCTATATGTCAGACACTGTGTTAAGTGCCTGGGATACAAAAAGAGGGAAAAGACAGTCCCTGCCCTTAAGAAGTTTGCAATCTAATGGAGGAGACAGCATGCAAACAAATATATACAAAACAAGCTACACATAAAATAAATAGGAAATAATCAAAAGAAGGAAAGCCCTGTAATTAAGAGGGGTTAGGGAAGACTTCATGTAGAAGGTGGGATTTTAGGGAAGCCAGAGAGATCAATGTCAAAGGGGATGAGGGAGAGCATTCCAGGCATGGAGGATAGACAAAGAAAATGCCCAGAGCCAAGAGAGGAGATGTCTTGTTCATGGAACAGCCAGGAGACCAGTGATGTAAGGTAAGAGGGGGCTGGGTTAGGAAGAGCTTTTTATGCCAAATTGAGCATACTGTATCTGTTCCTGGAGACAATAGGAAGCCACTGGAATTTACTGAGTAGGGGGATAACATGATTGGACCTGCATTTTAGAAAAATCACTTTAGTGATTGAATGGAGTATATATTGGAGTGTAGAGAGACTTGAGCCACCAGCAGGCCATTTCAATAACCAAGGCACGAGGTAATGAGGAACTGTACCATAGTGGTGGCAATATTAGAGAGAAGGGGGGCATACTGAAGAGATGATAAAAAGGCAAAATCAACAGTTTTGGCAATAGCTTGGATATAGGAGTATTATTAAGCCCTCACTATATTCAAGATGTCATGATAAGTGCTAGTGATGGGGCAAAAAATAAAGAGTTCTGTTTTAGGAATATTGTGTTCGAGATGCCATCCAGTTCATAACGTCCAATAATATGTTGGTGATGTGGGACTCAAGAGAGAGATTAGGGCTGGATAGATATACCTGAGAGATAGCAGCACAGTGATGACGATTGAACCCATGGGAGCTGATGCGCCCACCCAATGAAATACCCAGAAGTAGGAAAGTACAGCAGACTGTGAATAATCCAATTTGTCTAGACAATGTAACTCTGCTAGTTACTACGCGTGTAACCCTGACCAGCACCCATATGGATGCATAAGAACTGCGAGATCCCTGTATTACTAGTAAAGGCTGCTAGGTGGCGCCATAGTGCAGAGAGCTCTGAGCCTGGAATCAAGAAAACCTGAGTTCAAATCCAGCCTCAGAACTTTGCTAGCTATGTGTGCTTAGGCAAGTCACTTAGCCACTGTCTGTCTCAGTGTCCTCAACTGTAAAATGGGAGTAATAATATCCATCTTGCAAGATTGCTGTGAGTATCGAATGAGATAAAATTTATAAAGTACTTAACATAGTGCCTGGCATACAGTAGGAGCTATATAAATGTTTATTTTCTCTCTATTTTTACTTAATTGTTTTGCTTTGTTACAAAAAAACTCTCATGTGAATAATCTGCAAATGTTGGTAGCGTATAAACAAAACATATCGATAAAACTTTAAGTGTAAAAATTAAAAACAAAACCATAAGAAAATTCAATCTGGTAGCATTATGAAGGATGGAGACGGGTAGAGAGTCAAAGGGGGAAGCTATTGCAGTAGTCTAGGCAGGTGGTAATGATGCAAATACATAAGAAAATGAATATGTTTGTGTGTCGGTTTTTAACTGCTAGGCCTAGAATCCAAGAGTGTCTATTAAAACAGCTTTAGTATTACAAGCACAGCCCAACCCGACCAAAACAAAAAAATTAAATGTAGCAAAGAAAAAAGAAGAGGCAAAAAAGATTGCTAGACACAGACAATATAAACCGACAGCAAATGAAATGGTAATCATGACTCGAAGTACATGGAGTCTCCCTAAAGTGCTGCTTGGGGAGGTAATGCTGTTTCCAGTCGAGCGACTCATGTTTCATATTTTATAGCAAGGCAGAAGATGTCAGTCGTCTGAGATACAAATGGGACGAGGAAATGGAGAGTGATTGAAACAGCATAGGGACAAGGCCATGTCCAAAAGCCGTCCAGCAGTCTGTGATATTCATGGAGTGGAATCAGGAACATAGCAAAATAGGAATTTTTGAAACCAGTCTCATGATTACTGCCCTATTTATCCCCAATATGTGTGTGTGATGATATATTGGCAAAAACGGGTGTCATAATTTTCCCCTCATTACCATGTTTTCCTCAACGTTCTCTTGCGTTTGCCTGACAGTTAGCAATTTTTATAGCAAGAGCCTGCAACATCTATCCCCTCTCCTTCATCTTGAATTTGGGCCGGAAACAGAAGATCCCCTGGAACTTTCAGCACATGATGATGTTTTCAGGTACGTGTGTCAGTTCCATTAACATCCGTGCCCCTGTTCCTTTCCAGCCTCTCCCAGGAGGCAAAGGGCTGGGAGCAGCAGCACCGGCTTTCTCTTCCTCACCTACGGTGCTTTAGGGCCCTACTCATTAAGTCATGCACAGCACCAGGAAGGATCCTCTCTCTGTAAAGATAAGGAAAGAGATCCCTCTGAGGAATGTCTTGTATTAACTGCATCTAGCTGTCAGCCAGTCCAGGCCAGAGAGTGGGGTTGGGGGAGCCTCACTTATAAGGTCTGTTGTGATCGTTGTCATGTCCAGGAATTTGAATTATAAGCGTGCAAGCGCAATGATGCATGGTAATCAGAATGCAGCTGGTGCCTGCCAAAAAGCAAATTACTTGCCTATAGCCCATTCTCCATGGACTCCCCCCTCCTCATCAACAGGTCCTACCGCCCCTGACAGTTGACAGGCAAGCTCTGATTGTTTCAACAAATTGCTGAAAATCTCTTTAAAGCAACAGAAAATGAACTTGGTGAGGGTAAATGATACAAGATCTACAATGCAAAACAGTTCACTTTGCTGTCTTACTCAATTCTCCTACATCCAGGGTTGTTAACCCGGGAACCATGAGCATTCCCCCCCCCCCCAATATTTTGAAAATTGTATTTCAATATAATTAGTTTGTTTTGTAATACTAAGTACTTTATATGCATTTAAAGACATTATTTCCAGATGGGCACCATAGTGTTCAACAGGTTGTCAAAGGGATCTGTAACACAAAAGGTTAAGAATTCCTTCTGCCTCAACCTTTCCATTTGCCCTGGAGCCTGTTCTATACATGCACATTTATCTCTGTGTTTGTCCCCATGCACACTGGTACCAAGCACTGGAAACACAGGATTTAGAGCTGGAAGAAGCTTTAGAGACAAGGAGCAGTGGAGAACTAGCCCTGGTCAGAAGAGCAGAATTCAAATCCTGACTGCCATGTCCTGTGTGCCCTTGGAGATGTTATTTGTCCTCTCAAAACTTATGTTTTCTCATCTGTAATAATGAATAATTGGATTAGATGACCTCTAAGGTCCACTCAGGCTCTAAATATATAATCCTCTGATATCATAGTCCAGTCACTTCATTTTATATATGGGTAAACTGAGGTACAGGAAGGTTCACTTGGTAGTAAATTGCAGAGCTGAGATTGAAAACACAGATCTCTTGATTCCAAATCCAGTTCTCTTTCCACTATCAATCAATTAAAGACCAATTATTGAGTGGCTATTATGTACCAGACACTGTGCTGAAAATATAAAGTATAGTTCCTGCCTCAAGAATCTCAACTCTCCATAGTTCCATCAGAGTGAAAAAAAAAATAACTGAATGTCCAAGAAAAAAAATTAATTAGTGGCTAAGGAAGATAATTTTCCATACATTGTCCAATCAAATGCCTCCCAACATGCCAAAAGAAGGTCATTCTTTGAATAAAAGGTCTCTCTGGTCCTCAGGCTCCACCATATGTAGACTTAGTCTCCCATTCACTGGGAGAGGTAGTTTGAAGCTGGTCCATTTAGCCCTAAGATAGCTAAATCATCATCTCAATTTGAAGAGGACATTTCTGGCGATACTAATACAATAATACTAATAATAACTTCCATTTTATTCAGCCCTTTATACTTTACAGTTTACAATTTAATAGCCACCTGTCTGTGGTTGGATAGCTTGGTTGATTGGCAATGATTCTGTACACAGCTGTGCATTTTCCAGAACACCTGGCACCTAGTGGCAGGAGGGAATTGGTAAGGGGAAAAGAAAAGAGAAAAGCAGAAGAGCTTTAGTTAAGAACCAGTCCAACATTCAAACATAGACTGCAGTGATAAGACAACTTCTGCTCTGGAACCCTAAAGATCTTGGTGCAGGTGATTGCATGAAAAAAGGTGGCTTGGAGAGTGAACCAGCTCTGAAATCTGGAAAACCTGGGTTCAGGTCACCTCTCTGACTTTTATTGGCCATGTTGGCCATGAGCAAGCTATTTAAGTTCTCAGTGCACCCAGGCAACTTCTGTTTCTTAATTTTTCTTCCTGAGCATTTATTATTTCTATTTCCCACTGCCCTCTTTTAATGTTTACATGGGTTCTTTTCCTCTTTCTTTGGTCTCTTTAGGGCTTAGGGCTATAGTTGGTCTAATGGTCAATACAATCTAGTGACTTTTGCAGCATAGTTCTAAATTGATTTTCAGAATAGCTAGACTATCACAGCTCCACCAGGAGTGCATTCATTTGCCCATTTTCCCACAGCTTCTCCAGCATTTGTTATTTTCCTTTTTCTTCATCTTTGCCACTGTGAAGAGCATAAGATCGAACCTCAGAGTGGATTTTTAATTAGCAATTCTCTAATTAGTATTGATTAGAAGCATCTTTTCCTGTGGTCATTGATAGCTTAGAATTCTTCCTTTGAAAACTGCCAGGAGGCTTTCTAAGACTGTAATTTACAGATAAGTTAGCAAGATGCATGAGCGGAAGGAATTTCTACATAGGGAGTTCCTTATACGAAGGAAATCACACTTCTGGACTAAAATGAAAATGTGTAATCATTGCCCTATCATATTTTGAGAAACATTTATAGAATCAGGAGAACAGTGCATTCTCTTTCTATATGAAGCTTCAAACATCTAAAAACAGCAATGGCTTATTTTTTAAACCAAATTTTAATTCTCAGACAGTTATCTTTGTGTGTTTGAGGCGGAGCTTAAGGCTTTTTAAATTAATGTTAGAATATGAAGTTTTGGTTCTCTGGGTTAACTGAAATCTTGACAAGTTCATTTTAAATATGGTTTTCCAAATTTAGTTCTGAACTTCCAACTTTTGGCTTCAAACCACAGACTGGGTAAGAATTACATGATGCTACAACATACCTAGACCATCTTCATTACAGAGTTGTGGTGAAATATACCTGTTAGGAAAGAGTGAACATCAAATTGAGAGGGTCAAAGTACTAAATCTATTTCTTATGAACATAGTTCTGCTGAATCCTGTAACTGCAGATTGTATTTCAAAAAGAGCTAACATTCAGATCGTGCTTTAAAAATTGCAAAATGACATATGGACATACAGGTATATGTACTGAGGCTGAGGGTGATTGATTGACCTGCCCAGTGTCACCCAGAGAATTATTGTTATTTGTCCTTTGTTCTCAAAGAGGACCATGACATCAGGGAGGTGAGGTAATGCCATGACATGCAAGTGAATTGGATTTCAGTAAGGCAGGGCTGTGCAAAGTCACAAGCATCACTTTCTCCTCCAGAGCCACCTGAGTCCAGTAACAAAATATAGATCAGAATGACTGGTGATGGCCCTGGATACAGTGGGAGATTTTGGCCTTTTTAAGCTAAGGTCTATAACAGGTCTCAGTTTGACTAGGTAACGCCTATTTAGTAATTAAGGCTAGGTAAGAAATGAGGCAGAGAATAAGCATCTGAGGAAAGGTTTTAATTCCAGTCTTCCTGACTCCAAATCTACCATTCTACCCACTGTGCCTTTCTATCATTTTACTAGCCATTCTACCCAGCAGCCTTTATTTTATGAAGTGAGTCACCTTTGTGCACCCTGCATTGTAGGTTATATGTACATTTAAGACAACAAAGATTTAAAAACAAGGGACTATAGAAAGTGACTTACAGAAATTCTTTGCTGACCTGGCATGGACTTGGCCAGACACAATTTTAAAAGATACTGTATCTCATCTGCTGAATGGTACCTGTCATTGGTACCTAGGCAAAGTTTCATTAAATGTGTTAAAATGAGACCTTGCATTCACAATCAGCAATACTAGCCTGTATATTCAGGTCCTCTGAAAAATGTAGATTTTCTTCTCTGGGAGTCTGTGGGTAGTTAAGAGTTGATCAAGGAAGTTTACACTTCAGGAAGGAATTCTAAAGCCTTCTTTAAAATTCAAGGTCAGGGACAACTCTGGTGTATGATGTGTCACCCTGCACAAAGAGCCTCAGAAGAATGCTACACTTCACCCCAACTTTTCCTGCTGTTCCCAAGAGCAGCCCCAGCTAATGCTGTGACTAAGCAGTCTGTTCTCAGTATTCAGTTCCCTGGAAACGAAAAAAAGCAATGCCTAGTGGTTTACATTGAAGGAGGAAAGATGGACTCCATACAAATTAGCTTCCCTATTGAGGTGGCTCAGATTATGAAAGCCCAAATTCTTGTCTTAATTCAAAGCCACGTGCTACATTTTTGCCTAATTTAAGTAGGAGCTGGAGTCACTGAAAGGAAGGCAGAGAAATTGTAGGACCAAGGCTGTACTGGCAGCCTTCCTAAAAGGCCTCCCCATTTGGACGCTGGCTTTCCATTTCCAAACCGTTGGGGTGGGAAGGGAGAGAAAAGGTGGAAGAAGTTTCCAAAGTATGGAAGGTGAGATAAAAGAGGGTCAGCTAAGCAGCCCTACAATTAGAAACCAGAATGTATGCATCAGCTTCCTTTAGTGTTAGGATGACTCACTTTCCCAGATCCCCTTAGTACACCAGCATGTATGTCATCTTCCCCTATGAGAAGCCTTGAGAACCCATGCCCAAAGTTGTCGCACCAATTGCAGGAAGGGAGGAAACTTAAATCTAAAACATAATAGTCCATAACAAGAAAAAGCCCCAAAGAATTCTCATCAATTGAGCAAAGGATAAAAATAAAGATTAGTAGCTGCAGGCAAAGAGAAATCAACAAAAAAAATGTTAAAAGAAACATTCTAACATATCTACTGGTTAAGTCAAGTTCTCCTTGGTTGTCCCCAATTCTCATTGAAATCAGTGGGAAGAGTGCTTGCCAAGATGGCTGTCTGAATTGGAGACAGCCTACCCACCTCCCCCATACCTACTCCAAAAGTTCACTCTAGACTGAATAATGATCAAGAAAGCCAATAACAAACTACAGTAAGTGACATCTTCCACCCCAGAACTGCACAAAATGTCAGCAGTAAGCCCAATAGGAAAGGGGATCCCTTCTTATGGATAAAAGTACCAGTGTGCCCAGAGAAAGACATGTATAACTATAAGGCTCTATGTTTGGTGGCAAAAAAAAAAGTAGTGGTAGTAGTAAAAAAAAGAAGAAGTAGTCCTAAAATAAAAGTATAAATAAAGTAGTACTAAATTAAACCTCAGTGTGATAGGAAAGCCATAGGGAACCAGAGATGACCAAAACTTACAGCCCTCTGATGCCTTGAACCCTTGACCTGTTTCCCTTTAGGGCATCAGTTAACCCTCTGAGTCAATTTGCTTCAGACAAAGAACTTAATAAGTACTTGTTGATTGACTGAATGACTGCTTTTTGTATAAAGAAACATCCAGAGCAGCATTGCAATCATCAATTGGACAGGTAAAACATGGGGCTATTTTTTGAATTGCAGAATCCATTAAACACATGTGGTTTTAAATGCTAAGAAAAATTGCTTGTGATTACAATAAGCTCAAAAAACATGAAAAACAACTTAGAGCCTTTGTCAGCCAGAAGCTATTGTTGCTTTCACCCATTACATTAAAGTGGTTCTACATATCCACCTTTAAAATAAATGCAAATTAAAAGAAAAATAACAACTTGCAGGCAAACTGTTGTAGTCAACAAATTGGGTTTTCTCCATTATTTGAATCATCAAAATGTTTACTAAATGGAAATTACTAGTGAACAAATGGATTGTAGAGCTGCAGAGCATACTACGCTGGCTGTTGACAAAAGGCTGTGTGGAATAGTGGCTAGAACGCTAGCTTTGGAGGCAGAAAGACCTAGGTTCCAAACCCATCTCCAACACTTCTGAAATATGTAATCATGAACATACTATTAAACCTATCTGAGCCTACATTAACTTGAGTGTAAAATTGGAATAATAAAATCTGTTACATCTACCCCACAGGCTTCTTGTGAGCTCATGTACAAAGTGCTTTATACCTCTTAAAACACTATGTAAATTTAAAATGTTTTCATTGTAAATGGCATGTAACTAGACCATCAGAGTCCAAACTCACAGATCCTGCCATGACAGAAGGGCTTTGAGTATGGTCTCAACAACAGATTGTGTCCACTTCCTGAAGACCAGCCTGGTAAAATATAGAAAGAATCTGTAAATGTAGGTTGACTTCTTGGGGATAAATTATTTAGTCATGGAAACCCATGAAAGACCTAGAGGAGTTGTGGTCTTCATTATTGGAAGGAAACTGCATGAATGAGTGGATCCTAATTACCTCCAGGACAGGAACTCTCAACCTTTTTTTTTTTTTTTAAATCTTATGCACCGTTTGGTGAAGCCAAGAGACTCCTTCTCAGAGTCATGTTTTTAAATGCATAAAATAAAACTCATAGTATTGCAAAGGAAATTAAATTATGTAATTACAGTTATCAAAATATTCCAAAGTAAATCAAGTTTATGAATTCTGTGTTACTCCAAGATTAAATATAAGCTTATCAAGCTTTTCCCAACTTGGCCCCAACCTATTTATTCATCCTTGTTACAAATTACTCCCATTCCTGACCTCTACAATCCAGCCAAAATGGTCCTCATTCTGTTCCTCACATATGACCTTCCATCTCCCCCTCTCTGTTCGTTTGCACTGGCCAGCTCCAATTCTTTTAACATACTCCCTCCTCCCCCCTACCTCAGAATAACCCTTATTTCCTTCAGAATGCAGCTCAAGAACCACCTTCTACAATAAAACCCTCCCTAATCTCCCCAACCACTCATGTCTTCTCTCCCTTATTACCCTGTATTTATTCTATTTTTACTCTGTATCTATTGGTATATGTTCATGCTGTCTTCCTAACAGAATAGAGATCATTTCATTTTTTGTTTTTTTAATTCCCAGCACTTTGCACAATGGCTTGCCTTCACTAGGAGCTTAATAAATGTCTATTGATTGATGGATTGATTTGTTTGATCACAAATTCATTGGATTACAAAAAGGTGTTACTCAAAGAAGAACTCACAGAGAGCCAGGGGCCTCTGAATCCCCACCCAAAACAAAAAGACAAATCTCATTACTCATACCTGAATATGAGTGTTCACATGATAGAGAAAGCAAAATCGCAATGTTGTCAGAGATCATATGAAAGCAATTTTTTTGAAACCACTGACCTCTACTTGGAAAAGATCTGTTCCCTTTTCTTTTTCACAGGACCATTGTCAATGCCCTTTCTTGTTCTCTCTCACAGTTCCAGCAGTGACTTATCACTGAAATTAATATAGGAATCAGAATGTTGTAAATCAAAGTTCCTATTTCTTGAGGGAGATATATTTTGATCTCTACTGAAACAAGTTTGCACATGTAAAATGTCACAGTGCTACTTAGGCATTTATTGAGTGTGAGAAAATATCTTCCTCTGCAGACATGCTGTGATTAGAAGTCCACAGACCACTCAATAGGGCCCCCCAAAAATGTTGCCTTTAGAGACATTTTGAAAATAAGTTTGCAGCCTGCAAGTTCATGCAAGGTCTGCAGTCCTAAGACACCAAGTAATGAAGACATCACTAAAAGAAAGCCTATCATCTATTTCATGTTTCTCCCTTCCTTTTAGTTTAAATAGAAAGATTCAGGAGAATAAACAACACTGTAGAATCTCTGAAGTCTTTGACTCATATGATATTACTAATAATTTTGAAGAAATTTTTCTGATTATTACTATACCAGATTCATTAATTGATAATTTTGACCAAATTCTTTTCAAAGTTTTTTATTCATGTCTTTTAATATCAAATTAATATTTGATTTTCCAACATATCCCTTCTCACTAACTCACCCAGAGAGTTGATCCCTAGCAATAAAGAAGAAAAAAGAAAACAATTCAGTAACGCTAATAAATACATCAACTAAATATAATAGTGTAAGCACCATCCCATGGCATTGGTTCCCCACCTCTACAAGAAAGAAGGGAGGTGTATTCTTTTGTCCCTTCTTTGGAACCAAACTTTGTCATTTTAATTACACAAGATTTAGTTTAATTGTTTTTGTTCTTTCAATTTACATTGATATCATTATTCTACATATTGTGTCCCTACTTTCTCTTCTTTTGCATCACTTCATGTCTTCCCATACTTTTCTGTATTCTTCATAGTCATTGTTTCTCACAGAAAAACAATATTCCATTTCATTCAGGGACCACAATTTGTTTAGCCATCCCCAATTGGTGGACACCTAGTTTGTTTCTAGTTCTTTGCAGCTTCAAAAAGTGCTGCTCTACATATTTTGGTGAATATCAATCAATCAACAAAGTATTTATAAAGTGCCTACTCTGTGCCAGGCACTGAGGATAAAAAAAGAAAAAAAAAATTGAAAGTCCTTGCTTTCTAAGTCCTTGCTTTCTAGGAGCTTACATCTTTGTGTGTGTGTGTGTGTGTGTGTGTGTGTGTGTGTGTGTGAGGCAATTGGGGTTAAGTGACTTGCCCAGGGTCACACACCTAGTAAGTGTCAAGTGTTTGGTCTGAGGCCGGATTTGAACTCAGGTCCTCCTGAGTTTAGGGCCGGTGGTCTATCCACTGCGCCACCTCACTGCTCCTAGGAGCTTACATCTTTAATGGGACCTTTCTTTCTGTCTTTTCTCTTTCTTGCACTTTGTACCTAAAAGGGGGATCTCTAAGTTAAAGGGCAAGGACATGTTTTAACTTTCTTATGAATTGACTTTCTAAAGATTTGGCTGAATTGACAAGCTGGTTATTTTGGTATTGAGTGGACATGAACTTAGGAAACCATCATACTAAGTAGAGTAAATTTTAAAAGTAAGGTATAAACTCACCCATTCTTCCAATTCTAACCAGATGTTGTCTAGATTAGTGCTTCTTATACTGTGGGTTGTGACCCCAGAGTACAATGACCAAAATTAATTAAAAATCAAATGTATAATGAATCTGAGGTGTTTCTGACAGCTTCCCTGTGTTGCATCAGCCAACTTTACTGCAGCCTTGGTTCTGAACACAAAGCATGTGCACTTTGTACCACACATGCCCTCAGGCCATTCAGCGCCAATAAAAGCTGCCAAAACACAGAAAGGGGTCATGAGTGGAAAAAATTTAAGAAGCCCTGGTCTAGATAGCATTCAAGGGAAGTATGTTACACTAGCTCAGGGCACATTATGTGTGTGAATGAATACTCTTTGATTTTAAATTTCAATGAAAGTAATGCTGTTTTTTCCAAAGACCATTCCCATTCCCAAATTCATAAGTCTTAGGTAATTTCAAATATTTCATCAATTTCATTGATGCATTGGATATTTTAACAAGCATAAAGATTTCCTTGTTGGGTCCTCACAGTTTTGAATTCCTCTTGATCTCTGTTAACCTTTCCTTTACTGCCATGTATGTGATTACAACTTTCATTTAAGTTTATTTAACAGTTTGCCATCAAACCTACTCACCCTCATGAGAATAAAATCACAAAACCAGGGGCTTCTATGTTTTTATAGGCACCATGGTGCTGATAAAATTTAATCTGATTAACCATCACCCTTCTTGGACACCTCCTTAGCTGTAGGGAGTACTTCTCAGCTTCAATATCCCCAGTAGTGGGGTATTGTCACATTTTACCATTGGCTCTTAGCTGTTTGAATGGGGAGGAAACATCCCATCTCCTACTTCGCTCATGCGAGTACAGGAATATTTCCAAAAAGTGTCATTAAATTGAAGGGAGAGAGCTTTAAACTGAACTAAGACTTTTAGGACACCCTGTATATACTATAAGTTTGGTTCCTTTTTTCTTCACGACATAGAGATGAAATCTCTCAAATATAAGATAGAATAAGAAAAAAGGAAAGTGTGATTGCCAAGTAGAGTATAATTCCAGTAAAGATCTTATTTTGAAAGCAGAAAATGTCACACAGAAACAATTTGCTTGCTACACATTCCATGTGATATAATGACGTTGGATTGAAAATGGAACTATGTAGCAAGGTTGCAATACCTCCCAGAAAAAAATGCATATTGAAATCACCTGAAACCATTGCTAGATATTGTCACTATTTGCAAAGCCATGGGACTTTAGCCAGGATATACTTGATATATAAATATAATTTTAGGTCCAAACTAGAATTTCATTAACTACGTTAACTCTAGCAAAGACAAAAACAGTATTAAATCTTTGAAAATGACTATTATTGTGTTTTGATTCAATTCAAGGCATATTTCTTAAGTACCTACTGCATGCAGATGCTGCTGCTCAAGGAACAGAGAACATTTAGAGGAAATAGGATCCCTGCCCTTATTGAGGTAGTAGGAGGATATACCATATGCTCAAATAATTGCAGTATCTATTAGTGAGAGTAAGAGAAGTATAAACAAAATTCTTGGGGTAGGAGGAAGGGTCACAGACTCAAGGAAAGCTTTGTGAAGAAGTTAGCATTGTAACTGAACTTCCAAAGATGAGTAGGAATTCAAGATGGAAGAGGAAAGGGTTCACTCCAGACATAGGGAGCAATTTAGGCAAAGACACAGAGACAGGCAAAGACAAAGAGACAGGAAAGTGGAAATAGGAAAAAGTTGAGTTTAGCTGGAGGTAGAGTATATGGAGGGAGCAATATGAAATAAAACTGGAAAGATAGGGTACTGATAGAATTTGGAAGAATTTAACTGTCAGGCAAGAAAAAGTCGATTTTTTTTCTTAGTGTGTCATAGGGAGTCATTGAAGGGTTTTGAGTGACATAGAGCTATTCATAAGACAGACTAGGTTTGCAGTGAACTGAAGAATGAATCGATACAAGAGAGACAAGAGACAGAAAGTCCTGTTAGGAAGCTATTGCAAGACTACACCAAGATGGTGCAGTATGGGTAATGGCAGGGAGAATTTGTTGGAAAGAAGAGATATGAGAGAGATCTTAAAGGTGGAAAACACGGGACTGGACAAGATTAGATACAAGAGGTGATAGAGAAAGGAAAAGAGAAGTAAAGAGGGTTTTGTTTCAACTAGAAAAAAGAGGAAACAGGGAAAAATAATTTCCATAGAATTGAAATCAAATCACTATTTCTAGAGCTAACCGCAACAATATTTCAATCTATTGGACAGACTTTATCGGCTTTCTTGGATCACTTTGTTCTAATATTCTGACCTCAAACTTAACATTTCTAAAAGTGGACTCATCAGCTTCCTCTAAGACCTTTTTACCCTACCAACTTCCTTATTATGTCACTGATATCATAGCTGACATCAGTCTCCCAGGTTTAAAAGTAGGAAATAAGTTGTGATCTCTCCCTTTCCTTCACCCCTTAGGTCCAAAATGTCATCAAGTCCTACTGTTGCATTCCTTAAAAAGTCTCTTAGGGTTTGCCATTACTTCCTTTCCATTCCTACTCTAATTTAGGCCTTTATCTTTCTCATGCATAAACCAGTGAAAAAGACATCTAACCAGTTTCCCTGACTCCAGTATCTTCCCTTTCCACTCCATACTACACATTGCTACAACAACTACTTTTGCTATGTCACTTCTATGCTCAGAAACCTCTCACAAGGATAAAAACAAACAAAACAACAAACAAAACAACAAACAAATGAACAAACCTTCCAGACCTTTGAGATCTGGAACAATATAAATTTATCTCTGAAACCTATTTTTTCCAAATTAATTTATTTGACCCCTCCAATGAGAACTCTCTTCTCCAGCCAAACTGATCTTCTCACTACCCCATATTATATTTGTTCCTACTTCTTACTTATACTTTTTTCTCGCTCATCTGGAATGTCTTCTCCTTTTCTGTCTGTAAAAAAACAAAAACAAAAACAAAAAAATTACATGTGTTTCAAGGCCCAATTTCCTCTTTTTATTTTTTTTAATTTTGAAAATTCTTTACCAAGAATTTATTTTTTCTCCCTCTCCAATCTGCCCTCACCCCAATGGGGGAAAAAGGGGGGAATGAAGTAAAAATCCTTGTAAACAAATGTGCATAATCCAACAAAACAAATTCCAGCATAAGCCATGTCCAAAAATGTCTGTCTAATTCTACAAGCTGAATCTGTCACCTCTCCACCAGAAGGTGGGCAGCATGCTTCATCCTCAGTCCCTTGAAATTGTGGTGGGCCATCCCACTGATCAGGGTTCATAAGTCTTTCAAGTTGTTTGTCTTTATAGCACTGTTATCTTACATTTCTTTCCTCTCAAGGTTGTTGTGAGGAAAGTACTTTGTGTTGTTATTATTATCACCTCCCCAGCTCATTAACAGGTTCATTAAGGCAGGGACCACTTCTCCTTCTTTCTTTTCACCCCCACCACTCACTCTTATTAGGTCTCCAGTAAGCACTTACTGAAATAAACTGAAAGGTTTCTAGATGATATCGAAATGACGTCAGGCCCTCCTGAAGAAAAGGATGGGAATCTCTTTTCACCTCAATTCAATTAGTGGTCCATATTCTGAGTGATGACATTGAGACCTTGAAGTTCTCCTCCTTATCCATCACAGCCCATGAAGGGTCTCTGCAGCCGTTCTATTTTTCTTGATATTTTCTGCCAAATATGTTTTTGCAGCAAAGATGAAAGCCTATTACCCAGATTCTGAGATGTGCTTGGATGGACATTCTATTGAGTCAGTCCATCAATACGTCTATCTTGGACAGATAATGCAGATGGACAGCGAGTTGTGCCTAGTGTTGAAATGGAGGAAGACGGAAGGCTGGGTTGCTGAAATTGCACATTACTTTTAGCACACTCAAGCAACTTCCCAGTGCAAAAATACGTGTCCCTTTAACACCAGCCTTTTCCTGGTCGTGCTCCACGGCAGTGAAACAAGTAGCAACCCAACCTCTGAAGAATCAGAATTTCAAGGGACCCAAAGTTCCCAGAACTGCAAACATCTAATTAACACTATAAATAAAACACTGGACTTGGAGTCAAGAAGATTGGAGTTCAAATCCTATCTCACATACACCAGTCTCTGGGAAAGTCACTTAAACTGTCTTAGCCTCAGTTTCCTCAAGTGTAGAATGAGGATAATAATAGCATCTCTCTTACATATACACAGGATTATTGGGAGGATCAATGAGATAACACACGTAAAATGCTTTGCAAACCTTAAAGTGATGTCAATCCTAGTTATTCCAGTTGATATAAGTGGGCTGCACATCTTGCCTGCAATAATCAGTCCACGAGAGACAAAGGAAATGTGTGATCGGAAAAGGAGGATGTAATAAGAGCTAGAAAAAAACAGATGGGTGGGCTGTGTACTGTATCATTGCACACAAACATTAAAAAACAGAGGAAAATCTTCAGTGTGGCGGGTAGATGCTCTTGGCAGGATTGAAGAGAAGACCTGGACAAGAATCACACAGGGTGAGAAGGCATGCATGGGCTATGATCTGCACCAAAGCAGTGCTTTGCACAACATAAGCCTTTGTACTCCTTCATTTATTTGCACAAAGTAAGCCTTTGCACTCAAAGGAGTGTAGAAATGCACTCATTCGTTCATTCATTCATTCACTCACTCATTCATTCTAGGGCAGGGGTGGGGAACCTGCAGCCTTACGGCCAAATGTGTTGCATTTAGGGTTGGAGTAGGAGGCACACATGTGGCCTTAAGGCCAGAGGTTCCCCACCCCTGTAGGGTATACCCTTGTCAGTGAAATGACAGCCCTACCCATCAAGGTGTTGAAATACCAAAGTCTTTTTGAAGAGTTCCTGTGTTCTAACATAAAAATACATCTGAACTTGGCCTTCACCCACTCATGTTCAAACTTGCAAGATCATAGTGAGAGGGGGAAAAATACCAGCCGTGCATTTTCTG
This sequence comes from Vombatus ursinus, assembly GCF_900497805.2. Classification (NCBI taxonomy): domain Eukaryota; kingdom Metazoa; phylum Chordata; class Mammalia; order Diprotodontia; family Vombatidae; genus Vombatus; species Vombatus ursinus. Next base: position 8,440,615 of record NW_020954588.1, on the reverse strand, counting down.
CAGCTCAGAACACTGTTACATACACAGGACCATTTGGTTCAACGTTCTCCTATTGTTATGAAAACAGCAGCAACATAATTAACCTCGGAATCCTTTGGAGTCCAATTTTAGATGAATCCACACTTAATTGCAGGTGATTTTGTTCGTTCCCCAAGATGATGCTACCTTTTTTAGCTGAATATATGAAATCTGTCAAGATTCCTGCAAAGCAAATCCATTTAATGTGAACCGAGGTGGTTTCGTAAGCCTAAAAAAATATAGCATTTACAGCAGCAACCAGCTGGTGGCATAAGTGAGAGGCCCAAGAGGGACCCTGCCGCATGAAACATGGAGGGACTAGCATAGGGTCTCAGGTCTCCTAACTGTTATGCTTTTTGTTTTTTGTTCTTGAAGTGTCATGGCTCTTTACTTGGATTTAAAGCGTTTCAAATGGCCATGGTAAAGAACAGCATGTACCATTGGCAAATCAATTGAAAGAAGACAACTGTGTGCAAACTAAGTGTTGGGCTTTTAACGACTGCTCAGCAAAAGCCATGTCGAGAGAATGATTTGTGAATGGAGAATACGAGAAAAACAAATTGGAGGGGCAGAGGAGGATGCTGGTCAGCCCAGAGGGAGTGAACATTTGCTGTAAAATGTATCTGTGATAGGCAGAGGGGCAGATAATGGAGAGCAGGCCTGGTATCCAGGAAGACCTAGAATTCGATTCCTGTCTCAAAGACCTAATAGTTGTATGACCTTGGATGAATCATTTCGCTCCTCAGCGGCCCAGACCACTTACAGATCAAGCATACATCTGCACTGGGATAGAGAGTTTTGTTATCAGTGTTCCCTGATAAAGAAAGGAAGGAAGCAAGGAAGGAAGGAAGGAAGCAAGAAAGGAAGGAAGGAAAGATTTACCAAGCACCTACTATGTGCCAGGCACTGTGCTAAGCTCCATTACAAATATCTCATTTGATCTTCACAACCCTAGGAGGTAGGTGCTGTTATTATCCCTATTCTATAATTGAGAAAACTGAGGCAGACAGAGGTAAAGGGGATTTGCCCAGGATCACACAGTTAGTAGGTATATGAGACCATGTTTAAGCTCAGGTCTTCCTGACTCCAAGCCCAGCACTCTATCCACTGTACCACTTAGCTGCATTGTTGTTCAGTCATTTTTCTGTTGTGTCCAACTCTCCATGACCCCATTTAGGGTTTCCTTGGCAAAGATACTGGAGTAGTTTGCTATTTATTTCTCTATCTGACTTTACATATGAAGAAACTAAGGCAGAGTTAAATGACTTGCCCAGGGTCACACAGTTACTACGTTTCTGAGTACATATTTGAACTCAGAAAGACTCTTCTTCCTGACTTCAGGCCTGCCACTCTATCTGCCGCACCAGCTAGCTGGCCTGGGATCAATCTATGAAATCCAATATGAAATTCAAATGTAAAGTGCTCAATTTAATATTATAATAATAAAACAATAGCCAGTATAGCATTTTAAGGTTTGCAAAGCCCTTTACAGTTATCTCAGCTGTAACAATATCTCTAGATGATAACAATAGTCTTGTATAAAATAATAGGTCTGGTAAAATAATAAAAATGCCTCTAAAGAAGACTTTGGGGCCAGAGGAAGAAATCCATAATATACTGAATAGTACACAGATATTATAACCTAATCTCTTGCCATTCTAATTAAAGTAACTTCAGAACCATTTTCCCCAGAATGAAATCAAATTAGATTTGTGGATAGTCACACATCTGGTAGATGGGGCTGGTCTCAGTCAGGAAAATGAAAGCTCAAAGCCTACCTGAGACACTTACTGGCTGAATGACCCTGAGAAAATCACTTAACCAGTATCTTCTTTTCCTCATCTACAAACCAAGGAAGTTGGGTTCATTGGCTTCTAAGGTCCCTCCCAATTCCAAATTTATGGCCCTATGATATCCTATGAAACCACTGCATATCAATATAGTGGATGTGCAGAGATGATAGAATTTCTGTCCAAAAATAGCATAGCAGCATTCTGGAAATAGTGGAGTTCTCCAAAGGATGGACAAAGGCCTAGGTTTAAGTCAAAACTCTGTCATTCCTAAGGCCATAAGATTTAGAGCCTGAAGGGAATTTGGAGATGTTCTACTCCAACTCGTATTATCTTGTAGTGAGAATACTGAACTACAGCAAAATTAAGTGACTTATCTGAGATCATACAGCTAGTAAATACTTCTAACCTTTCAGTCTCAGTAAACTCATTTAGAAGATGAGGGAGCTAGGGAAACAAACCCAGAAAAAGGAAGGAGAATAAAAGTTGATCTAGAAGGTGCTTTCCAATTCCAAAAGACCAAGTCAGTGTTTCCTGAGAATTTTTAATAATAATTCCCATTTCTATACAGCAATTTGTGAAACACCTAACAGCCCTGTGAGGCAAATTTTGCAATTATTATCATCATCACCATTTTATAGTCATCAGTTCAACAATTAAGCACCCACCACATGCTAGGCATTCTCCCAAGCATTGAGGATACTGTTGTTGTTCAGTTGTGTCTGACTCTTTGTGACCCCATAGGCCATAGCACACCAGGCCCTTCTGTCTTCCACTATCTCTGTCCAGGCGTCTTCTCCAGCTCATTTTACAGATGAAGAAACTGAGGCAAACAGAGTTAAGTGACTCGCCCCAGGGTCACACAGCTAGTAAATGTCTGAGGTGGGATTTGAACTCAGGGAGATGAGTCTTTCTGATTCTAAACCCAATGTTCTATCCACTGCACCATCTAGTGCCGCATTGGGGATACAGAGAGAGACAAAAACAAAGGCTGAAAGAGGCAATGATTTACCTAAGGTCACATAGCTGGTTAGTGTTGTATTGAGGACTTGCAAACAGGTTTCTCTCTGTTGCACTATACCCTCTCTTTTCTAACTGTCTTTTTGATGGCCTAAATCACTTATTGCAATCTAAAATCTCCTGGCTCCAAATCCTGCTTAGGTTTTGGTTGTGAGCCTTATCTAACTGACTTTCAGTCTAGGATTCTAGTATTAACAGAACTGGATGAAAGTACACGGATGGGCAGGAATTTCTCATTTGTTCAGGCTCCCAGTGTTTTGTCAGTAGCCTTGACATAATGGAGGATGCCAAGGACAGGAAGAAATAGTATTGCATCTTTTCCAGAATTCTAAATGAACTCAGACTTTTACAGCAAACCCTGGAGATTCACAGTTTCACAGGTCAATTTTGAATATTCGCAGTTTTCAGCACCAAACCACACAGCCAATTCTGCAGAAAAGCAGCGGTAGAAACTCAGCCTCCGTTTCTTTCCAAGGCTCCCCTATTTCTTTGGCCTTTTTTTTTTGTTCTTCTAATTACATCAGTAATGAGCTTACAGAAGATGCTAATGGATTTTTAACACCTTGTAGTTTGGGCTTTAATTAAGAACATTACTCCTCTTCTCGTGTATGGTACAGTATTTGGAGAATTCATATTTTCGGGGATCCCCTGCAAACGGGAGAACAAAGGTGTAATGTTAGAAATCAGAACAAGTATTCTTTTTAGCATGTTCTTTAAATTATGGCCTGCTGAAGCACAGCTAATTTAGATGTAAGAGGACTATTAAGGCTAGATTAATATAATAATAATGATACATTATTGAGAATGTTTTAGGAAGATTAACATTTACATACTTGCTATCCATTGAGAGCTCTAATATGAGCTCATCTTAAACATCAAATAACTGTGCGTTTCATTCAGTGGTAGCAACATTATTCTATTTCTACCTTCCCTTAAACATCCAGAATCCCAAAGCAAAATATAAATATTAACTGCCACATCTCCTAATATTCCTATTATGGAGGATTGCCAGATTAACTGCAGTCCTTGAAAGAGAGATGGAGGGCTAGCTTGTGATCTCCTCTTCTCAGATCATAGCGCTGTGTTGAGGCCTTTTTCTTCCTACTCCAATCCATCTTCCAAAGCTGCTGAAGTGATATATCCTTAAAGCTCAGGTCTAAACATTTCACTGCCCTGTCTAAGATGCTTCAATGGCTCCCACTTGCCTCCAGGATAAAACACGAACCCTTCTGTTTGACTCATAAAGCCTTTTACAACCTAAATCCTACAGATTTTCCCAAACTTATTAAATATTAATCTCCTCAGGGGCAACTCTAAAACTATAACTTACAGAATTGGTGTCGATCTGCATTGATAGAGGGACTTTCCTTGTCAGGAGTTTTTTATACTGATGAAATCACAAGCGCCATCCAATGGAAAAAAAAAATCTCTTCCATGCTGGCTAAACTGAGCTGTTTATCATTCCTCATATATCAATCCCTCTCCCATTTCCATGCCTCTCAATCATGCCTGGAATATACTCCCAAACACTCCATCTGTTAATGATGCCACTTGCTTTCCTCAAAGAGAACTGTAAGAATAAATTAATATTTTGCAAGACCCTTTGATGAAATGTACCTTGGAACTCTGAGGCATTGGTGATGTTATCTGATGTGTTTATTTCTGGTGATGGAATACCCTCATTGTGATCTCAAATATCCAGGAACTCTGATAGATAAGAATTTTTGATTAATAATGAGTCCAAATTTTGCCTTCCATATCTTCAAGCCATTTCTGTTTCCTTTCAGCTAAGAAGACTGAGAATAATTTCCTTCTTTCATTTTTCCTTGGAGGTAATTTGTAAATAGGGGTCATGGTCCTCCTTCCATTGGGAGCTTTCTCCCCCAGCAAATTACATTAGATATCACTTGTTTAACCCTCTGAATCTTTCTCTTCATTTACATAATTCTCACTAAAGAGAAATGAGCCTCTTGTATTCTCTAAATGTGGCAAAAAAATATTGATTCTTTTTTATTCCAGAACTCTTATATTATCTCTCATTTTTATTTGGTGCATGTACATTTGTGAAATACTTCAAACAAAATAACGAAGAAAAGGATACTTACAGGCCTAACTTTCACAGCTTACTCTTGAGATGAATGATTTACCCTACATATCGCAAGTGAACTAACCAAATTCTAGTACACATGGGATTCAAGTACCTTATGTTAAAACCAGGGCATTCAAAAGTAGCCTAATATTTGTTTGCTTCATTTTTCTGTCGCGGTATACTTTTATTTGTAAATAATTTCTCTGAATCTCAAGTTTCCTAATCTTTATAGATGAGGATATGACAGAGGTGGGGGCAACTTGGTGGTGTAGTAGATAATGCTTCAGTCCTGGAGTCAGGAAGACATTAGTTTAAATCCAGCCTCACACATTCACTAGCTGTGTGCCCCTAGGTTAATCACTTAACCCTATTTCCTCAGTTTCCTCATCTGTAAAATGAGCTGGAGAAGGCAATGGCAAATCACTCCAGTATCTTTGCCAAAAAATCCTCAAATGGGATCATGGAGAGTCAGACACAACATAACAACATGAACAACTAAACAAAATCATGACAAAGATGATAAACTAACAGAAATAATCCATTTTGAGGGGACTGTGCAAAGACAGGCATACAAACAGACTGTTGAAGCAAATTCTGGAAGCTTTGCTTCTTTCCAGTTAAATAAATTGTACGTCACTTTTCTAACCCTCTGGATTGTTTTCTATACTGTGAATTGGTTCAATAATTTTTCTAGAAAAGTCACAGAACTGTTCAGTTTCTTAGACTCAGCAATCTCATTAATGGATATAGTCCCCAAAAGGTCAAACAAATAGAAAAGTTTCATATATACAATAATATTTTCAGCAGAAATTTTTGTGGTAAGAAAAGAAAAAATCATTAGAAAAAAAAGTAGGTGTCCATTGGCTGGAGGATTGACAAATAGTTATACCACAAAAACGTAAGGAAATATGGGCACCTAGGTGGTGCAGTGGATAGAGTACCGGCCCTGGATTCAGGAGGACCTGAAATCAAACCCAGCCTCAGACACATAACACTTACTAGCTGTGTGACACTAGGCAAGTCACTTAAAGAATGTAAGGAAATATCATGACCAATACGAGAAACTCAGAGACACATCGAAGATTTGTATGAATTGATACAGAGAGAAGGCAGTAAGTACAAGGAAAATACTGTCAGCACTGTTAAGTCTGATTCAGGGTGTGAGTAGTGCCTCTCAGGTGCTCTCAGGGACAATCACACCAGTCCCTAGCCCTCTGGCTCATATTCTTAGAAATGTTCTCTCCTCAGGTTCAAAGGAAGTCGGTCTGGTGTTCTGGGATATTCTCAAAAATTACCAGAAGTGTGAAAATCCTCTCTCCAATCCATTTGTCTTCTGCCCCAGAATAAGACCAGGAAATCTCTTTTCCCACAGGCCAACTCCTCCTCTCTCAATCTCTCCCCATGCACAATAAAAGCTTGGACAAATATTATCATTAATGGTCATGTAATTTTCAAGCAATATCAAGTAATTTCCAACATATTTAAGCAAAGTGTAGAAGATTATAATGGAACTTAAAGCCAAAGTCACCTTTCTGCTCGGAGAAAACAGGAGAAAGGAAAGACACTATCATAACTACAAGCCTGGTCTGGTCTCAGAGCATGAATTTTCATTTTCATTAATGCATCAAATGAGATGATAATTGTAAAACACTTAACAGAGTGCCTTGCACATTTTTGGCATTCAGTCATGAACAACTGGGGTTAAGATATTGGGGTGGTTTGCTGTTTCCTTCTCTGGTGTGTCCCCACTTTACAGAAAAGGAACTGAGGCAAAGAGGATTAAGTGACTTGCCCAGGGTCACGTGACTAGTAAGGCCAGATTTAAACTCAGGAATAAGAGTCTTCCTGACTCCAGGCCAGCGCTCTATCCACTGTGCCCATCTAGCTACTCCCTGTCCTACACATAGTAAAGTGCTATATAAATGTTACCTCTTGTTATAGTACCAGAAGTCACTTTTATTTGAAGTCTTAAAAAGATAGTTCTTTAAAATAACAGTATGGAACATAATTCATTATGGTGACTTGAATGCACAGGTGCATGTTCCATTTAGCAAGTTAAATTCTCAAAGGTGCAAAAATATATTCAGAGGATTGACCACCTGATGTGTACCCACTGATGGAGTACTTTTAAATGCCATTTTTAAAAATTAAAAAGTTCAGCTATCCAGACACATAGCATGTTATGTGGGCAGAAATCTTTGCTGTTTTATTGCACAGGTTTTTGGCTTGTAGATTGCAACATGGAAGTCATCCCCAAAAAGTGAGATGACAATGGACTGATAGAGTTCTCTCGTCTGACTTTTTTCCTTTGAAGGTCTACGGGGAGCAATAGCATTTGCCTTAGCTATTCGGGACACCGAATCTGAGCCCAAACAAATGATGTTCACAACCACTCTACTTATCGTCTTCTTCACAGTCTGGATATTTGGGGGAGGAACCACACCAATGCTGACATGGCTTCAAATCAGGTGGGTGTCAACTTTGCGCAAAGAAAAAATATTGTTCTGTGCCATACCATATAAGAGGTGGTACCATGAACATTGAAAAGAGTATAATACCAGGCAAATGCACATTGGAATCATGGGAAAATCAATGTTGCTTTTCTGTAGAGTGGGAAATAGTAGATGGGGACCTTAGATCTAACTGACATGATTTCTCAGCCTGGCCATTTTTTAAGGACGCAGACAACCCTGAGGGCTGAGGGGCAGGGAGTAGATGGCAGGGGAGTTCTCCAAAGACCATGATATCCTTACTGTGAATAAAGCAATGAGGTCTACTTGAGAGATACATTATGAGGTACTACTTCTGGACAAATGGACCCAAGAGGTAGTAGAAGAATAATTAAATATTTATCTGGGGCTCAATTTCTTAAGGATTAATCATAAATTTCTTTAGTGCAAAGAGAATGTCTTTTTCTTTTCTGGTATTCCAGAAATGATTTTGGGTGTGTAGTAGATGTTTAATAGATATTGATTGGTTGACTGATCACATGAACTTTTTAATCACTGGACCAAAGGTTCTTAACTTGGGGGTCCATGAACCAGTGGTTTTAAATAAAAATTGATAACTATTTCAACATAATTAGTTTCCTTTACAATCCTATGTATTTTATTTTATATGTTTAAAAACATTGTTCTAAGAAGGGATCCATAGGCTTTGCCAGACTGCACAAACGCTCCATGATACTAAAAACGTTAAGAACACCTGGACTTAGTGGTCAGTTTTTAATAGGCAAAGTCGATGGCAAAAATGAGGCATCTTCATTCCAAGAAAAATGGAGTGTATGGACTTTTTGTCTAGGCCCTCCAACAACGAGTCAAGAGTAGTTTTTAAATGAAATGCAAACTGTGCTACTTGATTAAATTGAGTGACTTATTTTAGTAAATAAGTTTCCTGTGTACGAGGTGCAAAGAGATGATCATCTATTTTTAACCCTTTGGTTTTTGTCACTTTATCAATTGACATGTTTTATTTTGACACAATATACGCTTCCCAACAAACACAACCCCTTACAAAGCATATGCCTCAAAAACAGTTCAGCAAAGCTTCCTAATAGTATGATTGCGCCTGATAATCCATGTCACTTTGTATGTTTGTAGCTTCTCACTTGCTAATGGAAAGGAAAGATGTGTGAGTTACATTTGAGAATAGGATACCCACACTGTCCATCGTTTCACATGCATGTCACTCTCAACAAATCACTTCAACCAACATTTTTTAAGCAATTGCTTTGTGCTTAGAGGTGGGGTACAAAAATGAAAAGCAGTAGTGCTTGACACCAACAAACTTGCAATCTTTTATAATAAGGGGATGCTTTTGCTATATGTACAATCTTCACTGAAAGGTAGGGCGGGGCCGAGGAGAGATCCAGACCAAGTGCTTTACAGAATGGTGATAAAAGAAAGATCACTTTTCAGCCAATGGGAAGCATGAAAGGGGCAACACCTGACCTTGGCACTGAAGGCAGGGTAGGATTTCAGTAGGTGGAGATGTGGAGGAGATGCAATCTGAAAGGAATAACCAGCATGGGTGTGGCCCATGCAAATGTATAGAGGTGGGAGAGTACAGAGAAAGATAAGTAGCTAGGTTCATTTGGTTATAATACAGACAACATGAAGGCAAATAGTGGGAAATCAGCTCAGAAAGAAATACTGTGTTTCTTTATCTGAGAACATCAGTCTCATCCCATGATGAGAAAAAAAGAGAGTTTCTGCATCCCAAACCAATAGAATCTTAGGACCTTGGGAGATCTATTCCCTCTCTCATTTTTTTAAATTAGTATATTTTGGTTTTATGTCATCTTCATTTCAATATATACCCAATCCTCTTTCCAATGGCTCTCCTTGACACACAAAAATAGTTTCAAAGGGGAAAAAAATCAGCCCAGTAAATAAACCAACACATAACGAGTCTGAACATATAAACAATGTTCCACCCTCATAATATGTTGGAGCAGCTAGCTGGCATAGTGGATAGTACACTGGGTCAGGAACACCTGAGTTAAAAAATGGCCTCAGACACTTACTAGTTATGTGACCCTGGGCAAGTTACTTAACTATCTTTGCCTCAGTTTCCTCACCTATAAAATGAGCTGGAGAAGGAAATGGCAAACCACTCCAGTATTTTTGCCAAGAAAAACTCCAAATAAGATCATGAAGGGTCAAACACAACTGAAATGACTGAACAACAACAGAATACAATAGTTCTTGGCTGGAATCATGGTAGCCTGGCTAAATGCATTTGACTGGCTTAAATGCAGAGGAAAACCTCTTTTTCATTAAGTCTCTTGTGAACATTCATAGAGAGGCATGTTACTGTAAACAAACTTTATTTTACATTTACATGTGTACCATGTTTGCAAACACACACGTATACATATACAAATATTAGCACTCCCTGTCATAAAATCTCAGTTATACATCCCTGTTAGCATTCCTGGTTATGAAACACTTGCCTTGAGATAATTTTATTTGGTGCTATTTGTTAATCTTTGGTACCTACTATTCTCCTCTCCAGTTTGTGGTCCACTAAGCACATGATGAAGTAGAACCTTGGATAGAACAGGTCAGTGGACCTGAGTTCAAATCCTGACTTTGCTACTTACTAAATATGGGACCTCAAGCACTTCATTGCCCCTCTCTGACTAAGCCTCACTTTCCTCATCTGTAAAATTAAGTGTTTGGATGATCTGGTCTCTGAGATCCCTTTAAGTTCCAACATATGGGAATTTCAACCTTGATGACTATCCTTCCAATTCAATATTCAATAAACAATTATTAAGTATAAGGAAAAGTGCAGAGCTCTGGGATGGATACTAAGGGTAAGTAAGATGTAGACCCTGGGTTCAGTGAGTGGATATGCCATGAAGAAAAGCATTCACGAACATCCTAAATCTCCACAAATTCAGGATTCATCCTTACAGATGCTAATAGTAATATTGTGTACCCATTCTCTGGGTATACCATCCCAACAGCCTTGAAGCTTCCCTTCCATGAATCCATTCATCCCCATTTTTCTCCTTATTCCCTGTGGCCTTGGTCAGCATGGTCCATGGACTCATTTGGGGGTCCCCAAGACCTTTTCAGGCAGTCCACAGAGTCACAACTTTTTGTAATAATACAAAGATGTTTTGATTTCTAATATAGTGAATATCAATAGATATAGCCAACATAAACAAAAATTTTAGGGGGTCCTCAATTATTCAAATTATTAAAGGGGCTTAAGAGCAAAAAGTTTGAGAACCAGTGGTCTAGTTCAATAATAGGCCTATTAAAGGCATTGATTGAGCTGTGATGAAGAAAGCACTAATGATTGCTCTCTGCCACACTCTACTGTATCTACCCATCTTCATTTTCTTTCTTTCTCTCTCCTTTTCCCTTCTCACTCCCACCTTCTTTCTTCTTTGACCTTTGGGCTCTTTTTTTGTTTTTCTTTTCTCTTTTTTCTTCTTCCTCCACCTTAGCCTTAATCTTGCCACCTGCCACCCTTGGCACTGCTCGGTCCCATCCATATCATTCAGGGCTAATAAGGCTGCTGACCTCCCCAGCATTAGATGTCATTTTTTATGAATTAATTGAAAGATCTCTCATGTAAGACAGAGCGAAAGGACTGCAGTGCTCAAAAACTGACTCCATGTGTAGCTTCCCTTCCACCTCAAAAGCTTGCTACTTTACCTTAAGAAGAGATTCCACTCCTAGACCAGAAATTCTCTTTTTTACAACTGTCCCCTATTTTCTTGGAGATACTTGCAGATTGATTATCATTGTGATTTTCTTCCAGTTTTTCTGAATCCTGGAGTTAACCTTTAGGTTCTAGAATGTCCAGAGGTATCCCTTTTTCTTTCTTAAAATAACATTTTTTTCATCCCAATGGATTTCTTTTGATCTTTAGGTTCCTTTCTGGTTGCCAAAATTCACTCATTCCTTCATTCAGAAAATATTTATTGAGTGCCTAATAGATGCTATGGGGAATACAAAAAACAAGAGACTGTCAGAAAGGAAACTAAAAGTCTTGGCAGGTCCCAATTCACTCATCTTTGGCATTCCATTGGGAAGGGGAGATCCTATTTCATTCTGAAATCTTAGCTAGTTCCCACCATTACAAGTCATATTATGGAAAAACAGTCCAAATAGACCTATATCCCAATAGTATTAAGGCTTCAATAATGCTTTTTTTTCCCTCCCATCTGGACCTATGATTTCATCAGTAAGTGGAATACTTGGTATGGAAACGTTCCACCATGCAGGTCAGCAAAACTTCTGTAACTCCTGGTAGATACAATAGGATACAATAACCATTTATTGAGTACCTACCATGTACCAGGCACTGAGTTAAGCACAGGGGATAAAAATACGAAAAAGAAAGATGGTCCCTGCTCTCAAGGAGCTTAAAATCTAGTGGGGAAAGACAATACACCAAAGGAAACTGAAAAGGTGGAAGATGGAAGAGTGCAGGAGGGTGCCCAGCACAGCATGATGAGAATAAAGAAAGTATAGATGGGGGAAAGCAACATTTATTAAGCACCTGTTGTGTGCCAGGCACTGTGCTAAGTGCTTTACAAATATTATCTCATTTGATCTGGATAGGGACTGGACCCATGATTTCATTGCTAACCTAATGAAGAAACTCTCTCCACCAGTGCAAAGTGGCACCTATTCTGCAGATTATAGTCTTAGAGTGGCCTAGAACACTGAGAGATTAAGTGACTTATTCAGAGGTCCCATAACCAGTTTGTGTCAAGGGCAGGATTTGAGCTCAGGTCTTCTTGACTGAAAGTTCAGCTCTGCCTAGGCAAACATTGCCTCTCCTGTCTTACTTTCTGAATCTCTTTCAATCCTACCACATATTTTCTTGGAATATGTTTCTCTACATAAACAGTTCATCCACTGAATACATGAGAAGGTCATTGAGTGTGAGAGTGTTATTCTTATCATCTTTGTGTCCTTAGCACAAGCAATCAATCAATCAGGTCTTTATTAAGTAGCTACCTTGTCCTGAGCACATGTGCTGAGTGCCAGCCAGATCTGGTGCATAGTTTTATTGAGTTGAAAATAATTTATCCTGCTTCAGAAGCTGCAGAATTGTCTTAGTGTTTGAGATGAGTAAGGAGGTGGCAAGAGGTTCAGAAACTTGCTGGGGAAAACAGAATAAGTAGGACAAAAATGACAGAAACTCAGAATGCCTGTTTATGTCAGTGGGTTAGACCATACATGACAGTACATCTCTCCACACTAGGGCACGCAGCTAACTTTCCAAAACTAAATATATCTGTCACATTTTATAAAATCTATTCCCTACCCTTGAAGAGATGTGTAAGCATGATAACTCATTCCTGTGATATTATTTAAACATATATCTAAAGCACACTTCTCAAAAGGCGATATTTTCCTTTTTAAAAAGCATAGCCTCTTTTAGTTACAGGCTAGAGGCAAATGCATCATATGAGAAAAAAAAAAACCAGTCACCATGATCAGGAGGCCTCAAACACTGAGAGATTCTGTTCAAGTACCTTCCTATGCCTCAGCTTCCATTTCCTTCTCTGTAGAGAAGGAGGTGGACAAGATGATCATTTTTGCTCCCTCTTGGCCTTACTCCTGATGGCTTCATACCCCATGGCATACCTAGGCTTTCGAAAAGAATGGAGCTGCCTTGCCTGATGAGGAAAGTGAGCAGTTTGCTGTCCACCCCCCCATCACTCCAAACCAACCCACTGTGAATGCAAATGGATTTGGTTAAGCACTCACTGTAATGACTTTCTATCCTGTGGATGAAGAGGGAACCCAAGCAGTGGGCCCCATATTCAATGGGAGAAGGCTTCCCTATAAATGTTATCAAGTGGTCATTAAGTTAAGGCACAGCCAGGCCTGCGACTCACAACTTTGTAGGAGGGAGGGAGGTAACAGTGCTTTTTAAAGTCAGGGAGTGCCGTGAAGACTGCAGAACAGGGATGATGGGGCTCTGACCACACAGGGGTGAGGAAAAGCTTCCGATGCTATTTGAATTATTTTCCATGCACATGAATGTGACCTGTGATTGCTTCCACACTGGTTGTTTACCTATATTCTCCTCTGGATGACTGCACAAACTGCATTACACAATCTAGTATTGGTCCCATGTGCACTGTTAGTAAAATAGCAATGCATCCAGGCATTCTCTTCTGGAAAACTTTATGTGCAGTGGATGGATTCATGCATGGAAAAGGAAGAGGTGGAAAAGGAAGAATCCACAGGACCATAATTGACATGCATGCCATGAAAATATTGAATCCCCTTCCAGGGAAATGAAAATGCCTGTAACTTATAGTTAATACCATCATTAAGTTGCTGTCATTGAAAAAAATATCTTAAATTGAAATTGATTCAAACATTGAATTTTACCACAGTATATTTATTTGTTTCTTTTACATTTTTATTGATATCTTTTATTTTGACATGGCTTTTATTTTTGAATATTCCTCCTCTCCCACCTGAAGAGCCATCCTTTATAACAGAAAGAGACAGAGAGAATGGGGCTGGTGGAAGCAGTTCAGCAAATCCAACATTATATACAAGATATTCCACTCCCATAGCCCCCTACCCAAGCAAGAAAAGAAGAAAGTTAATTTTGTTATTTTTTGCCCAAGAACCAAGCTTGACCATTATAATCACATTGCATTCAGTTTTGCTTTTGTTGTAATTATTCTTCTTTTCATTTGTGGTTGTGATCATTGGTTATGTTGCTCTTTTGGTTCTACTTTCTTTACCTTGTATCAGTTCACATAAGCCTTTCCATGCTTCTCTGTATTCTTCTTATGCATCATTTCTTACAACACAATAATAGTCCATTATGTTTATGTGTCCACAATTTGCTTATCCATTCTCCAATCAATGGGCAGATACTTTACAACTCTTTGCTACTATAAAAAATATACAGCACTGTATTTAATACAAGGAGATTATCCTCAAATAATTTTCTGAAAGTATTTGTTTACTATACCTATGATATATTATAAATACATATCTACATTTTGCTTAGAAGTAGATGGAAGAAAGTAGACAAGAGAAAGATTACTGTGTGTCTAAAAGTGGGGAAGAAGAGAGAGAAACTAAGCTACAGAGAGAGGAAGAGAGGCAGAGAAACAGTGTGAACAGGTATGAACACGTCTATGCTGATAAATGTGATAAACTTGGATCAATTGGATACCTTATCATCTCCTCCCGTTCTCCTATGATGGCTTATAATGTTACCAAATAAAGCAGCAGTTCCATTAGGGCTTTTTAATTCACAGTTTCCCATCATTTCTTCTATATTTAGAGCAAGCTTAGCTTGTTTACATAGTGATATCTCATTAACAAACCTTCATGTCAGACTCTCTCCATAAAATACCAGAACATAAGTAAATTAAAGCTTTAATAAAAAAGACACAAATGTGAAGGCTTGAGATGGGAGGAGGGAAGAGGGGATTGAAATGAAGCCCAGAATACAAATATGTTACTGAACAAACCTACACATCATAGTCTCCATATGTAGTTTACTTATAACTTTTGCATCCCCAAAAAACAACAGAGTATAGGGGAAAATTTACTGGTCTTAGAGTCAAACCATCTGGATTGAAGTTCCAGCTCTGACATTTATTAGCTATATGATCCTGCATGAGTTATTTCACCTCTCTGAGTTTTCTCATCTGGATAATGGGAATGATAATGATAATAAAATAATAATAATAGAACACACTTAACAAGAATGTTGTGAATAAAAAAAGCAACTCAAACCCTAAAATTCTTTGTAAATGTGAGCTCCCTTCTTCCCCCCGCCTTTTTTTCAATTCTGCATATATTCCTAAATTATCCACTAGTTGATACACACTTTGGGTAATACGAAGACAAACAACATCCTCAAGATGTTTGTACTCTAATAAGGAAACTGAGGTGAGTAATAATAACAGATACCTAAACCGGGCTTCACAGTTTGCAGTCTTCTGCATGCATTATCTCATTTGATCCTCTCAAGAGACCTGTGGAAGGGGTGTTTCAAAGATCACCCCCATTTTACAGATGAAGAGACTGAGCTTCAGAGAGGTTGTAACTGCCCATGATCACAGAGCTGCTAAGTAACAGAGGCAGATTCAAACCTAGGTCTTCCCTGACTCTAAATCTAACATTCTTTCAACTACTCTACTCTGAGGCAAAAATGTGATTAATCCCAAAGAAATAGTATAAACAAAGGGTTGATGAGAACATAGAGAATGAAGAAATTACTTCTAGCTTGTGGGAATCAGGGTAGGCTTCTTGGAAAAGGTAGCATTTGATCTGGACCTTGGAGGATGGGTAGGATTTCATCAAGTAAGGGGAAGACATTCCAAATAATAGGAAAACCATGAGCCATTCTTCAGATTTTCTCTTAAAATCTTAGGGGCACCCTTGAATTGTTCTTTACCTCTGAAATGTGTTCAAACAACTACTGCACTATTCTACAAAATATCTTGTGTGCATCAAAAATTGAAGGTGATATAAAATGTTAATTGGCATTTTCATTATTTAATATAGTCATTTCTGTACCAGAAGAAACTCAGAAATATTTTTATGTGAGAAACAACTTTCTCTTTGATTGGTTTGTACTATATGTTATTTAAAAGATTTATGTTACTTATTTATCTTTTACAACATCTCAGCAAACATTTGTTCAATGCCTACTATGTGCAAAATACTCTAGTGGGTTCTGAGGATGCAAAAACAAAAACAAAATATTGCCTGCCCTCAGGGAGCTTACATTTTGCTCAGGAAGGGGTAGACAGCACGTATGTCAAGTCAATACAACACAAATACCAATCAAATACAAATTGATTTTGCTGATGGAGTGGGAAGAATTCACTGACAACTTTTTTTTTATTTCAACTTTAAAAAGAATGCAGTATTTGAATCAAAATATAAATCTTCACTTCCCAAATTTCTGAGGAAATACCAAGGCGATCTCCAACATGAGTTGGGAGGTTTTCATGTAAAAGCAAACATAATAGCTCCTTGATTAGAATCAGGATTTCCTCTGGATGCTACATTCTCCTGCTGAACTCATTAGTACTCTGGAGTGAGGAAAACCCAACCCCCTGTCTCTGAGGATTCGCTCTGCTATTATCCAGGAAACAAAAGAGATCAAAGGTGTCAGACTGTGTCCCACAGAGATGATATCCAGTAAACAGGATTGTCTACAGAACTATTATACACCTGGGCAAACAGACCTGAAAACACGAGGTCCTCTAGAGACTGCTGAAGTAAAAAAGTTCAATGCCAGCTAATTTACTAACCTGGATACTAATCTGGAGTGTATCCTACGGAGCTAATTAACACTGTCCATTACGAACCAAAGGGAATGGTACTAAGATATCAGTGTTTCCATACTGAGTCACTTGTCCCACCAAAAAGGATGTCTGTGTCTTGACTAGTCAGGGATGCTGGTCTTCCTTTGAAGATGTCATTTGTATATTACAAACATTGGCAGCTTGTCCATTTCAGGCCCAGATGAGAACTCCAGAACCAGAGTCAAAACCAGACCCAAAGCACAGAAAAGCGTATTCATCACAGAGGAAATTGTGATCAGTCAGACTGCTCACTTGACTTCCACATTTGCCCCCCAAACACTTCTCTTCTTAACCACCAAAATAAATTCATTTGCCAATGAACTTTGTACTATCTTTATCTGGGATTGAAGCTTCTGTATAAGGAAGTCAGTTTGTTTTGTTTTGTTTTTTAAAGAAAAATCTTTACAAATCATGTGTTAAGCTGTGTTAAGTTGAATGCATAGCTCTTTGGGAGCAGCCCTACTAAGATGGGCATAAGTACCTGAAAAACATAACCTCTGTCAACTTATCTGCACACTCAAGAAGCATTTATGGGATTATAGAAACAAACAAACTTGAAATTGGAGTTCTGACTTTAAATTCTGACTCAACTCCACTATTCGTGTGTGACCTTGACTGAAGCCCCTCTGGACCTTACCTATAAAATGAGGCGAATGGTCTATATGACTTCTATGAAATGTCCCTCTTACCTATAAACAGATCTACCCTGGTTCTCATGCTCCCTTAGGCAGGTGCTTGGAAGAATGGAAAGAGCACCAGATTAGAGATTCGTAGATCTCAGCCAGCATCCTGTCTCCGCTACGTATTACTTGTGTGACCTACCTTGGACAAATCACTTCACCTCTAGGCCACCCTTTTCTTATCTGTGAATTGAGAGATGGACTAGATGAACTCTTCAGGTTTCTTCCATTTCTGTATTCTGAGAGTGGCGAATTCCCACTACCTCCAATAGAAATTGAAGGACCTGTTATCTCTGGGATAAAATACAAAACCTCTGTGGCATTTAAAGACTTTCACAGCTTGGCTCCAGCCTACCTTCTAAGCTTATTACTTATTAGTTCCCCATGTTAACTCGACCTTCCAACCAATCTTGCTTATTTATTATTTCCTATATAAGACACTCCATATTCTACCTCCCATCTCCATGTCTTTGCATGATCTGTGTTTCATACCTCAAGCATAAAATGCCTTCCATCTTCACTCTGCCTCTTGTTAATGCCCCACCTAGTTACTCAGTGTGTGTGTGTTTGTGTGTGTGTGTATAAATGTGTGTATGTGTACTGGCTGTGTGATCCTGGGCAAGTCACTTAACTCTGTTTGCCTCAGTTTCCTCATCTGTAAAAGGAGCTAGAAAAAGAAATGGCAAACCACTACAGTATCTTTGCCAAGAAAACCCCAAATGGGGTCATGAAGAGTCAGATGTGACTGAAATAACAGAACAACAACATATATACTTGTATTCTTCTGTGGAAAACCATATTCATATAGATAAGTAAATTATATATGTGTATATGTAAATATATACATATACATAAAATATATACATATAAATATATTGGTATAAATTTATTACTAAGTATTATTTACTTAGTATAATTATAGTAATATAATGTAGTAATACTTATTAAATATACTTATGAGTATATAATACTTGATATATACTTATTTATATATAGTATATTAGTATAAATATATAAGTATAATACTATAAATAAGTAAATTATATATGTATATATAATTTACATATCTATGTGGATGTTTTCTCTAGAAGAATGTAAGTCTATATTCTATCTATCTATCCATCTAGTATCTATCTATCTATCTGTGTGTATGTACATATATATGTTTGTATGCATGTATATGTATATATGTGAGGGTGGGGTAGGTAGTATATGTATATTTGTATATATATATATGTATGTGTGTGTGCATGTATGTGTGTATAATTAATTTATCTATGTGAATATTGTTTTCCCTCAAAGAATGTAAGTTCCTTGAGGGAAGGACCTGGTTCATTTATATATTTGTATACCAAGCATTGAGCATAGTACCTGTTACGTGCTTTTAATAAGCACTTCTGGAATGAATAAATGAACCTAACGGGTAATTTGGAGCCTGTAGTAGATACATGTTTTTTCCTTTAAAATAAATCATTTATTGATTTCTTTCCCTATATTTGCCCACAGCCAGTAATTTCTATTTCTTCTGGATGATCTCTTAAAGGTTTCTTCCAACTTTAAAAATGTATTATCGTAAATGTAAGAGAGAGGTTTCTTAGAGACAGAGCCATACCTGACATAGGGTGGCTGGTACTTTGCCCCAGGGTACAGATATTTGGGAGCAGCTCTTTCTCCTTGTGGTACATCCAAGGCCCCATCAATGTGGCACCCCTCTTCTGAGGCCTATCTTTCCTCCAGCTCCTGAGGGAGTTTTGGGCTACCAATAATAGTACCAGCTTCTCTTCGAGTTGGCTAGGTCTAATACTCATATCAGACATGTAGCATTCGAGCCAGCACTGATCTCAAAACAACAACACTGTCTCAAAACACTGTCCTCAGTTAGATGGTCTTTTGTGCCACCATTCCCCATCCTACCCCACTTTACTCCACTCTGATTGGACTGTGCTTTTGCCCTAGGCGAAGAAATTCCTAGCTCTACTTAGATTAGAGGGGGGGGGGGGTGGTATAGATATGTAGATCTGATACATATATGCACATACACATACACATATTTCACAAATACATATATGTGTATATCTATATATGTGTGTGTGTATATATGCATACACACAGATACATACACACATCCTTTTCCTTCCCCAATCTACACTGTAGCAACTCTTTTTTCTCTTCAGCATACTCCTTCCCCTTATAAAGACAGAAGGGCCCTATCTAGCCATTTTCATTTGCTGATTGATTGACTCTTAGTATTTGAATATAAATGCTTTGCCTAGTGTTGGCAGCATTTTGGATAGTAGTATTTTCATACTGTATCCATCTGCCCCAGATCTCCTTATTTATACCCTGGAATGCATCCCTAGCTCTCCTAGACTATCTCTACTTATAGTTATTAAAAAAAAAAAAGTTTCCTACAACAAAATGTGTCCCTGGAATGCATCATCTGTGTTAGTAGGAGCATTCTGGTATTTATTAATAGGATAAAATCCTAGTCAAAAACAAAGTTAAATAGGGCTTCCATTCCTGAGACAAGTAACAAAGATGATCTATAGCACACCCTACAATAAGAACATGTCATTTAAAGCAGCAAAAAATGAAACATAATTAGATCCAGGGCCAAATATATCATTATTTTATTTTGGTTTTCCAAAGTGTTATGCCTTTTTAAGAGGAATCGTAATAGTTACATGCCAAGTAAAGCACATTAATTTTTTATATTTGCGCATTTATGAGTGTTTATATAACCTATTTAAGGCAGAATGTGTAATCCACGTAAGGGTACCTCATGAAATGTTATTCCATAATGCCATTGATAATATATGATAGCTATAAAGTTACAAAGTTATACAGCAACCTCATCATTAATAACCATTTCCATCATGGAGCTACCAGCCATGCCAGAATGTCATCAGGGCTAAAATCATGTTTTCATAAAGCTGATTAACAATATTAATTGGGAGCTATGCCTGTCTATGAAGGAGACACACATATCTATTTCAATTGTCGGGATAGGAAATTTTCACATATTTATTATCTTGTCAAATTAACTTCTGTCCTTGAGAGAGAAGTGGAAGGCCAAGGGAAGGAATGGTCTCATGAGGCTCTTGATACCTGAAATGTACTTCTTATTAATTTTTCATAACTATCAGAATAAGTACATCTTTTTTCTTATTCAAGGAATATCCTAACAAATATTATATTTTATTATAAATATTGTCAAGTGAGAAAATATTTGTAAAGCATTTAGCACAGTGCTTGGCACATAGTAGGCACTTAATAAATGCTTATTTCCTCCCCCGTCCCCAAAAAAACTGAGATGTAGTGTGTAGTGGATAGAGTTGGTCTGGGGCCAGGAAGACTTGGTTACAAGTGCTGTTTCTGATACATATTAACTCTGTTACCATGGGCAAATCTCTTAACCTCTTGGTGTTCCCAGGCAGTGCTTTATGACTATAAATTAAATTACAGAGGGATTGTTGATTTGCATGATTGGAAATAGTTTTTATACTCATAATTCCTTGTATTAACGAATTCACAAATTCATAAGAATACCATAGGAGAGATTAAAATGGGCATGTATATACATAAAATGTTTTTAATTCTTTGTCAATACTGAAATGAGACCAGAGGATGGGGGAAGGATGTGGGCAAGGGCAGAGGAGCTGTCCACGTATTGTGTCAATGAACCTCCCAGGGAAACGGACTGGACCAGTTGTGGGAAACCTGTGGCCTCCAGGTCAGATGTGGCCCTCTAGGTCCAAACTTCACAGAACAAACCCCCTTAATAAAAGAATTTGTTCTGTGAAACTTGGACTCAGTCAAAGGGCTGTACTTGAGGATCTAGAAGGCCACATGTGGCTTTGAGGCCACAGGTTCCCCACTTCTGCTGGACTGTAAGAATGGCAGAACTGGTCCACACACCAAGGCCATTTTGGTATGGAAGTTCACCACTTTTTATTAATTTACTTGAGGAGCTGGTAATTTTTCCCCAATTGATAAAGTTTAATAAATTATCAATTTGAGTATGAAGCAGGAAAAAAATCAAACATTTAAATCAGACAGTCAAAATGTTCTCATTTGTCCTCCATGTTCTACAAAATGGACAGCTGAGCTACTCTTCAATAATAGTACTATATAAACATTTTATAAGTAGCTCCTTTTAAAAATTTTTATATTCAAAATTGAAACCTTGGCAAGAAAACAAAAAATAATAATCCTCACATAATTTGTTTAGTTCATTGTCCTATTTCAGTCTGACCCTGCCCAAGCATGAGACCAAGGACAGGGAACTCAATAGGATGGCTTTGAGAATGCCAGCTAAGGCATCTTGGAGGCATGTGGTACCATGGTTGAGACTGCCATCAAATCAGAGTGGGGCAGAATCTGGAGCTTGTCAGTATTCAAGAGGTCATCGGGAGATCAGCCAAAATAGAGTCCAAAAGGTCCATATAGCTAGCAAAGCAAGTTAGTGAGCCAAAGATCTGGAGTCATGGGTCAGAGCCATAAATCAATAAGACAGGAAGCAAAGCAGGTCAGGAAAGGGGGTCTAGAGCAGCCACAAGGGAGCTCCTGAGATGCATTGTACTCAGGTTTCTGGAAACATCTGTGTGCTTTTAAGTGAGGGTGCAGAACATCAGTGCCAGCTTTCTGATCTCCTCGATTCATCCTGCTGCCACACAATGCCACGAAATGCCACACAATGCCATGCAATGCCATGCAATGACACGCAGTGTTGCAATCCCTCTCTTTGACGGAGCTGCAGCTGTTTGAAGGAGCAGCACATTCCAGGTGCACAGTCAGGCGTCTTCCCCTTCCCTGCGCTCAGCATTGATCTCTGCTCAGTGAACTTTTCACATAGATAATCTGGCCTATTTCAAAACTGCATATATCCAGACCAGATCAGAGCATCAAAAACAGATCACAAAATAAAACATGATGGAAAGAAATAGCGTATCCTGATTTTATAAAGCAATATTTCACTTTACTTTTTTTTTCCTTAAAACTTTGTCCAGCATGCTCTTTGAAA
Source organism: Vombatus ursinus (assembly GCF_900497805.2). NCBI lineage: Eukaryota > Metazoa > Chordata > Mammalia > Diprotodontia > Vombatidae > Vombatus > Vombatus ursinus. The sequence continues at coordinate 8,418,162 of NW_020954588.1, read as the reverse complement.
GAAAGATGTTCTATCAATTCAAGCATTTATTGATTGGATTAGCCCAGTTTAAATATATTATGGCATAAGAACATTGACCAAATATACTCCAGGCAACACTGCTGTACAGGAAAAGATTGCCTGCTTCCGTCACACAGCCTGTTGTCCTTCTAGACATTATTTATTATATTTATGACCATAGACACAGACATATTATCATACATCTAGGGCTGGAAGCTACCTCATAGGCCATTTAATCCAACTCTTTCATTTTTGCAGGTGAGGAAACTAAAGTTCAAGCAGCTAGGTTGTATAACATTCAGAGCACTAGACTCAGAAAGACAGGAGTTTAAATACCGTCTCAGATATTTACTAGCTGTGTGACCTTGGGCAAGTTATTTAACCTATCTCAGTTTCCACATCTATAGAATGGAGATAATAATAGCATCTACCTCATATTTTAAAGACATAATGAAATAAAATGCAAATTGTTTGGCAAACCTTAAACAATATATATATATATATATGCATATATATATGTATGTTTATACGAAGTGAGCATCAGAGGTAAGATTTTAACCTGGTCCTCGTATTCCACAGCCAATTTTTTTGTCCCTGTACTATGCAATCTCCAGCCATAGCTTATATAAATATTAATATTTTTCATAAAAATGTTTCAAAAACTTTCTGGAACCTTTTTTAAACCTCAAAAAAAAAAAAACCCTAAGATATTAACGTTGCCTTTGGAGACTCCCAAGCACAATGAGTAGGCATGGTTTTTCACCCAAAAATTAGCAGGTAAAGTCTCTTTTGACTTCTTGTTGCCGCTTTCTTTCTCCCCAAACCAGGCCCAAAGCCCCACACCTGATGATGAAGGGAGGAGGGGAAGGACAAATAGAATGAGAGCTGCATCGCAGAGGTTAGAGGAAGAAATAGCAGCAGGTTTGCTGTCCATTAGGCAAAGTAAATGAGTCATTTAGTCAGTCAACAAGCACTTACTATGTGCCAGGCTCAGTGCCAAGTGCCAGGAATACAAAAACATGGTCTCAGTCCTCCAGGAGCTCATCTCATTTTTTTTTTGTCTCACTTCAAAAAAAAAAAAAAAAGGAGCCTTCTCTTCCCATCATGAGAGATTTGCAATTTGGAATTAATTGGTTAATAATGAAGCTGTATCTACTCATAAAGTTGATGGCTCAAAAGCCTGACTGAGAAAATATCAATTTAACCCCAAGTCCAACATGGAATAGAAGTTATAGCAAAGGTGACTTCTGAGACAGCCAGTCAGCTGGCATACTGGGAGGTCTCCTGGCCCCCTCCCACTCGCAAGCCATCCCTGACATACCAGGCAATCTAGAGTAGTGGATAAATCATGAACTTGGGGTCAAGAAGAGCTGGGTGGGAATCCCACCTCAGAAACATCTTAATTACATAACCTCACAGTAGTCTCAACCTTTCTGTGCCCTAGTTTGTAAACTCACTTGTAAAATGCAGGTAACTCACCTGCCCATTTCCCAGGGGAAATAATGAGCATAAAATGATTTGCAAACCTTATAGTACCAAACAAATATGAGATATTACATTCGTATTAGGATTATTTTGAAACCAAAATCATCATGTTTCCTTTTATCAAGTAAGACTTTCAGTCAGTGGTCTATTCAAAAGAGGATTTTTCCTGACAAACACAAAAGAAACAAAAAGTTCTCAAGAAAGCACATCCTATAAAAGTGTTGTGGTGCTATGGATATGTTTTCTGCTTTTTTATATATTTCTCCTCTTTCTCCCCTCTATCCTCAGCACAAACATTTGTCAAAGGAATTTTATTTCATACCCTGAGACAGATCATCCTCCCAGGTAGCTCAGTGGGAGATCAAAGCAAAATGAACACCTAACCCATTTTCTTTCTCTTTTCAATTAATTTCTTATCGGACTGGAATTGTATTTTCTGTGTCACATGGTCCTTGACCCAGGTGTTCTCAGCACCTTCTCCAATGACCACACCTGTTCACTAGTGGAGACCTCCAGGTGGAGCGGTTGAGTCTCTATCATTAACACACCACCAGCAGAATGGAAGAAATGGAACTGATCGCCAGAAGATGAAATTTCCAAGGTGTGTCCCTGTGTCTCTCAGGTTCAAACAACAAGAAAACCAAAGCCCCAAAAAGAGAAAAGGAGTCTGAGTATCCAAGAAGATAGACAGAATGGTCTTTTCTGAGAAAGCATCAGCAGTGTGGTCTGGGGCAGAGGGGTCTGACTCTGGAATGAAAGAATGTGTGTTCAAATCTAGCCTCTGATGCTTACTACCTGGGTGACCTTGTAACCTTCAATTTCCTTGTCTGTGAATAAGTGGATTGGACTAGATCTGAGGTGGGAAACCTGAAGCCTCAAGGCCACTTGCGGCCCTCTAGGTCCCCAAGTGCAGCCCTTTGACTTAGGGCCACACTTTAGGACCTAGAGGGCCACATATAGCCGTGAGGCCACAGGTTCCCCACCCCTGGACTAGATAGTCTCTTCCATAACCAAACTATGGCTGATACTTAACCAGTAATTAGAGAAAGGAAAATAATACATCCAAAGCAATGCTTATAGGAGAATACACGAGATCTAGTTCAGGAAATCCCCTTCTATTACATAGTTCTCTAGCATTTAGAGCTCATCATGGCCTGGGTTCTCCCTATCTTTACATTCTTCCTACACTTTACTCCCCTCTGCACCCTCTATCATCCAACTGTGCTGGCCAAGATGCTGGTTCTGACACACACAAACACTCCATGAACCTCCTCCATGCCCTTACATTAATTGTCTCCCAGAATGTTCTGTCCCTCTCATTTCTAGTTTTTAATTTTCCTAGCTTCCTTCAAATCCCACATTCCGTAGGAAGCCTTTTCCAGTCTCCTTCCCTCTGCCCCCCGCCCCTAGAGTACTTTCCTCTCTAAGACTGCCTTTCACATATTTTGCCAAAAATATCTTATATATAGCTAGCTGCTTGCAGGTTGTCTTTTGCATTAGAATATAAGCTCCTTGAGGGCAGGGGCCCTAAATTTAACCATTCTTATAATGACTGGCATGTAGTAAGCTCTTATCTAATGCTTGATGTCTTACTTAATGACACCACAGCTTAGAATTCAAGGTCTTAGACCTCATCTAATATCCCTTCTACCAAATTCCCAAAATGTGCCATTTCCTTGGAGATCTCTGGTTGGGGTGAGGAGAGAACTCATTTGTCCTTCTTGTTGAGGAAAGGCAAAGGAAAAGAAGTTGGAAGACCTCTATTCTAAGCCAGGATCTTCCAGTAACAAGGTATATGTATGACCTTAGACAAGTCATTCACCCTTGCTAGGCTTCAGTTTCATCATCTGTAAAATGAGGTTAGACTTGAGGATCTCTAAGAACTAATATTCTCTGACTCTGTAGCTCATATACTGCCAGGTGGAGAGCATTTCAGCTCATTTTACAACTAGGTTAGAGCTGAAACTCTAAAAGAACCTTCATATAAAAGATTTGACTTTTGCATCTTATTGGATGGCCAATGATATTAGGCAAACTGCAGCACTTTTAGGTGCCTCAGTATCTCTAGTAACAAAATAGTAGTGAGTCTCTTTTCCACCCCTACCTGCCCATTTTTTGTAGTGGGATTCAAGAGCCTTGATTCAATTAAATTCAACAAAGTTTTATTAAACAGCTACCATTTGCAAGATTCTGTAAGTCAGAAGCAAAACAGTCTCTGACCTCTCATGAATCTTACCTTCTCCTGAGGAGGAAGGAGAGCAGGGAGGGACATGATGTACACAGATAAATAAATACATAATATACACAGATTGAATTCTAAGTAATTTCCAGAGTGTGGGCGGGAGACAACTTGAGTGGGCTGTGGGCTCAGAAAAGGTCTTCTGCAGGCAGCTTCACTTGGGCTGAACCTTGAAGGGAGGCAGAGATTTCCAAGAGGCTGAAGTTAGGAAGAAAAGCCCTCCAGGCATAGGGGACAGCCTGGTTTGAAAGGGTTATATAAATTGTTATGCAACTGTATCCTAAATAAGGAAACAGGCTGATTTCACTGATAGCTTTGGCCAGTGCAAGTAGAAAACTGGAAACTTAGCTTACAATTGGGGGCCCCACATGTGGCCCTGTTTACCCAAGGAAAACCCTTCGTATCTGGCAGTTTTGACACGTAAGTGCCTTGAGGAAGGGATGTTGAACTTTACTTCCAATTTTATTCAAAAACGCCCTCAGAGCTGCTAGAACTGGTTCCAAAGTGTTTTCAGGAAATCACTAAAACATCCAGGCGTAGTAACCACCCTTTTATGAAACCTCACCTATTGTTTTGACCCTATCAGTGCTAAATACATTTAAAAAAAAAAAAAAAACACTTTGCTTTAAAAAAAAAAAAAGTCATTATACCACCTACTTCTAGTCAGGAAGCTCTAAACCCCAAGTCATTTCCTACTTTGTTGGGCCAAGGAATGTGTTAAGAGGATGTGTGACTATGGATGGCATGACTCAGACTAAGAACTGTTTCTGTGGAATTTATTTCCTGGCCAGGATTCTTGAGATTCAGTTGCACCTTGGATTAAGTGGTAACTTGAGCTATCATTGCTTTTATAGACTTTTTGAGAATAAATCTATAGTAAAGTCAGGCTTGAAGATTAGAGCATGGATTCTGGTCATTAAAAAGCCATTGGGCATTTTGACTCCTGAAATGACACAGCCTTTCTCTGATTAAGGGGGACTATGAAGCATATTATTTATTTTGAAACCTGGAATCCAAAACCAGGAAAGTTAAATGGGGGAAATGAGAAGGGACTTAACGCCCTCAGCCTCAGAGGGGTTCCCTTGATTAAAGTCGAGAAAAGATGTCTACTATAGACCATGTTCAAATTGAGGCTCTTTTAGAAATTCTGCTAATGAGCTGGGTTTAGCAAGGCCAGGAAACAGGAACCTGATGGGATGGACACTTCCAGGGTAAAGGTTTCAGGCAGGAAAGTGTCTGTTTGAAAAGAGACTTCGTACTGTGTGGTATCGTGCACATAAAGACCAGGCTGAGGGATGGGGATAAAGGTATCTCGGGTCAAATCACATCTGTTGGCCAGAGTTTGAAAATTGAAATATCTAGCCTGCTAACTCTGAGGTGAGATTGTACCCCTGAGATTCTCGAATTCTGAGTGAATAGGGAAGGACTTCAGATGCTGCTGTCAGGGACATCCCTTTTAGTGGCGTTGCAATATCAATCCTTTGTTGCTCAAACCCTTTAGAATTCCCTGTGCCTCAGACATCAGTACCACTTGGCATGCACAGGCAATTCAAGAGAATACACAGGAAAATGGTTGTATAATAAGCAATTGCTTCATAAATGTTTGTTGAATTGAGTCATACACTTAGAGATCTTCTAATCAAACCCTTTACTTTACAGATGAGAACATTGAGGGCTTGAGAGAGAAAGTGATTTGCCCATAGTCATCCAAAAGGTTATTGACAAAGTCAGGATTCTAACCCAGGCCTTCTGGACTACAAATTTGAACCAGAAATCCAACACCTTTTCCATTATGCCACACCAGCCTGTGAAGTGAATTAAATGGCTACTAGACTTCCCAGAGCCACAAATCTCAGGCATAAAGAGGTTTCTCACTCTTTCTCCCTCCTTCCAGAGTCAGCTCTGAGGTAATAAATGATGAATTCTGCTGGGTTCAAATCCTGATGCCTCTATCTCTGGATCTTCAAGAAGTCATTTAAATTTCACGGCATTCAGTTTCTTTATCTGCAAAATGGTTGGACTAGATAAGTCAGTAGGTGGCACAGTAGATGGAATTCTAGGAAGACCTGAATTCAAATCTAGCCTCACATACTTACTAGCCACATGACCCTGGTTAAGTCATTTATCCATCTGCCTCAGTTTCCTCAACAATAAAATGGGGATAAGTAGGGGCAGCTAGGTGGCAGAGTGGACAGAACACCAACCCTGGAGTCAATAGGACCTGAGTTCAAATCCAACCTCAGACACATAACACTCACTAGCTCTGTGACTCTGGGCGAGTCACTTAAACCCAGTTGCCTCACCAAAAAAATAAATAAATAAAATGGGGCTAAGAACAGTACCTAACTCACAAATGAGAGATTTTTAAGTTGTTTAGCACAGTGCCTGGCACGTAGTAGGCATTTAATAAATGCTTTTTCCATCCTCCCATGCATCCAGATGACCTCTAAGTTCCCTGGTAGCTCAGACATTCTGTGATTCATGATCCTGTAACCCAGCAACACAAGGAATCCAGAGAGTTAGACAAGGCAGTAGGACAAGGAGCTCACAAGGTGTCACACATACTGGACTCTGGGTCAAGACCACCCGAACTGAAACCCTGCCTCAGACAGTTACTTGGGTAACAAGTTACAAAGTTATAGCTCTGTAGTTCTAGGCAAGTCACTTGATCTCTAAAAGCCCTCAGCTTCCCCTTCTGTAAAATGGGAATAATAATAGCACTTACCCTACAGAGTTGTTGGATGAAGCAAATGAAGTATACACATAAAGTATTCTACAAACCCAAAAGGATTATGTAAATGCTAACTATTATAAAGAAAAACAGACCTAACCCCCTATTAGATATCTTTGACTTATATTGTAGATATCATAGACTTAACAAAGAATCATAGACTTAGAGATATAAGGGACCCCAGATCCTATCTAGTCCAACCCCCTCATTTTACAGTTGAGGAAACTGAGGCTGAAAGAAAGTAAATGACTTGCATAAAGCCACAGAGCAAGTAGCAGAAATGGAATTTGAATTCAAGTCCTCTAACTCCTAATCCAACATTCTTTCTGCTGTACCAAGGTTGACTAAGAAGAAAGAACTAGGTAACCTTACAACTACATCTTGTTCATTGCTGTTGTCCTTTCCTTCTCCTCCACTGATGTATCTCTTTAGTACTTCGTGGTAAACCTCTAAAACACCCCCAAAGAAGGCTAAGTGTGCTGTTGGCAGTGGATATCAGAGAAGGGAAAAGGTTATAGTCTCTCTTGCAGGAAAATGGATGTTTGGGGCACCCATACCAGAATGAGGGGGAAATGGTAGATGGTCCTCACAAGGTATTCAGAGACCGGGGTCGGGGAAAGGAGAGAAAGAGGAGGAGAGAGAAAGAAAAGGAGAGAGGAAGAGAAGGAGAGAGACAGAGAGAGACAGACAGACAGAAAGATGAGAGAGACAGAAAGATAAGAGAGATAGACAGAAAGAGACAGAAAGACGAGAGACAGAGATAGAGACAGAAAGACAAGAGAGAGACAGAAAGATGAGAGAGACAGAGAGAGAGAGAGAGACAGACAAACAGACATCAGTGGGCACCCAGGAACAAGGCAGTGCAGATTCCATGTTTCCATGTCTAATCTTGGACAGGTCAGTCACAACTCAGTATTTCCATATGTAAATAGAGAAATTTCTTCTTACCCACTTAATATTAGGGGAATATGAAAATTGATATGCAAATGCTTAGGAAGTGCTTTTTGGAGACTCGGATGAAAGGGGGCATGTGACCAAACACCAACACTTAGAATGTATTTTGTGAAAATGGACTGACTTCCTTTTGAACCTCTCTCCACCCCCCATGCTGGCTAACGTGATAGCTCACCTGGGCATCCATTTATTTATTTTATCTCTTCCTTCAATTCTTACAATTAGACCCTTCCCAGAAGGGCCTCAGGGTGCAAGCTGCACACTAACCTGGTAATTAAACTAGATAAACTGTTACAAAGCCACAATGAAAACAGGCAGCAAATGGGGCTGTGTATTAAGAATTATCTACCTTAAAACCTGAAAATGCCACTTTGTAGCTGCTGAAGAGATATTCATCCAGTTCTGCAGAAGATTTGGGACTTCAAAAACTCATAAATGGAAGAAAAAGATCTCTGGGCTTGGATTACCTTATTTGTGGAATGGTTATCTTCTGACTTCCCATTTAATATTTTTAAGTGGTAGGAAGGGGAAAAGAGAAAAGGGGGAATGATTTCATTGGTATGGGGAACTCTCGGTATGGAAACTGCTTCCCCAGAGCAGACTGACAATTCATATGTAGCCTATGGTCTTACAGAGTCACCTAAAACAATGAGCGATTACATTACTTTACCAAGTTTGCACATCTAGTGCATGTTGAAGGCAGGACCTAATCCCAAGCCTTCCTGACTCCAAGGACAGCCCTCTGGTGCATCACATTTAGCCACCTCTTCCCCCAGTTTAATGCCCAACATTTTATAGAACAGTCTTCTACAGGGAAAGTTTGTTTGAAACAAGTTCTTCTCCTTAACATTTTAAAGAATTTGCCGTAAAGGATTACAAAGATTCCAAAAATATTTCCACTTTTCAAAAGACCATAACTAAATTCCATAAAAGTGGTTTAGAGTGTTTAAATGGCAGTGGGACATTTTTAAGCATGGGAAGCAGTCACAGGATCATAACTGTGAAGAAGAAGCCATTCCTTTTTAGCAGGGAAACTCATGTTCATCAAACTCCCCAGGAAAATAGAACTCACAGGGTGCTGTGTTCTCTTCCAGCCTGTCATCACAGCCTCCATAAGCAACCCTCTGTTAGTGCCTCCTAATTGACCTTGCCAGTCCGCATTCACTTACCAGTGCTAATAAAGGTTACCTTTAGAATGTGATTTTAAAAAATGAGAATTTGCATGTTCAGCAGGCAATTTGCAAAAGCTAATAACACTGCCATTGTCAATTAAAAAACACATAAGAGGTTAGTGTGCCTTATGGATTGGAGTGCTGGAAATATATTCCCTATTAAATGAATATGTGCAAATGTCTAGCTAACTGGCTGGTACATCATTCTTTTTAACAATTCATTTGGTCTTTTCAGAAACTGGTTGGAGGCTTGTTATTTTGTGACATCATCACTTTCAATCTGGCTTAGGCTAAAATAGATGAAATGGAAAAAATCATATAAAAAGTAGAATGCAGAGGGACAGCTAGGTGGTGCAGTAGATAGAGCTCCAGCCTTGGAGTCAGAAGGACCTGAGTTCAAATCCAGTCTCAGACACTTGACACTTACTTGCTGCGTGACCCTGGGCAAGTCACTTAACCCCAATTGCCTCACCAAAAAAAAAAGTAGAATGCAGTTACTCAAATCCTTGATTATAGGCAGGTACAGTAGAGAAGCCACATACAATATGGGAAGCTTTGAGAAAAAGGGACATTGTGGATACATAGCTGATGACTTGACCTTTAGCTACAAAAAAGGTTTAAAAAAAGGGTCCCAGTTGCTTTTTCTGAGGATATGTGATATAGTAGAAAGAATACTGAACTTGAGGCCAAAACATCTAGGTTTGAGTCCTGGTCCAGACACAGCTATATGAACATTGGTAAGTCATTTTACCTCAGTGACCTTAGCTGCAAAATGGGGGCAGTGACACTTGTCCAATCTTCATCACTACATTGTTGTGAGGAAAAATCTTTGAATACCATAAAGTACAAGATAGCAGTGGCAGCAATAGTAATAGTAATAGTAGTAGTAGTAGTAGTAGTAGTAGTAGTAGTAGTAGTAGTAGTAGTGGCAGTAGTGGTGGTAGTAGTAGTAGTAGTAGTGGTAGTAGTGGTAGTGGTAGTAGTGGTGGTGATGGTGCTGTGATAGTAGTAGTAGTAATAACAGTATATCCTCATCTTTTTTATGAGGTTAAGATAAAGAGTTCAGGGACAAGTTCCTATCATGCTTTTATATATAGGTGTATGCACATATGTATACATAAATATACACAGACTATATATAATATATTATATATGTGTGTGTGTGCATATATCCAGATAAATAGATAGGTAGATAGATAGATAGATAGATAGATAGATAGATAGATAGATAGATGGATGGATGGATGGATAGATATTGCACAGCTGTATAAAATATCTGCTTTTTGTAACTGAATATAAATACTACAATTTAAACTCATCCTCTCTTGATTTACTGAGAGTATCCTTGGTACAGGACAACAGGAGTGATATGCAACTCATCCAGTTCCCACCTGATTCCTATCACCTTTACTAGGTCTCCATATTTTAAAAACTTTTTACTCCATGAATCTTGTAAATTATTAGTATTTGGCGTGGCAACCTCTATTGAAAACATTATTCTTGAGTTTTTATAGACAATATTATGTCCAGGCAGCTGTTGTTCACACTTTGATCTGTAATAATGGTTTGGTTCCAGGACAGTTGACTGGCTGAATTCTTTCCAGGATAGGTTAAAGTCTATATATTGTAGGCATTTGTTGTCTGTCAGGTCATGAAAGATAGTGAGCTTCTGTTTTATAATTCTAATTACCGGATCATATCAAGCTTGGTTTTCAGTAGGTACTAAATTTTTGCAGCCTGAATGGGTGTGTTATACTGTTTCTGGTACTACTTTGCATAATCTACATTGATCACTAAATCTAGGTTCCTTGAGGAAAACATTTTTGTAATTTCTGGTAGAGATGACCTGGTTATGAATTACTATCATAAACTCTTCCATTTCTATAAGCAAATCCACGTGACTCAGCCATTTATTCAGTGTTTCTTTGTCAATATTTTGGTAGCTGATTTCATGAGAATGTTGTCCATTTAGGGTCTTTTGATTCTGTTCTTGGATCTTAGCTATTTCATGGCTCCATCTAGCAGGTAAATGGCTTATGGTCACATTTAATAAATTCAATATTGTGTCTTTATTATCAGGCTTTACTATTTCTTGGTAAAGTGATCACTGTCTGTTTGTTCCAAAAGTATTCCTGTAGATTTAATTACCTATTTATCAAATGCTCTGAAAACGTCTATCAATTCTCTTCCTCTTTTTTAGGGAGAAAGTGTTAATTTTTCTGTTGCCTTCGGATAATTAGCAGGGATTTTTTGTTGTTGTGGTTAATATTGTACAGTCTTTTGTTAGGGCACTTTCCAAATCTGTTATGGCCCATTTCATAGGCCCCAGAGTGTTATTTAACACTGGTATTGCATACATGTCAATTGCCTCAAACATGTTCTTCCCATTTACTTTGATTTCAGGAAATCTTTTGACCATCCATCACAGCTCCAGTTGCTGCTTTTTGTTATAACTATTGCTATAATTTTGGTCTTGACCTATGATTTCATTGTAGGGTACTCCATACCCCAAACTGCTATAGATGGCAATGTTTACTTTCAGGTGTCAATATATCATGAAAATGATGAAGATTGTAAAAATATGTTTTTTTCTTAAATTGATGTGAAATTTTGGATCTCATAGAATTAGTAGCCAAACTGCAAAATCTAGAGATTCCTAAATGAAGTGTCTAGTGTGCCACAGAGCTGATCCTCAGGTTCTATTTTAAAATAGCCATAGAAGCATATACATTCTCCCTGAGAAGGGAGGGCTAGCCAAAAGAACTAGCCCCATGTCAGTGACATCCTAGCACAGATTCTTTTATCAAATTATCTATTTTTCTTTTTAAAAAGGAGCACGTAGGGTCTCAAGGAAATGGAACTAAAAACATACGAATTTAGAAAAGAATGTGGTTTGAGTGGTAGAGAAAGATTGAGTTCAGTCACGAATGTAAGCCTCAGTTTTCTTCATCTGTAAGATGGGGGAGTGTGAGGGGGGCAGTGAACCAGGTGACCTCTAAGGTCCCTTCCAGTCCTGAATCCTAGGAGAGCCCCGAGAAGCACTTTAGCAGGCAGATCCCATAGACCCTAACTGAGTAATGGAAGTACAGGATGAGAGTTCCAGGGTCCTGAGAGCAAAGAGACACTTCCAACAAAATGAATTTCATTTACTTTATGACTTTGCCCAATGGCCTGCCCTGGTGTGGGAGGATGAAAGAACAGACATAAGTCATGTAAGAAGAGAAGCTTTCACGTCCTCATCACCTCTTGCCTGTATAATTTCAATAGCCTTCTAAATGGTCTCTCAGCATCAATTCATTCAATCCATTCATCAATCCATTCAGCTGCCAAAGTGATTTTTCCTGAAGCATAGGTCTAGCCATGCCACCTCCCTCAATAAACTTCAATGGCTCCCTATTACCACCAGGATCAAACATCGAATGCTCTGTTTGGCATTTAAAGCCCTTTACAAACTGGCTCCTTCCTACCTCTCCAGGCTTCTTACATTTTCCTTTCTCTCTCTAAGATCCAGCTACACCATCCGACTTGCTGTTCTTCATTGTAACACTCCACCTACCTACTTGGTGCCTTTGTACTGCCTGTCCTCCATACCTGGGATGCTCTCCCTCTTCATTTATGCCTCTTAGCTTTCCTGGCTTCCTTCACAACTCAGCTCACATCTTACCTTCTATAGGAAATATTTCATATTTCCCCACCCCCAACTCCCATGCCCTCCAAGATTACCTTTCATCTACCCTGTATAGATGAGAGAGACAGACAGACAGACAGAGACACAGAGAGAGACAAAGAGAAATGGAGAGAAGGAGGAGGAGAAGGAAGGAAGGAAGGAAGGAAGGAAGGAAGGAAGGAAGGAAGGAAGGAAGGAAGGAAGGAAGGAAGGAAGGAAGGAAGGAAGGAAGGAAGGAAGGGAGGGAGGGAGGGAGGGAGGGAGGGAGGAAGAATATTTCCAATTATTTCCATATTGTCTCTTCTCATTTGAATTTGAGCTCCTTGAAAACAGACTCTGTTTTTGCCTTTCTCTGTATCCCCAGGGTTCATGTAGTGCTGTAACATAGTCAAGTACTTGTTGACTGACTGAATGCATGAATGAATCCTGGTCAAACCCAACCTGTGTGTGAGAGACAGAGAAAAGAATAGTGGAGATGAAAGAAGAGCAAGAAACCCTGTGCTAGGGTTCAAAAAATGCAAATTCTACCCCAGCTTACAGCAGGCACTAAATCACATGACCTCTCTGAGCCTCAGTTTCCTCAAATGTACATGGGAACAGATGTTTACACTGTCTACTTCACAGGCTTTTATAAGAATCAAATGAAATAATGTATGTAAAGTGCTTTTTAACCATAAAGTGCTATATAAATGTCAGCTATTATTATTATTGATCTCCTTGGGGCTGCCAATCCCTTAGGTATGAAGTGTTTACCTGCAAATAAAAGAGGCAAATAAAAATCAAATAAACTCTTAGAGGGTGTCAGTAAATTTCTCCTTTATTTCTCAAGCAGTCACCCTAACTTAATTACCCTTTTCCTCCTGTAAAAGTAAGCACAATTTGATTGTGTCTTCAATATGCAGAGGGTAAATCTAACTTGCATAGATTAACTTAGCTCCCCTAGAAAGCTCTCAGGGCATCCTGTCTTAATGACTAGAAGGCTGCTCTGGGAGGCAGGAAAATGTGAATTCATGTCCCATCATCCATACATAGGAGCTGAGGGACCCAAGCAACTTCCCAGCGCCCCCAGGTAGCTCTCTAAGACTAGAAGGAGCAGGGGTGTTTATCTGCATTGAGAGAGGGAGTTTCTTCACCAGAAACTTCTTATGCCCATGAAATCACAAATCTCATTAAAAAAAAAATCCCAGGCATCAGGGAAGAGCAGAGATTAGGCTTAAATTAAAAATCTGAGTCCCTTAAGGAAGAACTGAGCCCTACAGAACATTGTAGCATGACTCTAGTCCTTTCACTGAGCACAAACCTCCACTGACTCAGACTCTTCTATGTGCTCCTCCTACCCACTGTTGGATGGTCATCTCCTTCAGAATTGGACCCCTCTCACTTTTTAAGGTGTATTCCCTATGCTTGGCTCAGTGCTTGGCACATTGTAAATGGTCATTCATTCATTCATGCACTCATTCATTCTTTTTCCACTGCTGTTGCTACTACCCCCGCTCACCACTGTGGCTCCCGGTCCCCCGCCCCACTCATCCCCAGAGCCCAGGTAAGGCTCCTGAGCTCCCCAGAGACCGGCCCATCACCTTCTGCCTCTGTGTCATCCCCTCCAAACATTATTAAGCAGCAAAGACGAGCAGCATGCCCTATGCCAGAGAGGCACAGCAAAACAGAAGCACATTTTAGAGGAAGATGGCAAGAGAAAACAGTGTGTGCCATAGTGCCAAGTGAGGAGCAGAGACTTAATGCTGGAAGGGGCATCACTCCAGCATCAGAGAGGCACTAAGAGATTGAGGGAAACCTTTGTTCTTGTTCCAGCCTTGTCCCTCATGAGAGATGTGACTTCAGTGCAGAGCAGAGAGGACCTGAGTTCAAATGCTACTTATTATGCCTAGCCATTCTCCCCCAGGTGACTTCAGATTCATGTTCTCTGGCCTCAGTGTACTCTCTTGGAAATGGGAAGAGATTAGACTCAATGGCCTTGAGGTGCCCTTCTAGGTCTACATCTATGATCCTCTGAGTTGGGTTCAAATCATGATTTTGTCATTTGCTCTTTGTGTGACTTTGGGCATATCACACATCTCTCTGGATCTCAGTTTCCTCATTTATAAAATAAAGGAGTTGACCTCTAAGCTCCCTTCCAGTTCTGAATCTGTGATATTATCCTCCAACACACACACGCACACACACACACACACACACACACACACACACGGGCACACACCCCTCACCACCACTACTTGTATAAAATTCTAGTCTTCTACGACGGGCGCTTGGCCATATTTTTTTTAAACCCTTACACCCTCCCCTGCTCCCAAACAACCCACTAACTGCTCTGTAGGAAGAAGGAAGAGCTGAGTCATATCTCCTTGGATGAGAAGTTGCAGTCCCCAGAGCAGCTGCCACCACCCTCCTCCCCTGCAGCATCAACATGACAGGCAATAGGATGAATTACCACCCCCAATTGATCCATGATGGTTATAAACTGCTATGGACCTGTTTAATTGTTTTTGCCTGTATAAGCACATTTTGCTCCATCCATTTGTCAAGCTGAAGGAAGGTTGTTTTATAAAAGGGGATTTAATTAAGTGTTTTGTCCCAGCCTAGCTTTTCGTTTCCACATCTGCATTACACTTGTGTCATATTTCCCCTGGAGGGCAGGAAAACAATTTTGTGAAAATGAAAGATCCATTGATTTACTATTGAAAAAAGGAAATGCCAAGCTAACTGTTCCCTCTAATCTTCTAGTGACCATGGGGAAGGGTGGGGAGAGGGGAGAGGGGAGAGCTAAACCTTTACCTTGAAGACAGCGTGTTTCCTGGCACACCTGGTTCTCTATTTATCGTTTTGTACATTTCATGCTGTGTTGTTTATAGCTCTACCCCTAATTGGAATTATTGCGTGAACAGTGTTAAAAGGTTATTTCTCACTAAGCAAAATAGATGTTGGTGATGAGAAAAGTTCTTTACTGATTTTCTCTTATAGGTGAAATTGCACGGGTGCAGGGCGGGGGGTGGGGGGGTTGTCAGTGCAAAGACTTCCCCCATCAATGATTTATAGTAAGTAAGATGTCTTCTGGTTTAACCATGAAAAACTCCCTGAGGTTCCAGTTGGAGGTGACCTACTTTTCAGCCTGTTGAGCTGCCTCAGGCCCCAGATACTCTTCCACTGGAGATCAAGCTGTCCTCTGGGTTAACACCTTTCAGATATTTAGCTCAGTGCAATCCCACCAAAGACTCTGATGGAGTGAGATGCAATGAATATTCCTAGGGAGCCAACTTCCACAGCCCTCCTGCCAGTACACACTCCAATACTTGACTCAATTCATCTGCTCCAGGAGTCAGGATTTCCTGGCAACAGCCCCCAGATGGCCAATGACAAGGATGAATGGCCTGGTCCAAAGGTTCTCAGCCTCCTTCTCAGTTGTGAGCCTCATAGAGGCATTGAGGCAAGGCTGATGGGAGGGTCATAGGACAGGTGCTTGGAGAAGGGGCACCCTAGGAACTAGGGAGGGAAAGGGCCCGTATCATATGCACCATCAAGAAAGTGCCAGGGTGATGGAGGGAAGAATTTAAGGACAAGGATGAATGGCATGTGTGGTATGGGTTTATCTCTGTCCACTGGGTTGTACCAAGGGCAGGGAGGCAGAACCATGGTCCTGGCTCTGGAATTTGAGAAGAGGTGTTCAAATCCCATCTCTGAAGTTCATTACTTTCATGACCTTGGGCAAATCGCTTCACCCACACCCCCAAGCCTTAGTTTCTTCATCTGTGAAATGAGCCCATTGGACTAGACGGCATCAGAAGTCCTTTCCAATTCCAGATCTGTGATCCATTTGGAAAGCATTTAGGATTAGGAGGCAGGGTGCCTGTTTCAAGTCCAGGAACTTTAAAGAAGTCCTGCCCCTCTCTTGACCTCAGTTTCCTCATTTATAAATTGAGTAGGTTCGTTCATTTATTCAATGATCCTGTATGAAGTGCTAATATATACAAATTAACGTACTAGGGGATACAAAGACAAAATCAAAATACAGTCCCTACCCTCGGGAAACTCACCTTCTACTTAAAAGACAAAACACTTACATGGAAAAATAGAAAATTAGTTTGATGAAGGGGAGAACACTGATTACTAAGGCAATAAGGACAGCCTTCCCAGAGGAGGTGACACCTGAGCAGACCTTGCAGGAAGCTCAAGATTTGGTTCAGGGCAAAAGCACCCTAAACCTAGAGACACGGGACCTGAGTTCTAATCACTGCTCTCCCACTTCCTTAGGCAAGTCAGCTTACCCTTAGGGAGCCTCCAGTTGGTCAGCTATAAAACGAGGGAGTGGGCTCAGCCAGCCTCTATGGTCACTTCCAGCTTTGGATTTATGGTGACCTATGACCCCAAAGTCATCACAGGCTTAGAGGACAGTCTTTTAAAGGTACAGGTTAGACTAGATGGTCTCTAAGGCCCTGCAGAAACCTGGCAATCTATAATTCTATCATATATATGCATACCTTACCAAGACAGAAGACAGGAGAAGAGTTGACAGTTTGGTGTGGCAGAGGATTGCTTGTTAACACTCTTAACTCCAGCTTCTTCTCAGCCTGTCCATTCATTTCCACCTGAAATATGCTCTTTTTCTTTCTCTGTCTCTCCTGCTCCCTTTCCTTCTCCCTCTCCCACCCCTCTGTCTCTGTCTTTATCTGTCTCTCTCTGTCTCAATCTCTGTTTCTTTGTCTCTTTCTCTCTGTCTCTCTCTCTCTCTGTCTCTCTCTCTCTCTTTCTCTCTCTCTCCCCTACAAGCACACACACACACACACACACACACACTCCCTTGAGAGTCTATAGTTGGCTGGCAAGATATCTGTTACACTTAATTAGCAACAAATTAAAGCCTAGGCAAAGGAAATCTTTTATTTTCCCATTTGACTAAGAACCAGGGCAGTCACAGTTTTAATGTCATTGGGCTCTTGCTTCTATTTTTTTCTCACATCTTTACAATAAAAAGGTTAGAGTGGAGATGAGGATTTCTGTTCTTCTCAAGTTTCACAAATCATATTATTGAGACCTGCTGAAATAGGACAGTAACTCAACAGATCGTTTGTTGAAGGAGTGGACAAGCTGTAACTCAGGGCTGCTTTGCATTTAAACACCTTTCAGCTGAAGACTTCAAAACACTTTGAAGGCACGTGGTGAACTAGAGAATGTCTTCCTAGTTCTAAGGATTCCTGTAATAAAATGTTCAAGCCTGGCACTTGGGTTCCCTAGCCTTACTTTACATGGGGAAAGGGACCAGGCTACAGTAGAGAACCTTCTTCAAGCTCACCTTACCTGTGGATTAGAGCAAAGATGAAACTTAGACTGTCCACCACTAAGCTATCATTCGTATGAGTATTCATTAGTTACCTGCTGTATAAATGGGGACCAGCTAGATGACAAAATGGATAAAGCACTGGGTCTTAAGTCAATAAGACTCATTTTCCTGAGTTCAAATCTGGCCTCAGACACTCACTAGCTGTGTGACCCTGGGCAAGTCACTTAACCCTGTTTACCTCAGTTTCCTCATCTATAAAATAAGCTGGATAAGGAAATGTCAAACCACTCCAAGATCTTTACCAAGAAAACCCCAAATGGGGTCATGAAGAGTCAGACATGACTGAAAAGTGACTAAACAACAATAGTATAAAAGGTACTACATTTGTTTCTGGGGATACAAAGACAAAAACAGCAACAACAACAAAACAGTGCCTGCTTTTATCAGTGCCTTGTATCCTACTGAGGTATATAGTATGTAATATACTAATAGATGAGTGCTGAATTTGATTCAGAAGATCTGGGTTTGAATCTAAGCCCTGCCATTTATTACATACGTGACCTAGGGTTAGTGGTCTAACCTATTTGGGCATTAATTTCCTCACCTGTAAAATGGGAAGATTTGACAAGATGACCCCCTCATGCCACTCTCCACTCTAAACCTGGGACCTTAAGCAAATACAAAATTATTTGAGGAAAGAGGCACACTCAGCAAAGTATTAACTTTGTGACTGTCATAAGTAACCCAGGCTCTTGAGGCAAAAGACCTGCATTGAAACCCTAGCTCTGACACTCACTACCAGAATGACCACCCTGAACCTCAGTTTCCTCATCTGTAAAATGATTGTTGCTCAGTCATTTTTCAGTCATGTCTGACTCTTCGTGATTCCATTTGGGGTTTTCTTGGCAAAGAACCTGGAGTGGTTTGACATTACCTTCTCCAGCTCATTTTACAGATGAGGAAACTGAGGCAAACAAGGTTAAGTGACTTGCCAAGGGTCACACAGTTAGTAAGTGTCTGAAGTCAGATTTGAACTAAGGAAGATGAGCCTTCCTGATTCTAGACCTGGCACTCTACCCATTGCACCATCTTGAAAATGAGACCCTTTTTTACCTCTAGCTCTATGATCCCATGGGCCTATGCCCAGTGATTTTTTTTCTAGGACGTGATAGAAGGAAAATGCAGGGAGCTGGTCATATAGTCATCCCTACAGCCATTTACTGGACACCTGCCATGGCCAGAGAACTCCACCAGATACTAGAGGAGACCTAGCTTCTGCCCTCACTGCGGGGCACAGTGTGACATTGTGCTCCCTTCTGCCCATTACTGGAAAGCTGGGGATCTTACATCAGTAGAGCTGGGACTGCTTATGGAGATGTTTTCCTCCTTCTGGTTTTTGTTTCCCTGAAAAGACAAGCTGCATTTTCGCCAAATGTTTCAAATCCACCCCCTGAGTCTGGCAAGAGAAGAAAACTAGAATATAACGGCTTTTGTTTTTTAAACTCACTCGGATCCATCTTTGGATTAAAGAGCCATTCGAACAATGTACAGAGAAGAATGGAGCCTTAAACAACAAAAGTACCATATTTACTCAGACCATTCCTGAGGCAGTATGGGATATTACAGAGGTGTCAAACTGAAGGTGTTTGCTCCCAGTCTGAACCAAATTAAAATATAATTGGGAAATGTTTAACAAAATAAATAAAAATATAATAAAACATGGACAGTGTTATTTTGTGGTTTTCTAAGACAACATTTGGGCAGCGAGGATCTGTTTCTATTTGAACTTGATGATGTTGGGCTTGGACCAGGAAGGGCTAGGTTCAGAGTCCTGCCTCTGACCCTTCCTAGCTATGAAACCTGGACACGTCAGTTCAATTCCTTGGGCCTCTGTTTCCTCATCTGTAAAATGAGGAAAGTGGATCTGACGACTTACAGAGCCTTTTCCAGCCCTAGCTCTGAATCTTAAATCCTCTGATCCTTTGATGCATTCACCGCCTGCCACTTTATTACTAAAATAGGAAAGGTAACATGTCAGTAAATAGGCCCTGGCTCTTCACGTTGGCAGAGGTGAACCCAAGGAAACCAATTGCCATAGCCCAAGACCTAATTTCCCCCTAGAAACATAAAACCCTCCCCTCTTTCTCTTTGGATCCTTAACTTCCTCCAAGGCTCAGGACAGACACCCCCTACTACACGGGCCCTTTCTTGATCCTGCCAATCGGTGAACCTCTCCTCCAACCTTTATATCATTTTGTCTACTTTGTGCTTACTCATCTGTGTAAATATTTATGGGACCATCGATTCAGAAGTGGAAGGGATGGTTGATGTCTTTGAATCTAACTTCTGTGTTCTACAGTTGTGGAAGCCTGAAGAGATGAAATAATTTGGCCTAGATGACGTAGAAAGTAGATGCCAAAACCAGGATTCAAACCCAGGTCCTGAGACTTCCAGTCCAGTGATCTTTCTACTATGGCATGTTACCTCTCTGAGTATCACCCTAGTTAAGTGTAAGCTCCCTGAGGGCAGTCATGCAAGATTTTGTTCTTACGGTAATAGTAGTAATGATAATGGTGAGATTACATCCTGACATCCTTTGGCAATAATCCTTGGGCCATTTCTATTTGAACCCTATCAAAAAAGATGAGAACAATGATATAACAGTGATAATAACAATGATGATAACAATAAAAGCAGTGAACATGAAAACAACACTCTACACATATTACTTTGTTTGACCCTCGGAACAATCCTGAGAAGAGAATACTTTTATTACCCCATTTTACCAATGAGGAAACTGAAGCCCAAAGTGGTTCAGGGACTAGTGTAGGGTCACATGGTATTTGAGGCAGGATTCAAACTCAGGTGTTCCTGAATCCAAGACCAGTACTCTATCCACTCTGTCACGTGGCTACTACAGTGCCTTAAGTGTGGTGGTGGAGGTGTTGTTGTTCAGTCATTTCGGTCATATTCAGCTCCATGTGACCCCATTTGGGTTTTCTTGGCAAAGGTACTGGAGTGGTTTGCCATTTCCTTCTCCAGCTCATTTTACAGATGAGGAAACTGAGGCAAAGTAAAGTGACTTTCCCAGGGTCACACAGCTAGTAAGTATAGCTGTGTGTGTAGTTGGTACTAAAAATACTTGTTGAGTTGAATTCATTTGAATCGAACCCTGAAGATAAGATAAATGCATTGAAGGAATGTTAGTGTCAAAGCCATAATTAATAGCAACCAGGCCGTGGGAGGCCTTGTTGTTCTTCCGCAGCATAGAAATAAGAGAGCTGAGCACTTAAATGACCAAGAAGAGTTAGTTAAGATAGGAAGCTAAGAGATGACCTCCTTCCTCTCCCAGCAGCCCCAGCCAGAGTAAGCTCTTCCTGCCATAGCCCACCTCCTCCTTGACCCTACTCTGCTGGAGAGCTACATGTGGCCCAGAGGCTGCAGGTTCCCCACCCCTGTTAGAGGCTCCATCCATGGAAGCTGAAAAAATTGATTTGAAAGCATAGTGAAAGCATAGTTTGGACAGCTCCCACCACACACCCCTTTCATAGGTTGTGCTACCCTGGTAGCAGTAGTAGCTAGTTATAACTCTAATGAAATGATTTTCATTTGCTTTTGGTCAGCAGAATCCTTTACGCCTCTTCAAGCTCACTCTCAATAAGTTTTCAGAGTAACTTCTTCTTTTGTTTCCATTAGACTATATATCTCCTCCATGAGTAGTTTTGTTTTGTTTTTTTTTAAGGAGTTGGTGGGGAGGAATATTTCTTTCAGTATTGAAAAGGGCTGGGGTGTAGAGGGAAGATAAGAAGCCAAAACATTCAGGTTCATCGACTACTACTAACTTATTTTTGGAGATGACATGGTGTCTGATATGGGCCGCCATTTGAGTACTGTTGGGGCAGAGAGGGCCCTCGTTTGCACATCAACCCCTCTCTGTTTGCCTTGTGAGCTTGAAAAGGTTAAGAGAAGCCCAGCCTTTTATGATATTAACAGACCACAACTAGTTTGGCAAATGCTATAAATCAGGGGGCAGTGTGAAATTGGACACTAAATGTATTGGACGTTATTATAAAAAGAGAAATTGGATAATTTCCACTCATTTCTCTCTGAAAATGAAAAACTGCCAGGGTAATGAATCTCCCTGAACTACTGAAATGACCATCAGTTACAAAGTACTCTTCCATTAAGAAGATAAGGATAATGCTCTGTGGTCATCACTTCCTATATCTTTTGAAATGATGGTAAACAAAATGTTAGCATGTTTGGGTGAGTCAGATTTCCCTCTGAAAGAAAGGGGGGCTTGTTTATAGTAGCATTTCTATTCTGGTATGGTGGCTTAGAGGGAAAAAAAATATTTTGTAGCAGTTAAATAGATTTTCCAACAAAATCACAATTGACTTATGAAGAGTGAATCCAATGACTGAACCAGATGAGATTTAGGAGAAGGAAGATATCAATAGTTATTTGAAGCTATTGTCTTTCATAAATAAGGTTAGAGAGAGGGAGGAAAATCCAGTTATTACTTCATATCATATGGCTCAGTTGGTCCTAATGAAGTCAAAGGCATGTATTTGGTCAGTGGGTGACTGATGATGTGTGATACATGCACACACACACACACACACACACACACATACATACGTATATATAGATAGATCGATAGATATGCACGTATGCACGTATATGTACACATGTATATATATCCATGTGCACATCCAGATTCAGACACACATACACATATACATATATGTTTGTATAACCAGATCCAGACACACACAAATGATGTACATATATACGCATATATACTCATATATGTATATGCATATACACGTATGTATATAAATATGTATGTATATACACATATACATAGACGTGTGTGTGTGTGTGTGTGTGTGTGTGTGTGTGTGTGTGTGTGTGTGTATCCAGATTCAAAGTAAACTCTGGGGAAAAAACAAGTGAAGTCAAATTTGTCTTTCTAACTTCTCTACAGTAGGCCCTTAATCAGGAAAGGATTTGACAAATTTATTCACAGTAGATGTAAACAATGGCTTAAGATTAATGTATTCTCTTTCCTAGAGGGATTTCCATTTTACTGGAAGGTCATGGAAAGTCTCTGTTTACCTCAAGTCATAGGAACGTGGTTCATGAACCAAGGAATCCAGTAGGAAGAATATACCTACCATGCACAGGGGTAGTAGAAAGAGCATTAGCCCTTTTATAATCAGAATTCTTGGGCTCAAGTCCCAGCTCTGACACTTACTGGACCCATGACCATGATGAGTTTCCTCAATTCTCTGAAACATAGTTTCCTGATCTGTAAGTTGAGAAGAATAATACTACCAACCTCACAGTGTTGCTGGGAAGTATATAGTTTTTAAACTCTGAAGTGCTATATAAATATAGACTTTTATTTTTAGTTCACAAGCCCTCCTGGCTCTCTAGAATACCTACATCCATTGTTAAGACAGGTCCTGATAAGTTGATAGTGGATAGTATCTCCTCTGACTGTCCTAATCTCTCTAACAGTGCTACATGTTTATCACAATTGGAGCACATACTTTATCTCCATCACAAATTTCTTTTGATCCCCCATCCATGTCACAAAGAGAAATAGCTATGTGAACAAGACAGTGAGGATTCTCTGTGGGATCTGACCAACTTCTCTTCTCCAGCCTTGCCAGCTAAAGCCTGTGGTATAGGCGTCAATATCTGTAGCCTACCACCTTTCTACCAAAGTGGAAAGTAGGCTTCATTTTCAGTCCTCTGAAGTAACAATTGTGGGCCCTATTTTTAAATTAAATTACTTTTTTCAGTGAATAAAATTATTTTTTCTCCCACTCCCCCGATGATGAGAAAAATTTAAATAAAAAAAAAGAAAACCTTTGTAACAAATGTGTGTTGTTATTGTTTAGTCATTTCACTTGTGTCCAATGCTCCATGACCCCATTTAGGATTTTCTTGGCAAAAGACACTGAAATGGTTTGCCATTTCCTTCTCCAGCTCATTTTACAGATGAGAAAACTGAGGCAAACATGATTAAGTCACTTGCCCAGGATTACACATGGTCGAAGACCAATGTCTAAGGTCGTCCTAACTCTAGGCCCAACACTCTAACCATTGTACCACCTAGCTGCCCTCA
Source organism: Vombatus ursinus (assembly GCF_900497805.2). NCBI lineage: Eukaryota > Metazoa > Chordata > Mammalia > Diprotodontia > Vombatidae > Vombatus > Vombatus ursinus. Next base: position 8,394,482 of record NW_020954588.1, on the reverse strand, counting down.
AAAAATGTGTATAGAGAAGCAAAACAAATTCCACATTGTGCATGTCCAAAAAATGCTTCATTCTGTACCCTGATAGATCCTGGTTTTCAAGGAAAAAAATGTGTGACTATTTTAATAGGCAGTTTCTTACTCTGGTTTTAAATCGAGACCAAAATTGAAAGTATTCATAGTTGACCAATTGTGGACTCTTTTATCCTAATAGCCCTATAATATGGACTAAATACAAAAAAGTTGATTAATACACATCTTTAATAGCATGTACCTTGTGCTACTACATGAGCCTGTTACAGCTAGTAAACGGCTAATTACACTATAACGTGGGTTTTTCAAATTGTTAATTATAATAAAAGAAAGCTACAGCCCAACAATAAATTTGCTAGTCGGTACATCTGTGAGATTCAAATGAGAAAATTACCTCTTGTCTCAGCAAGGAAGTAATTGATTTCTATGCACTTAAAGATATAATACCGGTGGCTGCCTGTTCTTTTTTCTTCTTTCAAAGAGCTGACACCATTATGTCACTTATATAAATGGAATCTTGAAGGTGCATCTAAAGCTCTCTCTGCCTTTTTACAAAGCTTGGTTCCTTATGGTAGAAATGGGGACATGCTGCAGATGGAAAATATTCCTAGGTCTGATTTACAGCTCAGGTCATAGACAGACTTTGTCACTTTTTTCCCTTATTCTTTAGGAAGTTGTGGCGTCCTGTTTTCCCATTTCAGTGATGCTCATACAAGTCTTTTAAAATAAAATAAAATAAATAATCACTCTGTCAAAAGGGAGTAGGGAAGGTTTTGGTAGAGGGCCATCTGTTCTCCCCATTGTTAGAAGTTAACCGAAAGGAAACTCAGTGTAATTGGTAGAGATGAAAAAAGAATTATGCATGGAAAGATTCTTTGCTGTTGATCAGATTCTAGCAACCCCAGCCCCCACCCATCCCCATTGAATAGCTCCCTACATTAGTAGTATTATATGAAGTATCCTAAGGGCAAGAAAGGGATAAATTCAAAGAATCAACATGAAAGTGAATTCTGGGTTGCATTTCCAACCATAAAATTTCTGTAATTTAATTAAAAGATCCATTTTAATGGAATTATCTACTCCCCAATAGTGCATACAGTATAATCCATTAGAGTAGACCATAAACTATATTTATAAAAAGTAGTTAATATACATCTTGTCAGTCTAATAATCACTTACTCTTCAACAATGACTGTGAAGTATTTCTGAAACAATATAGCTGTTGAGTAATAATGATTGCATGCCATTCTATTATAAATGAATCTTAGACAACAAGAAAATCTCTGGTTCTCTGACTGAAATGTAATGTCTTGAACAATTCAAGGTCCATAGTGTCTAGCCAGGCAAGCACGCATGGCTCATCTTCCTAGAAAGTTGCCCTACAAGAGGAGCACCTCTCATTGTTAATCTGCAACTCAGTTCAATGACTTCCAAATTCTAGAACCCAGGCACTGACACCAGAAATGTACATTTCTCAGGACCTAGTTTAGGTTTACTGAAAGAAACTAATCTCAAAAGAGTCAGTCAAGAAATTGAAGTACTGTCTCCCTCTACATAGGTTTGTGTTATTACAGAATGAGAGTTCTTCAGCACAGAACTCCCCTCCCCAGTCACAGAGACCGGTAGGGAGCCACTAGTTATGCATGGCCTCTAGCAAAGGGCCAGAGCATGTGTCCCATTGGAAAAGCCCAAACCAAATCTATCCCCACATATGCTCGTTGGAATGACCCCCACTACCCCACATATACATGTATGTATGCCTACTTTGTAGAAATGGAGAGTATCCCAGTCTGATGCAACTACTTTGGAAGAACTTAAAGATTTCCATAGAAGAAGCAGACTGACCAGTGAATACTGAATGTAATGAACCTTAATTTAGTATGTTTTAACTGATTCAAGGGAAGCATTGTAGCTCAACTTGAGATCTCTAGGGGAATAAAGAAGGGGATCCAGGAAGAAAGGAAATGGATAAAGATGTCTCACAAAAGGAGGTACCAGTTAGCAGTTTTGCAGGGAGCATGGAAATTTCTAGCATAGACAGAAGGTTTCAAGTATAAGCGATTCTATACCTGGGGCAGCTAGGTGGCACAGTGGATAGAGTGCCAGACCTGAAGTCAGGAAGACTCAGAGTTCAAACCTAGCCACAGATACTTACTAGTGTGAGGCCTTAGGCAAGTCACCTAACCTTGTTTTCCTCAGTTTCTCATCTGCAAAATGAGATGGAAAAGGAAATGGCAAGCCACTCCAGTATCTCTGCCAAGGAAACCCCAAATGGGAGTCACAAAGAGCTGGACACAACTGAACAAATGACTGAATAACAAATACCTAGAAAGGGGGAGGAACTGGAGGAGGAGGAGGAGGCATGTCTAACAAGAGTCTGTCAGGAGAAAAGGCTATAAAAAAAAAACAACAGGAAATTAAAAAGGCTAAATCCAAATAAAACCCAGGAAAGAAAAAGCGCATATCAAGAGACCAACTTAGTCCAAGCTTTGTCATAGCTACGTGACCTTAGTCAAATAATTTTACCTGATTGGTAAAGACATATATGTATGTACGTGTAGTATGTATGTATGTATGTATATTTGTAAGTGTGTGCATGTATTTGTGTATATATGTATATGTGTATATGTAAGGGTGTGTGTATAATATATTTTATATTGTTGTTGTTGTATATAGATATATAATGAAGAAGTTAGACTAGATCAGTAGTACCCATTTAGAAGGGGTTCTCAACAATGATTCAATGGGTTCAGCTAAAAATTCTTAACGGTCCCCTAAACAGTAAATAATTACAGAATGTTATGAGTAAATTACTCTGGGAGTTCACAACACATTTTGTTGTCATTGCTGTTGGTCTTCTTCTTTTTCATCTTCATCATCATCATCTTCTTCATCTTCATCTTCTTCTTCTTCTCTTTCTTCTTCTTCTTCTTCTTCCTCTTCTTCTTCTTCTTCTGGGTTCTAGATCCAAAAATTGTGTGAGCCATTGCACCAATGGATTTCTAAGGTGCCTTCTTAATTTAAACACTCTAGGTCAGAGTGGCATGGAATGCATGGTATTATCTACCCATAGTACTTTGCAACCATACCCATACAGAGTGATGTGTGCTCAAAGATGAAAAGGTGTCAGATAAAGAGCTAGTAATAAATTTCACATTATCTATCTCTCTTTTATATTCCCCTACCCCAACCTGTACTTTGGTTTTTCATAGGAATTTGTGTTCAAAGGAAGACTTGGAATGGATTTGCTTTAGGAGATGCTTATATTCTGCTAGTTTTAGTTCTATAGGAAACAGAGGAAGGAACTAGGGTGAGGATAGAAAAGAGCTGACATTGTTAAATGTACGTAATAGACCCATACACATTTTGTCAGTCAATGGATGCTTGGGGTTCCAAAAAATATTTGACTTATCTTCAAGACCATTCGAAGAGACAAAAGGATAGATGATATCTATACTCTAGCATAAACTGAGAAAAGCCAACTCTGAGTGACCCAGGATAATGACAGGAAGATATAGAGTGCCCCCAAAACTACAGGTAAATGGCAGAATAGGCTTTCTTTTCATAACAGTTATTAACATTTTCATTTAAACTGCCAATTAATCTATAGCTTTACAAATGTAGGGTCAGGGAGAAAAGAGTAGAAAATGGAGTCTTGGCTGTTATGAGGGGGAAAGAATCTAGTTTCCTTTCATCATTAACACTCTGTATTATATCTTTAAAAAACAGAGGGCAATGATTATACCATAAAAGCAAACCTGTATGAATAACACTTAAACATTACTGTAACTAGGACAATCAATTCATTATGATGTTGGTGTGGGAGTGGTTTTTTGAATCTTCCAAGGGCTTGATCTTTTGTTGAGTTTCATCTATTTTATAAGAAAAATGAATTTTCATACAAAAGAAAACTCTTAAGTTTCAGAGGCTTTTGTGAAGGAAGTTCCTTATATTCCAAAGACATGACTTTTATTTCCTTATCAGCTACTATCTTGATAACTGCTGCCCACAAACACACACATACTCAGCCCAACAAGTACGTGCATGTCGAGAATTCCCTTTGTATAACATGTGAGGAACATGCTGGTGACTTCAGTAGCTCACGGTCCTTCTTTCCTCTGTACCATCAAGGACAATGGATGACTGTGATAGGGGGAATTATGGCCTGTAAATAGAAAGAGTGGGTAGGATGGATTCCTGCGATCAAAAAAAGTATGCAGTACATGTCTTGGGAAACTGTGGGTTGCCCATCCCTGGAGGCCTTCAAGCACAGAGTAGATGACTACTTCTCAGATGGGATATTGAAAGGATTCCTGTTCTATTATGGCAGGAATTCTTCACCTTCTTTGTGTCATGGTCCACTTTATCACTTGTGGGAATCCTGTGGACCCCTTCTCAGAATAATTTTTTAACTGTACAAAATAAAATGCATAGGTCTGCAAAGGAAATCAATTGTATTGAAATAAAGATGTATTTTTTTCTCATTCAAATTCACAGATCTTCTCAAATCTTTCCATTCTACCCACCTTTATCCATGGGCTCCATGTTAAGGATCATTAGCCTAGCTGCCCTATGGTATCCTTTCCAAACTGGAGGTTCCATGTGATTCCTCATTGGTGCCCTGAACTGCATTAGGCATTGTATCCAAAGTACACAGATGAAGGAGATAAAAGAGCATGCCTCCGTTTGGACCACACTAGAGTTACATTTATAATAATATCTCACATTCCCATAGCTCTTGGAAATTCTTTTCTATTTTATATTGAAGACCTTCAATATAGCCTCCTGAGGCAAATAATGAAAGGATTACTGTCCCCATTTTTGGATAAAAAAACTCAAATTTAAGTTGAGTGATTTTTTTTTTTTTGCCATCTCCAGTCCTTACGCCATCCGTGCCTGAATCGCACACTCTTCTCACCAAGCTCAGTCATTCAGCCAGTCAGTCAATAATCATGTATTAAGTGCCTATGATGTGCCAATCCCACCAGCTGCTGGTGCCTCCTCCCCTCAAAAATTATCTTGTGTATGTTTAAATGTGCACATGTTGCCTACCCTGATGTAATGTAAGTTCCTTGAAGATGAGAATAGTTAACAATTGTCTTTGTACCCACACCACCTAGTACAGTGTCTAGCTCATGAAAGGCATTTGATGACTGGTGAGTTGATTGATTTTCCCATAGTCTCACTGCTAGTAGATATCAAGGGCAAGATTCAAACCCATTATCTTCCTGCCCACTAGACCAGCATTCTTTCCACTGCTCTTAGCCCAGTGCCTGGGACATGATAGGCTCCTAATAAATGTTAGTAGATTGTTTTTTGTCACAGTAGGAAGTACATGGATAAGCTAGAGTCCATCAAGCTGGGAGTAACCAGGATGACCTTAGGAACATGCCATCTGGAAGGACTGGTTGAGAGAGCTTGGGAAAATGAAGTGAGAGGAGCGAAAGCTTCTGGGAAGCAGGAAGGAGGCACAATACCTGTCTTTGAGTTTTTACAGTGACGTCCCATAGAACATTTGTCATCTGTCAAACACTACTGTGAAGAGGAAGGATTAAGCTTGTTTGGTTTGACCCCAGAGAGCAGAACTTGGAGCCAGGACTAGGAAAGGCAGCTTTGGCTCAATGTAAGGAAAATCCTCCTACCACCTTAAGTTATATTAAAGTGAAACAAGCTGCCTTCAAAGGCAGCGCCTTCCCTCTCAGTGGAGGCAGGCAAACAGGAAACTAAGTGTTAATAAGCTCCTACTATGTGCCAGGCACTGTGCTAAGCACTTTACAAATATTATCTCATTTGATCCTCACAACTCTGGGAGGTAAGGCTATTATAATTCTTATTTTGCAAAATTCTTATGTTTACTGAAGTAAACAGAGGTTTAATCGACTCACCCAGGGTCAACACACAGCTGGGAAATGTCTGAGGCTAGATTTGAATTCAGGTCTTCCTGACTCTAGGCCCAGTTCTCTATCTACTGTACATCCCAGCTACCTTCACCCAATGAGGGCTGAGTGATAGTATTAAACAGGGGTTCTTAATTTTCTTTGTATCAAGGACCCTTTCGGCAGTCTAGGGAATCCAATAGACCTCTCTTCAAAATAATGTTTTCAATTGCATAAAATTGTATATCAGAATGCAAAGGATAGCAATTATATTGAAATAGTTATCAGACTTTGTTTTTTTTTAAACCAAATTCAAGGACCCCAGGTTAAGAATCCCTGGGGGAGATTCCTGGTTAGGTATTGGTTAGATGAGATGACTGCTGAAGTCTTTTCCAAGTCTTGGATTCTATGAATTAATCCCTAAAAGGGAGGATGTTAATAAGCAAGGAAATAGTTTAATATTCTCCTCAGGGAGAAGTTGGCCAAAGCCAAATTTTATTCATTCTTTTCAGTCCCGTAGAGGGTAAGCTCTTTGAGGGCAGGGACAGACAGGACCTAGTATGGTGCTTTGCACATAGTAGGTGCTTATTAAATGCCTATTAAATAAAGGACTAAACCAACCCACTACTGATGGACTAATGGGGGCAGCAGCAGGGAGCAGTGGGGAATTGTGCTCAATTAGAAATATTTAGAAACAAGTAACTGAGCTTTCTTTTCCTGATTCAGATAGGTTTCCATATCACAATGTAAGCAAAGGCTAAATGGAACAGCTCCTCTGAGGGCTCCAAAGTACAGAGAAACTAGGAGTGTCAATTAGCCCATACTGAGCATAAGCAGACGCCTTCTCTTCAGTGTGTCTCTGTCACACTCTAAGATTGTCAAAATCAAACCGCTGCTTATGCCTTGTTTTCCATTTTTAATCCTGACCTGGTCAGATCACATGTGGAGTAGTCTAGACCCCTCTTTATTAGGGACATTGACAATATAGAACAATCCAGGGCAGGACAATCAGGATGTTGAGGGGACTGGGAAATATGCCATATAAAGGTTAGTTAAAAAACCTGGAGATGTTCAGTCTGAAGAAAGGAATACTCAGAGACCATGGTAACTATCTTCAGATATTTCAAAGAATCACAGATTTAGAGTTGAAAGGCGCCTTTGAGGCCGTTGAGCCTACCTCTCTAATTTTACAGATGAGGAAACTGAGGCTGAGCTAGACTAAGCAACTTGCCCAGAGTGACATAGCTACTAAATATCTAGGGCCAGAATTCACACCCAGGTCTTTCTAACTCCAAGTCCAGAGCTCTATCCACTATATTCTGTTTGGCACCATAAGATGAAGCTATGACCAATGGCCAAAAATAAGGCAGATTTCTGCTCAACATAAGGAAAGGTTTCCTAACTACTAGAGCTAGCCCCAAATGGAATGACCTTCTTTGAGAGCTAGTCAGTTTCCCAGTGCTCAAGGTCTTCAAGAAGAGGCTGGGTGAGACCACTTTTCAGAAAAATAAACAAGAATCATGATAGAGGTAGGAGTTGCACAAGGCAACCTCTGATTTCACTAGCACTTCTAAGATTCTGTCATTCTGTTATCTGTCTGGTGACAAATGAAGAATTCTGTAATGTGCTATGGAGCCTCCCCCATCCCTGGACCTTCCAGTTGCCTCCACCTTCTCCAGTCTGTATCAGGGCCTGCCAGCCTTCTATTCATGAGATGTGGGGAGAGAGAGCCACCAGAAATGAATAGTGAGAGTTGTGTTATGTTATAATGAGTTTCCTCTGCAACTATCTCTGGCTTTTCTTGTCCCCTGGTGGGATGCCTTGCTCCCTTGCCTAATCTGTGCCCCTGCATTTTATGGCATCTATCAACAAAATGCTTCTTTCCAGATAACTGCATGAAATTTGTATCCTGAGGTAACATTTTTTTAAATGCCCCATTTGGCACAAGTCTTATATAAAGCCATAGCTCACTTAATGGGATATTTCTTAAGCTGGTCACCTTATATTTTATTGACTCTCATATCCACTTAGGCAGCTGCAAATCATCTCTCCTCCACCCTCAAACTGAGTGGTTCTGCCTGACTCCAGTGCATATTAAAGCCAAGCCTAGAGGAGCTGTTCATCCATCCTATGTTGGCACTTTGGAACAGAAAGAGGCAATGTAGAGGTCCTCCATGTGCAATTCAGGAGCCCTCCCTGAAAGAAAGAGGTCCTTTTCTCCTGGCATAACTTTGGCCATTTGTTTACCCTGCTTAGTACCAAGCTGTGCCTTCTTCTCTGCACTGAAGGAGGTTTGAGGTCAGGGAGCCAGGGACCAAACTTATTGTCTTCCAAATTCATGAAAAACAAGTTATTACTGAAAATATAATTAAGGAATCTGATTAATTTTTCTATGAAAGGTGGAATGAAAAGGGCCTAAAAAACCACTTTTTCACATTTCCTTTGAACAAGTTCAAGTATAAGAAAGAAAGAGAGATAGATGGAGGGAAAGACAGAGGGAGGAAAGAAGGAAGGAAGGAAGGAAGGAAGGAAGGAAGGAAGGAAGGAAGGAAGAAAGGAAGGAAGGGCAAGCATCATTTTAATGATGAAATGACCCAATATTTCCAAAACTGGGGAAACATCTGTCACTTGAAAAAGCAGTGCCCATCATCATAAATCATTTCAACCTGTCATAATTAAAAAGCATTCCAGAGATGTGCCACCTCATTTATTCTCTGAGCTCCCTATGAGTCATGAGCTCTAAATGCCCACAATGCCCCCCTCAGCCCATCCTCAAGCATCCCAGGCAGAAAAAGTATGCCCTTTAAGGAGATCCTGAAAATGGCTGCTTTTGTTTCCCTCTTCCAAAACTGTGCTAAGAAAAATGAGGAGAGGGAGAAATCCAGAAGGAACCAACAGGACAACAGAACCAGGGCCACAGACCACTGGCGTTAATCGGAGGCAAATCATTAATACTCTAAATGATATGGTGCTGGCTGGGCAGCCACCGATAACTTACACCAAGTACCACTTTGTGTGCATGGCCTTCTGCTCCTGGAAGCACTCCAGATGAGTCACACAGCTGAATTGTTTGGCGTCCTGGTCAGATCTTTAATTTGCATTATTATTCATTGGTTCTCCAGGTATCATTCCCAGGCTGTTCCTAGGATGTAGAGATCATAGAATCCCAGTTTCAGATCATAGATTCAGAGCTTTAAGGGGTCTTAGAGGCCATTTAGTCCAACCGTATCATTTTACAGATGAAGATACTGAGAACCATAAAAAGTGACTTGCCTAAGGTCACACAGGCAAGCAGAACTGGAATTTGAATATCAAGTGTTTTTCTACTGTGCCACTCTTAGAGAAGAGACGGCTTACTCTACTTTCACTGTCATGTCATCAAAACCATCAGGAGCTTTGATAATTTTTAGATCAAATCCCAATAAATAACATAGTCTCCTCTCTGTCTCTGTCTCTCTCTCTCCCACTCCTTTCTCTTCTCTTCTCTCCTCTTCTCCCCTTCTACCTCTCTTCTGTTTCTCCTCCCTTTTCTCTCCTCTCTTTCTTTCTCTCTTCCTCTCTGTCTCTCTTTCTTTCCCTTTGTCTCTCTCTGTCTATCTGTCTCTCTCTCTCTCCCTCTCTCTCTCTCTCTCTCTGCTCTCTCACACAGACATTCACACACGCACTCACGGTCATACAAGTCTCCTTGAAAGAGAGACTATTTCTAGATCACACAGGACTAAAATGCACATAGGCTATTTCAGAGAATTTTTAGCTTAATGCAAATGTGAAAGTGTATCCAAAATAGCTTTTCAAATGGGAAATTTAGTTTTTAACACTAACCCAAAATATTCATAATCACACGTACACATTGATTTTATTGGTTTCTGCTTGATTGGAATCCCAACCTTGGCTGCTAGGCCTAAGGGTTATGAGTCACTGGAGATACAAGAAAAAGTGTGCATATGGAAAAGCTTAGGCTGCTACTTTAAAAGATCAGATAAGCATATGGGCAAATGTACCCTACAACAGGGGTGGGGAACCTGCAGCCTTAAGGCCACATGAGGCCTTCTAGGTCCTTAAGTGCCACCTTTTGACTGAATCAAAAACCAAATCAGAATTTGTTCTGTAAAATTTGGATTTGGTAAAGGTGGCACTGAAGGGCCCAGAAAGCCACATGTGGCCTCAAGGCTATAGGTTCCCCACCCCTGCCCTAGAATCTGCTGTGATTCCCCAGTCAATCACCTAAGTTTCCCGTTTCCTAAAGAAGCATGCAACCTCTAGGGCCTCTGAGAGCAAAGAAACAATGCCTCCTCAGTTTATGCCTATGAAAAGTGGAGACAGATGGAGACAGGGAGACAGAAACAGAGAGAGACAGAGAAAACGAGATAAGGAAACAGAGACAGACGGAGAATGAGAGAGAAAGGAGAGAGAGAGAGGGAGAGAAGGGGGATAGATGGAAGGAAGGAAGGAAGGAAGGAAGGAAGGAAGGAAGGAAGGAAGGAAGGAAGGAAGGAAGGAAGGAAGGAAGGAGAATAGAAGGAAAGAGAAGGGAAAGGAAGGGAAGGGATGAGAAAAAAGGAAAGGAAAAGAAAGAGAGAAGGGAATGAGGGAGACAGAGAACACTATCTCAACACTACAGCTGAAGATTGTAAAGATCGTTCCCCATAGTAGTAAAACATCTCTAAGATCTTTTGGATCAAAAAACAAATTTGTGGTCCAGGTTTCTCTATTCAGATTACTCCCTCAATTAAATCGAATTACAAATGTTCTGACTCCTCTCCAAGACAAACCTCTTTGCAAAGCTCAGAAAACAAATAATGTTAACTGATAATGGTAGCTACTAACAAGATTCCGACTGTTGTGTTGACTGGAAGAAGGTAGTCTTTTACTTCCCAGGCCTCCATGTAGGCCATCTTGATTTCTTTTTTGATGCAAGGCAGTAGCTTCTGGCAGCCTATCACTCAACTCTCTCCCACTGTTTTGTGCCTCCTTATCTTATGCCTTGGTGAAAAGGCTAAAATTGTGGATGCAATGGGAACTCTAAGCAGGCACTGGTTGTCGATTTTAATCCAAACTGGTTGAAGCAGCAGGAGCAGAAAAAAGCCACGTGCTTCTCCTCTTCTCTTCAATGGAGCCATGTGTCTTTGGGCAGCATGGATATAGCCATGATCATTTTAGAGCATCATCTACCCATGTGGGCTGGCTATTTCACTCTGGAACACAATGTGGCTGCTTGGGATGCTTGTCCTGCATTCCTCAAGGATTCTCTCAAATTCGAGCCAAAATAGGTCATATGGTTAATATGTTCCCTCTTCCATCTATTAACTGAAGGAAATTGGAAGTGGTCATCTCCCCATATACAATGAAGCCTCCAGAGTCCTAGATGCTTTCTATAGGGCTCATCTCATTAGCAGCAATATGACCCATCCCCAAAAGCCTGGGATCTCTTCCAAAATGGTACTGTTTATGTTCAAGGAAAATAGAGGCACACAGACACCTAAAGTGATTCAGAAAACGAACATACTCCTCTAAAAACCCCTGACATAAATCACTAGAGAAAACTGTTATTCTTGAGCCAAGAATTGACTAGCCTCGTCTGTAGGAAATTGTCAAAATACATCTGGGCACAGTTTCTTTTTCTCATGTGGACCTTTTGTAAAGTCGGTTCTCATTTTTCCTGGCTGGTGATGCTAATTAGTAATCCAAGTAAGATGCCAGCTAAATGCCCTAATTCTTGACTCTCCTTCCTCTTTTTCTTTTGAAAGCTGTATTTGTCTCTGTAGAGTTCATAAAAGTACCAATTAGGAAATTTAGGCAGGGATCTCTCTTTCTCTCTTTTTTTCTTCTTCCCCGATGTGCTGAGATTATTTCTCTCATCTTGGACTGGTGTCTCTGTGTTTTTGAATTAGGGGGAAATACATTTTTAATAGTGCTCCAGATTGGGTTTTTATTAATAGAATTTAATATCTGAGGGCACGGAACATCTGATCTGGAGAATTCTTCCTGGGTTACAGGAAGTCGAGGCACCAAGGCACTGTATCAGTCCCAGGGATCTCTGGCCAGTGGTAGTTTATTGAAGATTTGGCCCAAGTTGTGAGAACCTTAGAGCATGAATGCCTTTGTTTGGCTTTGTGCTTTCTTTGGCTACACCTGAACTTTAAACATGGTGCTTGGTTGGCATCATGTTAAGTATCTTTCCTGAACAAAACACACATGGTCATTAACCTTTGTAATGTGGCTGTCAGATTAGTAGACTAATACTTAAAAGGTAGGGTCATTTTGCTAAGGGAAGCCAAAGATTATTCATCTGAAACCTATAGATTCTACTTTTGTGGGAGACTCATGAGAATATTGTCAAGGTTGGTGAGGCAAAAAGTTGTGGTCAAATCTTGAAAACAATCTTAGAAATAGTATGTTTTTATTACATAATAATGCAACAGACTCTGGAACACATTATCTGGCCTGATCTACGGTCCGAATAAAGAAACCCTACACATCTCAGCCATTCAGAATCCAGAGAGTGAACTTGCTCATCCCTTCGATCCTGGAAGAGCTGGAAAGGAATAAGCATGGGCATCCTGCCGTGGAATCGTCACTGGCCTACCTGAATCCCTGCACAGAAGTAATTAACCAGTTTGTGCAACTGATATGAGTTAGCCATCTACTTTTTCTTTTTTTTTCTTTCTTTTTCTCTCTTTTGCTTCCTTCTTTTATTCCTTTCTCCCTCTCTTCCTCTCTTTATTTCATCCTTTCTTCCTTCCTACTTTTCTTTTTTTTCTTATCCCTTCCTTTTTCTCCCTTTTTTCTTTCTATTTCTTTCATTCTTTCTTTCTCTTCCTCCCTTTTTATTTAAACTTCTCCTCCTTCTTTCCATATGAAGCTGTATTGTTTCAACAAGTTTATTGTTTATTTTTAACATTCTTTTTTTAATTTTGAGCTCTGAATTCTTTCTTTCCCTTTTGCCCACCCCCACTTATTGAGAAGGCAAGAAATGTGATGATAAATGTACATGTGAAATCATGCAAAACATATTTCCATATTAGCCATGTTACCAGAAAAAAAACCAAGAAAAACAAAGAATGTGAAAAAATGATGCTTCAGTCTTCACTCAGACTTCATCAGTTCTCTCTCTGGAGGTGGATAGCCTTTTTAGAAGTCCTTCAGAATTGTCTTAGATCATTGTATTGACCAGAACAGCTAAGTCTTTAACAGTTGATCATCATTTCAATATTCCTGTTACTGTGTATAGTGTTCTCTCAGCTCATGTCAGTCTTCCAAGATTTTACTGAAAGCATCCTGCTCATCATTTCTTAGAGCACAATAGTATTCCATCACAATCATATACTGCAACTTGTTCAGCCATCGCCCAATTGATGGGCATCCCCTCGATTTCCAATTCTATGCCAACACAAAAAAACTGCTATAAATGTTTTTGTATGTAGTCATTTTTCTTTTTCTTTGATCTCTTTGGAGTGTAGAGTATTAGTGGTATTGCTGGATCAAAGGGTGTGCACAGTTTTATTGCCCTTCAGGCAATGTTCCAAATGATTCTTCAGAATGACTGAACCAGTTCACAACTCCACCAACAGTGCATTATGAGGCATAACTTTCAAGAGTAAGGAAATGATAATACTTTGCCCTGGTCAGACCACATCATTTAATCAATCTATCAATATTTATTAAATGCCTACTAAATGCCGGACACTGCACTAAGCACTGGGGATACAAAAAGAGGTAAAAACTAGTAACTGCCCTCAAGGAGCTTACACTCTAATGGAGAATAGACGGGAGAAACTAAGGACATTTGACTTAGAGAGAAAATTTAGGAGAGACATAGTTGCTGTCATATGAATAAAATTGCAAAGAACCAAATTTAGGCTTAATGTCAGGAATACTTTACTAACCATTAGAGCTGACCTAATGTGAAAGGAAGTTCTGGAGGAGGTAATGGGTTTCTTCTCATTAAAGATCTTTAAAGAAAAGCTTGATGATCATTTGTCAAGTATGTTGTAGTTGAAGTTCCTTTCCAGATATGCATTAGTAGATTGGTATTTGATCAACAACCACTGAGACCTCTTCTGATTCTACCATCCTGTGATTTTGTGATTTTTCTCTTCCTTATTCTCTTTCCAAATTGTTTATTAAATTTATCCAAACTTTACTTCCTAATATTAATTACCTAATAATTTGTCAGTGTGCATTAAATTAAATTTAATGCAGTAAATATTTATTGTTTATTGTTTCATGTTTCCTATGTGCCAGGAATTATGCCAAGTGCTGGGAATACAAGTAAGGAAAATGATTTTTTTCCTCTACATTCCACCCCTTCAATCAAAGGGGCAGAGACTGAGGGTACTGACAAGGTATAAGTAACAAAGCTGGTACAATCTCTGGAATGATGCATTTTCTGGTGATGAGCTTTTCCTGGGGGTACAAGGATGTTAGAGTCCAATCCAATGAGTACAGTTTGGAGGACCTCATAAATTTCTTCCTAGAATTTCTCCGATTGTCAGCCTCTAGAGCAAATGTTAGCATACAATCTATAATTAATTATATTTACTGTGGTCTATTTGCCTAAATTATACGGGTATTGAAAATCAAGATGACCAACTATCCCATGAAATGATGTTGCTTGTTTGGGCTCCAGATAACAGTTAAGATAAATTCTATGAACTCACTGATTTGTCTTCCCAGTGACAACTTGTGAGTTTTCCTTCCATTTAGTTATAATTCCTTTATGCCTTCTTATATGATTTACAGAAATAATATTAATATTGTCAAAGAACACTTATTAAGCAACTACTATGTGCCTGGCACTATTCTGAAAACTGGGGATACAAATACAAACAAAAACAAAAATAGTCGCTGCCCTCAAGGAGATTACAATATAATAGAGAAGATAACACATGAAAGGAAACCTGAAAAAAGGTGGGAGGGAGGGCGGGCATAACGAAGAGGTCCAAAGAAGTCCAAAAGCACTGTAGCTGGTGGAAAATGGGGAGAAAACTGCAGTTAGCCCTTCCTTAAATAGAGACCCTTGAGGGTATGGCCCTCATATTCAGTCAAAGGGTCTGATCAAAGGAGCAAAGTATATGAGGGATGCAGAGGAGTATGACATATTCCATGATCTCAAGAGCTCAAAGTATTATTGAGGATACAAAGCACGCCTCCATAAAATATTGAAATAACAATACAACAACAGGATCATAGCAAGCTAAAAGGAGGGATATGGAAAATAAATCTCATTAAGAGTTAAGGACAAGCAGAAAATCACTCTGGGAAGTTGATACTATCTAGACCAATGACCAACTACAAAGCCAACACAAATCTGAAAGGTGTATTCTCAGGTAGTGGGTTTCATTTCATCACTTCAGCCTAGGCCATTTCTAGCTTCCAAAAAGTCATTTTATAAGCACTTATGACAGAGAATTTTTCAGTAATTTGAGTTTGAACAAGGAAAATCATCTATGCCCTTCCAGGGAGGAGAGGATTGGTTCTATGCTAGGATACCTTTTCTCCTCAGTGCCAGGTGTTAAGATGCCCTGTAGTAGAAACCCTTGGCTAGAACCTCAGAGGTTGGCAGTTTGGAGATCAAGAAAATGATTTACAGTTGCCATGGAAAGCTCTGGATTCAGAGGATCTGAGTTTAAATTATGTCCCTGACTCCACAGACCTGGAAAAAGTCTCTGAGCATCCCTGTGATGCGCATAGCAGAGATCAGTTGAAATCCAAAAAAAAAAACTTTCTAGACTGGACAGGGGTCAGCAAACTATGACTTAGCCCACCACCTGTCTTTCTTTAGCCCTTGAACTAAGAATTGTTTTTATATTTTTTAATACAGTAAAACTTTATTTTAAAATGTAAATGCTATTATTCGTTTAGGACATAGAAAAAGAGACAGCAGGCCAGATTTGGCCCACAGGTGAAGTTTGCCAATCCCTGGGCTAGAATGATGAGCCAAATCTAATAAGATGGAATTCAGAGGGAATAAGTGTAAATTTTTATACCTGGGTTCAAAAAATCAATTGCATAGGTAGCCACAGTTAGTCAAGGTAGTTAATAGTTCCTGTGAAAAAAAGACCTCAGAGTTTTAGTTGATGGCAAACTTAATATGAGTTCATAAGGTGTCATAGGAGTCAAAAAAAAGAGAAAGTTGAATTTAGATGGCATTAATAAAAGCACAAGGTCAAAAACAAAGGAGGTAATAACCCCATTGTTTTCTGCCCTGGTCAGAACAACAGAAGTAATACACATGCATGTGTGTATGTGTACGTGTGTGTGTGTGTGTGTGTGTGTGATGCTTATCACACCCACCAAAGAAGAGTCAGTAGCAGCAAAGGTAACAAAGTCTATATTGTACTGACTTAAGCTCCCACCATGATCTTTAGGAAATTATAGGCCAAAAAAGACTCAATGCTGCATATGTAATGAACATCTACTTAAGGCTCATTATTTCATTTTCTGTCAAATTGATGCTAATTCTGTTGCCATGCTGGGTACTCACTGTAGTTTCAAAGATAATTTGGGAACATATTTTACATCAGGGTTTTTACTTATATTTGGCATTCTCTTTTGTTTTATTTCCTAGTTTAGGCCCCTGTATCTCTCTGAAAATGACATATTCCTAGTGTCATTTATGTTTATTCCCAACTAATTTGACCCACTTGTTTTCATAGCTTTAAACTAAGTTCTGATATGAAGATGCAACTTTTAAAAGGTGTTTTAACCTTAACTATGAATTCTTTCCTCTTGCTAGGTTTAATCAAAAGCCTAATTTCATTTAAGCAGGGATGTGCAGAAATGACACATCTGCCAGGTTAACAGCTACATTGGCCATAAAGAAAACATAATTTGTCTAGTTAATCCTTCTCAGCAAGAAACTAAAATAATTTTCTCCTCGGCCTGTGAGTCATGCAGAAGCTGTTTCTATCTCACCCTTTATCTCTTCCTGTCAATTTCCTTTTAAATGAAGATATTTGTTCATTTACAGCATGAAGTTAGATTGCATGATATCAAAACCAGTATATCTTCCTAGTTCTCCTGGAGATAAAACAGGAAGACTAGGGTGTCTCATAATAGAGTGCCCGATAGTCTGAATATTAATTGTTAATAATATCTTGTCACCTGATCTAGAGTGTTAACCACCCAGAAGAAAAATAAGATTTCAGGTGTCAGTTGGCTAAGGATAAAGATCACCATTTACTTTCTATTGTGGGCTTAAATAATGGCCTTGGCACCCATTATTTATCCTGAAGCTTTTTTAATTTCAATTTTAATGATTTATTAGTAATGGTGAAACAATCTTCTCTGGCTATTTTTTTCCATGTTTCTAGTCTACATGGTTAATAATTCTGCACTGACTGGGATGTGTGGGTGATGGATCACCAGAAGCCAAAGATTTACTCATGCAAAATTATTCAGGAATCCAGTTGCAAAAGCTTTTTAACAGGCCAACTTTGAAAACTGATTTATTCATCTTTTTTTTTTTCTTAATTACTAAAAGAACACAGCTTTTCTTTTGGAGACCGGAAAACATGTCAGCAACTTTAATTCCTGTATGAGATTTCTATATGATTTGAAGAAGGGTTTTTCCTTTTTTTCTTATTTTTTCTTCTTTCTTTCTTTCTTTCTTTCCTTCCTTCCTCTTTTCTTCATTTTCTTTCTTCTTTCTTTCTTTCTGTCAGGAAGACCAGATTCATGTCTCAGCTTCACCACTTAACTACGCTATTTAACCTCTTTAAGGTTAATTTAATGTTTGACCATTTCTTCATCTCTAAAATGAGGGCAAAGATACTTGCGCTTGCTTACCTGATTGCCCTTCTCTTGCCAAAGTACTGTGGTGAGGCAAGCATTGGACAGCACTTAAAGCAACGTGCGAGGATGGGCTCACAGCTGTCTCTCCTTAAGTCAGTCTCGGGCCACATACAGACTTTTATTCATCTCCCTGGGCTGGATCAAAGTTGTTGCTTGGTAATTCTGCAGAATCTGATAGTTCCATAAATTCATGTGCCATCTGTTTCATCCTCATTGTCAAGAGTCTATTCTTAATTCATAGAGGTGATTTCTCATGGGAAGAATATGCATCCCATGTTCTAAGTCTATATTTACATCAGGATTTCTTGAGCCCAAGGATTTTATCCATTATTCTGCAAGGCCCTATCAGAGAATTATAACCAAAATTCATCAGGAATTTATTGTCTACATGATTCTAGGCACTAGAGGAGATACAAAGTTTGAATAAGGTATGGTCCTCTCCTTTATGGAATTTACAGCTGAGCAAGGGGCTAAGACACCAACAAGGATAGCTGGAATACACAGCACATCAGTTCACTGAAGTTACAAGTGAAAAGGGCATTGGTACATCTAGGAGGAAAGGTTCTTATCAACTGGTGGTATAAGAAATGGCTTTCTGGAGGAGGTGGCTTTTAAGATTGGCTTGAAAGAATAGGTAGGAATTTAAAGAGCAAAAATAAGGAAAAAAGGAAGTCCAGGTATTGGAAAAATTCTGAGCAAAGGCACAGGGATGGGACCACATGATTCATGATTAGTATTTGTTTATAAGTGGTATGGTACAGTTATCCAAGTTAGAGTAAAGGCTATGTGAAAGGTAATAATGTGAGATGTCTGGAAAGGTGGAATCCTGCCAGATTGGAGAGGGCCATAAATATTAGTAAGAAGACTTTGAACTTTTACTCCTTAGGCAATAGAGAACCACTGAAGATTTATGAGCAATGAGGTGGCATAACTAGATCTACGGGTAAGAAAAATATTCCTGTCAGCAATATGAAGGAAGAGCAGAGAGAATAGATTCGGGAAGACCTGCAAAGCTACTGCAATAGTACAGATGGTTGGCGATGAGGATCTATACTAGTGTGATATGCTCTGGGCATAGAGAGGAGGCCATGAATGACAGCAACATTAAAATGGAATCAAATTCACTAGGTAACCGATTGTTTGATAAGTAAGAGAGAGAGAGAGAGATAAGAGTCAAAGGTCACAGCCAAGTAGTGAACATGGAAGACTGGGTAAATGCTGGTTCCAGAAATAAAAGCAGTGAAGTCAGACAGAGGAACATGGACATGTTGAGTTTGACATGCCTATATTGGACACCAAGTAATGAAGTCCTACAGGCTGTAGGAAAGGTGGATCTGAAACTCAAAAGAGAGGCCAGGAATAAAGATGAAGTTTGGAGAGATGGCTATGTAGTTGAAGCCATGGGAGTGAAAGAAATTACCAAGAAACAGAATTTAGAGATGTAAGAGAAGAGATCTGAAGACAAACTCTCATAAAATACCCATTTAACTGGGATGAGATAATGGAATGTCAGTGAAACAGAGAAGCACAATGATTAGTAATAATTGACATTAACCAGGAGAACAATTTATACATTAACAAAAATTTTATAAAGACAAACAACTTTCAAAGACTAAAGAACTCTAACCAACTCAATACTGATCATGATGCCAGAAGACTGATGATAAAGAATAGTACCCACCTCCTAACAGAGTCATGTTGGACTCAGGGTAAAGAATAAGAGTGCATTCTCACATGGCCGATGTAGGAATTCATTTTGCTTGACTATGCATTTCTTGGAAGGGTTTATTTTTGTTTTTGTTTTTCTTTCTGAATGGAGAAAATAGGAATAGTTCAAAGGCCCAGAGGTAACAATAAGAATGATGACTAAGTTTAGTGTAAGTGAGAAAGTGACAATTATAGAAAACAAAGAATTTATAGTCTAAGGTAGAATTCAAAATAGTACAGTTCTGAGATGTGATAGGGCTAAATTGTGGTCATGTCAATATGTGCCTAAAGTGAACTGGAGGAGGTTTGTGGAGTTGAGGAATTTTTAGACCACATTACTAGAAAGATGGCCAATGTGAAAGTAGATGTGTCTGAAGATAATGACAGGTAATGAGGTGGAGAGGAAAATCAGGAGTCAGCTACTAAACTAAATTTAAAAGCTGAGAGAATGACCTCAAAGAAATGACAAGGATGGAGAAAGGTTGGTACAAGTGGATTGAATGGACCTTGAAAGAGGAAAAGTGATTGATGAGTGATAGGAATGGGGAAAATCACAGGGATTGGACGTATGGTTTCATTGCTATAGAGGAAAGGTCAAATTCAGCCAGCAGCAACAAGAGGCTTACAAAACTCCCTAGGGAGGCCTGAGCCAGATTAAAATGTAATTGGGAAATGTTTGACAAAATAAAGAAAAATGCAATACAACATAGATTGCGTGGTTTTCTAAGCCAAAATGCTGCCAACCAGGATGTATCTCTATTTGAGTTTGACAACTCCTAGGTGAGATAACTGCCTTTACTGATGCAAATGTTCTCTACATTCACTGTGATTTGTAATCTTATAGAGTTGCCTAGCATACTGAGAGGGTAAGTGCCTTGCCTTGACTAACTTAAGGATCAAGTTAATGAGTATTTATTAATGTACCTACTATTTTCCAGGTGCTGTGTACAGTGCTAGGGTTACAAAAAAAAAAGGCAAAAAACTGTCCATGCCCTCAAGGAGCTCATAGTCTAATGGGCAAGATAACACATAAATAGCAAGATACCTACAGGACAAATTGGAGATGGTCTCAGATGGAAGGCTCTAACATTGAGTCACATTACTAGTATGTATCAGACACAAGATTTGTACTCAGGTCTTCTTGATTTCAATCATTTAGTGAACTATTAAATATTTCTTGATAGATTGTGATAGTGAAATAAATACACGGAAAGCACCCAAACAACTGGTCCTGGGACAATGGGAACAGCAATGGCCAATAGTGGAGAAGGTTCCAAGAGATACCTTGCCATCAGAGAAGAACCAGATTTGGATTAAATTGAGTAGGTTGGAGGAATATCGACTGGGAAGTTCAAGGATGCAGAGAACTTTGCTGTCAATAGAGCGGGAGTTCCAAAGGATACAGTGAAATGGGATAAAAAGTGGTTGAGCTGCATCAATGTGACTCCAGATATAGGGGTGGTTAGAAGAGGGCTAAGAGCTTGGGCAGCTAGAAGGCACAGTGAATAGAGCACTGAGCCTGGAGTCAGGGATGATCTGAATTTGAACCCTGCCTCAGATAATTATTAGCTATATGACTCAAAGGAAATCACTTAATCTCTCTCAGACTTGGTTTCCTCCTCTATAAAGTAGAGGCAATAATACCACCTACTTCACATGACTGTTGTGAGCATCAAATCAAATTGTGCATACATCATTGTTATCGTTCAGTCATTCAGTCATGTCTGACTCTTCATTACACCATGGACCATAGCATGCCAGGTCAATACTGTCCATGGGTTTTCTCGGCAAAGATACCAGAGTGGTTCGCCATTTCCTTCTCCAGTGGATCATCTTTTTTTAGAACTCTCCACTATGACCTGTCTGTCCTGGGTAACCCTACTTGGCATAGCTCATAGCTTTGTTGAGCTACACAAGCCTCTGTACCACAACAAGGCAGTGAACCAGAAGGAGATATACATATGTACATTTGTACATATATGTATGTGTGTGCATATATGCATATATCATGGGAAAGCTCTAATATCAGTATTAAGAGGTAATGGTTCTGATAGTAGAGGTGTGCGATTCACAAACTAAGTGATGGCATTTGATACCGAACTAAACCACAAGAGGATCTGAAGAGTCAGAAATAACTTTTAGTACTTTGGTGTCAGGCAGCTTATGAGTCCCCAGAGTTTCCCATCCAGGTGTGTTATGGCTCTTGACTTGAGGAAACAGTGCCCAGATCTCTGAGGTCTGAGCATCTGGGCTCTGGGCAGAGGACTAATGGAGTGCTAGTTGGTTGGGTCCACTCCTCCAGGAATGCTGGAATCTCTTCTCCAGTTTTCCAAAGCCATGTAGAGATGGGCTGATGTAGCATCTCTCTCTGGAGGCCCCTGCTGAATAAAAACTTGATTTCAAGGTCAAGACTATACAGCTAAAGTTTATTATTTGTGGAGAGTTGAGGTTAAGTCACTTCTCTAGTTCAGTCACACACAAATCCATTGCCTATAATACACTGATAGGCACTGATTGATCCATAGGGAAGGAGGGTGCTTCAGTTCTATCTAATTGTATTAGCTACAGTCTATTCATCAGTCTATTGACCACAATGCTTTTCAGACCTGAGACTTTCCGCATTTCATTCAGTGTCCCTCTGACAGTGTGGGATTTATTTTTCAATCAGCCTTAGTTTCAGGCCAACATATAAAACAGGCCTCAGCAACTGTTTTATATTCAGTGACAAATTTCTCTCATCCCCATAAAACATCTTCTGTCTGTCATTGAGAAGATGCTGTGTCTGATGGCCCACTAGAATTTAAACAGCTAATCCACTTGAAGGAATAAGTGTTCTGTTGATGTGTACCTGGTGCTAATAATCCCTAATTGCCCATGCAGGGGATCAGAATGTACCCATAGAGAGGAGAAGCAGGTTGTCCTGATAAACAAATACATCAGCTCTTCTACCCAAGGAGAGTTTGTATGGCTGACTCTTAGGTCAAGTGAAATTAGTTGTTCTATTCAGCCTCCACCCAATCAGTAATTGACTTTTATACAGAGGCTAAAATTACTTTCCATCTTGGCAGAACAAAGCACTCCAAATCCAGGAGAAGGTTTGCTAGGACAGAGAACAGGGTAGAAATTTATTGTCACACTTACAGCATGTTATTATTAGAGTTGCTATTGTTAATAATAATAATCATATAATTAAAATATATAGTGCTTCAATATTTGCAAAATATTTTGTGTACATTAACTTATTTGAGTTTCACAATAACCCTGGAAAGTAGATAATAAATATCTCAATAATATTGATACTAATTAATATCTCAATTGTATAGATGAGGAAACTGAGGCTCAAAACTTAACTGATTTGCCCAGAGTCACACAACTAGTACCTCAAATCCATGGCTTCCTGACTCCAAGTTCAACATTCTACTTCCTATGCCATCCAGCCTCTACATAATCCTTGTAGATTTCATGAGTGTTTTTCAAGGTCCATCTGTCCATCAGAACCATGGTGTGCCCAACTTGAACATCAACCACAGGGTGAACCTCTTCCCATATAGAGGATAACAAATCTTCCCACTCTTAGGATCAAAGCCATGCTTGATCATTAGGCTACATCTGTAATGTCATGGGAAAAATTAGTTCTAAAACTAAGGGAAGAGAATTGTGAGGTTGGAGTCATGTTCGGTAACCCTCCTTGAAAAAGAAGTCTTTAGTGGTAATGATATTTGTACCAAGAGATTATTGCAGAGGAGGGCTCAGGAAAGGCCAGCACCCTTTCTTATTCTAAAAAGGATTGACTATCTCCCACTGCAAGGGTACAATATATTTTCCCGCCCACTTTCATTAGCTACAAGAGAGTGTGACAGAATCCATTCCCCAGGTTGCTAGCAACAACTCACCCAGCACTTTTAGCTCATAAGTGAGTAAATCAAAAAGGAAAGAAAGAAGAAAAAAAAAGGACTGACTGAATAGATGGCACTCTGACAGCTTCAAAATCCCTGGATAGAAATGTCAGGAGGAAATGGGATATAGTAGACTTCACTAGAAAAAAAATAACCATAAAATTCCTGATGACTAGAAAACAGTAATCCAACAGACTGTGTTCACCTTGCTTCTCAAAGAGGAAGGATGGATGTGAAGGCCAGCCTGCTAAATCTGATTCCCCAAACCACCTTTTTAATACTGAGCTCTGACAGGCTGTCCAGCCCAATTTCTTACACTATCTACTAGACATCTCCACACGGAGGTCCCACTAATGTATTTGCTATTTATGGACGATGCTAAACTTGTCATCTTGGCCTCTACATTTCAGCTATTATTACATGTTCACTAGAAGCCAAGATCTGTGCTAAGAACTGGGGATGCAAATATGAAATCAAAAACAGATCCTGTCCTCAAGGAACTTACATTGTAATAGGGGAGACAACGTGAAATGTTACAACAAGCCCTGCCCTCTAAGAGATTACAGTCTACTGTAGAAAGAGAGAAAATGTTAATACCTCTGGAAGATCAGGATAAATCTTGTGTAGGAAGAAGTGACCCTAGAGTTAAGACATTGAGTTCTTCAGAATAAAAATGACTTAGCTATAGGTCATTTTCTCTCCCTCTCACAAGAATGAATTCAAAATGATTGAGTGTGTAATGCCAACCTGCTCACTGGCAAATTCTACTAATGGATGTTACCCACAAGAGAGTGAGGATAGATTTGGGTTTGACTTTATGACTGCTGTACAATATTCAACAAACCCCTGTCCTTGGTACCTCAAGCCT
Source organism: Vombatus ursinus (assembly GCF_900497805.2). Lineage (NCBI taxonomy): Eukaryota > Metazoa > Chordata > Mammalia > Diprotodontia > Vombatidae > Vombatus > Vombatus ursinus. The sequence continues at coordinate 8,370,318 of NW_020954588.1, read as the reverse complement.
TCCCCATTGTTGCACCGCATTTAGCTCTTCAATACTCTTTCCTTATTTGAACTGTCAGTTTTCAGGCTAAGGCGTTAAATACAGTTTTTAAAGGAAGTAATTAATCCTCCACCATCACCCACCCCCAGACAGCACTGCCCCAGTACCCCCACCTTCTTAAGAAAAACAAAATGGTCCAGAAGGCTATTGCAATTCACACAATGAACCTGAGGCCCGGTCATATTTCACTGTCTTTCAGAAGGTGCTAAGTGATAAGGATCAGAGGGGTCTAGTTGCTTTTAATGGGAAAAGTGAGCCTTTTGTTAAGCTCCTGGGCTGGCTCTGCAGCTGAGAAAAAGCCAACTTCTGTGAATTCTTTGGCCTCAGTCAGTTTTGAGAGCATCCTGAGATTTTAATATTGCTAAATAAAATGGAGCAAACAGTGGAGAAGAAAGGAAAAGAAAGGTGGGTGTATTGTGGTCCATGGGAGAGATTTCTGTTCAGAAAGTTCAGATGGATGTTCCCTATAAATGAGAAACCTGGAGGGAAAATGTACAAGTACAGCCAGGGATCAGATGAATGTCTCATTTTCCTTTTCATTTGAATACCACGGAGACGGTGCTTGACTTGCCTCAAATTAAAAGCTACATTGAAGATGCAAAACAACACATAAAATTTTAACCAGGCTTTTCAGTTAGTATTAATTCTTTATCAATTTTCTCTTTCTATCAACCCTTTTTCTTAGTTTTTGTTCTTCATTCACTTACCTTCATCCTTTCCTTGAACCTAGTACACGTTCCTTTATTATCTATCCACCATTTTGAGAATTTTATATACATTCTCTCTCTCTCTCTCTTTTCCTCCCTCACTCTATTTCTTCCCCCTCACTCTATCTCTGTCTTTCTCCCTCCCTTTCTCTCACTCTGCCTTTCCCTCTCTCTTCTTCCTATTCTAATTCCTATTCTCTACTTCCTTCCTCCATCTATCCTCCCTAACCTCTCTCCATCTCTCTCTAGCTTCTATTAGTGCTAGACTATCCAGTAAGAATAGTAAGAATAAGAATTCTCTATGCTGATCTGAAAGGCTTTGCACTCCACCAAATAGAAACACTGCTACAAGATGAAAAATGGAAATCTCTGTTGTACTCTTATTCATTCCTGTGAGCCCCTTGTGATTATTGCTGTAAATCCAAGGAGTAAACAAATTCATGACCAGGGCTTAGGAGGGTTTACCTTAGAAATCACAACATGGTAGAATTAGAGTAAAAGCTTGGACATGCAGGGACCCAGTTTAGATGCAGGTGATTAGGATAACCTTCTTAAAAAGAAGAAAGACTTGGACCTTAAATTTCCTAGATTCTGGAACTCATTCCTGGCAAAATTGGGAACAAATTGATATTTGCCTTTGACATCTCCCACCTCTCTTTTTTGTCCCTTTGTGGCACCTGTCCCCATCCCCCCCCCCGCCCCCCCCCCCCCCCCCCCCCCTCTATGTCTCCACTCTCTCTTTCTATACCTTCCTCCTTACCTCTCTTTTTCCTCTGCTTTACCCTCTCCCTCTTTGTCTCCTTCTCCTTTTCTCTTGCCCTCTCCTCCCTTCCCCTCTACTGATTCTCCTTCTCCTTCAATTATTAGTACATGGGCATTAGCTAGGTCCTAGTCAGCTAGGTGGCACAGTAGATAGTGTGTGGAGTCTAGAGTTAAGAAGATTTGAGTTTAAATTCAGCCTCAGATACTTGTTAGCTATGTGACCCTGGGTCATTTAACTTCTATCTCCCACAGTTTCTTCAATTATAAAGTGTGGAGTAATACTAGCACTCTAACTCCCAGGGTAGTTGTGAAGATTAAATGAAATAATAGCTCTTAAATGCTTAGCACAGTGCCTTGGTACATAGTAGATGCTTAATAAATGCTTGTTCTCTTCCCCCCCCCCCAATTAAATGGGGAGCTAGGTGGCACAGTGGATATGTTGAGTCAAAAACTGAGTTCAAATCCTCCCTCAGAAACTTACTAGTTTCATGACCCTAGACAAGCTACTTACACCTCTCTGTGCCTCAGTTTTCTCATCTCTAAAATAAAAGAAATGGACTCAATGGCCTCTGTGGTCCATTTTAGCTCTAAATCTTATCCTATGATCCAGGCCAGGTCATAGCTGGAAAAATATAGAGCCCTCTGAGGGATTCTGAGCTGCATTTTGATTTAGAACCCACCTTTAGAAGTCCAGAATTCTCCTGGTGATGCTTGCATAGCTGTGGATCTTACAACATTTCAGTCCTGAGTTGTGGGTGACAATAAAGAGATGGGCATCAGTAGGCTAATTTTGATGACCTATGGGCAGGAAGTGGCATAATGGATATGTATCTTCCTGGAAATATGTTATGGAAAAAAGAGAGTAGGCTAGTCTCATAAAAAGATGTATACTGACATAACTCAAGGCTCACAGAATCTTAAAAGACCTAGGGAGAGGTAGATACTCCTTGGAAGATCATTAGCAGAATACGGACAAGAATTAGTAGAAGATTTGGAAGAGCTGGGATCAGTACCAATGGAGAGAATGTTTACATTATTGAAATCAGAGAGCCATGGAAGTATTGAAAGAGTTAGCTGATAATGGTTTAAGGTGTTACCATTAAAAGTCATTTGACATCTTGTCATTTGACAAGAAACCCTTAAAGATTAAAATTAAAAGCCTCTCATGTCCAAAAATATATATATCACTAATGGTGGATTTTCAAATACCATGACAGGCAGAAGAAGAAATATTTTGAGCAAGGGATTCTGCTGAGCACTCGTCAAAGTACAACAGGTGTACAGCCTCTAAAGTCTCAAAGTTCAGCCCCTTCCTACAGCTATCCCACTCCTGATCTTCTCCTCCCCACTCCTGATCTTCTCCTCCCCACTCCTGATCTTCTCCTCCCCACTCCTCAAAGCCCTGATACCTCTGTAGGGCTGGAGTTAATTCTGTTGATCATATCCATGGATCAAAGTCAAAGCCATGTGCATCATCTCCCATAACCTCCTTGGCTCCAATCTTTGATAAAGATGTGGTCCTATTTCTGGCCAAGGCTCAACCCAACATTGGTCCTCTTGATTCCATCCCCTTCCCTGTCCTGCAAAAGTTTATTCCCTTGGTTATTCCCCTGAATCTTTAATCTCTTTTTATCCCCTGGGCTCCTTTCTCACTACCTACAACTATGCTCAGGGCTTCCATCTTTAAAAAACAAACAAAAATAACCCTTTCACTTCACCCTGATATTTCCTAAAGCTATCATTCTGTACCTTTTTTTTTTCTCTTTCACAGAAAAATGCCTGGAAAGGATTTTTTATACTTGTCCACATTTGTTCCCCTACTACTCTTTAATTTCTTGCAGCCAAGCCTCTGATCACACTACTTAACTGAAACTGCTCACTATTTGCAGGTTACCAATAATCTCTTCACTTCTAATCCAATGACCTTTTTTATTTCTATTTCCTCATTTCATGTTTCTATGCAGCTTCTGGCACCATTAACCATCCCCCCTCTTTCTGGATGATTTCTTCTCCCTAGACTTTTATGACACTGTACATCTTTAGTTCTCCCTATTTTACTGGTTAATTCTCAGTCTCCTTCCAGCAACATCATTCTCTTAATATCTAATAAGTGCTGATATTCCCCCAGGACTCTGATTTGGACTTCTCTTCTCTCAGAGTTCTCTCTCCTTAGAGGAACTAATCAGTTCCCATGAATTAAACTATCATATCTATGCTGATTAAGGAAGGGAGGGAATAAATCTTTACATAGTGCCTACTATGTGCCAGGCACTGGGCCAAATATTATCTCATTAAAATACACCCACATCTATCTAACAAATGATCTATCAGTCCATCCAACTATCTATCTATCTATCTCTCTATTTATCTATCTATATAGCACTCACCTCTCTCCTGAATGCCAGTCCTACATCGCTAACTGAATTCTGAACATCTGCACCTGGATGTTCCATAGGAATCTCAAAATTTATGAATCTGAAATAAAACGCATTCTATTTCCCTCTGAAATCTTCTTTCTTTTTTCCACTTTCCTCCTTCTTTCCACCTTCCCCATTTTTGTTGACACCATCACCATACTTCTCCTCACCCACATGCATAGCCTTGGAGCTCTCATTCACTTTTCTGATGTCTTCAATTCCAGTATCTAATCACTTACCAAGTCTTGCCAATCCTGCCTCTTTTCAATCCTATATCTCTCCTCCCAACTCTCCCCAGCCATATCTCTCCTCTCCTACTATCTTTACCTCACCACATTCAGGCCCTCATCACCCCTCGCCTAGACCATTGCGGTATTTTCCACCCTGATTCTAGTCTCTCTCCTCTCCAGTCTGTCCTCTACAAAGCTGCTAAATTAATCTTCCAAAATACATCTGTCTATATCAACTCTCTCCTTATGCTAAAATCTTCAATATCTCCTTGTTGCCACTAAAATGAGATAAAAAATGCTCAGCCTGGCATTTAAAGTTCTCCACAATCTGACTCCCACCTACCTTCCCAGTATCATTCTGCCTCCATGTTTTTGAATGAGTCTGGAATGTACTCCCTCCTCCCCTCTACCTTGTAGAAAAGGCTTTAGCTTCCCCCAAAGTAAAGCTCAGGTGTCCCCTCCTACCCAAAGCCTATCCTGATCTCCATAGTCATTAGTCCCCTCTACTTTTACTTTGTGTTACTCTATACATACTTAGTATTTACTTACTTATATAGATGCTGTATTCCCCTACTCCTGCTTCACTGGAATGTAATCTCTTTGAGGGTAGGGTCTGTCTTGTTATTGTCTTTATATCTCCAGCCCCAAGCACAGAATTTTACACATAGTCAATGCTTAATAAATGTTCATTGAATTTAATTGAATTGAACAGATGTCCATCCATGAGCAGCAAACACCATAAGGAAGTAGCAAAAGAGCTTTTGTCACTTTTGTGGTTATTGTCTCTGTCTGCTCCCTAGTTTGTAAGTTGTTTTCCACTGTGACCACCCATCAGCTTTCCTCAGGCAGACTGGTTTCCTTCCTGTATTCCTCTGCCTATTTGAGTCTCTCCTTGTGATTGTTGGGTATTGTACTCTGGATGTTCCTATTGTGCTAGTTCATTGAGGCAGTATGGCAGAGTAGAAAGGGCATTGGCTCTGAAGTCAGAAAACCTTGGTTCAAATCCTACCTTGAATGCTTACTAAGTGTATGACCATTGGAAAGTCACTTAACCTCTCTAAGACTCAGTTCCCTTATCTGTAAAATGAAGGGTTTGGGCAAGATAGCCTCTGAAGTTTTTTCTAACTCTAAATCTATGGTCTTATGATATTTTGAGTATCATCAGGCCTTAGTTTCCTTATCTATAAGACGAGGACTAGTCTGTGATGTTACTTCCACCCTGAGGTCTATGATGCTATGGTCTATGTCTCTGCCTAGGGTTTGAGGCTTTGAGATCTAGTTATCTCATTTTGTCTGTGAGAGAGAATGGGATTCCATGGTGAAGGTACACTTCACTGTCTGCACTGTGAAGGGCTAGAGGTTAGCCTATTGCATTCTCTCATTAGTAGACTCAATTAGCCCAGTTAGGCACTAATGAGCTGTGGTTCACCAGATAGTACCTTGAGTCACAGCTATTCTGAGATCCCACCTACCTGCCAATCTGAGAAATAAGAGGGGGTTATCTGGAACCATCCCACCAATTATCATCCCACTCCATTGTTCTTTGTTCAAGTCCTAAAATCACACCTTGTGACATACTCTCATGTCTTCCCATTTCAAGACATTTGTTGTCTGGCTATAAATGCTGACTATTTCGATGATGCTGTCTCTACCTGGACAAACCCCTGGGAATGGCATTGTCCCTGCTCTCATCTTTCTCTAGTGCCCACTCAGTATAATTTGGATGCTGCCCACAGCAAAATCAACAAGCTTAACCTCACATAGGATCATTAAAAGCTAGTGAGGACCATATAGTCCAACCTCTCTCATTTTCAGGGTAAAGAAACTGGGGCCAAGGGAAGCTCAATGACCTACTCAAGGTTATATAGGTAATATCAGATACAAGATTGGAACCCATGTTCTAAAACTCCAAAGCCAGTGCTCTTTCTACTGTCCCACGCTTCCTCCTGCCTTCTACAAGAAATGACATCAGTCCAAACAAGCTTAAAAATAGACAACTGAAAACAAGACAAGTTCCTTTCAATAGATATGGAATAATTTCATTTGAACAGAGTAAAATATGTGGGAGAATTAGTACTCATAGGAAAACTATGACCTCACTTCCATTTGGTCAGGGTAGGCTGTGAAGAAAGGTGTAATGAATTTGGCTCTTTGAAAATGATCTTGAACTGGAAGGGTTAGGGCTTTTAAGGCATAGAGTATAATGTGGGAGAAGACTCCAGGTCAAAATAAAGGGGAATCTGGGTATTTTAGTTGGGGGGAAGAGTCATTAATTTTCTTCTACTTTTAGAAGGTATTCATTATTACCTTAAACTGCATTTTTAAAAAAAAGTAAAGACTAGATACACTTGACGCTAGCTCCAAATTAATGATGAATTGAGATAAGACAGATGAGGCTCACCTCAATTCATCAAGAATCCTTGATTCCATCAGTCAGGCAAGAAGACACTTCATTAAGTGTCTATACCTTCTCCTGATATAGATCACGACCCCTGGGTGTCTGTTAAATGATTTTATCAGTCATGCAATTTCAGAGCTAGGAGGCACCAAAATATGCCCAAAGCCAACCTAATCATTATTTATTAAGTGCCTACTATGTGAAAGGTTTTGTCCTAGGTGCTGGTAATACAAGGTACAAAGGGAAATTATTCCTGCCCTCTAGGAGATTACATTCTTTGTGGGGATTTGGGGAAAAATAACATATACCAAAATAAGTAAGTGGTAACTTGAAGATGAGAAGAGCTCTAAAAATCAGAAAGATGAGAAAAGACTTCATAGGACGTAGATGCCTGTCAAGCAATCATCCAGGTTTTGCTCAAAGGCCTCCTGTAATGGGGAACTTAATACCTAGGTGGGTAATTGTTAAGTAATTTTTCTTTCCATCAAACTCCAATCTCCCTCTCTTCAGCTTTCACCCTTTGTTTCATTGTTGTTGTGCCCAAAAAATAAATGAGAAACAAAAAATGTTATCCAGTGAGCAGTGTTCTGGTGATATATCTCTGCTCACCTAGCTAGTTTAGTCACCAGATGGACCTCGCTTGAACTCTAGCAGAGATTACTCTCCATCAATGTGGCTTTGAGAATTCAGAGTCCTCTCTGCCACAACAAGGCTTCAGAAAAGCACTTCAGTCATGAAAAGCCAAGTAACTAGTTTCTCAGGAAGAAGAGGTGGTTTGGCATGTGATAATGAATAAAGAAAGTTCCACTCTTCCTGCTTCACCTTGGGAGTCAGGTCAGTGTTTCACAAATACAGACTGGCTTTACCCTCAACTCTTCATCCATCTTTTGATTAGACTGCTTCCCCAAATTAAATAAATAAAATGTAAAAAAAAATTAAACAGGAAAATTATATTCTACTTACCTGCTTTTGAGTAGGTTGTTAGCTCCTACCCATCAAGTATGTTGTATCCAAAAAATATTCAGTAAATCAAGCAAATAAGCATTACACATTTGATAAATATGCATTTATTCATCATGTTCACTTGTTGTCTGTGTCTGATCTGACCTCAGACTACATTGGAAGTAATTAGCCAATTTCAAATGCAACCTGCTGTAGATAGGCAAATCACACTGAGTATACTGTGTTTTAAGAACAGAACATGATGGAGAATCAGAGAATTCTGAAAGAAAAAAACTAGAAAGGACAGTAAGAAATGTTCTAGTCTATCTAACTGTGTCCTAGAAGATTTGCACTTCAACTATCCTGAGCAGATTGTCATCTGTAATGGTTTTAAAAGAGATTCTGGAATTGGTGTTAATTTGTTCCGTTAACAATCCATACATTCAATTAAATTTTATAAGCATTTATTGAACACTGCTATGTACAAGGATCTGGAGATGAAAAGACAAAAAAGTTTTTATGCCTCATTTGAATCACCTTCACAGTACATAGTAAGATAAATTCAATTCAAGTCCATTCAGCATGTATTAAATGTTTACAATGTGCCACACACCACACTAGGTACTGAGGATACAAAGAAAAAAAAGTAGAACTCTCTCTGCCTTCAAGGATCATACATTCTACTGTATGGATATAGTATGAACACAAATTAATGTACACAGCATATGTATATATCAGTGAAGCAATTTTAGGGTGATAGATAAGGCCAGAAATCTGGGTTCAAGTACCACCTCTGACCCATACTGGCTGTGTGACCTTGGACAGACTGTTTAAACCCTCTGTTCTCCAGACCAGGGCTTCTTAAACTTTTTCTACTTGCTACTCCTTTTCCATTTCGACAGTGTTCATTGGTGTTGTGTGGACTGAGGGCATGCACAGTGCAAAGTGCACATGCTTTGTGTTCAGAACCAAGGCTACAGTGAAAGTTGCATAATGCAATTCAACACAGGCAAGCACTACCAGAAACATCTAAGATTCATTACGCGTTTGATTTTTAATTTTTGGTTGTTGTATGTTCAGAAATCTTTTACTATTGCCAAATTTTTTGCAACCCACAGTTTAAGAAGCACTGCTCTAGACAACTCTCAACCTGCATTAGTAGAGAGAGTTCCTTCACCCATGGAGTTCCCTTCACCATGCAATCACAGTTCAATCCTAGTTCTTGTTCTTAGACCATGCATTACATAGAAACTTCAAGAGGGACTCAGGTCCTCAGGTAGTGAGTGATGGAGATGGGATTTTAACTCAAGTCTTCTGACTCTAAACTAGTGTTCTTTCCCATTTATCACATTGACTCTTATGTAGGGAAATCAATTAAGAGGATTATTTTAAAAGTCTATATAAAAAGGGATGAGAGCCTGAACAAGGGGCAGGGAGAATGGAAAGAAAGGGACACATGGGAGAAGTGATGAGGTTGTAACATTGATAAGATTGAGTAATTGATTGGACATTGGCATAAGGAAGGAGGAAAATCAAAGAAAACTCCAAGGTTGCTAAGCTAGGGGATTAGAAATATGGTGGCATCCTCAATAGGATGAGAGAAGTTTTGAGAAAGGATGATGTAGGGAACAAATATAATGGATTCTATTTTGGACATGCTAAGTTTGAGATGTTCAGCAACTGGTAATGAAGGATGAGAATGCAAAAGAGAAAGATCAGGGCTGGTTGTTATCTGTATGCATGAAAATGATAACTGAATCCATGAAAACTGATGAGTTCACTAAAGGCATATCAGGTGCAGGGAGAAATAGGCAAAGGGAAAGATGATGATCCAGCAAAGGAGCCAAGAAGGAATAATCAGGCAGACAAGAAGGACCACAAGAAGGCAGTATCTTGTAAGACAAGGGAAGAACAATTATCCAAGCAATGTCAAATACTGTGAAGGAAAGAAGGAAGGAAGAGAGAAAGAAAGAAGGAAAGAGAAAGAAAGAAAGAAAGAAAGAAAGAAAGAAAGAAAGAAAGAAAGAAGGAAGGAAGGAAGGAAGGAAGAAGGAAGGAAGGAAAGGTGGAATATATATGACTGAGAAGAGGCTTGGGTCCAAGGATAACAGGCTAACAGGCTGTCATGTGATCATCATATATCTGGCAATCTCAGCTATCCAGAATGTAACTGAGTAGCTGGAAGAATGCACCAAAGGTTCCTCCACAGCCAGAATATGTCATGAGGCTGGGCACTAAAGCTTTCAAGTTTTACTCATAGAAGAGTCCCTGAGGTTTTATTTTAGCCACAATTCTAATAAGCTATGTTATCTAGTATCCTGACTATGGCTCATCAAAAACAACAAATTAGAAGACGGGGCAGATGCTAGATGCATACACACTAAGAATCACAAAAAGCCACAGTCAACAGCCTGACAATAAGTAGATATACTTTTAAAAAAAAAAGGTATAAAAATCTGACATAACTAAAAAAAAAAAAAAAAAGCCCACAAGTTGTGGCAGCCAGCCATACACACTTACTTAGCCCTAGATTACATCACAACTCAGTAAGTAATTGATGTTGTGGACCCATAGGCCTGTACTTCAACTTATAATGTTCTTCTCTTTTATCCACAAGCCCCAGAACTTGGTTGATTGATGCCCACCACTCCCTTCTTGATGTCACTCTTGGTCCCCTCTCTAGTCTAATTTTCTGATGCCCAGATCAGGCTCTTGGAAAAGAAACAAAGCTATAATGAACCATGCTTTCCCCCAAACAGCCCATGGCTCCTCTTTAAAGTTTTTACTGCTAAGCATTATAAAGAAACCCAAAGGAGGCAGGGGGGTTAAGATAAATGATCCCAACCACTCCTCAGATAACACCCCTAAGAGATTATTGAGAGGAAAGGGGGACCTACTTCTACAAAAACAATCGTAGCAGTATTCTTTGTAATAGCAAACAGTGTTCATCAGTTGAGGACTGACTAAACAAACTATGATGTATGACTGTAACGGAATGATTGCACTGTGAGAAACAATGAATATGAAGAATTCAAATTAAGGGCCTCTGTTTAAGAAGGAATAAGGGAAGGCATATGGAGAGATGCTCGGAGAAAAAGGAAAATCTGTAAGAAAAATAAACACACTGACTTCAACTTTTCAGTTGATAATAATGTCACTATTATATATATAATACATATGTATATATAGGCATATATTCAAATAGGTATATAAACATATGTGTGTATATACAGCAGTAGGGCAGCTGTGTAGAGTGGATAGAGTACTGGGCCTGGAGTCAGAAAGGCTCATCTTCATAAGTTCAAATCTGGCCTCAGTTACTTACTAGTTGTGTGACCCTGGGAAGACACGTAATCCTGTTTGCCTCAGTTTCCTCAACTGTAAAATAAGCTGGAGAAGAAAATGACAAACCACTCCATTATCTTTGTCAAGAAAACTCCAAATGGGGTTGCAAAAAGTCAGCCACAACTGAAAAACAATTGAACAACAAAAATATACACATACACGGAGAATGCTATGTCCAAAAGACTCAAGAAAACAGTGCAATTGCTATGTGAAAGTCAATATATACATATTCGTAGATGGGATAAACAATTAGTAAATGATGAGAATATAGATTATATAATGTTCTAATATATACATCACAAAATAAATTATATTCTAACAGAACATGTTGTATATAATATATATTATGTACTAATGTTATAGAATAGCACATTGAATATATATTATATGATCAAATATATAATGTATACATATATTATATTCTGATTGTTATACATTATATTCTAATATTTATATTATAATAAATATGCATTAGTCTAGTGGAATATCTTATACATATTATAATATGCATTATATTTTATATTTAAATATATAAATCTACAGTAAATATATATCTAAAATATATTTAAACATAGTATATAATAGAAAATATAGTAAATTCTAAAAATGAGAATATATATAATCATTTATAATTTCTTATTCTTTTGTTTCCCCTTGCATGCTTGTTTTTCTTGCTTTATTATTTTATGCTTTTATTTATATATTTGAATATATATCCTTGTTAATAGAAGTTAAAATAAAATAAAATATTTATATAAAACTGTAAAATAACAATCATAAGGTAAAGTTATAGTCACATACCTTATTGGTCCAAATAGAGATGGCCCCAAAATATAGGCAGCAGCCCAAAAATGATATCTCATTGGAAGGCTCATTGAGGTGGAAGTAGCGGGCTGCCCATTGATAGTAATTGCCCTGACCAGTGCTAAGCCAAGTAGGCAATTCTGGGAAAGTCACAGGCCCACATTCAGAGAGAGTAAGGAGAGAAAGAGCATCCAGTGGGAAATGACTGAAAACCCCTCATTCAACCGTCACATCTCAGTTCAGGATAGTAGAGTTGCAGTGAACACAACCCAACCAGACATGATCATAGGATGAACAGATCACAGCCCCTCTAGGTCTTGGCAAATAGTCTTTGTGAATTGTGGTGGCCAATCTATCCATCATCTGTTGCCCAGCTTTCCAGTGAAGAATATTTCCAGAGTTAATCAGGTCAATTCTGAGGTTAAGGATGAAACACCCAGTTCCCAGCTATGTATGAAGCCTTCTAGCGAGGTTAGAATCTCCCAAGGCTGTGTTTTCTCTGAATGGAGCCTTCAAGTATCCAAAGTACCTTGCTGGTGTAGGCTGTTAATAAATTATTATTGATTGATTGAGAACCCAGAGCCACCTCTGAGCTTTAGAAAATGAGGCAACTGAGGAGGACTTGATCAGAGTTCATAAAGTCAAAAACATCCTCTCCCTTCTCCCTATAATTAGGGCAGAATCAAATTACCAAAAATGTTCCTAATGATGTCCTTGAATCATCAAGAAAAGGTTAAATTATATTCTGTATCATTCATTGAAGAAGGTTATTCATCATGCATAATCCATGTTGGAAAGATTTCCACCAAAAGTGGCTGATATTTTTTACAGTGTTTAAAAGTGTAAATTTGTTGGGTGGACCCCCTCTAGCCAACTTCTAAAATGACAGGGACAAGTGTCACATTGGCCAGGTAAGCATGGATGGAGAGAACATTTGAATCAGTGAGTTCACAGATCCACTTGGATATTCCCTAACAATGTCAAATAAAGATGCTTTTACTGTAAATTAACTTGTATGCTATATATTATAAATATGCTCTGGCTATACTCTTTTCTCATCCTTTTTAGCTTATTTTCTGTGCCTGTAACAGTGACCTGATTCCATTAGTATGATCTTTACATAGATTTGGGCAGCTAGAAGGAGCAGTGGGCCTGGAGTCAGGAAGACCTGAGTTCAAATCTGGCCTCAAACACTTAACTAGTTTTATGACCCTGGGCAAGTCACTTAACCCCATCTGCCTCATCTGTAAAATGAACTGAAGAAGGAAATGGCAAACCACTCCAGTATCTTTGCAAAGAAACCTCAAATGGAGTCACAAAGAGTCAGACACAACTGAAAAACAACTGAACAATTTATATAGATGTGAATGACATTTTTCTCCTACTACAAAAGTGATGTAGATTAGAAATACAGAACAAAATCCTGGCATTGTGACTTACTTGACTCTGGACTGAGAGTAACAAAAAAGGTGGTGTAATCTCTCCCTGTGGAATAAGTAAGTTTTCATTGAGCATGGATGGATTTGATCTAGTCCTCTGCAAGACTGGATAACTTAATGCAGTCCTTGAATTCTGCTCCTCTCCATATGGCTGCAGGAATAATTGAGGCAGGAAAAGAGATGACAGCTTCAATCACCATAAAGGATGAAAGCTTTGCCTCTCCAGGGTGGAATTAAGCTCATCTTGAGTCACCCCTAAAAATCTAAAATCTTGGGTTCATGCACAGTTCAAGTTTTGTTATCCTCAATTTTCTGGAGACTGAAAGACATAACAATCCTAAAGTGGAATGGGAGTCGGAAAGTGCAAAGCCTAGAATCAAATTTACTGCTTGTCCTTCCCAGCCCACATGGTGCTTCACCATGCCTGAGCCCGTTTACGGTAACTCATCATGGTGGCCCCGTACCTAATCAATTCCAGGAGGCTTGGAGCTAAGGGAAGTTAGAATTTCTTGCATGCCCCTCCTCTGAGGACAGGCCAGAAACAGTGACAAAAGAGGGCTTGGAAGAAGCTTCCTCATTTTAAAATAGGTGCTTGACCTGCCCTACCAACCAATACTTCTTAGGGGGTCTCCCCTGCCTTGCCATTTTAGTCATCATAATGACCATTAGAGGCCCTGTTGTTTAGATGCTCAGTGAGAAGCTGAGCAATGATTGGTAGAGTGAATATAAAACTCAACCTAAAGACAGAACAACTTGGTTCCAATCTCCATTAGCTTACCACCTTCCTTTCATTGGGAAAGTCTCTTGACTTAACCTCTCTCAGAATCAACTTCCTTATCTATAAAGTGAAGCTAATGACAGATTCAGAGCTCCAAGGGACCCCAGAGGTCATCTATTCTGAAGCCTTCAGTTGACAGATGAGGAAACCAAGACTTAGAGAGGTTAAGAGACTTTCCCAAGGTCACACAGGGAGGAAGCATTCAAAGTGGAATTCGAACCCTCTGCTTCCAAGATCCTTCCCACAATACCAGGCTGAGTCCACTTACTCACAAGGTCATTGCAAGACTCAAGTGAGATAGTAGAGTAAATATTTTTTCAAATCTTAAGTTGTTATATAAGTGTCAATTATTAATGAAATTGAACACAATGAATAGCATGTTTTGCTCCCCAAGAATCAGCAGACTAGAGATTTTAATGAAGTTTTTCCTGGTTATCTAAAATAAAGGTGTCAAACATGGCCCAAACCAGATTAAAATGTAATTGGGAATGATTTTACAAAATAAATAAAAATACAATAGAACAAATATAATGTCAATATGCACTTTTAGAGATCTTTACATACAACTCCCATTTCTATTTGAGTACAGTCCAAAATAAATAATCATTCACATCATTCCCTTGTTGAGTTGGCTATAAGATCATTAGTTTTAAGAGAGAAAAACAGAGACAGAGAGATACAGAGACAGAGAGGCATTTATGGCTGGAGGACACAGAATTTTTGAAGACAAAAAGTTATGATATAGGCTCTCCATTTTTCTCTTCTAGGTTTAGTATGTAAAAACATTTACTTTATCTTTTAATGTTTTTTTTTAATTATTCACTTCACATTGTTTTATTTAAATGATCACTTGTTAGTGTTCCAAATGAATCTTAGCTAAAATTAATGAAGATTGTTGATTGATTGAAAACCCAGAGCTACCTCTGAGTTAAGAAAATGAGACAACTGGGGAAGACTTGATCAATCCATAAAGTCAAAAACATCCTCTCCCTTCTTCCCATAATTAGGGCAGAATCAGATCACCAAAAATGTTCCTAATGATGTCTTTGAGTCATCAAGAAAAGATTAAATGACATTCTGCCTCACCTGCTTAAGAAGAGTATTCATCATACGTGATCCATGTTGGAAAGATTTCCACTAAAAGTGGTTGATATTTTTCAATGTTTAAAAGGGTAAATTGGTTGGATGGATCCCCTCTGGCAAACTTCTTGGAGGTCAGGGACAAGTGTCACATTGGCCAGGCATGCATGGAGGGCTGGTGATCTTCAGCTTTGATTTAAATGGTTATAAAGCCTGTACTATTAGCATTGACATAGTATTTTTACATCTCTTAGTATGGAAGAGGAAGAACAGCTGTACATTGTTGCATTTAGATCAAATTGGCATTTTCACTGGAATGGAAAATGAGTGACATTTGAGTGTATGCAAGTCAACATGGAATATTATTAATCACCTATTTTCAATCAACAAACACTTATCAATCCCCTACAAAGTGCCAGGCACTATGCTATGTGGGAGAGCACAAAAGCAACAATGAAATAGTAGTCTCTACCCTCAAAGAGTTTACATTCTACTGGGAAGGCACTTGTACAAAAAGGAAGGTATACAAAATACATACTACTTAATGGAGGTGGGGGGTGCTAAAAGCTTAGAGAGGGTACAGAATCAAGAAAGACTTGATGGTGTAGAGAAGGTGGTGCTTGAGCTGGTCTTCAAAGGAAATTGAGAATTCTAAGAAATGGAAGTGAGGAGGGCATGTATTCCAGACATGGGGGGACAATATGTACAAAAACAAGAAGATGAGAGATGGCTTTTCATACGTGAGGACCATTGTTTCAGGTGCTGGGAATCAAAAACAAAGCATGGAAGAGTCGTTAGCTCCAAAAAGCTGAAATTCCACCAAGGCTAGGTTTAGGTTTTTTTGTTTGTTTTTGTCTCTTCATTTCGGTTTGTTTTTTGCATCACGGATCTCTTTGGCAGTCTGATGAAATTTGTGGATCCCTTTGCAGAATAATGTTGCATAATGCCTAAGATAAAATACATAGAATCACAAAAGAAATCCAAGGTTAGCAAAGATAAAGTGTCATTTTTCCTGTCCAAATTCATGGACCTCCCTGAAATTCACAGCTCCCAAATCACGAACCTCTGCACTACAGGGACAGGTTTTATATCTATACCTCTATTCCCAAATGAACATTGAGATAGACAGTACATAGATGTTCAAAGTGTAAATGATCTGAAGTTACAGGTAGAAATTTAGAATTTGTAAAGGTCACATGGGGTTGGTAGGTGGTATAGGGTTTGGAGTCAGGAGAACTCATCTTCCTGAGTTCAAATCCAGCCTCAGACACATAGTAGCTGTGTGACCCTGATCTAGTCACTTCACCCTGTTTACCTCAGTTTCCTCATCTATAGAATGAGCTGGAGAAGAAAATGGCAAATAGTGTCTTTGCCAAGAAAACTCCAAATGAGGTCACAGTCAGACACTACTGAAACAAATGAACAACAAAGTTCACGCTCATGTATGTAGCCTAAGTAAGAGGAGAAGTGATGGGGAAAGACAATCAAACCACAATTCTCTCCAGAGAGCAGGAGAGGGCTAAATGAATAACTGGGGGAAGGCTTCCTTTACTGTAAAGCAATTGATTTTATGCTCAAGCCCTGGGCCTTATCCACTCCAGGCAATTTTGTCAGGAGTCAGCCAGCCATTGGTCTGAGTGGGATCCCTTCTGTTCAATGCTTGCAAGTCTGTTTCCTAATCTTTGTGTCCTAGGTTGCTAGGTACCTGTCTACTCCAGAGTACTCTAATGGCTTCAAGGGAAGGGAAGGGGAAAAGAGGAGCAACCAAAGACTAGCTGTTTCTATGATGTTTCAGCAGCTGTTCTAAGACCCAGCTGTAAAGTGTCTTCATTTTTTGAAATAAATCTGTTTTAAATTCCTTTGATTCTGGGAGAGATATTAATGGTGTTCTGCCAAATCTTTTTCCCATTCCCTACCTTGTTTGGCTCAAATAAGCCAACACAAACTCTGACAATCCAGTCCGCGGCAAGTCATTGACCAATTTTGTCATTTCCTTTTTAGAGTTGGTATTGATCCAGATGAAGATCTGAAGGCAGATTCTTCACAGCAGGCAAGTCAAGGTTTCCAATGCCTATGTTTGTCATGACAAGAGGAAATACTCCAATTCTATAAAATATGTGTCCTTAGCCATAGTTATGCCCAACATTTTTAGCAAAGGGTTGCCTCTGCCATTAAGGCAGAATGGATATTTACAGAATCCATGGAGCTCCCAAATATTTATTGCCTGGATGGCCAGGAGCTGTTAGGAGAATGATTTTTTCGATTTCTCCGTGGGAGCCCAAACCGAGGTTGCTACTGGTTCCTCTTGAGTATATATTTCTAAAGCAGAGAGTTGTTGAAACAAGAGGAAGGCAGAAGGAAACTGCCCTTGGGGACTATGCCAGACTAAAATAAGTGGCCATTATCTGCAATGACCTGGAAGTCCAGTTGAGAACTGTTCCCAAACAATGTGTATTTCCCTCAAGTAACCAAAATCTCTTATTCAAACTTGAGTCTGAACTTGGCATCAGCACCAAGGTTGTTTTTTGGAAAATTTGCATTAGTGATTTCTAACTCAGTGGTTAAAAATTAGCATGTGAAAAGGTTACAGATTTTGTAAGAAATGGAAGGAAATAGACATACTTGGATAACATCTGAAGAGGAGACATTGCTTAAGAAATTGCAGGGGGAACATATTTTATTATGAAAATAATATCCCAGTTATTTTCTTGATTTTTTGCTATCTCTCCTGAACTCCATGAGAATAAATTTTGTTGCTACCAAAGGAAGTTGTTTTCCTATTTAGTGTTGGGGTAAAGACGGAGCAACCATTCCATACTTCAGCTTTCCCACTCCATCCAGCCGTTAAGCCAGGCCACCTCCTCATCTGTCTGCTACTGTGTACACCTCCCCAATACACCCTTTTCTACCTCCCCTAGAGCAAAACTCCCTTCCCCGGCTGCTTCTCCCTTTTGCTTGTTGTCTTCACCTTTTAGATTGTAAGCTCCCTGAGGCCAAGGAACTCATCTGCCTGTTTTTCTTTTTTAATATCTGTATCCCAAATGCTGAGCACAGTGCCTAACATATAGTAAGCACTTAAAAATGCTTTATTATTAAGCCAGCTATTAAAAAAAAGCTAAGTATCAGGGAAAATGTAAGCCCATATAATATTTAATTTATAATAATTCACAATCCCAAAAGGGAATGAATATCTTCTTCTTCTTGAAGATCATCAAACAAAGGTGGTAATCACCTTTTGGTTATGTCTTACAAGGGAGTCATATATGAGTTGGACTAGGTGACTCGAGGTCCCTTCTAACTCCGAAATTCTGAGATTCTATAATTCACCAAGAATAACTTATATTTGGACCCGGTTTAGCAGCTACAAAGTACTTTATACATATTATATCATTTTATCCCTATGATTCCCCTGTGGTGTATAAAGTGTATTATTATCCCCATTTTACAAATGAGAAAACTGAGGCTCATAGAGATTAAGTGACTAACCCAAGGTTAGCGGTTTAGTAAAGAAAAAAGCAAGGGCTGAAATGCAAGTCTTTTGAGCCTTAGTCCAGTGAGATTTCCATGGTATTACACTGCCCCCTCAACAACTATTTATTAAGTGCCTACTGTATACAAGTCGTGATGTGATATGATAATGATGATAACATGTTTATTCAGGATCTTTTCACTCAAAAATGTTAGAAGGCCAGATATATTCCATGCCACTTTTACAGACTTCACTCACTAAGAAACTAGCTTTAGTGGGGAACACATTGCCCACACTGATCCAATTAAGAGCCAACATATTAACTTTATAAAAATAGTAAACTATCCATGTTTATAGAATCATTTGTTGTAATGAGAAGACAAGAGGGCTTTGGGGCAGCTAAGTAGTCAGTCGGTCTGTCAACAAGCATTTATTAAACACTCCCTATGTGCCAGACACTGTGCTGAGCACTAGATACATAAACTAAGGCAAAAACAGTCCCCACCCTCAAGGAGCTCCCATACTGATGGGGAAGATGACAGGCGAACAACTATTTACATACAAGACATGGACAGTATGAATGAGAGATAATTTTAGAGGGAAGGCACTTGAGGTGGGAAAAATCAGAAAAGGAGGGAGAAAAGCAGAGTCATGAAGAACCTAAGGAGAGAGAGGTGAGAAAGAAAAGCATTCCCGGTGTGAGGGACAGCCAGTGAAAAGGACAATAGTCAGGAGACGCAGTGTTGTGGGTGAGGAAGGACAAAGACAATGTTGCTGGATCACAGGTGAGGAAAGTGTAAGAAGAAAGGAAAAGTCAGAAGGGGCCAGGTGGTGAAAGGCCCTAAAGCCCAAGCAGAGAATTCCATTGATCCTGGAAGTAATTGGGGCCCGGGGCGGGGGAAGGGGAGAGGACTGGAGCTTAGCAAGTAGGCGTTGGGGTGGGGCAACGTGGCTATGCCCACAAATTTAAGAATGCTTCAGACAGGATTCTATGTAAATTCTTTAATTTCTGTCAGCCACCTGCCTTCTTTAAAAAAAAAAAAAAATCCATGGAAGAAAATGTTGAAAGTCCTTTGGTTGCATTATGTTCAACTGATCTATGCAAAGCTCCAGAGGGGGAAGTACCTCTGTACTAAGGTATGGTTTGTGATTAATAAGGATCAGTCTCACCCTGTGGAATGATAGTCAACATGTCTAGGGAAAGATTGGTCCAGGGGTGACCAGAATACAACTTCAGAGCCAGGGAAATCTGCCAAATTAGTGGCCAAGGAGTCCCAGGTTCTAAGAAGAAAAATGCCAGACCCTGGGACAGGGCAGAAATCTGAGGTCCAAGTTCATGAGCAGTACATCACAGGCCATAGAGGTCCACAGGGAGTATTCAGAAAAACAACACGGCAGAGGGCCAGGGCTTTCTTTTATCATGCTGATTTGCTTCCTGCAAAGGGTCCGCCTCCAAAATGCATCATTTTGTGACCCCAGTGCTCTAGCCATAGCCTAACCCAACCTCACTGGGCTAAAGGCAACCCTACAGTTGGTCACTCTCATGTTCCACAAGCCTTATCCCAGAGTTAGAGTTTCCTTGGTTCTAGCCTTAGCCCTCCCTATTGCAATTTAAATCCACTTCGTCTTGCCTTGTCCTCAATGGAGATGAAAAATACTATTTGCCATTTCTCATCTGGTAATTCTTCTCATTCCTGAAGATGCTCATCTCACACAAAAATGTCCTTGAACCAAACTGTCATTGCTTGAGAAGTAGTCTTGTTTATTTGCTTGTTTGTTTGGGAGGGATCATAGGGAAAGAGAGATAAACACTGAAATCTAAGAGCTCTGAAAGCCCTTCAGTTGAATATGGTCATACTATTTGAATACTATAGTATTCACATTTCAGTTATAGGTTTTCCCTACAACTTGAACTAGTTCTTATCTTAAGTGTCAAGCACAGGAAAAAGTAGGGTCTGGATGGAAATAACAAAACAGAGTGTTCTTGCATCTGCCAATCATTCTAGTTAGAATTTTATGGTGCTTTCTGAATCACTCTTGAAAAACAAGTTACATCTGCCCTCCTTTCACTCCAGCCAAGTTCCTTGGTGGTTATCAACAGTCACTGCTCTGTCATGGGAATGAAAAGCCTTATTTTCACAGGGGTGAAATTTTTCAGTTTAGGCTCTGTTGGATGCAAAGTAAATATAAATCCTGTTATGTAGAATTTTACTGTCAACAGTAGTATGATATCCACTCTACAAAAGGGAATATTGCATAGGAGAAAGAACTCCGTACCTGGAGTTAGGCAAGACCCAGATTCAAACCCCAGCTCTATCCCTTCCTAACAGTGACATTGGTCATGTCCCAGAATCTCACTGAGCGCTATTTTCCTCACCTATCAAATGGAGCTAATAATGCTCCTGCTACTTACTTCTCAGAGTCAGTGTGAGGAAAATTATTTAGAAATGTTAAAGTGCTATGTAACCATGAGTTATCATTTTTATTTTGCCTATTTTATTTTTTTAAAGGACACAATTTTCAGCTACAAAGATCTACTGAAATTTTACAGGCAGGCATATCTGTTGCCGGTCTTTCACACTCTCAAAATAAGGAGCAAACATACATAATAGCATTTCAGGTACCCAAGTAATTTCAACTAGCTGTGTTTGAGGAAAGGAAGATAATTTCTGAAAAGTCTGACCCTATAACTGTGACAAGGTAGTAATGTAATAATAATTCATATCGTCTTTAGTACTCTTACAACTTTTGAGTGTGAATTGGATTAACCTTACATATTTATATGTGTCAAAACTGCGAATAGAGTTTTCCAAAGAAAAGTATTAACTATCTAGATTTCTTCCTAAAATATATAACTTCAATACATTTAGGGTCTTGGACTTATGAATTTCCATTTTTTGCTGCATGATAGAATAGGTGAGAATCAGTAGACCACAATTCATGCTGTACTCTATTTTAGACCCAGTCAGATAAAATCCTTTTCAACACAGTGAGATTTTCATAGAATCATAAAATCCTAAATGCAGAATTGAAAAGAACTATTGCTGGGTTCAAATCCCAGCATTGCTATTTACCCCTCAGTTCAATTTGGACAAGTCACTAAATATCTCCAGATCTCAGTTTCTTTATCTGTAAAATGAGGAATTTGAACCAGATGTCCTCATGGTCCTTTCAAACTGTAATTTCCATTCATTGGTCACAGTTCTGCCCACTGTGGTGAAGCAGAATAAGTCTGATTCATTGTCTACATATGAACACAGTGCCTGACACATAGTAGGCATTTAATAAATGTTGATTGACTAAACTATCAAACAGCATTTGTTATGTCCAGAAGTAGTCTTTTCCAGGCTGAATATTTTCTGTGGTTTTGAATCCCTTTATTATTCTGGTCACCATCTGCTAAATGGGCCCCAATATATCAATATTCTTTCTAAAATGTGGCACCCAGGAGAATGCTGCAGGTGTGATCTGAACAGGGCAAAGGACAGCAAGGCTTGCTGTCACTGTCCTCAATCTGAACCCTATGGTTCTAGGAAGGCAATTTAGAATGATTACTGGTTTTGTGCTTGTTGCTGATGATTGCCACATCACACTATTGACTTTATAAAGTCTCTAGGCCCCTATAAACCTTAGGTCTTTTTCACATGATTTGCTTTCTAGACATTCCTCCCCCAACCTGTATTTGTACAATTTATTTTTTGAACCCTGGTACAGCATTTTACATTTTTTCACTATTTAGTGTACTTTCATTAACTTCAATCCATTGGCAGGCTGAGATCTTGGGGTATCTCAAATCAATTATTCAATACGTTAATTATCCCACTCAACTTTTTGTCCTACAAAAATATGGTGAACATGCTGTCCGTATCCAGGTTATTGATAAAAACATTGAACAGAATGGGGTCAATAACAGGACCTTTCAGCACTCTATTAAAAACTTCTCTCCAAGTTGACATCAATCCATTAATCATTACTCTTTGGATTGGGTCAGTCAATCAGATTTTGAGCCTACCTGCCTGTATATCACCCAGTGACTCCTCCATCTTGTCCACAAGGGAATCATGACTGCCAAATATCTTGCTAAAATCTAGATCCATTCACAGTATCAACATGATAATGATGATAACTCACGTTGATATAGTACTTTGAGATTTGCAAAGCACTTGTCTCAAAACGATTTTGTGACATAGGTAGAGTACACATTAATAGCCCCATCTTACAGATCAGGAAACTGAGGCTTAGAATAGTTAAAGGTCTCACCTGGGGCCAAACAACTAGTAAATGGCAGTCCTGGATTCAAAACCAATTCTTTACTGATTCCATGTCCAGGAATCTCTCCACTACAGTTCTCTATGTTTCCTATTAGTCTGGCAGGGTTTTTTTTAATATACTAATATTATATATACTAGTATATTTTTAATATACTAATATTATATATGCTAGTATATTTTTAATATACTAATATATACTAGTATATTTTTAATATACTAATATTATATATACTAGTATATTAGTATATACTGATATTATATATACTAGTATATTAGTATATATAATATATATTAGTGTATATATAATATACTAATAATAATACTAATATAACTGATATTAGTCTAGGAATCTGGCAGTTAACAGATGTTTTTCCAGCAGGTGTTTCTATAAGATGAAGGAAGGCCTCCTAAGGCTTGTCAAATCTGATGATACCTGCCCACTTCTGGTGATTCACATAGAAATAAGTGGTGCTGCTAGCAGGAACCTATAAAGCATCAATGAAAGTTTTGAAGTCCTGGCCAAGAAACTAAAGATTTTAGGGGCACTAAGAGTGTTTGCATGACTATGGCAGGTTGAAGATAGAAGATGAAGAGAGGAGCTTCAGAAGAGAAAGACAGATTTAGGAAGTGAACACTTGGTTAAGAAAATAATATCTGATCATTGAATTTAACTGCCAATTTAGTAAATGTCTGTTACATGCAAGACACTGGGCTAGATGCTGGGAATACAAAGACAAAAATGAAAGTGACTGTCCTCAAGGAGCTTACATTCTGGTGGAAGAAATACAACATGAATGCAAACACATATAGTACAAGGAAAATTCAGGAGGAAAAGAATAGTAATAACCTGGAATGGAGAAAGCTTCAAGGAGGCACCTAAATTGAACACAAAATAAGAAGTATTCTGTGAGGCAGAAATGAAGTAGGACATTCACCCAAGGCATAAAAGTTGGCTTATGCATGTAGACAGAAGACAAACTAGAGCTCAGGAAAGAATTAGTAGTCTACTTTGCCTATTTTCTAGTTAGTAAAAACAGAATGAAATAAGGCTGGAAAGGTAGGTTGGAGTCACATATTAAGAACTACAAATTCCAGGCTAGTTAATTTGTATATTATCCCAGAGGCAAAAGAGAGCCACTGAGGGATTTTGGACAGAGGTGTGACATGGTTAGAGCTCAACCTTAGGGAGGTTATTTGGCAGTTATATGGAGGGTAAGTTAAAGAGGGGAGAAACTAGAAACAAGAAGAATAATTAGGAAGCTGTATCAGTAACCCAGGAAAGAGATGATGAAGGCCTGAGCTAAAATGGCATCTATGTGTGTAGAGAAAAGAGAACAGATACAGAAGATATGGAGGTGGAGTGGACAAATCTTCACACATAAATTAGATGTGAGGTGTACTCATGGACATGTATAACTAGAATGACAATAGTGCCCTTAGCATGAACAATGAAGTCTGAAGGAGAGGCAGAATATCCACTGTCATCTCAAACTCACCATCTCCCAATAATTTCTCTGTTTCTGTCCATGGTACCATTATATTTTCAGCTGGCCCTGACTTTAACCTTGGAGTTACCATTGACATTTCAATAACATGGAAATTGACTCTTCCCTCTCCTTCACCCTACACATATAATTAATTACCAAGTCAAAATTGGATCCAGAGGAGCAGGCCTTCTCATCACCTTCTCTGCCTTGTGAAAGGTGAGAGGATTAGTAAGGCAAGTCAAGAATTTATCAGCTGCTTAGTTTTTAACATAAAGAGATCTAAGTCATCTAATTCATCCAGCTGGTCTGATGGCTTATAGGGTATAGGGGCTAGTTATTCATCTTTCAATCCTTTCACAAGTGCTCTCTACCATGACTTCCCCCTCAGGTTTGCTTATTTCTGCACAAAAAGATGAATCTCTTTCTGATGTACAATGGTACTCCTCCTGCCCTTCCAACTAATCTTTTCCCTTTGAACACATCATGGAGTAACCTTCCAAGGTCAGGGTACGAGTAGCATCCTTTTAAATCTCAATGAGAATGAAGTCATATTTATCACCCTGCATTAAAATCTTGGCAAAAGATAAAGCATGACAGGGTAGAGAGAGGGCAAGACTCAGAGTCAGAATGACCTAGGTTCAGGACCTGATGCACACTGTCTGAGTAACCCTGGCCCAGTCACTTAACTTCCCAGCCCCCTAGGCAACTCTCTAGGACTCTCTAAGTCCCAGAGCAGTCAACACTCTATATTGATCATTGGTTTTGCTCCCTGGGAACTCTGCACACCAACGTAATCACAGGTCTCATTTAAAAATTTAAACCTCCAGTTCACTTTTCTTATTACTCATTATCTGTTCTTTAGTATATAGAAATCAGAGTCCATGGGCGTCACTTTTGCCTGTCTTCCCTGTCATTGTTCCCTATCCATAGCTGAAGTGTCTCTTCTGCTGTTATTTTTCTCATGTCAAAGTTGGTTAAAAGAATCATTCAGTAAAAGGGTCAGTTCAAAGGGACCTGCTGTGGGCTGAGCAAGGAAATCCAGATGACGTGGCACAGGTGGAAGAGGTAACCTGACCATCAAGGACAAAACTCCCTGAAAATATCTGGCTAGTATATTTGCTCCAAGACAGAAGTTAGAATAGTGATAAAGGGAGCAGCTTCAGTAGTATCGAGCTCTCAGGAGAGGCTGAAAAGAAGGTGAAACCTAAGAAAGTGGTCTCTGCTTCCTGGGAGTTATGGAAGTCAGTCAATCAACTACCATTTATTAAATGTGCTAGGCATTGCAATAAGTCTAATGGGGGAAATAACATACAAACAAGTACATACAAATAAGATCTATGCAGGATGGATAAATCAGGGATATTCAACAGAGGGAAGGCACTAGAATTAAGGTGGATCAGGAAAGACTCCTTAAGCTTCATATGACATGCCACCCCCCCCAGTACACACACACACACACACACACACACACACACACACACACACAGAGTCAATAAGCCCCAGTAGCTTCCTATCACCTCCAGGATCAAACACAAATTGCTCTGTTTGGCATTTAAAGCCATTCACAACCTGGCCTCTTCCTACCTTTCCAATTTTCTTACACTTTACTCCCTTGCAAACTCAACAATACGGGAACACTGGTGGAGTCTTTGCTGTACTCCCAAGAGTGAGGCTGATGATTTTGCATAGCTCTGCCTCACTTAAATCCAATTCACTCAAAAGTCAAGACATCACTCTGTGATGTCATTGGTCCTCTTGGAAAACAAAGGAAGAACAACAATAACCCCATGCTCCATCTCTGGACTCTAACTTTTCATTGGATGTCTTCCAAGCCTGGAGTGCACTCTCTCTTCACTTCTACCTCCTAGTTTCCCTGATTTTCTTCAAGTCTTAGATAAAATCTCATCTTTTGTCAAAGGCCTGCCTCTCTCCCTACTTCTGGAGCCTTCCTTCCTGTTTGCAAATGGTCTTTCCCATTAAAATGTGAGCTCCTTGAGTGTAGGGACTGTGTTTTTGCCTTTCTTTCTATCGCCAGTATTTAACACAGTGCCTGGCACAGATTAAGCAATTAATAAATGCTTGTTGACTGACTTCCTACCTCCCAAGGTTATTGAAAGACTCTAGTGAATTAATGAACATAGAACACTTTGCTATTTGTTATTATTCACTTCTGATGGGTTTTTTTGTTGTCATCATCACCTGCTGTATCAAAGTCTTTTGTTACACATGATACTTATCCTTGCACAAAGCTAGGGGGCCTCCATTTAGGTGGTACATGCTCTAGAAAAGATCCAGAGGAGGGAAACTGAAATACGAAAAAAATATTTTAAAAATGGAAAGCCTACCAAAGAAGCAGAGATTAGAGATTAGGACTCGAGAATCTGGAAGGACAGAGGCTGAAAGAGGATGGGACAGAAGTTGACAAATTAATGACAAGGCTACAGTGAATGATGAGTGGTTCAATCCAATTCATTTATTAAGCATCTGCTACCCGCAAAGCACTAGGTAGCACAGTGTATAGAGGTAGACTCAAACACTTAGTAGCTGTGTGACCCTAGGTAAGTCATTTAACCTCTCTTTGCCTTAGTTTCCTCATCTGTAAAATGAGAATAATAATAGCATGGTTGTTGTGAGGACAAATTACATTAGATTACATTTATAAAACACTTTACAAACCTTAAAATGCTATATAAATGATAGCTGTTATTATTATTAACAGGGCAGCTACATGGCACAGTGGATAGGATGCCGGGCCGGGAGTCAGAAAGACCTGAGTTTGAATCCGACCTCAGACACTAACTAGTGATGTGACCCTGGGCAAGTCACTTAACCCAAGAAAACTCCAAATGGGATAACAAAGAGTTGGATAAGATTGAACAAACAAAATTATCATCATCATCATTGCTAGTTGTTGGTGATAAAGAGTCCAAGAAAACAAAAATTAGTCCCTACACTCAAAGAGCTTTCACTATGTACTGCTCTAGAAAGTAGGAGATACCTAGACCCCCAAGGGAAACAGTTTTCGATCAAATAAGAGGCCTAAGTACTTTCATTCATTCTTTCAACCATCATATATTAAGCACCTATGGTGTGCAGACAACTGTACTAAGAATTAGGAAAACTATGAAGGTAAATAAGACAGACTTCCTGCCCCCCTCCAATGAGCTTGTTTTACACAACAGATAGTGAATTGATGGATTTCATTATGCTGAAACATTTCACAGGCTAAAATTATGTCGGCTCAAAAAGGGCTTAGGCAAGTCAATGCAAGATGGATTCATATCAGGTCATTCAGGGGCGGTTAGGGATATTCAGAAGATATCCCTCATCTTTTGAACTTAATGGCACGAAGGTCCATATGCAAGCTCTCCAACATAACATCTGAGAAACATACTCCCAGGCTACATAAACCAGAGATCTGCCTTGGCCTGCCATCCCCTCAGGGAGAGTGTAGCAAGCCTGTGTTCTTGGGCATCACAGAAATTATAGGGCACTTCAGAGCAGTGGCCTTGACTATTCTTTGTTCCAAATGCTCCCTGGAATTGAGTGGCATAGCCGAGCGAAATTCTGGGCCCTGACTCTCATACACCTTTGCCCTCTCCCCTAGATACTAGGTTTGAGAATGGGTATGAGAAGGATACAAGAAATGGAAGTACCGATTCTCAAGGAAGATGCAGAAACATTTCTCTACTCCCCTTATCAGTCTGTGCTCTCCCCCTCCCCATCGGGAACCCATGGATTAAAGAGTACCTGTCACTATTACCCCTCAGTGCCCTCGCCTAGGATCAGTGTGTATTGGCTACGATTGGTGTCTCATGGTCTGATACAGTCAGCCTTGGAGGCTGACTTACAGAATAGCCTATGTTCAGGGTACAAAGGTCATCTTTCCTAGAACTCTTTCCCAATCCATTATAGCTTTGTCTGCATCATTTCTTCTCTGAGTGGACCTTCTCATTAACCTTTTTAAGCCTAAACAGCCATGTGAAAGATGACATTTGCTTAAAGAGTCTTCTGTTTTGAAGCCAAAGGTTAATCATTTGCTATTGTAAAGGATAATAGGAAGAAAAAATCAACCCCATGTGCCCCTTGTAGGCAATGCTTCCCTTCAAAGGGCAATGACAATAACAAGTAAAATTCATAAACTGACATTTATAAGGTCTGTGAAGCACTTTATAGACATTATCTCATTGGAGATAACCACAAGGACCTGGTTCTACAGAAATGATTACTTTATGGTTGAGGAGACTGAGGCTCCGAGAGATTGAGAAACTGGTTAATGGTCACACAGCAAGTTAATGTTGGAGGTAGGATTTGAACCCAGATCTTAATAACCATCTTCAGCTCTTACTCTTTTCAACAGATTCCAATCTCTCTTTTTTAATCAGAAAAAATAAGTCAATAAAATTTGGAGGTATTCTCTAAACACATGCAGGCAGCTGCTAGATGGCACAGTAGATAGAGTGCTGGGGCTGGAGTCAGAAAGACTCATCTTCCTAAGTTTAAATCCAGCCTCAGATACTTAGTAGCTGTGTGACACTGGCCAAGTCACTGAACCCGGTTTGCCTCAGTTTCCTCATCTGTAAAATGAGCTGGAGAAGAAAATGGCAAACAACAGTATCTTGGCAAAGAAAACCCCAAATATCGTCACAAAGAATCAGACACAACTGAAACAACTAAACAACAAAAAACACACAGAGACCAATTGTTGAATTCTACTCACCAAATATGCATGATTTCCAATGACGCTTATCCTGAATTTAGCTTTCCTGGTGAATAGGAAGCTTCCAGAAATTTAGTGGGAAAGACCCTTACATATTCAATCCCATCGACACCCACTGAAATGAGTGCAGATCCTTGGTTATTCAGGAGCAGTTAGCAAAGGCCTCATATTTGAACACTGAGCAAAGGGATTATGTACATTTGCTTGGTTCTCTTTTTTTCCCCCATAAAGTAATGCAATAAACAGTCTCCTTCTCACTTGGACATCTGGTTTTCACAGCTCTGTGGCCAGAACTGATCTTTACTCGGGGCTCATATAAGCATAAGGCAAATAGCACAGTCTGATTTTCCTATCATTCTCAATCTGGGAAGATAACACATCAAAGAAAAAAAGGCAATAGTTCATACTCCCTGCTGTTTTGTGTCATGCCCTAGTCCCTGGTTCACTAAGCAGACGGCTAAAGATGTCAACTTCTGCCAATGTCTTCTCATTTTCCCATAGCCTGAGATGTTTGAGGAGCTCAGATCAGTCAGAGCTTCCTCAACTGCCAAGGATTTTGTTTTTCAGAAGTAACAATCTAAGCTCCAATTTCCTTCTAATCCAGTTTCTGGGGGGTAGGATGACAGGGTGGAGGGGGGAGCAGGGAGAATAGTTCTAGAACTGGAATGCTTGAAAATCCATACAATCAAATATTTAGAGCTGCATATATGAAGAAACTGGAGACCAAGAAAGTAGATAATTTGACCAAGTTCACAAAGGTAGTTAGTGGCCAAGGCAAGACTCAAATTCAGGTCCTCTGACTCTGAAGCCAGTGCCCGTTCTACTGTCTTGCTCCCATCTGGCTTCAAATCAAATGAGATCAAATGAGGTAATATTGTAAAGCACTTAATACAATGCCTGGCACATAATAGGTTCTTTAAAAATGATTATTTCCTTCGTTTCCCCTTCTGGCTGCTCTTACTAGAGCAAAAAGCATTTATATAGAGCTTTAAGGTCAAGTCAGATCAGCAAGCATTTATTAAGCACTTACTATGTGCAGGTCTGATCATGTCACCCCACCACCTACTCAATAAATTCCAGTGGTTCCTTATAGCCTCTAGAAGTAAATACCAAATGCTCCATTTGGTATTCAACACCCTTCATAAATTGACCCCCTCCTACCATGCCAGTCTTCTTAAACCTTACTCACCACTATGAACTCTTAAATCCAGTGACACTGGCCATATGGCTGTTCCACAAACAAGACACTCCATCTTTCATCTCCCGCCATTTTCTTTGGCTGTCCCCCATGCCTGGTATGCTCTCCCTTTTCCACTCGAACTACTGACTTGCCTGTCTTCCTTTAAATCCCAATCTTCTACCAGAAGGCTTCCCCAACCCCTCATAATTTTGGTGCTGTTCCTCTGTTAATTATTTCCTATTTGTCCTGTATGTAGCTTGCTATGTTTATTTGCATGCAGTCTCCTCCAATAGATTGTAAGGTCCTTGAGGGTAGTGACTATCTTTTTACCCCTTTTTGTATCCCTGGTGTTTTTGTCCCCAGTAATTCCTAGGCACAGGTATAAACTCTGAAAATATATACAAAAGCCAAAAATAAGACAGTCTTTGCCCTCAAGTTTACATTCTCATGGGGGGGAGGGGGGGCTGAAGATAACACATCAAAGAAAGATGAAAAGAGTGAATAGAGAGAAAGTACCCTGGAGGGGCCATGGTAGAGAAAGTCAAGAATGGAGCCTAAATAGAAATGAAGGCATGGCTATCAAATAAGATAATAATTTTAATTGTTATTATTATTTTATCCACTGAACTAACTGCCTAAAAAGAAGCATATTGTACAGAGAAATACATGAATTTCTTTCTGGTATAAAGGTATAACATCTCATGAGCCAGATCTAAAGGAATACTATTCGTAATGAAGAAAAATCCTTCTCCAAATGCTTCTGATGACTATTCACATCTATTGTCCTTGGGGGTGTTGGAAAGTGCCACTGCAGAAAAGTGGAACGTGAACAGATTGATGTTTCCTGCTGGCCAGTGACCATCTGGAGTCTCCCAGAGGTCTGAGATCTGTGCTGTCTCCACCAGATACCTTCTCTGTTTCATAGTGACCGCAAAGGGCTGCTTTCCCTGGGCACATTTATCATCAGCCCCCATGGCACAAACAGAGTGCACAATAGGCCAACTCATTTATTTCCACTCATTTATTGATGGCCTTTCATAACTGGGTTATTAAGTCATCAATAACTTAAGGGAAATAAATGAATGGATCCCAAGCTAGGCCAGTGTATATATGGGATATAAACTCGAGTCATCATTGTGGAACAGTGGAAGGCCCAAGCAATTCTAATGCTGGATTAGCAATGTCATTTGCCCCACCTGGGGAAAGGAGGTAGTTCTTCAAATGTTTCCCTCTAATTGGGATCTAATTTATTTCTGAAGCAAAGAAGCAACACCAATAAAATACTAGTCTCAAAGATAAAAGGTGGGGAAAATGGTTAACTGTGTCAGCGGTATTACAAAACACCACATAAGCGATTTCTCCCACCTGACTGACAAAAGTGTCCTTGTGAGATTGGCCTGATATCCCTTGATTCTATTCTCCATAGAGTTAATGTTTTCTATTTCTATTATAAATCCCATAGCTCCAAGCAGAGTGCTGTGTATACATACAATAGGTGCTTAACAAATACTTGTTAAAAATGAAAAAGGAAAGGAATTAATCAACCAATCAATAAGCATATATATAGTGATTAGAGAAATGAAGGGAAGGGAATATAGAAGGAAAGAAGGGAAGGAACAAAGAAGGAAAGAAAGGAATGGAAGAAAGATGGACCTGTGATTCTTAAAATTCTGATTAGTGATCACTGTCCTGGGTGAAAAAAAAATCTATCTTGCATGTAGTAGGCACTCAATAAATATTTGCTGCTTTCACTTACTACATGTATTGTTGATTAAGGACATTCCTCAAATATTGAAACAATTCTTGGAATTCAGCCCAGTTCAATAAGTATTTATTTGTTCAGTGCATACTAGCTGCCAGGAACTATCCCATGTGCAGGAAATTCAAAGACCAAAACTAAAAGACTTTCCTTCTAGAAGCTTACATTCTACTAAAAAAGTTTTCAATGCAACTATAACCTTTACTATAAAAGTCTCAGAGCAAAATGAGCAGAACCAAGAGAACACTATATAGAGTAACAGCAATATTGTTTTAAAAACAACTTTAAACAAATAAGTCATTTTGACTATTATAAAAACTCAAATTAATTACAAAGGATATACAAAGGAAGATGTTATCTGCATCCAGAGAAAAAATTGATTAAAAAAAAGTATATATAGAATGATTTTACATGTGTATGTGTGTATATATGTGTACATATACATATTTGTGTCTAATGGTAGCCATCTCTAGGGAGGGTGGAGAAAAGAAAGGAAAAAAATTTACATAACTTTATTATATATTTAAAAGGAATAGCAAGTTGTACATAATAGATTTGCAATTTCATGTGCAATCATCTTTTTTAAATTATACTATGTTATGGAAATGTTTGTTTTATTCCATAAATTTGAAATAAAATAAAATACATTTTTTAAAAAATTTTAAACAGCTAAACCATAAGGATGCTATTAACATGAGTGGATAAAATCCTTTCTGCACACAAATATTCCTAGTAGCATTTTTAATAATAGCAACAAAAGAGAAATTACCCATTTGTCAAATGACTAGGGTTATATTTGTATTGTGAATATATGTGTGTGTATTTGTGTGTGTATATATGTATACATATATATTTCTACCCAATATATGTATCCCCAGTGTGTGTGTATATAGAATATACATGTACACATATATATGTATATGTGTGTACATATGAATATACAAATATATGCTGTGGCATATAAATGTAATGGAATATTTTAAAATATTCTAAAGTATAAAAAGAACACTAACTTTGAAGTCAGAAGACCAGAATTCAAATTCCACCTCTGATGCTCACTGCTTATGTTACAAATCACAACCTTCTTGGTCCTCAGTTTCCTCACCTGTAAAATGAGATGGTTCAACAAGGTGGCACTTGAGGTCCATTTCAGTTCTATATCTGTAATCCTACAACATTGTAATGGCACTAAATAAATAAATGATTATTATATGTTATTAATGACATATAATAATATAATAAGAAATAGAAAGAATACTGAGAAATACTGGAAAGCATTTGTTAAGTGATAAAGAGTTGAGAAAACAAAACACAAACAAAAATATATACATTGGCAGCAACAACCTTAATGAGAAGAAAAACACTACAAGTAATCAACATCTGTGTGACATGAGCTTTACTATACACTTTTGGAACTCTAAGAAAGGTTATAACAATTGCAAAATATCTTAACAAAAACTCCTTCAATATTTACAAAACACACCCTAAGGCTGCTACAGAAAGAAGATTACTTTCTCACCAAAAAGAAGGAAGAAGACTAATAGTCTCCCAGAACATGATAAACAATAAACAATACACAAACTCACAGAAATACTTTAGGGACAAGGAGACATCACTTCACTGAGAAATAACAAAGGTGGGTAGCAGGTATACACAACTGGATTTGTGAACGGTGACTAAGAAGAGTTTAGCTAAGATATAGCTCAGACCTAAGCATGGTCCTCTGTGGACAACATCCACATGAATTAGAGCAACAATATGTCAAAATACAAGCTTTGAGCAAGTAGCTGAGCCGCACAAATATGTTTAAAGAAAGAGAGGGGTTTCATAAGATCACCCTTGCTTTGAATTTTCTACCTCCTGATCCCCAAACTTGTATTTGCATAAAGGTAGTCATGACTAGTAGCTATATCTGGAGGTACCAACAGAAGCAATTGAAGAATCAAAATGGAAACAGAGAGGGAGAGAGAGAGAGAGAGAGAGAGAGAGAGAGAGAGAGAGAGAGTACCCTAGGATACTGGAGCTTGAAAGTACTATAAAGTCAACTAGTCCAACTCGCTCATTTTTTTTCAGGTGAGGAAACTGAGATCCAGAGAGGTTAAGGAACTTGTCCAAGGTCACATAGTGAGTACCCTAGTGGCTGAACCAAGACAAACCTAAATCACCACAAATCCCTGTTCAAGAAAAATCCTTCTAAGTTTTAGTTTTTTCTAAAAACAGGAGGAAATATTCATCAGATATAAACCTATCAAATTTATGTGGATCTAACTGAGACATTTTTATTCTTATAAAACAATCCCTTTTCAGAAAAAGCCTTCTAAGTTCTGGTTGTCTACATGAAAAGGGGGAAACACTCAACAGACATGAACCTTTTTTCATTTATGCGGGTCCAGCTGAGACATTTTTACTATTCCAGCAAAATTCTAGCAACATGTGGCTGCTTGAGAGGTGGTGATATAGAGTGAACTTGCAAAGTCTACACACTGACTAGGAAGAAGGCAGTTTCTACAAATCTATCACCTAGCCCGGGTGGGAATAGTCAAGCAGAGGTGCCGAAAGAGAGAGAAATCAAACTGGACGCCCTGTCTTCCTTATAATGAGTAGTGATGAATTTGGACCCTTGAATAACAAGGTGTACTGTTCTAACTCAAGCAAAATGACATGAAAGCAAAGCAAGAAATAGTTGGAACATTTGAAAATGTTCAGCAACAAAAGAAAAAGGCTGAGAGTTTTGTTTTCATTTCATTATTATCCTCTTCTGTCTCTTACACAAAGGATAAATGACAGCAGACCACATTTTGCCTTCCCATTATGTTTTGTGGGAGGACACAGTAACTACAGTCACAGTCCAACTGTGTTATCATATCCATTTTGTATTTGGTTCGTGATCATTAATGCGCAATAAAATTATTTGACAAAGAGTAATCTAGAAAAACAAATTAAGTTGAGCTGATCTGAGGACAGAGTCTGATACTGCACACACATATTGCTATTTGTCTTACATGTGTCATCACACATACAAGAGTATTCATATGATCATTATTAGAGTGAAGAATAATGGTAGCACTTAGCCACGAAATATGTGGATTCCAGTAAGGTGAGGAAGGACATATTAAGATTTGGATGTATTTAATCATGATGATAATTATGATCTGATTGGCTCTTAGAAATATCTTCTCATAATATATAAAACAGAAGACAGAAAAGGTGGGTTTTTTAAGTCACTGAGGAGCCTTCTTTCCACACCAGAATGCTTATTGCCATCTGTTTCTAAAGCTCATTACATTTTCTTCTCCTTCTTTATCTTTCATTCCTACATGCTTCTTTCACATACACATCAATCATATTCTTTTTGTCCCCTTCTTTTTTTTTCTTCTTTCCCTAGCTATGAAGGAGACTGAAGGGAAAGGGTGGGAATGCCCTCAACTTATCATAGAAACACTCGCTAATATATAATTCAGGACTAGGAAGGACAAAGAGCAAAAATTGCCATGGTCGTCAGTGTCATCCTTCTCTCACAAAGAAAAGGAAAGGAAACTGGAATGGTAATTACTAGAATTGTATCATTCCTTTAGGGATGACCTTTTGTGTAAGCAGTAAACAAATACCATCTCATTTGGCAGAAGTAAACTGAAATAATCCCACTACAGATATTTAACAGAATATCATTTTTGTTGATGTTAGGAAATGATACTACTTGGATGCTTAATAAAAGTGGGATCATTGATAAAAGTAAACATTGAATCATTCCACAAGAGTGCTGTCCACACACAGTGGAGTTTATGACCTAATTTGTGTGACAACCTGTTCGCATGCTTAGATGAAAATATCTCTTCTGGGAGATAGCAATATCTAATAATATTAGATAGCAGTATCTAATAATAACTAATAAAACAGACATACACATGCACACATATGTACACGTATACATACGCTTAGACACAAATGCACACACACATATACATACTTACATACCCATGCACACACACACACACACACACACACACACACACTTTTGGACTAAATCTTTCATTTCATTGGCACAGAGAACTCCTAGTGAGGAAACTCTTTATCAATGCAGATTGGGACATGATCTGCAAATTATGATCTAAGGCAAGAATTCATATCTTTGGGTCCATGATTTTTTAATCTATTTTCTCTTTTTAATATATTTTAATAACTATTTCAATATAATTGGTTTCCTTGGTAATCCTGTATTTTTATTTTATGCATTTAAAAACATTATTCTGAGAAAGGGCCTATAGGCTTTACCTGTCTATTAAATGGATATATTACTCAAAAAAAAGTTTAGAATTCAGGTCTTAGAGAGTTCCCTGGGGGAATGGGGTAGCACTGAATGCACTAGCCCAAGGTCACATAGCCAGTGTGTGTCAGAGGAAAGATTTGAACCCAGGTCTTTCTGGTTTGAGGCTAGCTCTCTGTCTACTATGGAGAAAGAGGGAATGAAGGGAGAGACAGAAGGAAGGAGGGAAGGAAGAAAGGAAGGAAGGGAAGAATGGAGGAGGGAGAGAAAAGGAAGGAAGGAAATATTTAAGGGAATGGAGAAAAAGAAAAGAAGAAAGGAGAAAAGAAAAGAGAGACAGATTTTGCTTTGTCTTCTCAAGATTCTGCCTGTTATTTCTTATTTAGACTTTCTTGAAATGAAAATGTATTGCTATATAGTTTGAATCCTCTCTTACATTCTGTTGTGCACAAGGCAATGTTTCTTTTTTCTTTTCTTATTTTGTATTTAAGTTTATAATATTTTTCTTTTTCTTTCATTATTGTATATTTAAGTTTTAGTATTTAAGTTTAAAATAAATTAATAAAAAATAAGATCCTGCCCTTCCTTCAAAAAAGGATCATAAAGGACTATAATGTAATGACTCCCATACTTCTGATAGCTGGGTCCCAAGAACTTTTTAAAAATATTAACTAAATCCTAAAGGGTTTTCAGTCTTCTTTGGTCAAGGACCCACACAGGCCATATTCCAGATCCTTAAAGTACTTCCAGTAATGGGACTTCTATGTCTAAAAGTATAGCTAGCTTTACATTATTTTTCTACGAAAGAATGGGAACTCCTTGAGGATAGGAACTACCCTCATTTTGACTCAACAACTAGCATAACTGGTTTGTTGAATGAAGTAGAAAGTAATACATTGCTTTGAAAGATAATTGGGTTTGCCATGTATTTTTACATTGAAATGTTGTGCACCTGTTATCTTATTTTTTTCCCTTTTCTCTTCAGGGAGGAGATAATTTGGACAGAAACCCTACAAAGGCAGAGAGTGCTTGGCTTTTCCGAATCTGGTATGGTTTTGACCACAAGTATCCTTTGATTATTGTAACCTCATAAAGATCTATATAACATAAGACAACTGGGCATCATAATCACTCAAGCATGCAGCTGTTTTTTTTTTTATTTTAAACAATACCAAAAAAGCAAAAATAAACCAAAGCCATGGTTATCTGAGGAAAGAAGGAAAATTAGTTTTAAGAAAGTATTGACCGAGTGAAGAAAATGCCATAGCTGTTACTAAATGAGCCAGAGATTAAGGCAAAATCACCTATAGAATCTCTGCCTCAGTCAAAGTTTCACTGGTATATTTAAGGCACCTTAATCTTTTCTGAAGCCAGAGAATGAAATAGGATAGACCTGAAGAATTGATCGATGGGGATTGGGTTGTTTTCACCTTTGTGAAGGAACATGCTCTTGTATGTGTTTCTAAACAGCACCTACTTAATTTGGAAGCTCGTAAATCAGTATTAGAGCCCTTTCCTTAGGGAAGCATATATGCACCCAAGACAAACCTCTACCTTATCAAGAGGTCTAAGTTGTGTACTCTTGTTTTGTGGTCTGAAAAAAAAGAGGACTAAGAACTTGTATAATTCATTAAATGTTAGATCAGGACAGTGATCTTGTTTCAATACAGAATTTGGTAATGATTATCAGTCCTTTGAAAGTCTTTTTTTCTTTTAAATGTGATTTTTCTTTATCCTGGCAACAAGCATAGCTATATTAACTCTAATGCATCTTTTCATAAAATTTGAAGAACTAAGATGTTGGGGCCGAAATGTTTCACCATTGTAAGTTTCAGAAAGCTTTCCATTTTCAAGCATTGTTTAAAAAAAACAACATTCCAGTAGAAATGAATGAAATGTGCTTTTAAAAAATGAATACCGTGGGTCACTGGATGAAAAAGTCTGTCATGGGATGTTTTTAAGGAATAACCAATAATTAAGTATATTATAACTCGGTAGAAAGGGAAGAACAACCAAGAACAGCAAATGGGACATTCAAAGAATAGGTGAAGGGGTATGGAGAATGTAAAGGGTACAAAAGGTAAGTGAAATATGGGAAGAAAACAGTAGGGAGGAAAAGAAGACAAATGAGAGAAAGTGCCATAATGAATAAAAATTTGGAAACCAAGGAAGATAAAGATGGAGAAAAGCCAAAGAATAGGTTTGAAAGAAACAAGAGCACAAGAGAATGAAAATGGGAACAAGAAGAGACATTCCAGGAATCACCAAATGGACTTATGGAAGATTGAGAGCATGTAAGTTTTTTTTTCCTTGATTACAAGTTATCTGTTAACTATAGTCAGTTTTTTCCTACATTAAGGCACCTACTTTGTATGTATGTGTATGTAGATATAGATATATGCAGTTTGTAAATCTCTGTATGTATATTATGTATGTATATATATGTATATGTGTGTATATGTATGTATATGTATAAGTGTGTATGTATGTGTATATAGATATAGATATAGATATAGATATAGATATAGATATAGATATATGTAACAACTGGGGAAAATGGGGAGGGAGCCTTCATGGAAGAAGAGGCACCTGATCTGAGTATTGAAGCAAAATAAAACTTCTAGGAGGCAGAAATGGGTGGGGGAAGGTAGATTTCAGTCATGAGGAACAATTTATACAAATAAACCAAGGTCGGAGATGAAATGCCAGGTTTGGAGAATATTCCAGTTTGACTGAAACCTAGAACTCCTAAAGAGAATTCAAGTGAAATAAATAATGCCAGAAGGATGGTTTTAAGAGGGTCTTAGATATCAAGATAAAGAGCATATTTATAGAAGCAATGGGGAGTCATTAATGGTTTTTGAGTAGGGAAGTATCGGTCAGAGCTTTGTTTTAGAAAGAGTATTTTGGCAGCAGTGTAGAAAATTACTTGGGCTGGGGGTGGAGGGGCAGGGAAAGCCTAAAAGCAGAGAGATCAATTTGAAGGTTGTAATGGTGGCCCACAAAGGAGGTAATAAAGACCTGGAAGAGGTAGTGGCTTTGTGAGTAGAAAGAAGGTAGATGGTGAGAGGTGGTGTGGAAGGATAATCAACAAGATTTGATATCTGATTGGATATTGGGGTGGGAGCAATGGAGAAAGAAGAGTCAAGGATGACCCAAAGGTCACAGTTCTGGTGACTGGGATGCCAGGAGACTTTTAGAAACAGCTAAGTTTTCTGTGGCCCTCAACTCTTAGATGGAATTTCATTCAGCCCTGTTGTATGTTCTGGATTCTCTGAGGATTAATGATTTCATAGACTGTCACCAATTTTACTGAATTTCATCCTTACTAGGGAATTGTGCCCTAGGCTTGTATGAAAGCATCTGGAAGCAAAGTTGTTCCAAATTAAAAGTATTTGATTGGGAAGCCATCTCAAGCCCGGTATGTTGTAAAACATGTTGAACTTAATGTCAGATTACGACCAGGGTTCTACTACAATCTCTGATACTTATTAGTTGAATGACCTTGGGAAAGTCACCTAAACTCCCTGAGGCCCAGTTTCTTAACCTATAAAATGTCTATGAAAATATCTAAAGGACCTAAGCCTCAAGGTGAGGATCAGATGAGATATGTATATAAGGCAATTCCTAAAACTCAATTGCTATCTATCCACTATTACTATTCTTAAGAGGACAGCAAAGTGTAAATAAAATGATGGCCATAAACAAAAAATACCTGTGCTAACTTAGATGTTGCTATGAGGGACAATGTACACTTGGGGAAAAGGCATGGTATGGCACTACAGACCCTAAACAATCAAATCTGAAGGAATATTTATCACTATAGCCATGTTAGCCCTAGACCATCTTTTCTTAAAGGGACTTATAGCAACTCATTTTCTGCTGATGTAGATATCACATGGAAAACTCACGCCCACATTTTTCAGAAAGAAAAGGCAGCTGTTAGAGGTGGTTTGAACATTAGTACGCTCTTACTTCAGATTTTATGTTGGGATGAAATGAGGCACTTCCAATTCACTGAAAAAGTTAACAAAAGGGAGGCTTACTTAGCTCTAACATAATAAAGATGTACAACGAGAAAACAGTGGCACTTATCTTCCCTCTTCTCCAAATGGTCATCAGGGCAGGATATAGTCAAGAATATCATGATTCAGATGATCTTCAGAAAACCATCAAGTTGTAGGGGCGCTGACTGTACCGACATTTTATGCCCATGGGTGACCAGGAATCTGTGTCAAGGAAAAAGGAACCAATCAGGTCCCAGGATGCTTTGTCTTCTTTTAGGGAAAACTAATCTTTGTTGCAGGAAGAAAGGAAAAGGGGGTAGGCCTAACATGTTATGGGGAAACTGTAATAGATATTAGTCCTATCACAGCAACACAGAGAGAAACGAAGCCATTTGCCACAGGCCAGAGAGAAGTGCAAATTTCCGATTCTGAGCAGTAACGCTAAATTCAGATGACTTCATTGATTTTGTCTTACCTTTCCCAAAAGATTTAATTTGCACATGACTTTTGACAGACTCACAAAATTAAAGCAGAATTACATCCTACATAGTAATATCTCTCCCTTCCAATCTGGGGGTGATTTTTCCTTCAGTCCAGTCATTTCCAGAAATTGCAGCACTGCCATTTTTGTGCAGATGTAGATTCATTTAAATATGGTTTTTGCATCGTATGCTTAAAATGTATGTCTGGAGAATAACTACCCAACCAATTTTCTGTTCTGTGGGCTCTGTTTGTAGCCACAAAGTGATCCTCTGCTATGTGCCATTAAAGAAGCCTCCTTTCTTTGAAAGACAGATGGTCCACTTGGACTTCCCTTTCTTCTGCTGCCCTTCTACAGTACATTGTGGGCCTTTGTTGATAAATTTGTAGATTTATTTATATTTTATTAAACCATAATTTTTATATGCTACAAATTATACCAATCCAACAGGCATTTATTAAGCATTTACCGGGGGCAAGGCACCATGCTAGGTACTAGGGACCCAAAGACAAAACATAAATCAGTCTCTTTTCTCAAGAAGTTTACATTCTAGTAAGCTCTAGTAAGTTTTGACAGCAGAAAATGTTTCATTTTAATTTTAATGGCCCTAACATCTAGCATAATTCCTGGTACACAGTAGGTTTTTAATAAATGTTTGTTGAATTGAAATGAGTCCTTGTGGGGACAGACACAAAATATAAATACATATGTGTATATGTTTGTGTATGTGTGTGTATCTATAGGCATATACATATATATGTGCATATGACAATTTAAGGAGAAAAAAAGCAATACCAACTAAGAAATTAAGCTTAGAAGGAAGTTAGGAATTCTAACCTTCTACCTTATATCCACGCCCCAGAAAAAAAACTGCCTACAGTCAAACACCTAAAATTGGATTTTACCGTTGATAATTATATCTCTTAAAGCAATAATGCACAACTATATGTTCTTCTTTAAGAGATATTTATTTCTCTTTAGTTTCACAAAATCATTATTATAGCAATCTATCACAATTATGTCATGAGCTTACATAGTTTTTTTTTTTCTCAATCACTAAATCTTTTTCATTTGTCCTCACAGTTTTCTCAGAGAAAATAGGAACAGGACTACATGTTCCCATTTTTCAGCTTGGAAAAGTGAGATAGAATGAAATGATCTGCTTAGGATGACAGAGCATCTTTGCCGGGACTGGAAATCAGGCCACATTATACATAAACAAGTGATCAGCCTGCTAGATTCCCAAAAGGTTTTCTCCCTTTCAGTCATTCCAAATTATTTCTCTTATTTAAACATTTGTGTATATTAGTAGCACAAGATAAGAATGACCTTTTCAAAAAGAGAAAGTCTAATTTAGTTCCTCAAACAACTCATTGATTCATTCAGAAGTCAACAAAGAGATACAGCATTTATCTTTCTGCAACCAATGGGTAAAGAAAGTTTCAAGTTAACCATGGATTGGCAAGTTAACAAACTACCAAGATCAAACAAATGTCACTTCATGGATGGAGACATACATTCATCTTTCCATCACTTGGTTGGAATAGAGCCACAAGGGTTTTATTTGATGCTTCTGATATCTCTACATCTATTTCATGAGTTTGAAGTTGTAACCATTATACGTAATGGGAAGGAAGGTATACGGGAGTGTAAGCCTATGATTTCATAACTAAAGGGCACCCCAAAGTGGAAGTTCCCTCTCCTAATGCACATGGGCAACTCATCTATAACACAGATTTACAAAATTGCCTGGGATACTGAAAGGTTAAGCAAATTTCTCAGAGACACATAGATACTGTGTATCAGAGGCAAGATTGGCATCCACATCTTCCTGATTCTAAAGCTAGCCATCTATCCCCTCTACCACATTGTCTCTTCAATCTTTGATTCATGTTCTTATTTATCTTTTGATCAGATTTATCTTAATCTGAAAGAGTCACATTAAGATCCACAATAAGTATTGTGTTGTCTGGGTCTCCATGTATTTAAATTAGTTTTTCCATTAGTACTTATATGCTATGTCATTCATTGAATATACATTAATTGATATTATTTTATTGTCTATAGGGCCTTAAAACAATAATTTGGTTCTCTTGCTTATCTCTTTTTATCATGTCTGATTTTACCATTACCTTGTCTAAGATAATGATTGCAATCCCTACTGTTTTAGGTTCACCTGAGGCATAATCAATCCTATTTTAGCCCTTCATCTTAATTCTATGTGACTAATTATGTTTCAAGTGGGTTTCTCATAAATGACATATTGTTAGCTTACACTTTCCAAGTCATTTCTCTCCTTCCTCCATTTAAGGGGTGAACCAATGCCATTTACCTTCATGATTGTGATATTAGGTGTATTTTCTTACAATATAACCTATAATAATGATTTCTTTTATGCCAACCACTCCTTCTCCTTTAACAAGGAAAAATAGGACGAAAGAAAGGAATTGGGATAAATAGTAATTATGATAAGAATGACACATTACCTCTAAATTTTAATCACTGTATTTATATTGTGCCTTGAGGTTTGCAAAGCATTTGTATTTATTATCTCATTTGATCTATAAAGGAATGAAGTTGACAACAACAAATATTCAAATTAAGCAAACATTTATACATGCTTACTATGTGCATGATAGTGTGCCTGGTGCTTGTGGCTTATCTTTGTAAATGGAGAGAGGCTTATATTATAATGTAAATCTACACAAAGATTCAAGTGAGGGTGAAATTAGTACAGAAGGGCCATCTGGACAAAGTACTAGAAGAAATCAGAGGGACAGATCACTTTAATGGGAGTTGGGGCAGGGTTGGGGGAAAAGGTGCTGTGACGGAATGGAGGGAAGGAATTAGGCATAGCTGATAGGTACCACTGTCAAAGAGCATTCTGAACACTGTGAAATCCCACACAAATGAATGCCTTGCTGTTCCACCTTTCTCTACTGGAGATCAGTGTAAATTGTGTAATTAACACTGAACAACAGGCTCCATTTTCATTTCTTTCCTTGGGGGCTCAATGTAAATGAATGCTACCACTTGTGATTTGGTTTGAATAACTGACTATTACAATTAAAAGGGATCTCAACTAGCCCAACCCATACCTGAATAAGAATCCTCTTACATCATACACAACAAGTAGCTATCTTACCTATGCTTAAAGATATCCAGTGAGAGGAAAGTCATTACTCACCTGAGGCAGAATGTAAAAAAAAAAAAAAAAAAAAAGGAGGGAGAAAAGTGTACTAACATCATAAATCTCAGGGAAACATCCATGTCCAATGCTATTACTTTTGATGGGCTCAAATCTGAGGTCTAACAATTTGATTTGTGACTTGGACCTTAGACTTTCTGAGCCTCAGTTTCCATATCTGTAAAATAGGGATAATAATATTCACATTTAATCCAAGTAGTGTTATGAGAAAAGCACTTTTTAAACCCCCAAAGTACTATATCAATGTGAGTTATTGTCATTCATATTTATAATATGGGATGGCCTATGTTTCTTCTGGCACC
Source organism: Vombatus ursinus (assembly GCF_900497805.2). Classification (NCBI taxonomy): domain Eukaryota; kingdom Metazoa; phylum Chordata; class Mammalia; order Diprotodontia; family Vombatidae; genus Vombatus; species Vombatus ursinus. Next base: position 8,326,229 of record NW_020954588.1, on the reverse strand, counting down.
AACTTAATAATTTGTTCATGAGAGCTTTCACTGGTATCTCCTCACGAGTTGTTGCACAAGATCATGGGACCATAAAATTCAGAGCTAGAAGTGACCTTAGAGGTCACTGAGTCTACCTCTTCATTTTATAGATGAGTAAACTGAGGCCCAGAAAGCTTAGTTTCAGTTTTGCCATTTGTTCTCTTGGGGAGGTTGTCTTTATTTCATTTGTTTTTTACTGTACCAGTGAGTAGGGGGAGAAGTGATAGGTGGTGACCTGTGACTTTTATACATAGAAAGGTTTGACAGACTCAAAAAAATTGGAACCGTTGGAGTAAACTGGTGTTTCCCAGCTTGGCTGCATGTGCACTCTATGGAATACTTCAGTCCATAGAATATTAGTGTTGGAGTGAGATGTGGGATTAAGGTAGAAGATCAGGGGAAAAATGGAAAATGGGAAAATATCCTGAGAGGAAAGAAAATGTTTAGCAAATGAGATAGAGCATTTTAAATTGTGACATTTGTCAAAGGGGATTTAAAGAAGAAACAATTGGGGAATTGAGGTATTTTCCATGTCAGAATGGCATTCTCTTTCTGTCACTGTACCATTATCTACTTTAAGGAAGTAAGAAAGGTTAAGTTCTTAAGTGTCATTTTTATAGAAATATTTTATTAGAGTTTTGTTTAAACAATGTTTCCACTTCCCAATGGCACTCCCCCATCCCCCAACCTTCCCTCGTAACAAAGAATTATAGCTAAGGAATAAATCAACATACCACCCATATCTTACAATTCATACCTCATCGCAGGCTGCCATGACATACAGGAGATCTGTTTCCCCATCACCTCCAGTTCTCTGAAGTCAAGGTTAGTCATTAGATTGATCAGAAGTCTGATGTCTTTCAATGTTAATTTCCTTTATATTATTGTGGTCCATGCGTAAATTGTTTTCTTAGTTCTGTTTACTCTACTTTATAACAACTCTAATATATTAGCCTTCTCAAGTTTCTCTGAATTCTTCATATTTATAATTTCTGTTAGTTCAATATTAATCTATTACATCCATAGGCAGCTATGTGTCGCAGTGGATAGTGTGCCAGGCCTGGAGTCAGGAAGATCTGAGTTCAAATCTGACCTCATTTACTAGCTGTGTGACCCTGGGCAAGTTACTTAACCCTGTTTGCCTCAGTTTCCTTAACTGTAAAATGAGCTGGAAAAGTAAATCACAAACCATTCCAGTATCTTTGCCGAGAAAACACCAAAGGGGTTCACGAAAAGTCAGATATGACTGAAACGAGTGAACAACAACATCACAGTTTGTTCAGCTGTATCTCATTTGATGGGCATCCATTTCACTTTCAGTTCTCTGTTACCACAAAAAAAGCATTGCTATAAACATTGTTTTACATATGCATTTCCTTCTCTGTTTGACTTTCTTGAGATATGTACACAGTAGTGATAGAGCAAAAGGAAAAGCAATTTAATAACTTTTCTAGTATAGTTATAGATTGTTTTCTAGAATGCTTTAATCAATCCACAATTCCACCTGCATTAATGTATTTGTCTTCCCATAGACTCTCAAATGAGAGAATATTTATAAAGTGCTTTTCATGGTGCCTGGCACATAGTAGATGCTTAATAAATATGTGTTCCCTTCCTCCCCTTCCTTCCTCAAATGATTACCATTTTCTTTAAGTGTCTTTCCAGAAAAGTTTAAGGATAATCTTTTTTTAAGAAACAAATGCCATCCAGCCTTGAGCAGAAAAGGAGAAAAGAGAAGGCCAGGCAGTCAGAAGTGAGGCACCCAGGTGAATATGGAGTGAAAGTGACTCCTCCTAGCATAGCCATTCTGGTTTTAATTCATGCAGAGGCAACAGCTTTGTATGTAAATGAGGATCATAAAACTCATTATTGCTCAATTAATGGGTTCTACCCTCATAAATTTATCCAACTAGATTTACTTTAAAATTTTAGAATTAAGTTTGTTTTTCTGCCTCCTAAAATGTTCAGGCTTAAATAATCAATAGAGGTTCCCAGTCCCCCCAGCATTGAGCTACTCAACTTATTCCTTCAACAGACATTCATTAAACACCGACCACATAAAATACATTGTTCTAGGTAGTTCCAAAAGCCAATAGTTTCCACAGTGCAGCGAGAAAAACCCTGTACTGGTGATCAGGAAACCTGAGTTCTAGAGTCATTTCTAATGAGTAATGTTACATGGGCAAATCACTGAATACCACAGGACCTCAGTTTCCTAAGTTCTAAAATGACAAGGTAAGATTAGAAGATTTATATCCTAGAATTCCACTATAAAGGATTATTGTAATTATTATTCCTTCAGTCTCACCTATATCAATGGGGTTCATATAGAAATGGTCCTGAGACAAGTCCCTGTCTCTTATTCTATTATCATATATTATATCTCTCTTTTATATTTATGGAATAGAAAAATAAACAGAATTAGCATGCATTAAGCACCTACTTATGCCAGGTATTATGCCAAGCACTTTACAAATATTATCTCATTTGATCCTCACAACAATCCTGAAAAGTAAGTGCTATTATTATCCTCATCTTACAGTTGAGGAAACTGAGGCAGAGGTAAAGTGACTTGCCCAGGGTCATACAACTAGTAAGTGGCTAAAGTCAAATTTCAACTCAGGTCTTCCTAACTCCGGGCTCAATGCTCTATCCATTGTGCCACCTAGCTGCCTCCATTTAATGTTATTAAACAAATGAATAAAATAACTTCTGTAGCTGAATAAAAGTTTTGGGATATGAGCTCGTTTTCTGTAGGTTCATTGAAAGCATTATTGTAAACTCTAATAGCAGATAGACAACTGGGATAATGTGTATCTCATTCTAGCCCTGCATTATTTTGACCCCCTCCGTTAAGTTTTATATTTTGAAAGCTTCATTATCAGCAGCAAGGTGATGAGATGGACCGAGTGCAGGACCGGGAGTAGGGAACACCTGAGTGAGTGTCCTCAGACACTTACTAGCTTATGTGACCTTAAATAAGTCACTTAATTTCTGTCTGCCTCAGTTTCCTCATTTGAAAAACTGATCTCTCAAGGGGGCTGTGAGGCTCAAATGTGACAGTATTTATAAAGAGCCTTGCTAACCTTAAAGCACAACATGAGTGCTATCTGTTTTTATTATGATCGTTATTCCATGTAGCTTGAAAAATTTGAGTATTTGGCATAGCAGCAACTATTAAAAACTATATTCTTAAGGTTTTATGGATCAGCAATACTCAATCTGGTCAATTGTGGGCAACAGTTCCATCTATAACAGTGGTCCCCTTCCAATAAAATTTATTTGTCGTGGGTTCTCCAACATATTTTGAGACCTATATTTATAGGATGAGGATTTGTCATCTACCAGTCCTTGGAAAGTGCTGAGCTCCTGGTGTACATATTTCTAGCCAATGGATCATACCTTGTTAAATATTCAGTAGGTGCTAAACTTGTATTGCCTTCAGGGATGTTTATGCACAATTCCATTTCCTGGAAGAATGTATATTGATCCCAAGTCCAGGCACCTTAAAGGTAGCCCTTCAATGATTTCTTGTGGTGGTGATCTAGTCCTGAATAACCAGCATAAACCCTTCTGTTTCCACACATAAATTTGCCTAACTCAGCCATTCGTTTGGTATTTCTCTGTCAACAGATTGTTGATTGAGTTCACAAGCATGTCACCAATGGAAGGCTTTTTGTTTCTGTTCTTTGATCCTTAATCGTTGCTGTTGCTGCTGCTATTTTGCTTTTATAACTCAGATAAATCTGTACATCATCAGAGGTGTCAAACATACTGCAAGTTGCATTGTGGCCTGCAACACTTCCCGGTGCATCCCAGGAACCAGATTAAAATATAATTGGAAAATATTTAGCAAGATAAATAAAAAGACAAGAGGCCATAGAGAATGTTAATATGTGGTTCTCTAAGTCAATATGTGGCCAACAGAGATCCTTATGTATGGTTTGGTGTCCCCCTCCCCCACCATCCCATTTCTATCTGAGTTTGACATCATTGCTGTACATCATTATGGCACACCTAGAATTCTGAGTTCAGTTCTGGGCACCACCATTTTGGAAGATTGTTGATAAATGGGAGCAACCAGAATAGTTAAGGACCTTGTGTCCAGGCCTTATGAAGATTGGTGCAAGTTGCTAAGGAAGTTTAGGCTGAAGAAGGAAGCAGGCAACAGGAAAGTAGAATTCAAGTTCTTGAAAAATCATCATATGGAAAAAGCTTTAGACCTGTTCTGCTTGGAGCTTGGTCAGACATCAAAGATGCCAAAGTCATCCACTGCATCCCAGCCCATCACCGGTCATCTTGATTTTTGTCTTGCCACTAGACTTCGATGACTCGGGAAGAGAGAGTGAGGCTGATGACTTCGTGCAACTCTGCCTCATTTCAATCCACTTCACTCTCAAGATAAGACATCACCCTGTGATGTCACTGGTCCTCTTGGAAAACGAAGAAAGAATAACAACAGCTTGTCCCAAGAAAGGGCAAACCTTGCTTCTATGTCAAGGGATGGCAGTAGGGGAAATACTTTGCATAAATAGAGCTATTGAAACGTAGAATTAGTTGACTAAGGAATTAGTGAGAGACTTAGCATTGGTGGTTCATTGGCTCATAGAAATAAGGTTGGAAGGAACCTATTAAGGCTAACTAACCCCCTTCTTTTACAGATGAGGAAATTGAGGCCAAGGGAGTTCTTCAAGAAAGCTTAGATGACCCTTATCACATATATCCTAATGGATTATTTCGGAAGTGTGGGGATGGGTTGGATTAAATGGTTACGAAAGTCACTTCCAGCACTAAAATTCATCCGTGATCTCACTGTTTATTAGCCAGACACCAATGTGAAAATTATATGCCCTCATGAATCATGTGTCTGCAATATGAATAAGTCATCACTCAATGATCCTCGAGTATTTTTAGTAAGATCAACATGAAAAAAATTGTAGCTAAATTCTAGCTGTAAAATTGAGAATGAGAAAATTTCTTTTAAAAAATTTTTGTCAAAATATACTCTCAATGCTTCAATCTCCAATCTTATCAATTTAGATATTGAAATATTACATATATATACACATGTGTTTATATATGCTATATATAAACACATGCTATATTAAGCACATAAGCATCATATATTAAGCAGCTACTATGTGCCAGGCACTGTGTTAGGCTTGGGGATATAAAAACAAAGAAGGAAACAATCTGTACTCTAAAAAGCTTACGTTCCCTCAGGGAACAACACGTACATATATAAATACATACCAAAGAAATAGAGAGAATAAGAACAAAATAAACACACAGTGCCAAAGATAAGTTATTTAATATGAGGGAAGGCACAAGCAGCTGGAGGGGAGAGGGGATCAGGAAGGGCTTCACGTAGAAGGGGACGCCTAAGCTGCATCTTGAAGGAAGAGAAGGATACTATGAGGACAAGATGAAGAAGGAGTGAATTTCACACATGGGGCAAAGCCATGATTCAAACCCAAGACCTTCAGCTCCAAATCCAGTATTAATGGCATTGTAGTACACAGCCTTTCCCTTGGATGGCAATCTAAAAAGTATGAATTTATTCCATAGGCAATAGAAATATATTTACATTTTTACAACAGTGGAATGATAGGATGAGATCTCTCCTTAAGGACTAAAATTGGGGGATAGATATACCTTGATACCTTGAGCAGCTAGGGAGACTCAACTTCCTGAGTTCAAATCCGGCCTCAAACACTCATTAGCTGTGTGACCCTGGGCAAGTCACTTGACCGTGTTTGTCTTGATTTCCTCATCTGTAAAATGGGCTGGAGAAGGAAAGGCAAATGATTCCAAAATGGGATCATGGAGAGAATGAAATGACTGAACAACAATATACCTTGATACGCTTTTTTTAAGGAAGAAAAATAGATCACCCCATGCTCTGCCTATGCCTACTCTCCCCTCTGTGATCCTCTCCACCTCTCAGAATTAAGAATGTTTTTAGCAATCCTTTACTCCACATGGTGGAAATTTTCTCCAAAGAGCCATATTGATTGACTGATTATATTGCAATATTATGTTGTTGGGAAATGTCTTCTTTTGACATGGCAAATGAATACAAGTACCATTTTTTAACTCATTTCCAAAACACGATAGATCTCATGAAATACCTGCCACTGACAAGATGAGAATTGGCTTTGAGTTCCTTAGTTTCTTCATTTACTTTAACCACCATCATGTATAGTTGTATTTTTTCTGTGTATTATGTTCCTATTAAATGAGATAGCCATAACAATAGAGGTTAACTTTAAGCAATTCTGACATGAAAATCTGGATTTCAGAGGATTCTTGCAGATTGCATTATCTATTATGTTTCTGGAGTATTAGAACCTGAAAGGATCCATGAGATCAACTACTCCAAACTATTCATTTTATGTTATAAGGAAACTGAGACCCATAGAGGTAAACTGACTTGCCCAAGATCTCCCAGGTAATAAATAATAAAAATGGGGTTTGAACTGATGTCTTCAGATTTTAAATCAAATCTTCTTTCCAGTATGCATATATACAAGAGGGTGATTTATAAAACAATTCGAAATAGAACTGTTTTAACCATCAAACACCCACCATGCATTCAATATATGATTAAATTTACCCCCAAAAAAATCTCTGTACAAAAAGTTTTTTTTAATAAAAATGTTGTATAAAGTAGAGTTCACCTATAAGTATCATTGTCTTGTCAGTTTCATTAAATGTCACAGGATGATAGATAATAGATTCAAAATTTTAAAGGACCTTAGAGATCATTTAGTCCAACCCCTTCACTTTGAAGATGGAAAAACTGAATCCTGGAAAAGGGACTATCCCACAGTCATGAAGGTTGCAGTAGGCAAAGACAATATTTGAATAAGAATCCTCTGACCCCAAATCCCAAGGTTTTTTTTCTCCTGTGCAATGCTTCCTATTAAAAGAAAGGCCAAGATTTGAACTGGGTCTCTTAATTCCAAGGTTTGCCATCTCTTCTCTCTACCATATCTTCCTATCTGATGCTCAGGATGGCATCAAATGGCCCTATGCCCTGGGATATTGTGTATTTCTGCATCACATGGCCCTATATCCTGGGATATTATGTATTTCTCCTAAAATACTTTGAGACTCATATTACATTATGGTGTGTTGGGATAGACCCTGTATCCAGTCATGCAGGGGTAAAATCTAATGTGTAACTTTAGTAATAATCATCTATGTTAGCATTGTCCCAAGCAGTTTCAGCGACTCCTGTGTCTATCCATCCAATAACAACATGTTCTGTGGTTCCTTTGATTGCCCTTTGTCATCTACATCATATTTCATCTCTACCGATTAACCAAGATGTCTCTTACTATGTGCTTACAATAATTTTTAATGACAGCCTCCCTACCCTCTATCATGGCCACATACTCCTCAGTCTCTCTAAATAAACATTTTCCCTCAGCCATAAATTAGTCATCATTTTGTCTTGAGGAAACTGATACCAGGAGGCTCTGTGCATTTCATTTTGGTTCCTAAGTCCTGAACTGATGTTTGATCACTTTGCTTTTCTGCTGAGTTATATCATAGTTTTGCTGGTGACTGATGTGAACTGCAGTCTAACTTGATAGAGAAATACTGTAATTCTTCAGTTTTATGAGAATACATTATATGTAATTATGCATTTTATGCTATTTCTCTTCTGCCTTCTTTGTTAGAGAGAGGTACTCTACAACCTATCAGTTGTACCTTTCTGGTGATATTTATGATGTTTGTTCATGCTATTGGGGGAGCACCATTTTAAAATTTTATAAAATCAAATGAGTGTTAAATCTGGGACCAAGCAGCTACTAAATAGCCATAATTTTCTTGTTGACATTGAGGACAGTTGCTAATATTTTTCCACACATGTAAACTAAATGTGTCCTTTAGCTTCTTTTTAATTACTGATGCATTGCAGGAATATACTCCCTTTCAGATAGAGGAAGCCTAGATCCTCAGAGATGACCAACTTCTGTTTTCATTTTGCCTTGGGATCTCCAGCTTCTCTGGATTGGATAGAGTTATATTAGAAATATATTATATTTTAAAAAGAAATATGTTATATTTATAAAAAGACACAGAGGATTATGTTTCTGCCATTTATTTCTAGAACATGCTGGGTGATTAAGGGCTTTAAAGCGAAGATGATGAATCTTCCATGCTTTTTTTTTTCGTTATTATATTCAGTAAAATGTAAGTTTCTTCAAGGTAGGGACTATTTTTGTTTTTATTTTATAGCCCTAGAACCCAGCACAGTCTCTGGCACCTAACAGGGTGTTTAATGCATGCTTGGTGAGTGAGTGAATCAGTAAATCAATGAATTATTAGCTGTTGGCTCAGATACCTAAGAGCAAGACAGGATGTCAGCAAACCCTAAGTTTGAGATCAATTGATAACTTGGTGTGGTCTTAGGACGCCTGTAAGTGGTCTTCATGAATAAAAATGAAGACACTTTTTACCTACCTTGAGAAATGATTTGAAGGGGAAGTGAATGATTACAGAATGAATCCACCTAAGAATGCCAAAGATTTTCTTTGAGACTGGTCTCCATTTACCTTGAGTGATCCAGGGATATAATTGTTAGAGTAAACTAAATCTCATCAGAAGGCAAGGCATTCTTGTGGCCTCCAGTTCTCCTAGAGACAGCTATGTTATCAGGCCTTACTTACTTTGACACTTTGAGGAATCTATAGTTTCAGTAGTCTGGGTTTTTCTTTCAAGATGGCAGCCCAACTATGCCTTCTCATCTTTCCCTTTCTCTCTCCAACCACCTGACACAAATCAGGATTCCCTAGTATTCCTTCAAATCCTTTTTTCTCCACTGTTTTTTAACACTGATATCCTTCTTATGCCTTTTTAGGACACTTCATTCTCCTTGATCATCTGGAGAGTAAAGAGCGTCTCTCAAACCCCTTTCCCATCCTCATCAGGGAAACTAGCTTCTCATAGCCACTTGGATGTGGATTACAGGCAAACATTACTCACTCTACATGAGTCAGTGCCAAGTTTTCTCTGCTCCCCACATGTGCTGCTAATAAGTGCAGTACTTCTCCTTATCTTACCAAAAATCTTCCCTAGTAGATCCACTCAGTGCCTCTGTTTCTTTTAGTATTTCAGGATTGCCAGTGTAGCACTCAGGCTATCTATCCATTGGCTCTCAATCATGCTGTGTGACCAGCCCACCCCCATTTCTGCCCAGGTAACTTCTCAAAGACACCTTTTTCAATACCTTACTCATCTAAATCACTGTTGAAAACTCAGCAACCTGCTCCAACCCACAGTAGTGGCAATCCATTACTCTTCTAGTACGTCTGTGATTTTGAGCCTTCCAAGATAGTGATTTTCTATGATTTATAAGTATATGGCATCCCTGGAAGGATATTGGTGTCAAACACCCAAACTTCTGCAACAGCAAGCTGTATGTGGTGATTGAAAGCCTTGTACACTTTCCCAACTTAGTCTCCATCGTAAGGATTTCTAGCAGAGAATGAAGTGAATCTAACAAAAGGCATCAAGATTATAATTCGCTTGGAAAGAAAAGGAGCCATACAAATAGTCCTCCCTTCTTTCTTTCATTTGCAGAGCAGAAAGTGTGTCCTAAGAGTCTGACACACTATCTTGGTGGTTCTCCACTTGCCAAGGTCAACTGACAATGTGACATTATACACATCAGAGAAGCAGAAAAGGGGAGCTAACCTACTGCCCATATTCACCATGACATGTGACCACTTTCTTGAAATGTTGTACAGGAAATCTATAGTTATCCAACCCTGAATTTCAGCCACTGATTCCTTGGTATTCCTTGTGGCCCCCAACTATAGCCTAATAGAATCATTTATCAAGAGTGCCATCTCTCTGTTCTGTGGTATCAGCCAGTCCTCTCAGCAGATAGTAACCATGGTTTGGTACTGCATAAGATCATAGGGCATTACAGCTGCAAAGGACCTTAACAACCATTTAGTCCAACCATTTCTTTTTTACAGATTAGGAAATTAAGGCCCAGAGGGATTAACCTGAATAAAAAGTAGAGACAAGCTTTGGACCTTGTTTATCCAAATACTATTCCAGTATTTTTTCCATTTGACACACTGACTCCTCTAGGATAACAGGGAAACCTGCTATGATTTCTTTTCTTCCTTCCTCCTGCACCCAGCACTCAGATTGCAGATCTTTTCTCAACATCCAGCTTCAGGCATGTTTGACAGTTGGGGAAGAGGAAAAGGTCATGGCTTATAGATTTAGAGCCATAAGGTACTTCAGAAGTCATCTAGGCCAAGCCTTTCATTTTATAGATGGTAAAACTGAGGCCCGGAGAGAATATGTGACTTGCTCAAGGTCACAAAGATAGTAAATAGCAGAGCCCTCAAAATGAGGCCCTCTGGTTTTTATTGACTCCAATCCAATGCTATTTCCAGTATACTGGAGAGGAAGAAATCAACACCCAGTATCTCTGTTCACACCCCTCAGGCCTCCTTTTCCCTCAAGTTTCCTAAGCCAAACATTGTAGATTATAATAAAAAAGTAAATAGGGAAAGGCTGGTGGCTCAAGATTATTTCTACTATATCCAAAATTTCTCCAGATATTTGAGGTTCAGATTAACCAATCTGATCAGAAAAAGAGAAAGCTGACCATGTTTAGCTTGCCTAAACTTCACCCCTTCCCAACAAGAGAGATGGAATGCTTATTAGGGTTTACCTTCCCTGTACCTTCCCCTCTTTCCCCACAGTTTCATACTTATGCCTTCTAGTATCCCTAATCCATTAAAACAACCTTCAAGGTGAGGATTCAGGTGGAGCTTTCAATACTTCCTATTAGATTGTAGGCTAAGAAGTGTGTTGGGAGATGCAATAAGGGAGAGAACCATTCCTGAGGTAGCTACATGCACCAGTGCAGTCATTTAATCAGGCTAGGTAACTCCCAGTGAAGAAAACTCTATCAACCATGCAGATCAGTAACTATTCTGCAATCTATTCCAATCAATACATCAATAAGCTATCGTTAAGTGCTTACTATTTGTCAGGCACAGGGAATGCCAAGACAAAGATTGAAATAATTCCTACTATCACACAGCTCACATTCTATTGAGAAAAGTTATTGTTAGCATCTAGGTAATGCAATGGATAGAGCATGAACCATGAGTCAGGAAGATTTAGTTCAAATTTGACCTCAAACACTCCATAATACTCCTCAAGACAGAGAGTTTTACTCTGCTGCTTGGACACTGATGCTGCAAAGACCTAGACTGGATTCCAGCTCCTGGATTCCTTTGGCTCCACTCTCTCAACCCAGGTTGAGACTCTGCTACCTACACCTAGATCAGAAAATAACAAACAAAAAAGCCAAGGACCTAAGCCTGTTTCTCTGATCCTCTATGGCCTCAAAGTTGGAAGAAGACCCATGGTCCTTCCTCTTACTACATAGGCTTTCACTAGACACCATAAGTAAAGGAGTCACCAAACTTCCCCAGATTTGAATAAAACAAAAAGTGAACATATATAATTATATACAGAATATTTATGTATATTATAGAGAAACAAATATTTATAAGATAAATATAAAGTAATCAGGGAGGGAAGGCACTAGCAATTGAAAGAATCAAGAAAGACTTGATGCAGATGATACTGCTTGACCTTCATCTTGAAGGAAGAGGGGGTTTCTATGAAGCAGAGGTGTGGAAGGAGTTTATTCCAGACATGGAGAATGGGGAATGGAAAGGCAGAGAGACAGGGGATGGAGTGTCTTGTAAGCACAGAGAAAAGGCAGGATGGCTACACTGTTGAATGCAGGAATGGAAAGAGTTGTATAACAAGACTGGAATATGGATGGAACCAAGTTGTGAAGGGCTTTAAAAGGCGAGGAACAGAGTTCACATTTTATCCTACAGTCAATAGGGAGCCAGTGCAGTTTACTGAGTAGGGAAGTGACATGGTCAGATTGTACTTAAGGAAAAATCAATTTGGCAGATGTATGGAGGGTGTTTTCAAGTGGAGAGAGACTTGAAGCAGGGAGACCACTTAGGAGGTTGTTTTAATACTCCAGTCAAAGTCCATGACTGTGGAAATCGATAGAAAGCATCAGATTCAAGATATGTTATAGGGATAGAAATGGCCATATTTGGTAACTGACTAGATATTTGGGGTGAAGAAGAATGAGGAACTGAGGATAATGCTAAGGTTGCAAATATTGCAAGAATAGTGGCACCTTTGATAGCAATAGGAAGTTTAACATAGGGATGTGTTTGGGTAGAAAGATAATGAGTTCTATTTCCAACATGCTGAATTGGAAATCCACTGAAACATCCACTCTGAAATATTCAATAGGTAATTGTGGATGCAGGATGGACTCTCTGGGGAGACACTGGGGCCGGATGTGTAAATGTGTGAGTTATTGACGTGGAAATGATAAGTAAACCTGTGGGAACTGATGAAGAAACCAGGAGAAAGAGTTTGTCAAAAAGAGAAAACATAGGCTAGAGCTTTGGGGAATACACACATTTAGGGGACTTGATATGGATGATGAGTCAACAAAGGATCATGGAGAGAATCTAGTAATTAAGTAGTAGAGAAATAGGGAGAGCAAGAAGTGGTAGGAGTTTTCAAGGGTAAATGGTGGGTAGCAGATGAATTGTAATACAGAGATGCCTTATAGGTCAAAGGTCAGACCTTGGTCTTGTACCTTCTAGAGAGTTGCATGGGATAGCGAGAGGCTGAATGACTCTGCCTGACATCACAAAGGCAGGATTAGAGCCCAAGTTTTCCTGACTCTGAGGTCAGCTTTTTAGACACTACTGCCTCTTATACAGGGCATAAAATAGTAGAGCAAGAAGGGACCTCATAACATCCAACCTCTTTTTATAGATGAAATCTTGAAGACCCAAAGCCCAAAATCACATCGGTAAATTAGGGACTGAGTTGAGCTTAAAACTCAGGTTTCCACTCAGGTGCAAGGCTCTCCACCCTGCCTCAGAACCTCTAAGTCATGGCTCTCATCCATATCAAAACCAGTCTTTAATTTTATCAAAACCTTCATTTGCTGTAATTTGGATCCAGCCCTAGCCTCATGTCCTCTAGCACTCTCTGAACCTACTCAGAGAGGAGCATTATGATAATGGGTCATTGTAAAAGCACTTTGGAAGCGTCAAGTGCTTCATAAAACTGAAATGATACTAAATTCACTGACAAGTTTATGGATCTGAAGCCCCTTAGACTCAATGGGAAGATATAAAAACAAAGGATTTTACTGCATTGTTATTATTTTGTTTTTAATTCTGGCTGATTTCATGATTACAGCAAGGCTATGGTATGGAAAGGAGTGTTCTCATAAATCTATCAACAAAAGCAGAAAGATTCTCCTCCCTGCCCCCATCTCCAATTCTTTTTAATATTTTCCAGCTGTGAAATTCCTGCTGGTTGCTCTCCAATTAGCCCAAAAAGAGCCTATGTCCTTGACCTTCTAGCAGTCTTATTTTGTTCAGATAAAGCTCTTCCTTCCCATCATATCTTTGCAAGAACTGTATCCTTTGGGGCAGTAATATTAGGAGATAAAAATTAAATGTGTACAGAATGTCTTTCTTTCTATCTCTGCTTTTTGAATATCTTTAAAGCTGTAGACTCAGCATCATAACAAAGTTAGTTAAAAGGAATCTCAACATTATCTGGCTAATCTGTAGGCCTTATCCAGGTGTCTTCAAGCTTTCTCAATGAATTGCTTTAAATGATTGCCTAACGTCCACTTTCAAAAGGGGAAAGGAAAAAGCATTTATTAAGTGGTTATATGTGTGTGTGTATGTGTGTGTGTGTGTGTGTGTGTGTGTGTCAGACACTGTGCTAAGCACTTTACAAAAATTATCTCATTTAATCTTCACAACAATCCTGCAAGGTAGGTGATATTATGATACTCATTTTACAGTTGAGGAAACTGAGGTAAACAGAGGATAAGTGACTTGCCCAAAGTTACACAGCTGGAATGTGTCTGTGGCTAGATTTGAACTCAGATCTTCTGGACTCCACAACCAGTGTTCTATCCACTTTACCACCTAGCTGCCTCAAAGCTCCAACGAAGGGGATTGAATGAGGTAAATTTTTGGAATGCTTCTATGGCAATGTATAAAATTTCTCCTTTTTCACTTAAAGTTCTTTCAGAATCAGTAGATTTTTAATGAGTACTTACTAAGCTCTGGCCCTGTTCCGGGTGCCAAAAGATGCATGTAAAACAACAACAACAACAAAACAAACAAACAAAAAAAAATACAGCAAACATTTACAAAGCACCACAGTGCCTAGCACATAGTGGTTGTTTAATAGATGTTGATTGATTGATTAGAGAGCTTGAGGGTAGAGTACCAAACTCCTCCCAGTGCCTTCCTTTATAGAAGGCAGAAACTGGACTGATTCATTCCACTTGACATCTGCTGCTCTGCCTGGTTTCAACCCCACAGAACAATATGTCCCATACTGGACAGCCCCTGTTATCCTGCCTCCCCACTTTTCCTTCCTCCTTTTGTGTGTTTTCTCTTCCTTTAGATTGTAAGCTTTTTGAGGAATGGGGCTGTCTTTCATTTTATTAATTCAATCTCTAATACTTAGCACAGTGCCTGGAACATAGTAGGTGCTTAATAAATGTTTATTGGATTGGATTATGTGCGGATGTATAGGGAAGATCAAAAGTTTAGATAAGACATTCTATAAATTCACGGAGTTTATGGCAAAAGAGAGAGAGAGTCAGAGTTGATAAATGTTTATTAAGCACCTACTAAATACCAGGCACTGTGTTAAATGCTGATAGCCCTAATATGCAATAATGATATATCCTTTGAGAAGCAGTATGGTAGGTATATCAATGTCAAGGAGCATTTATTAAGTGGTTCCTTTGTGCCAGGCATTAAGCTAGGTGTTAGGGATGCAAAGAGAGCTCCTAATCTCAAGTTGCTAACCTTCTATGGCGACATGGAAGATTAAAAAATGCCTACCTATTCTATAGGATTGTTGTTGGGCTCCAGTGAAATCATTTGTTTGTTTGTTTGTTTGTTTTAGATGACAATGGTACAGTGGAAAGACTACTGGATCTGGAATCAGGAAGAATTAAGTTGTAAACTTACCCCTGACTAGCTTTGTGACCATGGACAGCTCAATTAACCTTCCTATGTCTATTTCATTATTTATACAGTGAGAGAGGTCATATCCGCCTACCTTTTGGCAATTCAGTGGGGGTAAAGTAAGATAGTTCACAGTAAGTACTTTGCAAACTTCAGTTGTTATTCGATTCTTCAGTGTGTTGATGGATTATCCACATGGCAGTGCATATTGCAGCCCTCTTATACTTTCTCATTCCATGTTACTCTTATTCTTTGTCTTGAAATCTTGACATTTTATGAATGTTAGAGGAGCATGTGATCTATTTGTGAGTTGTCCCTGGCTTTCACTACATGACTGGCCCATTTCCTTTTCCAACCATACACTTCTCCAATGAGATCCTCTCTGCCCCTTCTCCTGTGCAATTCTTTGTTCCTAATATACAACAATCTATTCACACCTCCAGGGACTTCTTCCTTGTCCTTTGAGTGAGTCACAAGCTTAATTCCCTGATGACTGAGTTATTTTATTACTCACTGCCACCAGACGAAGATCACCAGATGAATAGAAATTTCTTCCATTCCCTCAATTCTGGGGCCCAGCTTATTGTTCTTTTCAAGATATGTACCAACTCTAAGGGTTGTCCATTTGAATGTTTATTCATAGTTTGGTCAATAATCATTCTTCATCCTACTGCTTTTTCCTCTGTGGAGAATTAGGCCAAACTCTATTGAGCAATGTTGGATCTCATTTAGAAGACTTCACAGTGTTCCAGGACTTGATGCAACCAGCAGAGTGTATTCCACAAATGGTAATATCAAGAGGACCTCACCAACCTAGAGTTCATTCAGACTCAAGGATAGTCCCTCCTCTCCCATAACTAATGTCAACCTAGAGTTCATCCAGACTCAATGATAGTCCCTCCTCTCCCATAACTAATGTCACTCTTGTGATTGCCATTGTGCCAAAAGAAGACCAAATTCAATGACTTAAACGTGTCCCAAATTGGACTCCACCGTCTGTACTTCTGCAAGTTAACATGTTCCTGGACTTCTATAAGATCTTAGGACCTGCCAAGTCCAAACTCCGATCCTTGAATTGTTAGCTCCTTTCTGTTTTTTGTTTGGACTTTGATTCTTGGATAGAAAAATCTGTTTCTGTTTCCTCTCGTTTGCTCCCTCAGGATAGCTCATCATATTCCTTTCTGGGGGAAAAAAAAGTTTTATAGACCTGCCCTTGGCCATGAGAAGACATTCCGTTCAGTATAGGAAATTGAGAACAGTAGCTTAAATAGGTGATGAGGGGGAAGGAGGGAACAAATATAAAATTCTCCCTCTCACTGTGTTTTTTATTTCTTCTAATACCTTGCTAATGTTCTATTTTCCAACATTTTTAATGTAAACCAAGTATGATTCTCTAATGGAATCACTATAGAAAACACCTCCCGTGCAGAAAGTGAGAAGACTTTCCAAAAGAATTTCACAGGTTGGTTATTTGCAACTCTGAGAGAAAATTCACTCTGGTAATTAGTTCACAGTTAATTATGCTGAGGGAAAAGTACAAAGATTATGTGTTTACCTCAGTCTTTCTCCCCACCTATCCATTTCACTTCTGTTTAGTACCTTAGAATATAGTATTTTTGTCCCCAACAGTGTTTAACCTTTTCCATCTGAAGAAAACTTCCATTTTCTTCCTGGGCTTCTATTATCCTATGAGACTTTCTTCTGGGGCTTATTCTATGCGCAGCGATGAAAATGGAGGTTCCTGGGCTCAGTCTATCAGCTTTGCAAGTCGAGACTTCTCTGCTTCCCCCCTCCCCCAACGCAGTTTTTGTCTGAATGTGGAGCAGGTTCCCTTCTACATTCTTTTTGACTTTTGTCGAGAATTGGCTGAAGTTTTCCCTTCCCCTTTCAGCTCTATCCAAAGGAACTTCTTTGTTTTAAATGGCTTTGAAGGTTTATCCTGTTGAATGTGCTAGTTTCCTTTCCCACTTTCTATGAACAGGAGACTAGAAGAAGAGGGCTGCATACCAAAAAGCAAGCAGACCCCTTCTGTCTAGCTTTAGTCAAATCCTCTTTGTCTTCCCAAATTTCACTTATTTTCTTGGCTGCAAAGTCTTCAAAAAAAAAAATCTGTAAAAAAAAAAGCATGTAAAACAGCTTTAAGAATGATAGACCTCAATTCAACAAACCTATATGCAAGACACTGTGTTAGATTCTGGGCATACAAAGACTGCTAAGATGCAGGCCCTACCCTCAAGGGACTTATAGTCTAGTATGGAGAAAAGAATGTGCATAAATAACCACAACGTAAAAGAACTTAGAATGAGTGCAAAGGAAAGTGCAAAAGTAAATGACATGAGAACTGAACTCACAGAACAGATTTCATCCTTTTGCAAAATGTAACCAAATCACCAGACTCAAAGTTTGAAAGACAAATTCTAAATCATTGCTTCTTACTGTGTTTCATCCATGCAAAAGATAAAAAGGCTCCAGTGTTTTCTTTAAGTGCTTCTCTCCCTCTGCTCCTCTACTAATACACCTCATAGGATTTAGAGCTGTCATCCAGTCCACCCCCCTCATGTTACAGATGAGGAAACTGAGGCTAGGAAGTAAAATGACTTGTCCAAGGAAATAAGATTGTGGTTCACCTACATGGAAGTGTAGAAGTAGCCGAAGGAAGATTTGAAACTGGGTCTTCTTCTGATCCCAAAGCTAGTAAGCATACTTCTTAACTCACCACCTTGCCTCTCACTGAGTTATGCAAGGGCTCTTGAAGGCTGCAGCAGCAATAACCAAGACCTGTCAGGTTCTTTTTTTTTTTTTTTGAGTAATTAATTTATTTATTTTTAGTTTTCACCATTCACTTCCATAAGATTTTGAGTTTTAAATTTTCTCCCTCTCCCACTTCCCCCTCCCCACCACAGCATACAATCTGATATAGGCTGTATATATACATTCATGTTAAGCATATTTTCCCATTAGTCATGATGTAAAGAACAATTAGAACTAATGAGAGGAACCATGAAAATGAAACAATAAAACAAAACAACAAAGGAAAAGGAGAGCAAATAGTATGCTTCCATCTGCATTCAGACTCCATATTTCTTTCTCTGGGTGTGAATAACTTCAAACTATTTCAAATATATGCTAAGTGTGTCTGTTTTCCAAGGTCCAGTCTAACCAAATTCAGAAAAAGTCATCTTTGAAAAGCAGGGTGATGAATTTTCCAGCCATGATTCTCAAAGATATAGAGGGATCATGACAGATGTAAACAAACAAATAAGCCAACTAAAACAAAACCCTCCAACCTTTTAAAGGTAGGATTTTCAGGTTCTCTATCCCTTCTTAAGATAGCAGAGAGATAGAGTGATCTCCAGGGTGGAATTCAGCAGTCCTCTAATGGCACTGGAAAGCAATTGTAATGTGAAAAAGAAAAATGTCATATTAAATTGAAACTGAAGCCAGGTAGAATGTGATTACATTTTTATTGGAACTTAGCTAGCTGGGGAGCCTCACTGGCTCACTTTATAAACTGTCCTGATCCAAGTGAAATATTTTTATAATTCTCAGAGTAATACAACCAATAGAACATTCTAGGACCTGGAATGGGTGTGGGTTTATGAGCATATATTAATTAATATGCAGAGTTACTTTTAAACCTCCTAAAGGTATCTTCCCCCCACCTTCTCCTGTCCTACCCCCTGCCATCGACCAGCCACTAGAATCTTCTTAATGGGGAAAGCAAGGAAGGAAAAAAGAGAGCTGGACTAGGGGGTCAATCTATAATTGGAATGTGCCAGACAGGGAAGTATTATAATTAGAAAGTCTTAATGTTTTGCCACATCCATACTAACCATACTACTGCCAAGATGACCCTTTGGACTATATTATTTCTTCTGCTGAAGTTGTCACAAATAGCATAAGTTAAGCATGAAGCAGGTATTTGCAGAAGTGATGATTTGCACTGTTCCCTGCTCCTATGCATCTGGTCTTTGTTGTAGATGTAACCAAGTGACTCTAAGTATAGCAACATAGGAAGCCAAGAGATTTTTCCAGTTAAATTTCAATTTCACTTACAGAGATCTAGCTGATGTAGGCCTACACATTCTCTAGCATGTTTTCAACAACAAAAGGTGGGAAATATACTAGTTTCACGTTGGCTTAAAAAGTCAGGGTAGCCTGAGTCATAATGTGAATCATAGACTCTCAAGTTTAGAATGGACTTCAGAAGTCCAACTTGCAGCTCAGTAGGAATCCCCATCCCAAAAAGCAGTCATCCAAGCACTGTGTGAGGGGCTCCAATGAGGAGGAATTCACTGACTCTAGGGACTGCACTTTTGAAAAGCTCTGATTATTAGGATTTTTTTCATTGAATCAAGTTGAAATCTCCCTATGAGCTCCATTCAGTGTTCCTGGCATTGCTGGCTGGGGCCAAGGAAAATAAAGTTAATTTCTTTTCCATTTGACAGCTGTTCAAATACTTGAAGACACCCAGTATGCCCCATTGAATCATCACTTATTCCAGAGAAACACCCTAATTCTTTCAATGGCACTTCATAGGACATGCTTTTGAGTCTTCTTCACATCTTGGTCAATCAATGAATCAGCAAGCATTTATTAAATACCTAATCTGTGCTAGGTATACAAAGGTAAAAATGAAACAGTTCCTGCTCTCAGTGAGCTTACGTTCTTTTGGAAGATAGGTCACCTTATGCTGGCTTCATAAAACCCTTCCCAGAATAGGATGTCCAGAACTAAACAGAGTATTCCCAATATGGTCTGGTCTAATCATGGTAGAGTACTGAAGGACCATAACTGCTCTCTTGACATCACACCTCTGTTAATGTGCTTCAAGTTTTCAATAGCTTTCAGGACTGCCGTGTGACCTTGGTAATTAATATTTCTTTTTAATTTTTAGAGGCTTGGTCTCCCTATCTTGCCCAAGCTGAAAGTGTAGTGGCAGTGGCCCAATTGGGCCAGTTGGGCACAGGCCCAATCCCAGTGCTAATCTTGATGGAAGCTTTAACCTGAAACACTTTTCTGACCTGGTTCACCCCCTTCTTAGGCAGTCTATTGGTCCTCTGTCCCCTGGAACTCACTATCTTAGTGCCAACCTTACTATGAACACACCTGATCATCTTTAACCCTGCTATATCTCAGAACTCCTAAACTGAAGCAATCCACCAGCTTCACTCTCCTCGACTGAGGGAAGCCCCAGTAACCCAGTGGCTAATGGTATAGTGTGACGGGAAATCCACCATCCCTTATGGCAAACCTTCTGAGCTTTAGGAACAGTTCTAATTATTAGAAAGTTTTTTTTCTTAAAACAAGCCAAAACCTGCCTCTCTGAAACTTTCTATCATAGTCCCTCATTCTAGCCTCTGGGATCAATCTGTTTTCTATGTGTTGGTATTTCAAATGAATGGAAATAATCATCCTAGCCCTCTCAACACACATACACATACATATATACATCATCATCATCATCACCATCATCATCATCACATCTCTTCTTCAAATTTAACTTCCTCAGTTCATTCACCAGATCCCCATATGACATAGAGTTGAGCACCATCTACATCCTGGTCATTCTTTTCTGACAAAATGTGGGCAGTCAGTAAACATTTATTCAGTGCTTAGTGCATGCCAGGCATTGTGCTTAGTGTTGGGGATATAGAAAGTATAAAAGACAATCCCTGCCCTTGAGGAACTCACAACCTAATGGGGGAGACAACGTACAAAAACAACTCTGTACAAACAAGCCGTACAGAGGATAAGCCGGAAGTCATCCACAGAGGGAAGGCTATAGAATTAGGAGATTTGGGCTAAATGACCTCTAAGGTCCCACTCAACTCTGAGATTATATGATTTTGTGATCCTACATAGGATGGCCTCCCTGTAACAAAAATATATCTTCCTGAGTAATATCCCTTTCCATCTATTACTGCTAGTTTTGCCCTCTAGTAGCAAACAGAGTGTGCCTAATTCCTCATCTATATGACAACCTTTCAGATACTTCAAGACAGCTTTAAGTCATAGCCCCAAAAGTCTTCTTTTTTCAAACTCAATATCTCTATTTCCCTTCATTTATCCTCATATGCCACAGGTTCCAGCCCTTTAGCCATCCTGGGTGCCATCCTCTGAATATGTTCTAGTTTGTCAATGACCTTTCTCAAAATATAGCTTCCAGAATTAAATACAACCCTTCATGTGTCTGACTGGGGCAGAGTACATAAAGCAGGGCTATTAACTCCTTTACTCTGGAAACTGTGACTCTATACACACAGTTTAAATTGTACTAACTTTGGGAGACTACAGTACTACAAACTGAGTTTGCAGTCAACTAATCTTTTTCAAACGAATGTGTCTAGAGGCAGCTAGGTGGTGCAGTGGATTAGAGCACTGGCCCTGGATTCAGGAGGACCTGAGTTCAAATTCAGCCTCAGACACATAACACTTACTAGCTGTGTGACCCTGGGCAAGTCATTTAACCCCATTGCCTAACCCCCCCAAAAAAATGTGTCTAGATATGCATCTCCTGCTCTGTACTTGTGAAGTTTATTTTTTAACCCATGTGAAAATTTACATTTATCTCTATTACCTTTCACTTTCTTAGCTTCAGATCATCTTTCTAGTCTGTCAAGACCACACTACCACCACCACCACCACCACCACCACCACCACTGCATCATCATCAATAGCATTTACATAGCACTTTAAGGTTTGTGAAGCATTTTACATATATTATCTCCCTGATCACTACCACAATATTGTGAGATAGGTGATACCATTATCCCCGTTTTACAAGTGAGGAAACTGAGGCTGAGAGAGGTTAAGTGACTTACCCAGGGACACATAACTAAGATGGGGTCTGAACTCAGGTCTTCTTAGTTATTGGTTGTCCCACTTTCATGTAATCTGTAAATTTAATAAGCATCCTATCTTCATCATCTTCTTATTTAAGTGTTCTTTGGTAAGTATCCTATCTTTGCCATCATCCAAATCATTAATAAAAATGATAAGAACAGATTCAAAGACAAGCCTCTTTGTCATTCCACTAGAAATTTCCCTCCAGGATTACATTGATCCATGAATTCTAACCCTTTGTAACTGAATATTCACTTATTTCTGTCTGGACCTACATAACCATACTATGATACTTTTTTGGTCTCCTTGAAATTGTCTCTCCCATACAGGATAACTAGAGTACATGTTGAACCATGCCCAACATTTGTCTTCCTAATCTGTGATGAACTCTAAAATGGTACTGATCATTGACACTTCAGCAATCAGTTCCTCATTACTGGTCAGATGCTTTTCCAGAATTGCAGTTTTCCTCATCTATCTTCCCTTCATTTGTCTCCTCTCCATCTTCTGAAGACAAATTATAAACAAAGAATGTATCAACTTCTCTGTTTTTATCGTACTTCTAGTAACTGTTCAAACAGTTGAATTTTCTGTCACTGTTATACCCTACCCTTGTGCCAATTTTGTGATTTGCTTCTGAATCATTCATTTCTCCCTTCTGGCCAAGTGATCCATAATATATCTGTTGTGCTGCTTTTTCTCTCTTCTTTTTGTCCTCACCAAATGTTCTCCACCTTGCTTTTGTCTCACCCTTTATCCTGAGGGAGTTCTCCACCACACAATATAGATGTGCTTAATATATAATGCTATTCTACCACCCTTTTAACTTATTCTGTTCCTTCTGAATAAGAAACATTCTTTCCACAAGTCTCATATTAGCAAATGTCAGTGATGCCTCTAATAGCAACTGTATACCCTTTCATTAATATCTCTAGTTCATCTTATTTATTAGCCGTAACCCACATATTTGCATATAGATCTTCAAGGTCATGAATGTTATCACTGCCCCTCTTTCCTAGATTTTTACTCCTGTGAATTATTGGACCTCTGTACTATTATTCTTCCTATGACATACCTCTAAATACTATCTGTGGTATCTTCTTTGGTGGACACATAAGTGTGGGTAAACAATTTTCTCCTTCCCCCTGCATTTTCCACTGAAAAGCCCCTTAATATCTGTCTACAGACGAATATCTCAACTCTGCCACTTACTACTCATATGATTTTGTACAAGTCATTTAACCTCATGAGAAGGTTAAATTAGATGAACTTTTAGTTCTAAATTTTTGGTCTTATAGTATCCTGGCCATGGTCCAGAAATCCAAATCTTATTCTCCTACACTATCTTCTCAATTAATTGTTTATTTCCCATATCTTCTTTTCTCTTCTGAAACTACCCCTACCTTCCATCAGTATTGATTAAAATACCACCAATGCCCCTAAAGTCTTCAATTTCAGTCTTTAAGATTTAAAGACACCCTGAAATATTTTCTAGGTTCCTTCTGTTGGGTATAAATTCTGAAGATTCTGCCACTTCCTACTTGTGTGATCTTGAGTAAGCCATCAAACCCAAACTCTGTAAGCATCCTTTTCCTCAATTATAAAATGAGGGAATTGGCTCAGACACACTCTAAAGTCTCCTTTATTTCTACATATTCTATGGTCATTGTTTATCCCCATGTAAATTGCCAGATATGAGCATCAGTCAACAGATTTGACAAATCTCTAAGTTTTCTATCATGTTGCATATTCATTCGCCTAAGGCGGGGAACAAAACCTATACCTCCCTTCTGTTCATACAAGGCCAACTCATGTCTTTCTCGTCATTTCTCAAAAAGAACTTACCAACTACCAAGACTAATGACCTTTGACCAGTATTGTATGTCATCTCTCTTGGTCAACCTTTGGATCCTTATCATGATTTTGTGGAATATATTTTCTGCTATGTAGGGCTGAATAATATCCTGTATGGGAAAAGCCTCATACCTCCCACATAACTCCAATGATTCATTTGTCTTTCCTCCTCTCTTCCTTCTCTGTGTCATATTTTTTCACCTTCTATCCTCCTGGTACAGGTTTGGATTCTCCTTTGCCTTTTTGGATCATTTATTCATTTTTATTTTTCCTCTTCAAGCACTTAATTCTTTCTAAAAAATCATGAAAGCAGAGAAACATTCCTCCAACCACTTCAACCTCTACAACAGGTAAAACCAACATGTGTGTTATCCACACATGGATTTTACTACACTCTGGAAGAAACACACAAATAAGGGTAGATTATGTCTATCCATGGAACATTATTCTCACCTTCTAGTCAAGTCAACAAACATTTATTAAGTGCTACCTACCATTCACCAGGCACTGAGCTAAGAACTGGGGATACAAAGAAAGGCAAAAATAGTCCTTAACCCCAAGAAGCTTACATTCTAGTTGGGGAGACAGTATACAAACAACTATGTAGTACATTCAAGATATATACAGGTAATCTCAGAGGGAAGTTACTAACAGTGGGAGGGAAAGCCAGGGGATGGGTGATGAAAGACTTCTTATAGAAGATAGGATTTTAGCTGACTTTTAAAAGAAGCCAAGAAAATCAGGAGATGGCTGTGAAATGGAGAGCCTCTACTCTCTGTGGCTGTCACTGAAAAAATTCTAAGATAAATGTTCTTTGCCTCTTTCCTTTGCCTGGGAACATGTGTTAACAGAGGGTTCTAAAGAGAGTTTTTTAATAAGTAAGGCACGTGTCATGATGGAATGAGCCCTGGGTTTGGAATCAAAGCATCTGGGGTCAAACATTACCCTGCTTCTTACTCCCTTCGTGACTTTAAGCAAATCATTTAAGGTCTCAGTTTCCTCATCTGCAAAATGAAGGGACTATAGTAGATGTGCTTCCAGGTCAAAATCTGTGATCACGAGGTGGGTTTTCCACCCTTTCTTTGCCCTTCCTGCTCTTTCCACTGTTTTCTGGCACTACTTGATCAGGAACATTTGACCTGCAATTAACAGATTTCTGTCGATGCCCTAAGGAGGGCAGTAACAGCTTCAGCTACCATCTGGGAGAACGTCTTAGGATGTCTTCCAGCCATTTTGTGCTTTGTCTTCTCTCTTGCTGCTCAACTACTGCTGTCCACTTATATCTTGCTTCATCACTGTCTTTCATCCATGTCTGAATGGGAATCATTCTGCATCCTAATGGATGACTCCTTTACTTTTATTCTGTTCCCATAAATTGCACTCATAACATTCCCAAATTACTGCTTATAAGTGGATGATCCCCAGAAAATCAACTATGCTTTCTGAGGTACAGTAGCATATAACACAGATCATAGAGAAACTGTAATATTGAGCAAAGTTGGGCAGAGTTATTTTTCCTTGGCACACAGGTGTTTTTAGTCTACTCCAAAATGCCCAGTTATTCTAATACTAGCCCAGCAGCAGATATCACTCACCTTCTGTCTCTCCAGAGATATAGAGATCATCTCACACAGTTTCCATTATCTTTACATTCAAGACAAACACTTTGGAAAAAGGGAAATTACTGTTATTTGGAGGTGTTTTGCAAGAATTTACATAACATTTTGTATTTCCCCAACAGACAAGAACAAGGAAAAGTTATAATAACATAAAAGCAAAAACATTGGGTTAGGTCAAGTTTCCAAAAGCAAGAAATTGCATACCAGGAAAAGATTTTATTTTGTCATTGTCATTGCTTAGTGGCAGGGGTAGGGAAACTGTGGTCTCTAACACAGAACAAATCCATTTTGTGAATCCTGTGAAGTTTGGATTCAATCAAAGGGCCTCACTTGAGGACCTAGAGGGCCACATGTGGCCTTGAGGCCGCAGGTTCCCCACCTCAGACTTAGCCCATGTTACTTTATCAAAAAAAAAAGGGGGGACATTCTTTTCATCCCTTTTTTGCAGAAAACTAAGGCAAAAGGAAATTCTTGTTAGTGTCCTATGTATCTATGACATCAGCCAGAGAATTTCATGATATTCAGTCATCAAGTGAGTAATTTTTTTCCCGGTAGAATATAAGATCCTTGAGGGTAGGGACTGTTTACGTTGGGGGTTTTTTTGTCTTTGTATCCGTAGAACCTTCAACAGTCAGTGCCTAATAAATGCTTATTGGACTGAATTGAATTACAATTTTATATACAATTACATTCCTGGAGTCAGTGTGGTCATTAAAGAGGAAAGGAAATCTTACAGTTAATCATTTTATCAGAAATTCATATAGTGGGCTTTATGGTATTGAATTTTGGAAGCTACTTTTTAAAAATCTTCATTGGATTGGTTTTTGCCACATATCACACTTTAAACAATAGTGTAGATGCTTTTTAAATACATTTTTTAAAATTATCTTAGTTTCAAAAAGGAAGTACTTTAGAATTGGGCTGAATATTTTACTCAAATCTATTTTAGTATCAACTGTTTCTTTACTAGAAAAGAGGAATACATTTTCTACAAAAACTCCTGAGACTGCAATGCTTTTTGTATCATGGCACTGAATCATTCAGGATAATAGTTGCATTTTTTGCAAATAATCCATCCTGCCTATATTGAAGGCACCATATTCCTGGGCATTTTTTTGCAAATCATATACCTCACCCAGCCAATGTCAAAGCCACCTCTATCAATTAAGTAATAAGCATGACTGATGATAAACCTATGGAACAGATGACATCAGGGGAAAACTGGCAGAAATTCCCCCAAAAAGAAACACCAGTGAATCTGTCCATCTAATGAATCTAATTTACATGATTCCTCTCCCTGCTGTTCCCTTTGTAAATAATCTTTCATTTAAATAATTTCCAGCCCAAAAGCTAGAGTCATCATTATTCTGGGAGCTGCAGAGTTTTAATTGGTAAGCCATTCTTTCAACTAGCACACACACACACACACACACACACACACACACACACACACACTGGAGTCTGTTAGCTCAATGTTTGATTCAGAATGTAAATCCCTTAAAGTCTCTAATAGATACTCCTCCATGTTTGAGAATTAATGGTGCCCGCAAACGTGTCCTAAAAAACAGCAGTGTCCAGTAAATGGATGATATGAGAAATCCTTATGACAATGATGATGAATATCCTCCTTCTTTCTTCACTTTGTTAAAAAAAAAAAAGAAACCCAACAAAAAATCTTTTCCTACACATCAGTACCATTGTCATGAATGATTAAGAGACAAAATGAGAGTTCTAACTTCTGTATTTCAAAGTGTCACTGGTGGTCATTCCTGGAAGCCCAAGTACATCTCTCCACTTCACAATTGGCACTCGGGAAAGCAACACTGATTTCTACAATATGTTTTCCTACATCTATTTCACATTGTGTTTGCATCCACATTATATAAGCTTGTCCTTGAACGGATCTAACTTCAGTTCTATAAAGTTCTGATGTAGATATATTGGAAATTTTTCTGGGTTTTTGTTTGTTTGTTTATTTATCTTAAATCTTGGTAGGACATTTTATTCACTCCCAGCTCCCAGCTCTTGTCCCTCTCTCAGAAAGATGATTTTCTGAAAATCCCCATCCCAGAGACAAACTCAAAAGAAGTGTAACAGTTCTAGCACCAGCAATAATAAATAAATAAAATAAAATTAGTATCTTTAACAACAAGGAGGAGGAGAAGCAGAGGGGAAATAGGAGCAGCTCTTTGGACATTGTTTATGTAGTACACAGGGCTCTCAAACCATCTATTAAGGTCAAAGCCATTATCTCTTCCTCTGAGTGTCCAAACTGCCTAAATCAGTCACTTCAGTAAATACAGGAATAAAAGCTAGAGAGCATAACAAAGACACAGATTGAAGGAAGAGCAATAATAGTGTGAGTGCCACAGATGAGGATGGCAGCATCACGGCTATTATTACAGTCATTTCTGCATTATCTAGCATTTGAGGATGGCTTTGACAATTTGTCCACAAACAGATAAGATAGCTAGAATAGCTAACCTTTTGAGAACAAGGAGAACACATCGCAAACTGCTTCTAGGTGAGTGTGTATGTCTATGTGTGTGCATACATACCCACATGAGTGTGCATGCTCACATAATAAATAATCTTGGTGATTGAATGGAACACTCGGTAGGAATCTTTACAGCTCATTCTCAGTTTCTTCAATCTTGAGAAATAAGGTGATGCCATAGGGGGTCTGCAGGAGTTGAAGTGTTACATATATTACCTGACTTTAACAACTCAAGCAAGTTAATCTCGGCACATCTAACTTCTTGGCATCTGTTTCGCCTTAAATGTTGTTTTATTATTGACACCCACTCAAGGTGCTACAAGGATTGTGAAAATAGACAGCTATTTTAAAATCTACAGTGTCTGATAATAAGCAGCAATAAATTAACAATAAACTTTGCAAGTACTCTCATGAGGAAACTCCTAGTTCAAATGAATGTTTGATGGGGGCTTAGAAGTTACTAGAGCTAGGAGCAGGATCAAGACTGGGCTTGTGATGTCACTGGCATAGGGAACTCGCTGAATGAGACAACTCTCTCTACAAACGCAAGTGGACACTTTCTCTGCAGCTGATAGTTCTTGAGAGCTGTGGGAGCAGCCTGGAGAGCTGTGTAGAGCAGTGGGAGGTTAAGTGACTTGGCCAGCCAGGGCCACACAGTCTGTATGTGTCAGGGGCAAGGCTTTAATCCTGCTCTTCTTGGTTCCTATCTCTAACCATTAAACTATACTGCCTCTCCTAGAGAAAAGTGATTAGGAAACAAAACCTGCAGTATTTCTTTTACCCCTCTCTTGAAGGATGCAAAAAATAACCTCAAAGACACAAAGTCAGGGCACTCAAATGTGATGACAATAAACATTTCACTTTGCCTTGGTCTGAATAAATATCCATTTTTTATACCACATTAAATGCTCCCTAGTATTAGGATATTTTCAGAACTTCATGGCTCACTGTAACTTGGAAGCCTTTATTAAAAGGCTCTTCCCATGATATCATGGGAGCATAGACTTAGAGCTGGAAGACACCCCAACCTAATCCAACCCCATCATTTTACATATGAGGAAACTAACACCCAAGGAGATGAAGTGACTTGTCTAAGGTCACGTAAGAAATTAGCATCATAACTGAGATTTGAACTCAGGTCCTCTGACTCCAAAACCAACATCCTTTCCACTTTACTTCAATTGCTGTTGAAAACATTTGTTCGCCGTAGGAAGAACTCACGAATCCACAAACCCTACAAGGAATCCTTTGCTCAGTAATGATGTTATCGTAAACAGCTTAGCACATTATGTCAGCACGAAAAGTTTCCACGGCTGCTGTCAGTTTAATGTTACTTCCTAGAGAAATTAAGCAGCATGTATCGTTCTTGGGGGCAGGAAGTACGGCTTTCTCTGTGTCTAAGTCAGACTTGGAAAAACTCCTTAGGAATTTTGCTACTAGTACTGATGTTTGCACACCAAGAGCTAATGTTTCTTCCCCTTTGCCCATTCCCCCAATATTTATTAGCAAGGTTAAGCAGCTTACCAGATCCCATTGATTCCAGATCAGATGGCAGTATCATTGGCAGATTGTGGCAATCAATGAAAATCATTCCTGACCCAATTAAGAACTTACAAGATACACACACACCAAGAAAAACCTAATCAATACACTAAGAAAGCCTGTACATATCAAAAGTGTATGTCCCTCCTATTTTCATACAAAACTCAGCCCCAGAACTGTAATTAGCATAGGTCAATGAGGACTCTGCTTCTTTACCTAGCTTACTGTCCCCTGAACTGATGCTGTGCCCCTGCCTTAGTCAAATTATTCTATCCAAAGCTATCAGCTCCACTCCACCAACCACCTCAACTGTTTTTCCCTCCCAGGTGAAAGAATTCCTAGTTATAGCTCTGTTTAGCCTTGTGCCAAAAGTTTAGCACAACTTATGAGTGAATGCCTCATTTTATCAGGTCTCTATCTTCAGATACACAAATCTGCCCAAGAGAGGAGGCAGCATATGGAAAGAGCGGTGACTCTGTAGTCGTGAGACTTGAATTCAAATCCTGCCCCTGGCACTTAACAGCTGTGTGGCCATAGGACTTAACTTCTCTCAACCTCAGTTTCCTAATCTGTAAAATGAGGGAATAAAACTAGATGTCCCCTAAGGCCCCTTCCTGCTGTAGATCTATGATTCTAGAAACTCTGGAGACCCCAAAGCTGTGATGGGGGATTCACCATCCGGCCACTCTGAGTCCTACACTTCCTAAATAAAGATAAAAATTGGAAAAAATTAGTTTAATCCATTCCACGTGGAATACGACCATAGAAAAGTGTGGATGAGGGAGATTTCTTAAGAATCATAAGGCATTCTGGAGGAAGCAGAATGCAAATCCCCTTTTCAGCATTAATTAAGGCTCTGCTACCAATGAAGATGGTAAAGTTCATATGCTCTCCAATACACAAATCATCCCCAAATTAGGCTGTTCTCAAAGGAATCAAATCCTTTGTACTGCTAGGGAGGAAGGCATTTCAATGAGCCTAATGAGCTCAGTTCTTAAAACTCCTTATCCCTCCCCTTTCCTCTTCAGCTAACCTAAGAAAGAACAAACAAAAAACACACTAATAGAAAACTTTTTTTAACTTAAGAAGGTACTCCTTTTGAGTGCAGAAGAGACCAGAGCTAAAGGCACTTTTCTGAGAGGAGGATGAAGCAGGGCCACTGGGCAGAGGAAAGACTCTGTAAGTAGGAATCATTCATTTTACTTGCACCCTAAAGAAAAGGGTACTGCTCTTCCAGCAGGAAGCCCTCGAAAAGGTACAAATGGAGGACCACGGCAAACCTGCCAAAGGCATGTATGGAAACCAATGAGTCAGTGCCTACCAAGGGATGCGCCAGCTAAGCCGTCATGTCAGAAATGCAGATGAACCCCCTGGTGTCCTAAGGCTTGGTAGTTAGAAGTTTCAGCTCCTAGCTACCAGCATAACATTATCTAAAACGGTCATTTACTTCAACAAAGACCCAGTTAAAACACAGATACCCGTTTCACCTAGAAACTTTGATATTTTGGGAGTTGGTAATGAGAGTTTTTCCATTCTGTCCCCTTCTTTCTTTTATTTTTCATTCCCCTTCTGTTGGACCTGAGACTGTATTAGTCCAGCCAAGCGTGAAATTATAGTTTGTTAGCTGACAATTCTCAACAGCACCCAGGAGACTAAATGTGATCTAACAGCCCTGAAAGCTTATAACATGAGCTTAATCAACCATGTTTCCAAGTCACTTATTATTTTATTTACAGTGTCGTGCGTGTAAGATGTTCTGATGCGATATCTTGGATGCTTTTATAATTTCCTACACAGCAATATTCAGTTCTCTTGATTTTTTTTCAAAGTTACTTAGTAACTTTTCAAAAGCCCCAATTCCACAGAGCAATATTGGTAAGCTGGTCAGTCCCTGTGGAACATTTGCCTTTTCACCCCCAGAGGGGGTACTCTTTGTAAGAAAATGGTCAAAATAGGCAATGCTGGCTAATGTTGTTAACACATACCTAATGATTAGAGTAGAATTAGGGATGAGAAAGGAAGTCAGCATGATAGCTGCAATTTCCAAAGTACCTATTCATGAATGGTTTTCTCTAATAGAAACTTATTGAATCAATCTTTTCAGGAACCTGAGTCAGACTTTGATTATTCCTAGCCCTTAAAAATATTTAAGATGAAATGGGAAACTAATATCATGGCTCAGAGGCCATCAGTGAAAAGAAATATGGCAGCCTAGGGGATTTGGTAGTCAAGAAGTAAAACAGTGGAAGTTTATAAGGTGGGGTAAGGTTGGAAGTCAAGTAAAGGTGGGAATAGGGAACAAAGAACCTCAGGCCCCAGAGGCTGGATAAAGAAGATTGGGAATCAGCTGTGGAGATAAGAATCAGGACCTAATGCACTGTTAATGATTATAGGATTTTAGAACTAGATTTTCTTTTCTAACTCCCTCACTTTACAGATGGAGAAACTGAGGCCCAAAGTCACACAGCTGATAAGTGGCAGAGCCAGGATTCAAACCAAAATCCTGTCTCCAAATCCAGTGCCTTCAAGAAACTAGTCGAATTGAATGGGTGAGCAAGGCCTGCTATGCCAAATGTCCGTATGTTCTAATCCCTATTGTTTTAAATATAACTGCACAGATCATAATGAATTATAAATGAAGAAACTATATTGATTGGAATTGGTGAGGGAATATTGGATTGGAATATTGATTGGTGGTGAGGAAAATTTGTCTAAATAATAAAGCCATTGAACTTGGAATGACCAAGAATAAGACCTTGCTATTAGATTCAGGTAAAAATGATAAACTCAAGGGACCCTCAAATGAATGACTATGACGATCGCTAGGATTACTTACTACCCCCACAGATAGTAAGGTAGAGAAACAAAACCTCATACCCATAGGAGCCTAAGCAGAGAAATAGTGACTCTTTTCCAGGTATGTTAACGTTGATAATGATAGAAGGAGGAGGAGGAGAAGTAATAGCAGTAGTAGTAGTAGCAGCAGCAGCAGTAGTAGTAGTAATAGGAGTAGGAGTAGGAGTAGGAGTAGCAGTTACTAGTAGGAGTAGGGAAAAAAAAGATAGTATTGATCATTAATCAAGTACTTTACATTTACTATCTCATTTTATCCAAGACCCTACCCTCCTGTGGAATCAATCTTAATTGGAATTGATAATTGACAAGAACAAATGGAAAACTCTGAAAATGGGGATGGAAACAGACAAGGGCAAATGCTGGTTCATTACTATGATTTCTGTACCTGATACATGTTAATGTAAAGAAGAATTTCTATCAAAACATTCCCGGCTCTCTTCAACACCTCTTACCTTACCCTAAAACTTCCCCAGAAAAAAAAAAGGTGGTTCAAATTTCATAGCAACTTTGAGTATCCCAAATAAAACGGTGGGTAGGTAATGAAGTGGAGTCAGGAAGACCTGATTTCAAATCCAACATCAAACATTTACTAGCTCTGAGACCCTGGACAAATCACTTAACCTGAATTTGCCTCAATTTCCTCATCTGTAAAATGGTGATAATAATAGCACTTAACTTTCCAGGATTATTGTGAGGATCAAATGAGATAATATTTGCAGAGCTTAGCACAATGCTTGGCACATAGTAGGCACTATTAAAATGATAGCTATTACTATATATATGGATACCAAAAATAAGCAACTTATTTTTTAAATTAAACATGTCTTGTTATACATACAACCTTACATATGTGTGCATTAGAGTTATACCTATAATCGTAAGTGGGAGTGAGTTAGAGCAGAAATATAGCTTCAAATGCAATTTATTGTGTTCTCTTTGAATTTCACAAAGGCAGTTATTAAACCTAACATTGTATGATTGACTTTTAGAGTTTATTGTCTAATATACAAGTCACCAAAAACAGAACGGGCTCAAAAATATTTACAATTTCTAAATCTTTGCCATTTTATCTCTACAATCAATCAACAAGTATTTATTAAGTGCATATACAAACTGAAAGATACCAGGAGATGAGGCCTTATTTGACTTTTCTAGGTTGTTATTGTTGTTCAGTCCTTTCAGTCATTTTGACCCCATTTGGGGTTTTCTTGACCACTGGAGAGATTTGCCATTTCCTTCTCCAGCTCATTTTACAGATGAGAAAACTGAGGCAAACAGAGTGAAATGATTTGCCCAGGGTTACCCAGCTAGTAAATGTCTGAGGCCAGATTTGAACTTATGAAGATGAGTCTTCCTGATCCCACACCTGGCACTTTATCTACTGAGCCACCTCACTGCCACAAGGCTTTAGTTTAGTCATCTGAAAATATGGGGTTGACCCCAACAGCCCAACCATAATCTGATTTCATTACTTGACCTTTGAGTTAGATATTAGAAACTTTTTTTTTTAAAGATTTCTTCTATCATCAATAGAAGAGATTTGTTTTGTTTTGGTCTTGGTTTGTGATAGGTAATACATTTTAAGTAATGTTCCAGGTACACTCAATAGGAATAAATATACTAACACATTTTCATTCAGAGATCTGTGGATAGATTTCAGGGGGTCCATGAACTTGTATGGGAAAATATACCTTTATTTCAATATAATTGATTTTCTTTGTAATCTTATCTATTTTATTTTATGCATTTAAAAACATTATTCTGAGAATGGGTCCATAGGCTTCACCAGACTGTCAAAGAGAATGACAAAAAAGTTTAAAAATGGGATTTTTGCAACCACTGCTCCTTCCTTACTGTGACTACTTGCATTACAAGTAGACCAGCTATACACAGAACTTTTTCATCAAACCAAATACATCCCCATCCCTGTCCCTGATTTAACAAAATTAACAAAATGACACCTTACAGCCTTCACATGGTCCTAAAAACTGCTTGGCCTCCCAAAAAGGCCCTAGCTGTGTGACTCTGAGCAAGTCATTTAGCCCTGTTTGCCTCAGTTTCCTCATCTGTAAAAATGATCCGGAGACAGAAATGGCAAACCACTCCAGTATCTTTGCCGAGAAGATCCCACATGGGGTCACAAAGAGTCAGATGTGACTGAAATGACTGAACAAAAAATACATTTTTTAATAACAGGCAGCCTCATTCTGCATCAGGTGCTGTTCAAACTGGATTCAAAGTCTGGCTCTGTGTGGGGCAAGTCACTTAACCTCATTGAGTCCCAATCTCCTCATCTATAAAAATAAGGTTGGATTTGATAACCCTATTTTCCTGTGGCCCTAGGTTATTTAACCACTTGAAACCCCCAATTTTGCTTCTATGAAGTGAGGGGGCCAAACTAACTTATTTCTGAGACCTCTGCCAGTTCCAATACCTATGATCAGGTAGCCTGTGAAATCTTCACATAACAGACAGTTGCCAAAAGGTTTGGAAATCTACAGTTAAAAAAAAAAGCTTCAATACAAAAAAAAAAAAAAAAAAAAAAGCTTGCTGTTTAAAAAAGAGCCCAGAGTAGCCTTAGAAGAGCCGTTCTTGAGATTTAAACATTTTAAAGGTCATAATCTACCTGAGGAAAGGAATCCTCAAGGGTAGGAGGCTACCCTTGACATTCCATCCCTGGTACAAGAATCAACAGTCACAGAGTGCTTATCTTGAAAATGAGGAAGCAGTGGTAGCAGTTTTTGTGTATGTGTCTTCCCCAGAGTTTGCAATTAGTTTTCTTTGAAATGTAAAGGCAACCAGCTGTAGGAGTTGAGAAAGTAATTATCTAGCCCACAAGATCCTTGGGATTTTAGTGGTTTTCTTTTTTGGTGAAATTAATAGTCACATCAATTTATGGTGCTCCATATATCTGGCAGCACCCAGAAGTGAACTTCCCATATTACTGAAGTCTCCCCTGCCATCCCATCTACTGTAAAATGATTTTCTTTTTAATATTTTTATGGAAGTGTTTCAAAAATGTGTTGCATGCTTATCTGTGAAGTTAAACAGCAGTCCCTGAAGAGAATGGACTTTTCCTGGATGCTTCAAGGCTTTCCATTAACCTTCATGCTGTAAAACAGAGATAGATGTCTTCAATGGCTATGGAGGCTTATACAGTGATTTGGCCCCATATTACATGGCCTCAGAGTGAATTTCAATTGATTCTGAAGCTTACATTGCCACTTCTCCTGTTAGCAATTATCTCTCTTTACTATCTTCTAAAAAGCCCCCCTTCCTTTGTTTTCAATGTTATTTGATTAAATCTAATAAAAATAGAAGGAAACCAGATAACCAAGCTTGTTAAATTAGGTACCTTAATTTTATACACAAGTCTAAGTTTTGATGAGAATGTGAAGGCAAATCCATTTATGATCTGAGAAATAAAATTTGGGGGCTTTGTGACAGCCTTTTGTGGAAAACACTTTCTCCATCAACTTCTATGTTCATGATTCTGCTCTAGATTGTTATAAAGCTGCCAGAAGTCTGACTCTCGGGCAAATGGGATTTTATTATATATACAGAGATGGTTAATGGTCTAGAGTTACCTTCCTAGAAACATAAAAAATAAATAAATAAATCATAGATAGACATTAATGAAATGCATAAGATTTTTCCAACAGTGTGAAATAACTTGGCTCTGAAATGGGGGCCTGGTAATTAGAGCACTGCAATGAAACTCAGGAATTATGAATTCTGTTCTCAGCTGTACTGCTGACATCCTGCATCTCCTAAGGCAAGCCATTTAGCTTTCCTGCCCACAGAGGAAAGCACCTACTTGAGCTTAGCATTTATGATGCCCCCTCGGAGGTCAAGGTCCAACATGCAATTTAGATCTGAATTTAGCCTGTTTGTTTGCAAATGAAACTTATGACGTCAGGATTAAAAGTACCACACCCTTTTGTCATGTGGTAAAATTCTTGGGTTTATAACCTTAGGCCAAGAGTTTTTTCTTCACACTCAATACTTACTAGTTGTTGTATATTTATTATTTCCAAACACATACCTAAGGATCTGGGTGACCTGTGAAGTTTTTTGCTTTTTCTTTTTTTTTTTAAATGACACTAGAAAAACATTTGAAAGTATTAAAAAGTACTTTATAAGAACATGAAAATGGGAGACCTTTTTTCCAATTTCAAACGTTCTTAGGAGGTAGTGAAATCCTTGCTAACAGTCTTTAGCCAAAGACCCTAAATCATTAGGGATATTACAAAGGGATATTTCCTTAGGTGTGGAGCCTCTCCCAATGCTGAAATTCTGTGATGCTGTCATTCTGTGAATGTCGTTCAGCAACTTAATAAAGTCAGATTTCAGAAGGACTTCTGCCGTGTCTCTTTGACATTGAAAGGACGTTAATAAGCTGGAGAGAATCCAGAAGGCAAACAGAATGATGAAGGGCCTCCTGTCCCTGTGATATGAGGATAAATGGAAAGAACTTGGGCTCTTTAGTTTGAAGATGAGAAAGCTAAGAGGGGGCATGATAGCTGTCTTCAAGTCCTTGAAAGATTTTTGTGTAGGAGCAGGCTTAGATTTGTTCTGTTTGGTCCTGGAGCATAGAACTTGGAGCATTGGTTAGAAGTTGCAAAAAGACAAGTTTACTTTTGAAAAGCCTCATAATAATTATAGCTACCAAAAGTGGAAGGGCTTGACTCTGGTAATCTTGGGTTCCCCCTCACTAGACCATTAACCATCTCTGTATTCACCCCAAGCAAAGGAAGGATATTTGTCAGGCATGTTGGAGTGGGAATTCTTTGGGGGATGCGGGTTGCACTAGAGGTCTGCCCTTCTAGCCCCAAAATTCTGTGAGTATGATTCTACACAGCCAAATGAACTCACCCAAGTCAGACAAAGCAACTCCAGGTAAGGATTTGGGAACAGATATAAAACAAATTACTTTACCCCTCTGGGCTAAGTCTCCTCATCTAAAAAATGAAAGAGTTATACTAAGTGATCTCTAAGGTCCTTTCTTCTAAATTTATGGTTCTTAGGAGAAGAGAACCAAAGTGATTGGGGACGGTGTTGTATAGTAGAAAGAACACTGAATTGAGAGTCAGAGGACCCAGAGACTGAACCCTGAGTCTGCCACTCACTTACTTATTACCCATGGAACCTTGGATAAGTCACTAAACTTCTTGGGACTTAGGGCCTAGACTAAATCAAGGGTTCTTTACCTTTTGGGGTTGTAGAACTTTTTGGCAATCAGTCTGGTGAAACCTATAGGCCCCTTCTCTGAATACTGCTTTTCAATGTATAAAATAGAATACATAGAATAATGAAAGAAATTAATTGTATTGAAATAATTATTCAAATATATTTTTAATATAAATTCATGGAACCCACCTGTGCTCAATGATTTCTAAGTTTCCTTCTAATCAATCAGCAAGCATTTATTAAGCCCCTACTATGTGCAGGGCAGCTAGGTGGCACAGTGCAAAGGGTGCTGGGCCTGGAGTCAGAAAGACTCATCCTCCTGAGTTCAAATCTGGCTCAGACACTTATTAGCTGTGTGACCCTGGGCAAGTCACTTAACCCCGTTTGCCTCAATCTTCCCATCTGTCAAATGAGCTAGAGAAGGAAAGGGCAAACCATTCCAATATCTTTGGCAAGAAAAACCCAAATGGGATCAGGAAGAGTCAAACATGACTGAAAAAAAGACTGAACAACAACAACATTATGTGCTAGGCACTGTCCTATGTGCTGAAGATGCAAAAACAAACTCTAAACAGTCCCTACACTCATAGAGCTTACATTCTAACAGAGACAACAGGCTCATACAAAAAAATAAATAAATAAATAACAGATACAAGTAACTTGAGTCAGGAAGTGGAGGGGAGAGAACCAGGAACCAAGAAAGATCTCATGCAGAAGGTGAAGCTTGATCTTGAGTCTTGAAAGAAATTGGGGATTCCAGCAGGTAAAAGTGAGGAGACGGCCTCTTCCAGGAGGGAGAGGGAAGAACAGTCATTTCAAAAACTCAGAGAAGAGAAGGAGAATGCTATGTGTGAGGAGCAACAAGAAGGCTAGTTTGGTTTACCATAGAGCAGTAATATCAAACTCGAATAGAAATGGATCCCTGCAGGCCCACATATTGACTTAGAAAACCACCAATTCACATGTTGTGTCATATTTTTATTTATTTTGTGAAATGTTTCCCAATTACATTTTAATCTGGTTCATGCCATGCTTGGGAGTGGTGTGGCATGTTTGACAGTTCTGCCATGGAGGGTGTGGAAGGCAGGAAAAGATAATCTGGCTAGAAAGGCAGGATGGAGTTAGATCCTAAAGGGCCTTAAGGGATCTTCAACAGAGCCTGCAAGCTATAAACATAAAATGTGATGCAGGAAGCCTAAACTAATTCTACTCAACATAGAGAAAAACATTGTATATGATCAGTAGGGAATAAAATCAACTTGACCAACTTTTCACCAGGTGAAGTTCTTGGAGGAAAAACCATCACATCCATCCTTTCTTATCCTTCTCTAGCTGTTCTGGTCTTCTAACCTGAACAATAACTAAATTAGAATTTCATCTAACAAGAATGGAAATCCTCCCTCTAAGGAATTCTCAATGCAGGAGATGATGCTTCGCATCCCAAAGAGTTAAGCTTTCAAGATGTCTTGTTGGCTTTACTCTTTCAAATCTATGCTGCTACGAAGCAGACCCTATTCCGAGGCTGTGCGTAAGTGGAATATCTAATGGTAAATTGCATTATAATGAAATATGCACTAAAGCAAAGCTCATGCAGTATTTTTCATATTCTCTAGGGATTTAAAGCTTTAAAACTCATATACTATTATTTTACTTGCTGCTCAAATGATGATTCATTGGGTTAATATGCTTAATTAAAAGTCAGATTTGAAACCTGCAAAGGGGCAGTTAATTTGCTGTTGGCATTTGCTAGATAGAGCACAGTTCAGGATTGTGAGGTAGAGAAAATGTGATGGAGCCATTTTGTTAACTTGCCATTCCCAGTAAGAATAAAGAGTAGATAATCTGTGCTTTTTAGGAAATACCAAAAGGGCAAAACCCAGGAAAATGTAATTAAATGTGCACTACAGGATCCACTCGTAATAACAAATATATCATTAAACTTTTTGCTTAAATTTATTCTGCCCAAATTTATTGTAAACTATTCATACTTCATAGATACTGAATTGAAAGGGATCTTAGAATTGACTGAGTTGAATTGCTTAATTTTACAAAGGAGGAAACTGACATTAAGAAAAGTTAAGTAACATGCCCAGGGTCACTTATCTAGGAACTGTTAGAAGTAGGAGTTGGCACAGTATCTGGCATGTCATAGGCATTTAACATATATTGATTGATTGATTGATTGATTGATCCCAAGTCTTCTGGAATCTCAAATCCAGCTATCTATCCACTAAGCCAGGTTGCCTTTCAGAATTTGTTTTTCATGAGCAGTTTTCGTGACTGTTGAATTTCAGCTCCCTGGTCTTTGCTATGTTAAAAATCTACTCCCTACAACTTTGTACAGAATTTAAAAATAAAGATGGTAAGATAATTTCATTCATCTCAACTTTGAGTCTATAAATCATCTTTCTATTTTCTCTTTCCCAGAAAGCCATGTGTGTCTTGGAATTTGGGCCTCTGCCTACATTTCCATAGGTTCACTAAGCTGACATGGCCAAGTCACACACACAGCTTCTCAACTCACTATCTTTCTCCTCAATCTCAGAGTCAAAGCCTTGTGGGTCAAAACCAAGCCAACTTCTACTCTCCATGAATTAACTTCCAACTTCTTTCAAGTACATGGAAGATTTTCCCCTAGTGACCAGCTTTATTTTATCACACCAAAAAAAAAAAAACTAGACTAGTCTACAAGTCTTCAGATTCCCTGAGAAATGAAAGAACAAACAGAGGAAATATAAAGTGACTTAAAGATTTATAGACTATGAGAGCCTTCAGGGTCCTCTGTTCTCCTGTTCCTTTCAAAGAGGAAAAAACAGAGATATAGAAAAGGAAGCAACTGGCCCAAAGTCACTATTAAGAGGCAGAACTGGCCTCACCCACAGATCTTCTGGCTCCAAATCCATCACTATCTACTATCCAAAGTAAATCAGTGAGAAGCAGCAAGGACAACTTCACATTTTCATGACTTCCATTATCTTCATTGTGGGACTTTAGGCATTTGAATCAGTTAAGGACAGTGTATTGTAGCAAATAGAATTCCAGAATGAGCATCAGGATACCTGAGTTCTCACTCCACTGGGCCTAACTTAACTAGCAGTTGTAGCCTGGGGTGAATTGCTTTCCCTCGGTGGGTCTCAGTTTCCTCATTTGCAAAAGGAATATTACATGATCTCTCCAGCTGTGAGGTCCAATCAAGTCTGAACAACAGACAGATTCCAAGGCAACAGGGTTCAAAGGCAAAAGAAAGAGAACCTCAGAAAGAATGGGGGGGGGAAATACCTTTGTAATGCATTTAAGGAGATGAAGAAAAAGATACAACCAAATATTTGGGGCTTCTGGGAGGACAAAAAAAATTAATCGAAAGGAAATGAAGCAGCCTCCAACAAAGAGGTGACTATGTCTCAATGAGCAGCAAAAATCAATGAGGCAAAAGGAGTCTGCCTGTGAAAACCAATGAGGTGAAAAGGGACTAACCAATTTGCATCCATTATGGACCACTGAGCTGCAGTGGAAGCAGAGTTTGCCAAAATGAAATTCTGCAACTTGTATATACGGGAATGACAACTTCAGGGCGAGCATGAGGAGACAGGTTGCTGTTTTTAAGTGCACTAGATGGGCCATGCGCACTTTGTTGTACAGGTGATCTAATCTCTGGGAAAGACCTTATTGCTACCAAGTACAAAGGACAGTGGTTTACGATTCAGGTACTCGGTCTGGGGTTATTTCCTGCCAACAGACCAGCCCCCAAGGACTTGTCCTGTTCTCAGCTCCTCTTCCCATTGACTTTTTTTTTTTTTTTTGGTGAGGCAATTGGGGTTAAGTGATTTGCCCAGAGTCTCACAGCTAGTAAGTATTATGTGTCTGAGGTCAGATTTGGACTCAGGTCCTCCTAACTCCAGGGCTGGTGTTCTATCTACTGTGCCACCTAGCCACCCCTCCCCATTGGCTTTTGATCTCTACTTAGAGACTCTGATTCTGTTTTTATCTCCTCTTCTCTTACCTGGCCCCCCACCTCCATTGCTAATCACTCTTCTCTCCAGCCTGCTAGCTCACTGAAGTCAGTATTTACCTTCATCAAGGCAGAGTGCAAGCAATCCATGCCTGCCTGCCCTATGCAAAGTCTTGCCCATGTTCTCCCATGAGTTTACTGTATGGGGGGAGGGACACATGGGGTTACTTCCTTTTCCTTGAAATCCCATAAGTACCAGTTGAACATCCAGACTGTACAAAGGTTATCCCTCACTCGCATCACATGAGCAGTACACATTCTTTCCCATTTCTACATGCTTTTGCTGACATCCTTTACCCTGTTTCTTCATCATCCCTCCATGTCTATAGCTTACTGCAGCCTATTCACTCCCACCATGCATTTCATCAGCTCTGAGTGATATTCATTTTCATATAATATTACTAGCAGAATATAGGTATTAAAAAGATGGGTCCCCTTGTAAAAAAATTTTTTTTTAAAAAGGGGCAGCTAGGTGGCTCAGTGGATAGAGCAACGGCCCTGAAGTCAGGAGGACCTGAGTTCAAATCTGACATCAGACCAAACACTTGACATTTGCTAGCTGTGTGACCCTGGGCAAGTCACTTAACCCCAATTGCCTAAAAGTAAAATAAATAAATAAATAAAATTTAAAAAAAAAAGATGGGCCCCCATTTCAGAGAAGCTCGAGATCATTTAAAAGAACTTTGTAATTTCCCAAAGGTAATCTAATCCACCATCCCTCCTCCTTTTCAATTCTGGGCCCAATTTATTAGCTACTCTGGATAGATAGATAGATAGATAGATAGATAGATAGATAGATAGATAGAT
>NW_020954588.1:8227746-8283871 GCF_900497805.2 Vombatus ursinus | reverse complement strand
GATAGATAGATAGATAGATAGATAGATAGATAGATAGATAGATAGATAGATAGATGGTGGTAGATACATAGGCAGAGAGATGATACATGGATAGATAGATGGATAGACAGAGAAAAGTTAGATATAGAAAGATATTTATAGTTAGATGGATAGACAGATGATAGATAAATGTATAGCAAGATAGCTAGAATGATAGAACATACACATATACATACATACATGTTATTAGACAAGCTTTATGGGTTTTCCGTAGAACTGCATATTATGGTTTGGATCAAAGGCAATCCAAACCAAGCCAACCACTATCATTGTATAAATACTGAAATAGCAGGTTCCCCCTCACAGAGATTGATTTCCAAATGAGCTTGGACTAGTGACGTGGGAGAATTTACATATATAATACACATATACATATGTACACATGTGCACAACTTGTGCATGTACATGTATATATATTACATGTGTGTATATTGTGGATAGATAGATATCTTACATAACCACTGATCAGTATAAATACTAATCAATGTAAGAGTATGTAAAACATATGCATATTCATATACATACACACATACACAAACACGTAGAGGTTGTAGGGACTTTTCCATTAATCTGTGTTTACGATTATAATCAGGTTAACAAAATGCAATCTCTGTGACCTGCCTGTACACTAGCCTTCCTGTATGTACTCACTTGCCAAGTCAGTTTTCAAAATGGTATTGAATGCAAAGAGAATATTACCTTTATTTAAGCGATTAGAATTGAGGGGTCCAGTCAAGTTGATCCGAACATCTTTTGGTAGTTATTACTCATGACAGCCATGTTTATTGTGAGGTCTGGCAAAAATTGAGTGGAATCTCATTGGGAGGACAGGGAGGGAAGAGTACTGTGGCAGGCAGTAACAGTGATCAAATGTCCAGGGTGGTTTGGAGGTAAAACAAAGCAGCCTTCACATGATCCTGTATGTGAAGGGGGCATAAAGATTTTTAAGTAGGAGTCACTTTGGTGTTGGTGACAGACTGGTTCTGATTAAAATGCCATGAGTATCAGTCAAACTGGCTTATTTGCTTTTCCCTAAACTTGTCTCCCCATCTCCTACCACCACGCCATTGCACAGGAACAGAATGAACTTCCCATTCAACTCTGCCTTTTGGGATCCCACATTGGGATTCAATGAGTGGGAGTAAGGGATAAACTCTGTACAGTTTGGATACTCTACTGGTATTTATGGGATTTCAAGGAAAAGGTAAAGTTTCCGTTAGAGGGCAGAGGAGTATAGTGGATACGGAGTTGGCCTCAGAGTCAGGAATAACTGGGTTCAAATCTGGCCTGACACATAAAAGCTTTATGACCCTCTCAATGGCCCCAGGTGATGCTTTAAGTCTGTAAATTGCAGCACACCTGCAGATCCCCACCACTGAAATCACAGATCCAGGATAAAGAAAGAAGTCCAAGGCTCAATTCAAGATGGGGGCACCTTCACTTCAAATCATTCCTGAACCCCCCTAGTTGTCATTGCCTTCTCTCAGTCACCTAGCAAGCATTTATTAAGTACTTACTGTGTGCCAGGCACTGTGCTAAGCACTAGGGATACAAAGAAAGGCAAAAACATGGTTCCTGCCCTCAAGGATCTTACATACTAATAGGGGAGACAATATGCATGTACGTGTGTACATACAAGATATACATAGAGTGGAAAAAGGTAATGTTAGAGAGAAAGCCCTGGGGTGGGGAGGAGTCTGGGAAAGGTCTCTTAAAGAGGGTAGGATTTGAACTGAGATCTGGGGAGTGGGGTGGCCAGGGAAGCCTGGAGGTGAGGAAGGAAAACACTCTAAGCCTGGGGAATAGAAACAGAGACAATGGAGTATCATATTAAAGGAACAGCAAGAAGACCAGTGTGGCTGGATCACAGACTACACAGAGGGGAAGGGGAGGGGGGAAATAAGTATTTATATAGCACCTACTATGTGCCAGGAATAAAGTAAGAAGGCTAGAAATGTAGGAAGGGGTCAAGTTATGAAGGGTGATAAAAAGCCAGAG
This sequence comes from Vombatus ursinus, assembly GCF_900497805.2. Taxonomy (NCBI): domain Eukaryota; kingdom Metazoa; phylum Chordata; class Mammalia; order Diprotodontia; family Vombatidae; genus Vombatus; species Vombatus ursinus. Next base: position 8,281,834 of record NW_020954588.1, on the reverse strand, counting down.
TATTTTATATTTGACTTTGGAGGTAATAGAGAGCCAGTGGAGTTTACTGGGTAGGGGAGTAACATGGCCAGACCTGTGTTTTAAGGAAACTAGTCTGGCAGGTGAGTGGAGGATGGACTAGAGTGGGAAGAGATGAGGCAGGAGACCAACCAGAATTATTGTTTATTTGCTTATCTATTTAAATGTTGTAAAAGTTCCTCAGGGGCACCGACTGCCTTGTGCTTTTCTTTGTAGCCCCAGCAATCAGTATAGTGCCTGGCAAATAACAAATTTTTATTATTATTAAAAAGGCACTTAATGGTTTATTGACTGACTAATGGCCCACTGCATTGTTTGTCTCATCTGCCTGAGCCCCCTTTCTTGTGATTCTGGCAGCTGCGGTCTCACCCTCTTTCTTGGTGGCTAACCCTTTGTCCAAAAGGTAGAACCACTGAGAGACTGATTTAGACTTAGGTTCCCTGGACACAGAGATCCTCAGGGTTGGAAGGAACCATCTGCCTCATGCAGCCCATACCTAAGTAGAATCCCTCTCAACAACATACCCCACCTCCAAATGGCCCCCCAGCGATGGGGACCTCACCCCTCCAGGAGACAGTGAACCCCACTTCAGGGCAACTTTGTCAAAAAGTTTTTTTGTTGGATCAAGCTCTCACCTGCCTCAGTGCAGCTTAGACGTGGTACCATGTTCAGGGTTGCGGCAACTACAACATCTCCATATCATATCATCTATCTACAAACAGAACATTGCATCCCCAGCCTGGGCAGAATCTAAATTCCCCTAGATTTTACTGCATTTTCATGTGTATCTTTCCCTGATAATTAGACTTCCTTCGACATTAGCATCCCATTAAGATGATGGGAGAAGTTCACACTTGGCTTTGTGTTTTTGTTTCAGACTATTAGGCAGTGATTCAATGAGACAGCCTTGCTCCTTTTGTATTGTCAAGGCTATCTTAAAATCAGAAAGACTATACATATTTTATTTTTAAGGTGGAAATTTTAACTACTACAGACGGAAAAAAAAAAGCATGCCTTTTGCCTAGATTCTTGGTTTAAATTCTTGTAGGCGCAAAAGACTGGTAAATTTTGTTCAATGGTAGGAAAGATACACAGGAAAGAACACTATATTTTGAGTGAGAAGACCCTGGGTTAGGATTCTGTCTCTACTCCTCCCTGGGGCTCAGTTTCCTCCTCTGTGAAATGAGGGTGGTGGAGGATGGAAAGGGGAGGTAGACCAGATGACCTTAAACCTTCAAAGACCCTTCCAATTCTAGATCTTTGATCCTCTGATTGTCCAGGTTCACTATGAACAAGTATTGCCTGCTTTCTTATTTATATACATTACAAGCTAAAAGCAAATTCTTTGAAGGCCTTCCTTCTCCCTCCTTTAGCCAAATCACATCATGACATCCCCACATATATCCCTCCAATTATCCAACTTTCAATGAAACAAGAAAGCCACAATCTGGCCACCAGGTGGTGGCATCATAACTTCCCTGTGTGACAATGGAAACTTACATATGGTTTCTCCTCAACCCACATAAAATCAGGAGCCACACCCCTAAACATCCACAGACACCGTGATTGGAGTAAGTGCCATGCTAAGTATGAGCTCAAGGACTTAGAAAAAATGCATTAATATCTTTTGTTTTGACATTACCTTCCTTTCCAAATATAGTCCTCCCCTATCCAACCAACCATCCCTTGTAGCAAAGAATTTTTTTTAAGAGTTAGTTAATTAAAACTAATCAATCCATCAAAACAGTCTGACAGTTCCACACCCAAAGACTCTCACCTCTGTGAAGAGGGAACATTTTCTTACCTTTTCTTCACGGACAAGTACTTTTAACCAGAAAAAATGTAAGCATTTCCTGTGTCTACCCTAAACTTCAGGGTTTTTTTTAATCTTAAGGAAATGAGAGGGCAAATGGACTGTAAGTTCAACTGATTTCAAAACAGGAAGAGCCTCCTGGTAGCAAGAATGCAATGCAGCCCACTGCTAGTAGTGAGAGAAGATGGGAAAATAAAGAAGGGAGAATTATTTCTTTTCTCCTTTGTTTTTTATAATGAATAGCATTAAAATTCAGATGAGCCCTGTGTGTGTGTGTGTGTGTGTGTGTGTGTGTGTGTGTGTGTGTTTTCTGGTAAATCACCATTCTTTTTCACTTGGTATACTTTCTTATGACTTGGATGGTAGCTGGGTAGGAAGTAGATAGGCTCAAATGAGCCAGCATTTATTATGAGCTTACCACGGACCAGGCACTGTGTTAAGTGTCAAGGACACAAAGAAAGATAAAAGCAGTTCCTCCCCTCAAGAAGCTCATGTTCTAATGGAAGAGACAACATTCAAACAAGTGTGTATGTACAAGATATAGACAATAGAGGCAAATAGAGTGATGTGCTTGGGATTCGAATCCTGTCTTAGATACTGTATGACCCTGGGAAAGTCACTTAAATTCAGCATCAGTTTTCCAGTCTATAAAATGGGGAAAGCAATAGCTCCTACCTCCCAGGGTTGTAGTAATGATCAAAGGAGATAAATATACTAAGAAAACACTTTGCAAACCTTAAAGCAAATGCTTTTCATTTTTCAGTTGTGTCTGACTCTTTGTGACCCCACTTGGGGGTTTTATTGGTGGAGATACTGGAGTGATTTGCCATTTCCTTCTCCAGGTCATCTGAGACAAACAGGGTTAAGTGACTTGTCCAGGGTCACCCAGCTCGTAAGTGTCTGAGGTTGGATTTGAACTCAGGAAGATGAGTCTTCCTGACTCCAAACCCAGTGCTATATCCACTGCAGTGCCACCTAGCTGCCCCAAAAGAAATACTAGCTAATATTATTGTTATTTTGCTCCAGTTTCAGAGTATCAGTTATTTTTACCTTGAGATAGCTGTTTTCTCATTCATCTCTAATTTGTTTATCCCACATTTATCTGTTAATTGTGGGCATAAGGGAGTGAGAGTGAGGAGTTCAGGCCTCTCTTGAGCTGATCCTAGGAGCAGCCTCAGACCCTTCAGCCTGACTTGAGAACACTCTCTCCAAAGGGTTCTAGTGGAATGAAATACCAGAGGAATCAGTCTCCAGCTTTCCACTGTACTCTTTGTCAAAACACTTGCAAAAAAAATTTCTGAGGCATTTCAACTGGAATTAACCCTAGAAGACTGATTTCCTGAAGGTACATGCTCTGTCTCCTGGCAGAGTCAAGGAGATTTTTACTCCTGAAGCAAAAAAAAAGTTACTTAAGTAGTCTATTCACCCCCGTGATGTATGAATGATTGCCATTCCCATTAATAATCAATGAGTGCCTAGCAAAGAGAAAATGGGCCCCTGGCAAGGAGTAGATTTGAGTGCAGTGCTCTTAAATTCAGAAAAAGTAGTTATTAACACCTTTTTTTAATCATTCTAACTATGGTTTGATTAGATAAATGACCTGTCTAGGTTAAGGTGCTTCAAATGCTTGCTAAGTAGCTGATCTTGAAGTGAAATGAATTCAACATAGAGTAGTAACAGATTCTAGGCCAGAGCTAGGAAAGGATGAAAAGGATTCAGGGAAGAAGGTCTTTCTCTATTCCTCCCCTGTTCACTGCAGATTGTTCTTTAATTACATTTCCAAGGCTGTTGTGTCTGAAGATGAAGCTATGCTTCCCTTGGTCGCTCATCTGAGGTTTGGTATAGTTCATCTTTTATTATTGCTAACAACTTTTTTATTGAATTTTCTGGGGAAATTAACTTGCGACAGAATACAGAGAGTGTTTACGGAGACATTATGGCAAGTCATTGCAGGCTGTTAGCTCAGCCTCATCTGTGAGATAAAAGGTATATGTTTCCTACAGCAAGCCAAATGAGCGTGACTGAGCATCCATGCCTCTGACACTTGCTAGCTTTGTGACCTTAGGCCAGACATTTTACCTGCGTGGCCTTCACTTTCCTTATCTATAAAATGGGAGAGTTGAACTAACTGGCTTCTTGGGACCCTTCCAGGCCTAGAGCTATGAGCTATGTATTTAGCACAGAATAGATCCCCTGCCTCCCCTCCCCAACCAAGAAGAGACATAAGAAGGCCATGCATGCTCCTTCTATGCAGAAGTGGACAACTCTGGGTGTAAAACACAGTATACAATGTCTGACTTCGGGGATGTGTTGGTTAGTTTACTCAACTGTTTTTTTTTTTTAATTCTTTGTTATAACGGATGACTCTCTAGGAAAGGAAAGAGGGAGACATCCATTGGGAAATATAGATGATGTAGAAGAAAAATAGAAAAAAATATCCAAAAAAAATTATTGAATATTGTGATCGATTATCATGTCCCCCACAACCCAGACTTGGGGACAAGTCATTGTTGTTCAGTCCTATTTGACTCTACTAGAATAGTTTACTGGAATGGTTCTCCAGCTCATTTTACAGATGAAGAACTGAGGCAAAGAGGGTTAAGTGAGTTGCCCAGGGCCACACATCCAGTAAGTGTCTCAGGCTGGATTTGAACTCAGTTCTTCCAGTCTCCAGGCCCCGAACTCTATTCACTGTGCCCCTTAGCTGCCCATTAAAAGAAGGGTTAGACTTATTCTACTTGGCCACATTGGAGTAATAGAGTTGCAAAGGGGAAGATTCAGATTTGAGAAGAGAGAAAACTTCCTAGCAACGATAGCTCATACAAAAGTAGAACAGGCTGATTCAAGAAGTCAGAGACTCCCTTTCATTGGAGGTCTTCAAACAAAGGTTGGACACCTACTTGCTGCAAAGGAGACCTTTGGATTAGAACTCTAGAGCTGCAAGGGACTTCAGAGTTCCCATAATTCAAACCCTCCATTTTAAAGATAAGGAGGCTGAGGCCCAGAGATATGAAGCAAGGGGCCCAACACGGCTCAAGGAGCTAGTGGAAGCATTGGGATTTCAGTGTAGGATTCTCTGAGTCCAAAACCAGCATTTTTCCACTGTGCCATGATGTTTTCTCGTTCAGCTCTGGATTGGACCAGAAGGGCCTCTGGGAACTCTTTTAGCTCCATGATTCCAATGGATTCACTTTGTGTGAATGGCACCACTGGTACCCCATGACACCATTGGGTACTTAAATGCTTTCTTGGGACACTCCTGATAACAATGACGATTAGAATGAAGAGTGAAGCAAGTGGCCACCCAGCATCAAAAAAAATCATGTAAAAAGACATGAAAATGCCAGGGAGAATTGGAGGAGGCCTATCCAGATGTTCCTCTTATTCCCCAGGTGGCCTAGTACTCAACATCATCATCGCCATGAGCAATATTGTTCAAATTAAAAGAAAGCACTTATTTCATCACAGGAGTGACATGCACTATAAAAAGAGGATAAAATCAACCTATTCCCTATCTCTAGGAATGGCACTTTGGTTATCAGGATAAGGTTGCTGGATTACCATGCTTTTTCCACCATGCTCCAAAGCCACGTACCTTGCCCTCCTCCCTTTCACATTTTTCAGCCTCATTTTAAGTGTTAACTTCCCACCCATTAGAAAGCAAGTTCTTTAAAGGCAGAAAATACCTTTCTTTCTGTTTGTATTTATGTTCCCTGAACTTAGCACAGTGCCTGGCATGTTGTAAGTGTAAGCTTCCTAAACACTTGTTGATTGACCGAGTAAGAAAATCCTAAAGACCTGAATTCTAATGCCGTTCAAGGCTAGGCAAAATTAATCTGGGCCTCATTTCCTTATCTGCCAAATAATAATAACAAGAGTAGTTACAAGGAACAAATGAGAGGTAATTTACATAAAGCCCTACACAAATGTGAATTTTTAAATTATTATTATTATTATTATTAGGAACATGTCATCGAAGCCAGTAACACCAATGTGTAAAAGGCAGAAAGATAGCAGGATAAAAATGTAAACTTAGTGTATCATAAGATGATACTATATGTATCCAGTGTAAATCAAGGATCCATACACTTGGGGACTGTAGTAGGAAAGGAAAAGGAAATTCTCCGTGTATTCCAAAGATCAATAAATCAACAATCATTTATTCAGCTTTACTGTATACTGGGCATTGTGGAAGACTCGGGGAAACATAAAAAAACCCTGCGCTCAAGCAATTTACTGGAATGAAGTGGGATTAAGTGAAAGAAGTTATATGGCTACAAACTAACTCATAATATAAGACAGTCGGTGATTAATGCAAACAAATAAAACAGAAAGTTAAGTGTTAAGAGAGGTATCCCCCTCTGTAAAATGGGGATGTAAAAAAAGTTTGGGGAAGGGAGATGATGGCATAAAGTAAAATGTGGCCCCAACTTTATAGAGCTAGTTCACAGTCTAAGAGAACTTAAAACCAGTACACAAGTACCTCTAATAGAAATTGTAATCTAAACGCATTAGGGAGTACCAAAACACACTGTGGGAGTCTAAAGGAAGGAAAGGTCGCTTCCATTTGGAGAGATCAGAGAAGCCTTCAGGAAAGTGTTAGTGGCGGAGGTGAGCTGTGAAGAACCTCAGGATGTGGATATATAGGGAGGGGAGGGGGAGGTAGGGTACAGTGTAAGCAAAGGAAAAGAGACAGGAAAAGGCAAAGGCAGTTGGAGAACCCACAAGTGGCCAGGTTTGATTGAAATATAAAATGCATAGAGGGGACAAGTAGGAAATCAAACTGGAGAAACAGGTTGAACTCAGGTTGTGAAACATCATCAGTGCTAACCTAAGGACTGGGGACTTCATTCAGGAGTCAATCGGGAGCAATTTAAGGTTTTATGGCAGAGGAGCAGAATGAGTAGAGATTGACATTAGGAAAGGACCAGAGTTATCAGCAGGGTCACAACAGCCCACAACTTCAAACTCATGATTAAATAGATTTTGACTAAAGACAACACAGCCCTTTTAAGATGAGTGAATGGTGAGTCATCATGGCAAGAGTTAAGAGATGCTTTTATCTCTAAGAAGTGACTGGCACCTGAGATGTCACGTGTTTGTTCTCCCAAGGGTGATATAATAAATAGAGTGGGAAGAAAATGGAAAAAAAAAAAACCACTAGGACGATGGAATATAGACCAAGCTAAATAGTAGGAAAGATTAATTGTCCATTTTATCAGGCAGTGGGCTATGTAAATGTGATGACTTCCGATAACATTGAAAGAAGATATGAGCCAGCTTCTACAATCCATCCGGAAACCGAAATAGTTGATAAAATGGCGGTAGCCTCAGGGTACTCATGTATTATAAACGGAGTAGTGTACAGAAAGCAGAGAAAGTGGGGGAAAAGACCCACTCACACACATGGCAAGGGAAAAGTCATATCTTGCTCTTCAATGTGAGTAAGCTGTTCAAAGCATCTTCGAGTGGTCCTGCTTCATGCTACCTTCCACAGTCTACCCTCACCAAAGTAATCCTTGGAATTCTCTATTCTGAAACACATTAAAAAGCAAACCCTGGAAGAAATTACTCTACTCAACTGATTTCATTGCAAAACCACAAGTTCCTATTTTCCCCAGGTCAAAGCAAATAGGAGTAAAGGCTTGGTCTCTGTCACCCTCAAAGAAGTAAAAGAAAGAAGTTTCTGGTGATAGTAGAGACTAGTGACGTGGTCCCTTCATTCAGCAAACAAGTTCTGATAGGATGATGAGGATAAGAATGAGGATGGTGAAGATGAGGCTGCATGATAGCTAACATGTATGTATTTATGTAGCGATTTAAAGCTTGCAAAATTCATTACTTATATTATCTCATTTTATCTTCCCAATAACCCTGTGATCTAAGCACTATTGCTACTCCCATTTTACAGATAAGGAAACTGAGAATTTTAGAGGTTAAGTGACTTCACTAGGGTCATAAGATAGTATCAGGGATGGAATTTGAACCCACCTGGGACAAATGTGTCCTCAGTTGAACAGGGAGCCAGGATCCTGCTCCACATGGGGAGACAAATCCTAGGATATGGATACAAGGACACTCTTTAGGAGGCCATCAGGAATAGCAGGGCTGGGAAGGGAGGAGGACCTGCCTATTTCAACTAATTAATCTTGCTCACCAGGTGCTAAGCTCTTGTTTCTCTGCTACTGAAAGATAAGTGCTGTCAGAAACTATCTCCATTTGACACACTGACTCTGGTACAACCGGACAAAGTGCTTGTCATCTCACCCCGGTTAAAGTTCTCCCTGGCTGCTTCAGTCTGTCTAGTTCAAACCAGGTAGTGTGGCTCAGTAGAAAGAATGCTGGCTTACGTCATCAAACAACCTGAGTTGGAATCCCAGTTCTGTCATTTACTAGATGTGTGACTTTGGATAAGTCTCTTGCCTTCTCTGGGTTTCAGCTCACTCATTGAAGGACAAACAATAAAATGAGCCAAGTTGAATTATGGGGCCCTTTTCTGCTCTAAACCTGTAATTTACCATCTTTTCCTATCTTCTGCCAAGTCAGAGCTCAAAAAGGTTCTTCCTTGAGAGCCAGAGTTCAGAGCAGTTCCTTCATCCACAGGAAAAAGGGAAAGAAAGAAATGGTCCACCTAGCTTCTCCTAGCTGACAGCAGGGGAGGATATGATGTATGCTAATCTTGAAGCATCTAAAATGGGTAAAAATATGACTAAAGTCATCCTGGAGGGCAGGCACTGTCTTTTGTCTCTTTTTTGTGTCCCCAGCTCTTAATAATTGTTTATTGATTAACTGAATGAATTGAAACCTAAAAACTGAGAACCAAAGACCTGAAAAGCAACATCTTTTATTGAAAGTGTCACTAAGTTCAAAAAGGGCCATATTTAGTTCCTGTGGATTTTTCTTTCCAATTTACCCGTGTGATTGAATGACTCCGGGGTTATTAGTAAGCACAAAACTGGAAAACTGTCCAAGGTCCTAAAACATAATCATTCCACATGCTGTAGTGCCACCTGAGGTTCTGCCATCACTGACAAGAAGGTATGACTGAGGAAGGAGATTACACATCCTTTTAAAATATAAACTCCTTGAGGGGCTACTTTGATTTTGTCTTCATCTGCCCAGGGCCTAGAATAGTACCTGACATGTAGTTGGTGCTCAATAAATGTTATGGAAGCATATCAGATGAAGTAAGTACAGGACATGTATAGCCTATATCAGATTGCTTGCCATCTTGAGAAGGGGGGCGAAAAGGGAGGGAGGGAGAAAAAATTTGGAACTCAAAATCTTTTAAAAGTGAATGTTGAAAACCATGTTTGTGTGTAATTGGAAAAAAATAAAATACTATTAAGTGAGAGGGGGGATTTAAAATTTTTAAACGAAGTAAGTACAGGAAACCCTCCAAATGAAAGGCAGTCAGAGAATCTGGTACTTCCTATCCCTAACTAGGCTACAGTGAGGACAACAAGATAATAATAATATTATAAATAATAGTTAGCTAATATTTGTGTAGCACTTTGTTGCTGTTTTTGTTCAGTCATTTTCCAGTCCTTTCTGACTCTTTGTGAGCCTATTTAGAGTTTTTTTGGCAAAGATACTGGAGTGGTTTGCCATTTCCTTCTCCATATATCTCTGTAAGGTTTGCAAAGATTCACATATGTTGTCTCAACCATTTAGTGAGAAAATAACGAACTAATAGAGTGCCCTTTGGCAAAGAGATCAAAACACTAGACACAGGTGATTGCATCAGTCTGCATCCCATTCCTGTGTGGGAGGTAGAAAGAAGACAGCATTGTCATCACCATTTTCAAGGCAGGAAAACAGAGGCCCAGAAGGTGGCATCATTTGCCCCAGATTGCAGCAAGCTGGCGTTCCCTCTGACATCCTCCTGCCCCTCTCCTGGCTCAGTTTCATTAGGGTTTCATAGAGATCCTCAGTACCATTCTACCTTTCCCACCTCCATTCCCCAGAATGTATCTGTCCTTTAGGGGTCTGTAACTTGCAGTCGCAACAGACTGCAAATGTCACCTGGGGAAACGGATGATACTCTGGAAGATGCAGCCTATTTGGTGATTCACAACGGCTGTTGATAGCATTTCAAGAAGAAGGAAAAAAATGTTCCTGCTAATGATACCAAATCCTTTTCTTCTGACAGATGAGAATGTGGTTCCGATCTTATCATATTATATTGAGAGCAGCCACTGCCCCTGCAAGTCAGTATCAGGATTGAGTTTTAGGAGAAAGAAATAAAATGCATGTACAGTAGGCAGGCTTTTTTATCTGCAGTGTTTGACAAACATTAACTAATTAATCCTCCTAACACCCTGTGGGCCAGGTATCATTAGCTCTTCTTTATAGATGGGAAATTGGAAACAGAGGGGTGAAGTGTTTTCACCAAGGTCAAAAAGTAAAGCAACATCCTGCCCTGTGGCAGAGTTAATATCAGTCCCATTCCAGGCCATTCCTACTAGAACACACATCTCTTTTCTATTGCCTAGCTTTCCCCAGATTCACACATGGAATTTTACACATCTATTTCATTGTGACATGACTTAGTGAGTAGAGTGCTATACTTGAAATCAGGAAGACCTGAGTTCAAATCCTGTCTCTGACTCTTCCTGGCTATAATAAGAGCTAGAATTTATACAGCACTTTGAGGTTGGCAAAGCACTTTATAAATATTCTCTCATTTTAGCCTCACAACAATTCCAGGAGGTGGGTGCTATTATTATCCCCATTTTACAAATGAAGAAATTGAAACTGAGAAAGTCTAAGCAACTTATCCAGGGTCACACAGCTAGTAAGTGTCTGAGGCTGGATTTGAACTCAGGTCTTCCTGACTCTGGGTTCAGCATTCTATCCACTGCTCCACTTAGCTGCCTCAACTAGTGATGATGAGCATGTCATCTGACCACTCCGACCCTCTGTTTCCTCATCTATACAATGGATATAGTAGTAGCTGCAATACCTACTTCACGGGATGGTTGTGAGGCTCAAATGATATAAGGTAGCTAAAGCACAAAACAAAAACCAACTACTATTAGTACTAGTACTACTAGTTATAGTACTAGTTGTAGTAGTAGTAGTAGTAATCCTAGTTATATTACTGCTGCTATGGCTACTACTACTGTTACTACCACTACTACTACTACTACTACTACTACTACTCCTGCTGCTACTCCTACTATTACTACTACTATCACCACTATCTTTACTTCAACTACTACTGCTACTACTACTACCACCACCACCACCACCACCACCACCACTACCATCTTTACTTAAAAGGTTGTATGACAAAGTGGATAGAGTACTGGCCTTGGAATCCAGAAGGTCTAGGTTTAAATCCCACCTCTGCTATTTACTAGCTGTTGTGATTCTGAGCAAATGACTTAACCTCCCTGAGCTTATTTCTTCATCTACAAAGTGGGTAATAATAATGATGATGATAATAATATAAATACCTGGAGAATTCACCTCATAGGGATATTAAGGTTCAAAGGAGATCAGGTATCTAAATGCTTTGCCAATTTTAAAGCAGTAGATAAATATTGGTCATTACTATTATTAATAAGTATTATAACAATCGGAACAATATAATTATTCTTTATTGACATAATTAATATTGTTGCCTTGTATAAGAATTATTATGAATGATAATGGCAATGACAGTAATAATAATCTAAAGCATGACAAACCATGGTCCCTAATGTGCCACATGGTCTGAGTGGTTGCTATGGAGAATAATGAGGGAGGAGCAAAGATGCAATTAATAATGAAATTAATATAATTAATGAACTTCTGAAGAAATTGAAGGAGAGATCCCCACAACTGCAACATGCTCCAGGTTGTGGAATTGTTGATCACACGCCTCCAGGGGGGATTAGTTCTTTTGGAGAACCACTGGGGACCCAAAAGCACCCAAACTACTCAAAAGACTACGACAAGTCAACACAACTCTTTGTCCAGTTGGAAATCCTGTTATTTGTTTGACACTGAGCCTTTCACTTGTTTGCTTCCTGGTTTTGACCTGGCTGCTTTAGCATATTCTGCCTCTCACCACTGGACCTGTCAGTTCCACCATTTCTCTGTCCAGCTTTTGATCTTGCTTTGTCTATACTGCAGTTGTGACCCTCACATTCACAATAATTCTCCATTGTCTAGGCTTCTCCCCCCACCACCCCACCCCAACCTAGGAGGATTCAATCAGTTCCATGGTCCCCAAATCAACCTCAACTCTTGACAGGCTCCAACCCTAGCCCCCTGTTTTCTCTTAAAAGAATAGAAGAGGGGCAGGTAGGCGGCGCAGTGGATAGGGCACTGGCCCTGAAGTCAGGAGGACCTGAGTTCAGATCTGGCCTCAGACCAAACACTTGACATGTACTAGCTGTGTGACCTTGGGCAAGTCACTTCACCCCAATTGCCTCACTAAAAAAAAACAAAATAAAAGAATAGAAGAACTTCATTGAGGGATCCTCTCTCTATGATGTTTGGCCCCTGGCAAATGTTGATTCCTTTCGTATTGCTCCATCAATGTTGTAGTGAGCCTCAAATTATCCAGAATCATTGACTCCTCAGAGTTGGAAGGAACCTCCGAGGCACATGGTTCATTTGTGACCTGACTGTGAATCCCTTTATAACAGATCTTCTGGGCTGTGCCTGAAGATCTTTGGTGAAGAGGCGTTTGCCTCCTCCCAACGCAGGTGACCCCACTTATGGACAGCTCTCGTTAGCAAATCTTATTCACATCAAGCCCAAAGTGTCCCCTTTGCAACTTCTACTCTTTGTTCCAGGGGCCAAGCAAAGCAAATGTCATCCCTATTCAAAGAGTTGTTGTTGTTGAGTTGTGTCTGACTCTTCATGACCCAATCTAGGGTTTTCTTGGCAAAGATACTGGAGCGGTTTGCCATTTCTCCAGTTCATTTTACAAATGAAGAAACTAAGGCAAACAGAATTAAATGACTTGCCTAAGGGCACACAACTAGTAACCATCTAAAGCCAGCTTTGAACTCATAAAGGTGAATCTTCCTGACTCTAGGCCCAGCACTCCATCCACTACTGCACCATCTATCTGACTATTCAAAGAGACAGTCCTTCAAATACTTGGAGTATCTGGCAATTTACATATGGGCCCTGATTATTACCTCCTGTTCTCTATGCAGGCCTTCTTAAACTTTTTCCACTCTCAACCTCTTCAGCACTTCTTAAACCCCATATGGGGTCATGACCCACAGTTTAAGAAGCATTGGAAAGAGCCCAAAGCTCTTTGCAGACTTCACTTATTATCCTCCTCTGTATTTTAAAATATAACATGGAAAAGAAAACTATTCTTGTGAGAGATTCTCTTAGCAGAAAGATGATCCATGTTAAAAAAAAAAAAAGAAGTCCCAGTGTCCCAGGGTGTGTCTAACCTGGATTCAAGTACCACATCTGATACCTATCTGGGTAGACCTTCGGCAAATCTGAGCCTTAGTTTCTCCATCTGTAAAATACAGATACTATTACACACATGTCCTACTTTACAAAGTGGACATCAAATGAGATCATGGATGTAGTTATTATTGTTTAGTCAATTAGTCACATCCAACTCTTTGTGACCCCATTTGGGGTTTTATTGGCAAAGATTTTGGAGTGGTTTGCCCATTTACTTCTCCAGCTTGTTTTACAAATGAGGAAACTGAGGCAAACAGGGTAAAGTAACTTGCCCACGGTCACATGGCTAGGACGTGTCTGAGGCTAAATTTGAACTCAAGTCCTCATGACTCCAGGACCACCATTCTATATCATATATAATATTCAGATAGATATTGGTCATTTTTAGGTAATTGTTATTACTCTCAACTTACTTAGGATCTTGAAGCTCAGGCAGGTAAGATCACAAGCACAAATTGATACAAGTCCTTAATATAGCCAGAAACTGAACTCCAATTCTATGACTTATCATTGGTGCTTTATCATCATATTCCCCTTGACCACTGACATGTTTTACTAAACTTTCTCCTCCATGTTGTTCATGGATCCCTAATCTTCCCATCTTTCGCTGTTTAAATCTCACCTATTTATTATTTTTTAGCTCAAAGCAAAGGCATCTCCTAAGATGGTATAGCCAGAACAGTAGCTATAAAATGCTCCTCCTATCAACCTGGGATGCTCTCTCTCCCACAAAGGCACATAGCCTTTGTGGGGAAATGGAACAAGAATGTAGAGTGTAATGCTGGTGAGTCTAAATGTCAGGAGCACCTGGGGTCAAGGGGAACTCATTGCTCTGGTCCTTCAAGGCCTCAGTGTCCCCTCTCTTCTCCTAGAGTGCTTAGGCTGCCCCACCTAGCATTTCTGATGGGTGGGTACATCAACTAGAGCTCCCTGAGTCTACTCCTTTCTGTGGCTCCATTCTTGAGCACCAGGGCTAGTTCTTTCTTGAGTTTTTGGTTGCCTATCTTCTTTTCTTCCAAACGTCCCATTCTTTGAAGCTTTCTCCTGCCTTGAATTGCCTGACTTGATTCCCTTTCTGTGTCCATATGGAGAGTATATGTCCGTGTTCCCTATACTGGACAAGTTCTCCTACTGGACAAGAAACTCTACTTCCGTGGCTAATAAGTGGATAGTAATATCCCTCCCATTGCCCTCTGAATAGGCAAAGAGATCACCCTCCACAAAGCTGTTCCTATCCTCAACTAACTTTAAGTGCCATCTTTTCCAAGAAAATTCCCTTATTCATTCCAACCCACATTGGCCTCTCCCTTGTCTATTTGAGTACTTATTACTATACCACACAATGGGCCCCTTATTATATATACCATCTTACCTGTATGCAACTGTGCTGTATATAAATCCCTGTGGAATGAGACCAGGTATCCTAGAGCACAGTGCTGAATGGCTAGTAGGGTTACAGTTCATTTATCTTTATGGATCACAATAACCCAAGCAGCAGCTAATTTTGTGCAGATCTATCTGTGGCTTCAAAAAGCAAACAGGAAATTGTGCCTGTCTGTGAGCAGTGAGGCATAGGATTAGGGAGCTCAGCTCAGGCCATTTTATTTACAGTTGGATTTTTAAAAATAAGTCTTGGTCATGCATTTTGTTTTTACATCACAGTCATTATCCAATATTCTGCATACACCCTCACCTTAGTTTTGAATCCTCCCTTGTAACAAATAAAAAGGGATTAGATAAAAATTATTATTATTATTATTATTATTATAACCAATATAGGTAAATAATAGGAACTTTTAAAAGTGCTTGGGGCAAGGGGCAGTGAGGTGGCTCAGTGGATAGAGCTCAAGCCTCAGAGTCAGGAGGACGTGAGTTCAAATCCAACCTCAGACACTTGACACTTACTAGCTGTGTGATCCTGGGCAAGTCACTTAACCCCAATTGCCTCACCAAAAAGCAAAACAAAAAAAAATACTTGGGGCAGCTAGATGTCACAGTGGAGAAAGCACCAGCTCTGGAGTCAGAAGGACTTGAGTTCAAATCTGGCCTCAGATACTTAGCTGTGTGACCCTGGGCAAGTCACTTAACCCTCTTTGCCTCAGTTTCCTCATCTGTAAAAGGAACTGGAGAAGGAAATGGCAAACTGATCCAGTATCTTTACAAAGAAAATTCTGAAGGGGTCACAAAGAGTCAGACACAACTAAAAAATGACTGAACAACAATAAATGTTTATTGACTGATTACTATCTGGCAGTATAGACAACCTTTGATCCCAGCAGCCCCCAACCATCTGCCCAGAGGATGGAAGTATGTTTTCTTATCTGTTTTCTGAAACCAAGTTTGGTCATTAAAATCACTCAATTTGGCTCCCTATTCAGTGTTCATTTGCATTGTACTAAGTAATTGACTGTTCATACAATTGGTTCATGCAGTTTCAAAGGATCACAGAATTAGAACTGGAAGGGGTCTTAAAGATAATCTAGTCCAACCTCAGATTCTTTGTTTTTGTCATTTCTTACTGCATAATACTAATTTCCTACATTCACAAGCCGTTCCCCACTTGGTCAGTACCCTCCTTGTTTCCCACCCTTTGCTGCTACAAAAATATATATGTTTTTTATTTATTTATTATTACTTCTTTTTTATTTTGTTATATTATATTATTTACATTATATCTTATTATTATTTATACATAAATACACACACACACACACACACACACACACACATACACACATACATACACACACACTTTTGGAAAGACCAAAAGGATCTTCCTTTGGGAAAAAAAAAAAATCTTAGCACAGGAAAAAAGATTTGTGATCAACATGAGGGCTGTGAAAGGCAGCACGTTTTGTTTTATCTGGAATGGTTCATCCCCCATAGTTCATTACCCAGGCTTTTTAATGTGGATGGGAATGAAGAATCCTGGATTCAATTCCCTAGTCTATATCCACCTTGAAATTCTGGCAAGAAGATCATTTGTGTGCCCTGAGCTTCAGTTTCCCTATTAGAAGAATTCACCCGAGATAGTCATTGATCTTTACCTCCTGGAGTTAACTGAGTGATTCTATGAGCTCCAGAGGGAAAGGTCCTACAGAAATGCAAGATAAAATTATCATGGCAAATCAAGGTACTAAAGACATTTACATGTTTGTTTATTTCTCTTTTCCCTTTGAAAAACTGGTCTCCATGGCCTGCTACTAGAAGAGGAAAATTTTTTCTTTCTTGATGGTGAAGCAGCCCTAAGCACAATCCCTTAAAGTAAGTTCTTGAGAAAATAGCCAGTGAGGAGTCAATAAAAGGAAAAACTCTGACTTGCAATGTCATGGACCATAACCCATGGGAAATTCCTCTGGGTCACAGAAGGCTCTAAAGAGATGAACTGGGATGAAGTTAGAGAGGGTGAACAAGGAAAATTTAAATCTTTCAGGTCTACATAATGAACTCTGTAACAGCCTGTTTAAAATGAAAGAAACTTCAGTTGACCCTACGACCAAAAGCTCTCTACCCTTAGAAAAAATGGATTTGAAAGTAGAAGGAATTAGAGATTGTCACATTCAATCTCTTTATTTTACAGAGAAGGAAACTGAGCTCCAGAGAGCTTAAATAACTTGCCAAAGGTCATAGAGGTAGTTCAAAGGCACATAGATTCAATGGAAGTGTGTTGGATTGAAAGTCAGAGGACTTGGGTTCAAATCCTATCTCTCCTACTTAAAATCTATGTGACTTTAGGCAAATCGCTTCTCTGTTGTCAGTTGAGTCATTGTAAAATGATGGGGTTGGACCAGATGGCCTCCAAGACACCTTTCAGCTCTAAAATTATGGCTCTCAGTGTCAGATCGAACCGAAGTCCTCTGCCTCTAAATACAGCCCCCTTTTCATTGCACCCTTCTCTGACTAGTTCTTTCTGTGTGATCTTTGGTATCTGCACTTAGCAGAGTAACACAGAGACCACAAGACTTTTCACTAGTGAAAACTACTTTTAATCTCCCCACACCAGAGACATCTTGTCTTCGTAGACTCCATTACAGTTGAGCACTTCTGCTAAATAACCAGATGACCCAGAACGAGTCGTTCTGTTTCTTAGGGCCTAAGTCTCTTCGTTTCTAAAATGAGACACTTGGACTAGATGATTCCAAAATTCTTTCCCTAATCTGAACATTCTCTCCTTATGTCTGTTCAGATAAAATAAAGAGGGATGGAGGGTGGCAAGGGAAGAAAACTGAGGGCCTGAATGAGGCAGGCGTTCTAATCAGCGGTCTTCTTGTTCCTGTCACAGCGGGCTCTGTGGGTCTTACACGAGCCTCGCTGTTCACCGCGGTGACTGTCTTTGTGGAGAGATGCTGAAGAATTGGTCACTGTGTCCTCATTACATTGTTAGACTGCTGTCTGTTTATGCAGCGGGAAGCCAGCTTCTCAGGCTGCCTGATTCTTGCCACATTTTTCCTTCTCCGTTAAAGACTGGGGACAAACTTCTTTAATCATGTAGGCTTTATGGAGAGGAAGGAGCTTGTCATTTGTTTTTGGCTTTGAGAAAGAATTAATTTCTTCTAATCAGAAAGTTAAGATACGTCTTTCCCCACAAGCTGGTTCAGTGCCTGGAACATAGTAAGTGCTTAATAAATGCTTATTGATTGGTTGACATTGCCAATTAGTCACAGCAAATGGTAAAATAGTCATAGCTAATTGTAAACCTTAAGGTTTACAGAGCCTTTAACATTTATAATTTCATTTGATCTTCAAAACATCTCAGTGAGTTAGTATTATTATTATTAGTAGTAGTAGTAGTAGTAGCAGTAGTAGTAGTATTATCCCAATTAGGTATTACTATTATTATTGGTATCATCCCAATGAGGTATTGTTTTTATTATTATTATTATTATCATCATCGTCATCATCATCATCATTATTATTATTGATATCATCCTAATGAGGTATTATAATTTTCCCTGTTTTACAGATAAGGAATCTGAGGCCCAAAGAAGCAATGATTTGCCCAAGATCACATAGCTAGTAAGCCTCCAAGGCAGGATTTGAACCTAGGTCTCTCCCCATTCCAACTTCGTGATACTCGTAACATGTGTTCTTCCATTACAGCTGGTAACTATCCCAAATCTATCCTCTAACTAGCTGTGTGACCTTGGTCAAGTCAGCTTTTCTTGAACTCATTTTCCTCATTTACAAAATAAAGGAGGCAAAGTAGATAATTATCATAGCAATAATAATAACAATAGTAAGAATTCATATTTATTTAGCATTGTAAGATTTACAAAGTGCTTTCCCCATAATGACCCTGTGAGGTAAGCAGTGCAGGTATTACTATTCCTGTTTTACAAAATGAAGAAACTGAAACTCAGTGAGGTCCATGGTCATCCTTGCCAAATTTAAAACTGATTTTAAGTTTTATTTATTTTTAAGTATTATTTTTGTGTATGTGTATTTAAGTATTATTTAAGCATGGTTTTAAGTATCATTTATTGTTTTTCTTATAAAACCAAAACAGCATGGTACTATGGAAAGATCACTGATTTTGAGTCAAAGGACCTGGATTCAAATCCTGCCTTTGTAACTTAACTCACTTGTGTGACCTTGCACTAGTAACTTCTTTCAGGGCCACAGTTTCCATATTTATAAAATGAGGAGGTTGACCTGGGTGGCCTCGAGCTCTGGATCCAAGATCCTATAAAGGGAGTCAATGGAAACTCTCTTCTAGTGTAGACTTCCCCTTCCTTACCCACTCCCTCTTGGTAGCTAGGTGGAGCAGTGAATAGAGCACTGCCCTAAAGTCAGGAAGACCTGAGCTCAAGTCCAGCCTCAGACTAGCTGCTTGACCCTGAACAAATCACCTGACCACCGTTTGCCCCAGTTTCCTCAATTGTAAAATGGGGATGATAACTGCATTTACCTCCCAGGGTTGTAGTGAGGATCAAATGAGATAGTATTTGTAAAGTGCTTAGCACAGTGCCTGGCGAATACTAGGTGCTATATAAATGCTTCTTCCCTTCCTTCCCTCCTCTGAATCGAATTGTTTCCATCATGTTCTGACAGGCAATTCATTTCCTCCAGGGCTGTTCTCATGTTACATGGTCAGTCAATTAGTTACTACTAAGTGACACAGTGTGTAGCTCTATGTTAGGTGTGACTGGAAGATTTGGTGGAAAGTCAGGAGACCTGGGTTCAGCTCTGTCCATTGCCCTCATTATCAATTTATCAGAAACTGCAGCACTTAACACAATTCCTGACACATTGTAGGTGCTTAATAAATGCTTCGATTCAACTTGACTCAAGGTTATGCCGCATCTCCAGAAGAATACTGGTGTTAAAAAGAGGAGACTTTGTTTTAGGGAAAAGCTTGCCATCACTAAAAGCATTTTTCCATTTCCCAAAGAACTCCCACCAACTCTCTTCTTCCTTCTATTTCCTCAGGGCTGAGAGTAGCTGCCCTTTCTCAGAGTCTGCCCTCAATATACACACTGATGGATGAGCTCTTTAGTTTGTTCATCCACCTGTCTTTCCTAGTCCGGACACTCTCCATCCACTCGGTTTGTCCCATTTGGATAATTAGGCCAAACTCTTTGAAGTGAGCAGGTACTCCATGAATTGATGAAAGGCTCGACAAAATTAACATGACATCATTGGCAAACAGAAGCATCTGGGGGACCTTTCCATCTATAGGGAATCCCTGTTTAATTTGGACATCGTATTGGACCTCTCAGGTGACTCCCAGCCCTAAATCTGACACCTATGTTCTTATGGCCTCCACCATTCCCATGGTAAACATCTTTGGCAAGAATCTGCTTCCCCATTTTCTTCCACACTTGATAGTAATAAAGTGAGTGTGATTGAACAAAGTTATCTCTTTGTTGCTTCTTTCAAGAATCTTGTATCATTTGCTACCTCGGGGACAATTTGTTGACTTTTAAGGTGGTATTTTGTTCTACCCAATCAAATGTGTTTTTTCAAGTCAGTAAACAAGTACAGCATTTTCTACACCTTTCTATAAGATTGTCAAGATGTAGTCTTTGTAAGAACCTGTCTCTTCCTTCCTGACACCATCACCAAAGATGCCCTGGATGCTTATGAAGGTTATTCTCATAAAAAAATTGTGTATAGATAGAAAAGCAGACCTAATAGCCAGTAGTTAATTGCTGTTCTCTCAGTTATTTTTCTTTGGGAACTGTAAAATACAAGATTGTTTTCTCTTTTCCCTTCTCTTTCATATGCCTTGAACATCAGAGGCAGGCAGTGGCACAGTGGATAGAGCACAGGACCCAGAGTGAGAAGACCTAATTTCAAACATGGCCTCAGTCCCTTATCAACTGCGTTATCTTGGGCAAGTTGCTTTTTAAAAAAACTCTGCCTCAGTTTCTTCATCTGTAAAAAGGGGATAATAATAGCTACCTACCTGGATTGCTGTGAGGATACAATGAGATAGCATATGTAAAGAGTTATATAATGCTACCTGTCATTACTATTACTGATATCTATCTTCAGTGTTTCCTTCAGCAAGGACTCACTCCATGCATACTTGGTCTAATCCAGCAGCTTCTGATATCTTTATTTTCTTCTGTGCCATTTTTATTGCCTCCAGCAATACATCCGGGAGTATAATGTTAGAGTCCAAACATGGCAGCTCCACTGGCCTTGCTGGTAATGGTAAATGCTGGATTGGATTCTAAAAGCATTTTGTAAACTGTCGAGTGTTATGGGAATACCAGCTATTACTCAATTCAATTCAACCAACAGTGACTTCATATGCTAGGTGCTAGGCTTAAAAAAATCAAGGAGTTTACATGATTATATTTACTCATTTAGCAAATGTGCATACTCTAAGTTAAGTGCTATAAACCAATCAGAGGGCACATTGTCTCAATGGTTCTTCTTAGATTATGACTTGATAGCATGTTCACAACATTTTACTTTTATTTTTCCTTTTTGAAGAAAAGATTCTTGATTTTATTAGTGTAAGAGTTCCCTCCACCAGTGCAGATTGCCACCAAAGTGGGCGTTTGGTGCTTGTGTTATCTTGGATAGGTCATTTTACCTTTCAAGGGGCTCAGTATCTGTATCCAGCTCTAAGTTCATGATCTCATTATCACCTCCATTTTTCATGAATTGCCATGATCCACTCAACTAATGACAGATACATAGTTTACCATTGGTCCCAAGCTTAAAACTTTTCCAACTTGGTAGAATTTGCTGGACTTACGCTGCATTGGCTAAGCCTTTGAAGACACAGAGTTATTTTCATGCCATCATGGAGGCCTTCAACAAAATTCAATTCAGCAAACTTTTGTCAAGTCTCTATGCTAATGAAACTTGCTAGAGAGGTCAAATGCTGGGCTCTGAGATGCCAAGATGAAAAACGACAATCTCTTCCATCAACTGTTCATAATCTAGTGGGGTGATATAACAGGACCACAGATTAGTGTGATACAAATATGGAGACAAAGGAGGGCACCAGAAAAGTGCTAAAAAAGATTTGAGGAAGAAAAGATTACTTTTAGCTAAGGAATCAAAGGAAGATACCACATCAGAATTTGCTGAGAGAACTGGCAGATCTGATTATTGAGTTACTACCATCAGTGACTATTGAAAGACCAGCAAAAATAAAAGATGTACCACAATATTAGAAATGGGTAGATCTTGTTTCAATTTTCAAATAAGAAAACAAAATAAAGTCTGTAATCTGTAGGTTGGTGGGTTTGACTTTAATTTTTGGGAAAGTTCTAGAATGAATAATTAAAGAAATGGTTGGCAAAAATCCAGAAATAATGATTACAAATAATGATTACAAGAGCCAATATTGCTTCATCAAAAACAAGTCATGCTAGACTAACATCATTTCCTGTGTTGAGAGGATTATTAAAATAATATATGGAGAGAAGACTGCGTACATTGTTTATCTAGATTTTAGCAAAGCTTTTGATCAAATATATGATGCTATTTTTATAGAGAAAATAGAGAGATATGGATTAGACAGGAAAATAATTTGAATTTAGAACTAGTCATATTTAGGGTAGATTTTTTAACATTTTTTTATTCTGAACTTAGGAAATAAAGCAAGCATTTCCATGACAAGATGGAATAGAAAAACAGAGGATTGTACCTCAAACTGCAGGTCCATTATGTACAATTTGCTATTCCTTTTAAAGATACAACAAAGTTATTATGTAGTTTTCTTTTTTTCCCTCTCTCCTCCTCACCCTAGAGACAGCTACCATTAGACAAAATATGTGTGTATACATATGTATGCATATACGTGTAAGTGTATATGTGTATATATATGTGTATAATACATACACACATATGTGTGTATGTGTATCAGTTCTTTCTCTGGATACAAACAGCATCTTCCTTCATAAGATCTTTCCAGTTAATTTGGGTATTTGTAATAGTCAGAATGACTTGATCACTCAAAGTTGTTCTTAAAACAATATTGATGTTACTATATATACAATGTTTTCTTGGTTCTGCTCATTTCACTTTTCATTATTTCATGCAGGTCTCTCCATACTTTTCTAAAATCATCGAGCTCATCATTTCTTATAGCAGAATAATATTCCATCACAAATATATACGACAATATGTTTAGCCATTCCCCAATTGACAGGCACCCCTGCCATTTCCAGTTCTTTGCCACCCCAAAGAGAGCTACTATAAATATTTTAGAACATGTAGGTTCTTACCCTTTTCCCTAATCATCTTGGAAAATAAACTTAATAGTGATATTGCTGAGTAAAAGCATATAGGCAGTTTAATAACTCTTGGGGCATAATTCCAAATCACTTTCCAAAATCGTTGGATCATCTCACACATCCACCAACAATGAATTAAGGTCCCAATCTTTCCACATCCCCTCCATCTTTCCCCTTCTATTATTTTAACCCAGGGTAATTGTTAATGAGTCAATGTCAACATGACAGAAGATCTCCAGAGATCTGCATTTGGCTCTGTGCTACGTAACATTTTTTATCAATAATTTGGACAATAAATGCCCCACTCATCAAATTTTCAGATTACACAAGATGCACCCCCAGAGCGCAGAAAAAAGGAGAAATGTGCAGAAGTCATAAGGAGTCTGTGATGTCAGGAAAACTTCCTAGCAATCAGAGCTGTCCAAAAGTGAAATGGACCGCCTTGGTTTCTCTTTGGAAGGTCCCATCCAATTCTCAAATTCTGTGATTCTGTGGAAAGGTTGCAACCAAGATGAGCCTTGAAGGAAAGGAAGGATTTCTATAGAGAGAAATGAGGAAGACGCACATCCAAGTGGTGGGATAACCTACACCAAAGAACAGAAGTAGAATTCAAGGAAAGGGAGGGATGGGGATAGGGAAACAGCTTCTAGTGTAGTTTGGCTAAATTATAGAAATATGTGAAATGAAGTAGCTTGAGATGAGTCTAGACTGGAGTCAGATTGTGAAGGACCTTCATGGTAAAGATAGAATTTGTATTTTATCTGAAGACAATAGGGAGCCACTGACTTTTTTTTGTAGGGGATTGTCATAGACGGTACCTTAGTAATTCTGTTTTGGTTGCTGGGTGAAGGACAGACTAGGGAATGAAGAGATTGGAAAGGAGACTATTTAAGGGGCTATTACAACAGTCCAGGAAAGAGGTGATGAGAATTTGAACTCAGGACATGGTGAAAGTGTGAGTTGAGAGGAGAGGGAGGATGTACGCAATATCATAGAAACCCAGCAGAGCTTGGCAAATGATTGAAAGTGGTGGATTAGAGAGTTGGAAGAACCAAAGATAAGCCATAAGCCTTTGTGACTGGGAATATGGTGGTTGCATCAACAGAAATAGAGAAGTTTGGAAAAGGAGTAGATTTGAGGGGAATATGAGGGTTTTTTTGAGACATATTGACTTCAGGTAAATTTTAAATAAAACCAAGGCCCAGAAGGTGACTTAATCATGTCTTTCCATTCCCCCAGGGGAGGGGGGAGATGTTGAGGCCTTTTGGCCACAGAATCCAAATTGCAAAATTAAGAGGAATGGGTTGTTTCATTTTGACTTGGTGTCCTGTGTACTGATTAACTCAAACTTCACCTACAAAGACTGTTTTAGATGGCTAAGCAGGAGAGAATTGTACCCAAGCCACAGCCATGGTTGTCTGAGCTCCTTCAATGAATTGGTGCCTTCCAAATGAGGTTCCTGGATCTCCATAGAGATCTAATTTTAGAGAAATCAGATCTTGCTCATGTCTACCCAGCATGAAGGGGATAAAATGCGCTTTCTATTACTCAAATGACTAGGGGATTATTCACGCTTTCTTTGCCGGTACTTGCAGCTGATGCCTCTTTAAAATTAATTTATTCTCATAAATTGATTTTTTTATTTGATTTACCTCACCTCTCAGAACTTGACTAAGATTGCCCAATAGTATTGCCATTAATATCTACAGGCTCTATGAAATCTCATTGGTGTTACACCTTCGGATTATTTGTCTCAAGGCATTGGGCTCTTAACTCTCTAATGAGAATATGTTGAATAATAAAACTAAACAGTATTTTATGTTTAACTCCCCCATACTGAAGGGCTAATGAAAATTGTGTTGAATAAGGTAGTTTACAAACTGAGCTAACAACTATTTATTGTTCTAAACAACAATGGACCATCCTGGAAAATTTCAAAGCCTTGGTCAGATTGAGCTTCAAGAGTGATGGAAAGAGGGGAAGGGGACACCATGGGGTAGGTTGGCCAAAGCAGAGCTGGACTAGGATGGAGAGGAAGAAGAACTGGGTGTTGAGTCCAAAGCCTTGGGATCATGGTCACATAGGACTTGGAGAGCTCTAATTCAATTCATCCTCCCTCCCTCCCCCCCCCCATATGATTTTACAGATGATGAAACTAAGGCACAAAGGGGTGACTTACCCAGGGTCACAAAGCAAGTGCCTGAGGTGGAATTTGAACTCAGATCTTCCTAACTTTAAGTCAGTGCCCCATCTATTACTTATTCAGACCAATATAGTGCTTATATATGCTCAGGAAGAGGAAGCCTCAGAATAGTAAATGTCATCTCTTTTTTTGACGGGTCTGGTTTTACTAAGTTGCCCACCAAAATAAGGCCTAATAAGCATAACTTAATTTTAAAAACCCAGAGAACCAGATAATTCTCCTGTCAAGATGATTATTTAGGAGACCTCCACACATGTTCACAAACTAAACATGCAGTTGATCCTCGTATCAGTTTTGCCAAGTTAGCTGGTGTCAGTTAATGCCAGCTGCGCAAACATTCTTAGGCGATTCAGAAAAGGCAGGTAACCTTCCTGTCCTCACTTTACAGACCACCTGTTAAATAAGGGGGTTGTCCTCGACAATCTCAGGGAAATCTCTTTCAGCCTTGAATCTATGTTACTGTGGCCCTGTAAAATTCCCTGAAATACAAACTACACCCTTAAAATAAGATGTCTTTGAAAAGACAAAAGAAAAAAAGAACAAACCTACTGATTTTAGGCCAGTCGGCTTCTACACAGACCAGATGGGGATGAGGTAAAGTGTTACATTCAGTTTAATGCAATAACTCTGACAAACAGTAGCAATTAAGATCTGGAAATCAAACACTAAAAGCAATCTCTTGGAAAGTTATTTTTTTCCAGCCCAACTTTGGACACCTGCTTCATGCTCCTGATTTAGCTTTGGGATTTTTTTGAGGAAAAATAATTATAATAGCTGATACTTATGTAGCATTTTTGAAAGTTATAAAGTGCTTTACATAAATTACCTCATTTGATCTTCCTAACAAGCCTGTGAGGGAAGTTGCTATTATTATTCTCCTCTGAACCATTGTCTGCCTCAGTTTCCTCAATTGTAAAATGGGGATAATAATAATAATAACAGTACAGTGTCTGACACATAGTAGATGCTTAATAAATACTCCTTTTCCTTCCTTCCTCCTATTTTACAGATGAGAAAATTGAGGCTGAGAAACGTTAAAGGATTTGCCCAGCTAGCAAGTATCTGAGGCAGGTTTTGAACTGAGGTATTATTGATTCTGCCTGAGATATTAAAATAGGAGAATGGGGAGATCATAAATTTAGATCTGGAAAGGACCTTAGAGTCTAAACCCTTATTTTTTTTAATTAATTTATTTTGATTTATCAACAATCACTTCCATAAGCTTTTGAGTTTTAAATTTTTCTCTCCTTCCCTCCCCACCTCCCTCCCCAAGATGGTTTGCAATCTGATATAGGCTATACATATACATTCCTATTAGACATAGTTTCACATTAGTGATGTTGTAAGGAAGAATTAGAACCAATAGGAGAAACCACCAGAAAGAGAAAACAAAACACAACAGAAGAAAAAAATAACAAAAGTATACTTTGATCTGCACTCAAATTCCGTAGTTCTTTCTTCAGATGTGGATAGCATTTTCCATCATGAGGCCTCTGGAGATGTCTTAGATCCTTGTATTGCTGGGAAGAGTTAAGTTTATCAATATTAGTCATCGTACAATGTGGCTGTTATTGTGTACAACGTTCTCCTGGTTCTGTTCACTTCATTCAGCATCAGACCATATAAGTCTTTCCAGGTTTTTCTGAAGTCTGCCGCTCATCATTTCCTATAGCACAATAGTATTCCTTTACATTTATATACCACAACTTGTTCAGCCATTCCCCAATTGATGGGCATCCTCTCAATTTCCAATTCTTTGCCACCACAAAAAGAGCTGCAATAAATATTTTTGTACATGTGGGTTCTTTTCCCATTTGTATGATCTCTTTGGGATACAGCCCTAGAAGTGCTATTGCTGGGTCAAAGGGTATGCACATTTTTATAGCCCTTTGGGCATAGTTTCAAATTGCTCTCCAAAATGGTTGGATCATTTCACAACTCCATCAACAATGCGTTATGTTCCAATTTTCCCACATCTTCTCCAACATTTATCATTTTCCTGTTTTGTCATGTTGACCAATCTGATGGATGTGATGTGGTACTCAGAGTTGTTTTGATTTCCATTTCCCTAATCAACAGTGATTTAAAGCATTTTTTCATATGACTATAAATGGCTTTAATTTCTTCACGTGAGAAATGCCTTTGACCATTTATCAATCAGGGAATGACTCGTATTCTTATAAATCTGACTTAATTCTCTATGTATTTTAGAAATGAGGCCCTTATCAGAGAGACTGGTTGTAAAAATTCTTTCCCAATTTTCTACTTTCCTTCTAATCTTGGTTGCATTGTCTTTGTCTAAACCCTTATTTTACAAATGAGGAAACTGAGGTCCAGAGAGTTACTTGCCCAAGAATACTCAAGTATTGACTGATAGAGAAAGTAACTGAAGCCAGGTCCTGTGATTCCAAAGCCCCATGATCTTTCCGCTTTCCCATCATGACGTCCCGGTATCTGTCTCAGCCCTTTGACTCTGTGATTTGGTTCTGGTGATTGGTGATTTGGAGAACCCTCATCGATACTAACATCACATGACTAGCCGAGTGCAGCAGGTCGCTCCTGTGACGCCAGGCTCCAAGTCAGAATTGAGGCACCAGGGTGGATTCTCACTCCAGCCACACTGGTTCCCACTCCCTTAGCAGCAGTGCTAGACCCTTTGTGCCCAGGAGAGGTTGGAGAGGTTCAGCTTAGTGGAAACCCACCTTTTTCCATCTAAAGATTTCACCCCGCTCCCCTTGGTTCAGCATCGGCCTGAGGTTTGCTACAATGCATTTTTGTTGTTTTTTGTCTCTTTGTTTGTTTTGGTTTGGTTTGGTTTTTAGCCCACATGTAAGCCTCTTTGTCTGGCCCTACAAATGACCGAAGTAGGTCACAACATATGCTCTGGCATCATGAAAACGTGTTTGAATATTTTCCTGGCGATTTTGGATTCTCTGTAGCCTAAGAAAGACTTGGGAGACAAAATTGATATTTTACAGGTATTGTTGGCTCCTCAGTGGAGGGCAGAGTGGCATGCTTTTCCCCAGCTCTTTTAGGACTTTCAGGATAGGGGGTTTTCCTCCCAGGTGGAATTTTTTAAATTGAGTATTGAAGTATGCTTTGTTCTCGTGGTACTTTCCAAGGGGGCCCTCAGGCGTATCTCAAAGGAGCTGAGATGCCCAATCTTCACCCTTTGATCAAGCTTTGTGAGGTAGAATGAGGTGTTAGAGACAGCTGGAGGGATAAAATGGAGACAAGAGAATGCAGGCTTCTAGATTTAGAAGTGAAAGGGGCCTTCCAGGAACAGACCCCTCCTTTCAGAGACAAGCCCTTAGAGGTTATAGCCCAAGGTGAGTTCCTCTGTTAGACTGAACTGCTGGAGAGCTGGGACTGGGCTTTTTGGTTTTTGGTTTTTGGTTTTTGGTTTTCTTTTTTTTTTTTTTTTTTGCCTTTCTTTGTATCCCAAGAGTTTACCACGGTTCCTGGCACATAATCGTGCTTAATGAATGCTTATTGATGTCATATACATGGTAAGCAGTTCATCAGTCAACAATCATTTATTAAGCACTTACTACGTACCAGGTACTACACTGATTGCTGGTAATACAAAGAAAAGTAAAGACAGTCTTTGCTCTTGGGGGACTCACATTCTAATAGGGTAGACAGTATATCATATACAGACTAGATCCAAGATCATATGGGATAGTTAGCTGCTGGGAAGACTGGGAAAGGCCTCCTGCAAGGGGATGGGTCTTTAAGGAAGCCGGGGATTCTACGAGTCAGGGGTGAGAAGGGCAAGCGTTCAAACTCGAGGCATCTGTCGACCTATCCCCCAATCTTTCCAATACTCATTCTACCTCACATTCTGAACCATGACTTTTGCTTGCTTCTACTCTTGTCAAGAGAATAAAAATTAAAATGAATGTACTGGGACATACAGGCTTTCAAGTACCCCGGGGAGAAAAAAGATTCAGTAATTTTTTCCATTATATTTCTTTTCAGTAACAAAACTTGGGGGTGTTCATCTGCCTGCTGTATAAATGTTTTCATCCATCTTAATAGACTCATTCACTGTTGTTGCCCTGGTCTGCTCCTTAAAGGACTCATCACCCTGACTGGAGAAGCAAGTTACCTGGGGGAATCCAACCCTGCCTCATTTGCCAAAATATAGGAAGAGTTACTCTTGACCTGGGGAAAACTCTATTGTATTGTTTGCATTTCAAAACCAATATTTGGTAATGACACATAAACTCCTGAAAAACAATAATAACAACTAACATTTATATAACGCTTTCAAGTTTGCAAAATACTTTGTAAATATCTTGTCTGATTCTTACAACAGCCCTGGGAGATAGTTGCTATTATTATCCGCATTTTACCAATGAGGAAACTGGAGACGGACAAAGGTTAAGTGAGTTGCCCAGGGTCTCATGGTTATTGTCTGAGGCAGGATTTGAACTCAGGTCTTCCTGCCTCCAGTGCTATGGAGGTCCAGGCCGGTGGTCCATCCACTGCGCCATCTAGCTGTTGTTGTTTACAGATATCTCTTCCATATCTAGGGGGTTAGGGGTTTAGTACCCCCCACAATCTGGAAAATCTGCGTAAAACTTTTGGGCCCTCTCTTCATACCAAAGAAGAAGTCTAAATTTTTTACTTTTTCTTTTATGGGGTGTTTACAGTACCTTATTGTAAAATTGGGGTTAAGTGGTTGGTCACAAGCTCTGTGTCATCTGCTGGCCTTCACATGTCATCTGCAGCTCCACAAAACTCCCCAAAAATTCCCATTTAATTTCTTATGCCAACCCGTGATATATCAAAACCGTGATGGGGAAAGTCGCAACATGGAAGGGATAAAATCATTTCTAAAGGAGTCTTGTGGCTAGGAAGATGCCCAGTTTTACTAATCTGTGAGACAGTCATAGTCTCAAAAGGGAAAACAAATGCCTGTGAAGTTTCTTATTTTGCATATTTCTTATCCTGTGCTTAAAAAAATGCCCTTCTACTGCTTTGTCTTTTTAAAGTCTACTATTTCTGTCTAATGATTATCCCAGGATTTAGAGCTTAAAAGATCATCATGTCTGACTTCCTCATTTTGTAGATGAAGAGACCAAGGTCCAAAAAGGGTTATCAATTTACATTAAGTCACAGAAGTAGAAAATGACTATAATGGGATTTGAACCCATCCTTTGATTCTCAATCCAGTGCCATAGGTAAGACACCATGCTGCCCCTTACACCTGTTATCCAATGACATGGAAGTGACTCTGGGTACTCGAAGGCTGTATCAGTTAGTGCAGCACAAAATCTAACAGGTCCTATCAAGCTGGAAAAGTTTTAGGAACAGGGATGGTGAAAGACTGCCATTTTTCTGAGGACCCGCCTGACTAAAAATAGAAAGACTTGTTTTCGGAAGGTTATCCACTAGGGGATGAGTTTCTTTGGCTGGGGAAACAAACAAAAAAGGACAAAAATAACAAATAGTCCTTCATCCTGTGTGGCTGGATTTTGTTTCTACAGTGAGAAATAGTGGAAGTTATGGGCAATTGCTTCAGAGGGGAGTCTGTTCAGTAGAGACTTGATAAAAGAGACAGAGGGGCTAAGAATCCCTCATAATGTTTTTAGAATCTATACACATTATTTCAACTATTGGCACTCTACACAGGAGGTCTTTGACCAATGACCAATAAAATAATATGCAGTACACGTTCAGTAACATCCTAGCTATAAGTAAAAACAGGAGGAATAAAAAAATTGTAGTCACTGTAAATGGAAGAACAATTCACAAATCCTCTTTAGAGAGAGTAATAAAGGTCTTTAATATTAAAGGTGGTCTCATTGGGCATCTCAAGACACTAAGAAACATCTTGTCATTTAGGCATTTGGTTATCATACTTTATGGTGCTCATGAAAAGGATCCGTGAGCAGGCAAGCGTTGATGTATGCATCAACATCATTGCAAAGGATGAACAATCAAAGAGAATTTGGGAAGAACTTGTCAAGATCTTCCAACCTAAGTCAACATATAAACATTGATACTCAGTGACATTAACATGGCACTTTGTCTGAGAAACAATAGTGAGAGCTAAGTTGGGATGCATGCTTCAATGACAAAAAAATGAAAAAAGACCTAAAGCTTATATACTATGCAGAAACCTAGTGCCTATACATCATTAATATTTTCTTCAAGAAGAGGGTAGAAAGGTTCTGGATGTGGTAAGCAGCAAATGTCATTTAAAAAAAGAAACTACACTCCTCTTCATTAACAGGAAGTGACTAATTACAGATGCAGCAGTCATTTCAAAATCAACTCTGTGAAGTTACATCATTTAGTGGTTACTGAAAAGGTCAAAGTGTCAAAATCATTGAGATTGGAAGAAAAAATAAAGATGAGAAGAAAATACTGTGTGTAATTATAACCTCCCCAACCCAAGCTGTAAATTCTGGGAAAATGTGAAATGAACCAAAGTATAGGATTTAGCACCACTATTTACAGCTGTCTAACTAATGCAAAAAAATCACTACAACAAGGAGGCCTTTCAAAGCCCAGAACACACTTATTCTCCTTGATCTTTAAAGATAGTGACAGTCCAAAGCACAATCAGTTTACAGGTAGAGCTCATTGGCAAAACATTACGGAGGAGGTAGGCGTGGAAGATTACAAATATCATTTTGTGAAATGGTAAAAAAAAAAATCATTGAAGAGAAAAATGAGTCTGTAGGAGGCTTGATAGAAGATAGAAATCATTCTGAAAATAATTACAGTTTAAACAAACAAACAAAAACTCCAAAACTTCAAAATGGAAATGATCTGGCACTCTCATTATGTTCATTGGCATTGATTTTGCAAGCCCATCACATCTGGAATCTACCATCTTTATATATGCTATGTAAGAAAGTGGCAAAGAATCTTAAGATGTTGCCATTAAAAATTGGGAATGGTATTTGGGCACCTGACCAGAAATATACAAAAAAGATTTGTGTTGGAAATAATGATTTTAAAGGCAATCTTAAAAGTAAAAGGATATGTTTTCAAGATATCTAAAAGTGGAAGAAAAAAAATTTAGGTGGGATTTTATGGGGAAAGAGAACTCCCAATGAGAAAGCTCTCTTTTCCAAAGTAGATTGTCTTAGAAAGTTGCCTGGAGGCACTGGGAAATTAAATGGCTTGCTCAGGCTCATATAACCAGTATTTATGGAAGGCAAGACCTGATTCCAAGGCAAACTCTCTATTTACTATACTATTCTGCCTCTTGGAAGATTCTGAAAGAAGAGATGAAAATAAGGGATGGTGTTTTTCTGTAAGAGGAAACTGAAAAGACATCAGAAACTCCTGATTCATTGGTCTCCTTTTATATTTCCACCAAGTCTTCGTAAGAATGTTCTATGTACACACATCAGAGCACAGCTTTGGGAATCAGATTCAAGTCTGATGTGTATGACCTTAGGCAACTCACAACCTCTCTCAGATTCTTCATCCATAAAATGAGGGGGTTAGACTAGATGGTGTCTGAGATCTCTTGCAGCTCTAGGAATAGAAGAGGGAGGACAGTCACACAACTGAGTGAAAGGTATAGAGAACGCAAGATCCCACAGTGTCTATTTTTCTTTTTAAAGCATTTAACTTAATAAAAGAAAATCTATTCCAGCCTTGAAGGTTCCCTTTAGACAAAATGTTACTTGCATATCTAGTAAAATTATATGAGTATATAACAAAAGTAACTATAGAGATAACTTCCTCCATCATTCTGTTGAGTATTGACTTCAAATCAGATATAATACAGGGAAATATGTTCACCTGAGCTGTTCACCAGTGCTGTGATGAACAAAAGAAAAATTCCCCCTTGATGGAAAGGCTTTCCAAATATTCCTACTGATAAATAACATTGTATTGATTTTCCCTGAGCCTCAGGGCTATGCCAAACCACCTCAGGGAAAATCATAGAAGTATAAGAGATTGGTTTAACCATCCACACTAGAAAAACAAAATGCATGAAAACATGTATTCCCTGGACTTAAATACAGCTGGATGAACAACTTATCTAGTGCACATATGTCTGTGCTTTAGACAAGTACTACCAAAAATTAAAATTAAAAAAAACACAGAAGATAAACACATAATTGAGTAAAAGGTTAAGCTGGATTGCATTTGGGAAATTTTTCAGTGTTTTCAATGAGGTGGGCTGCCCATATAGCGAGGGACGACAAATGGACATCTCTAGAGGTATAGTGGCAATAATAACAATAATAATAATAACAGCAACAATAGTAGCTGGTGACTCAGTTCATAGTGTTCTGGGCCTGCAGTCAGGAAGACCTGAGTTACAACCCATCCTCAAATACTTACTAGCTGTGTGACCCTCGACTTGTCACTTAACTTCTGTTTGCTTCAGTTTCTTCATCTATAAAATGGTGAATAATAATAGCATCTTCTGGGGGGCAGCTACATGGCACAGTGGCTAGATCTCTGGCCTTGGAGTCAGGAGGATCTGAGTTCAAATCCTGCCTCAGACAATTGACACTTACTAACTGTGTGACCCTGAGCAAGTCACTTAACCCCAATTGCCTCACCAAAAAGCAAAAAAACAAAAACTAGCATCTTCCTTCTGGGCTGTTGTGAGAATAAAATGAGTTAATATTTGTAAAAAGTGCTTAATACAATGTTTAGCACATAGTAGTACATAGCACATAGATTCCTCCTTTCCTTCTTTCCTTCCTCCTTCCTCCTTCCCTTCCTACTTTCCTTCTTTCCACACTGATGAAATCACACAACTATCAAATCAAAACATCATTAATGATGTTTTTACCTTCTTACCAAGGATGGTTTCCCAGCATTCACCCATCACTTCAAAATCCTTCTCCACAGAGCCATCGAACAGGCCCTTACTTTTAGACAGAAAAAAAAAATGAAAACTAAGTTTCTGCTTTGAAACACAATCACACACACACTCACATCACACACACACACACACACACACACACACACACCACCACCGCTTCTCATTTCACAGCCAGCATGATTGTGTTATCAGAACTATCCAGGGCAGAAGGGAATTGCCTTCCAAGCCACTTATGAACTCCTGATGAATGTGGTGCACAGAACCAGTCACAGTCCCGGGGGAAGTAAGTAGCAAACATCACCAGACAATCTGATGGTTCATAAGATCGTTGATTTAGAGCTATTAAAGAGAAGGAATCTTACAGGCTACTGAGGAAACTGAGGCAAAGAGAGCTTAAGTGTTGTTCTGGGTCATACAACTAGTAAATATCTGAAGTAGGATTTGAACTCAGGTCTTCCTGACTCCAAGTCCACTACACCACATTCACTTTCCTAAAAGGATTTCTTCATTTGTGACTAGGATAAATCACAAATCTATAAAATGGAGGAGTCTATGATGATCTCTGAGGCATCTGTCCTTTCTAACTTTGGAAAGCTAATCATTTGACTCTGGCAAAAATTTAACCCTAAGGGTTTTGCCCAAGTATTAATTCTTGACACAAATTTTTGGGGTTTTGGTTTCTTTTGGCTGCCTTGACTTTATTAATCTTTCCAACCCAACTGCACGAATTGGCAGTGCCCAGTGATATCAACTATTCTAAGTTCCTAACCATTCTGCCTGCAGGTGGCCATCATCTTCCTCTCACCCCTCAAACTTTGGAGTCTGCTCCTGGGACCCCTCTTGTAGGTGAGCATCTGCCTTATCCTGCCCAGCTAGGGCAGGGACTCCACATCCCTTCCAAGCGTTAGCTCCAAACTGTGCCCTGCTTCCAGTTCCCCCTCTCGTCTTGTATTATCTTCCCCCGATCAGAACGTAAACTCTTTGTCAGCAGGGAATGTCTTGCCTGCTTGCATTTATACCTCCAATGTTTAGCACAGGGCCTGGTAAGCACATTTTTTAAAATGCTCTAACATAGTTCTGCTTGTTACCCTTTCCACATGGCAGTGAGAGATGCCAGCTCTCAGACTTTCTCTCATGTTCATACCACAGCGCCCTGTCTGTGAATAGCTTAGGTAACAGTAAACTGGACCAGGAAGCCACAGTCTCTACAGGGAATCTGTTTCTGAAGGTAGTCCAGACTGATTTTCTAAGTAGTGGGGGATGGGTGGGTGAAGCTTAGAGAGGGAATGAAAAAGAAAGGGGAGCCTTTCTGGTTTTGATTTTCAAAGGCCCCTCCACTCCCACATTTCACTCCAAGAGTCTCAAGGCACTTGTGTTGGCCATACACCAGCTTGAAAACACTGAACAGTATCTGGCTTCACTTAGTTTCTTACCCAGTTGAAATTAGTCCTCAGCGTCATGGAGAACGCAGATTATAGGACTCACCCAGACAGTTCTTTCTCAATTTGTGAACCACATAGGGCGAGAATTAGCTGGCATATTATGGATAGTCTTAGAATTGGGATCCCTTTGTGTAGAATATGGTCAAAGTAGGGAAAGGGGGTTGATTACTCCAGAAGAAATGCAGGGATCATCGAAATTGAGAACCAGACGAGACCTCTGACATCAACTGATATAGGGAGAAAATGCAAAAAACAACTTTCAGTATTAAAAACACAGGCTACTCCCACTCTGATGAGGTCATTCTGGCTCTGAACTGACTCATACACTGAGTCTAGTTTTTAAACTGGATAAGTAAATGATACGCCCAGGTAATGACTCAGGCACATTCTCCAATTTGGAATCTCACCAGGGTAGAATGATGTGTGTATGTATGATAGACTAGGCAAAATTTTCAGGAATACAGGGTACCCAATGAATGATCAAGGGATGATCAGTGCTCTCTATCTGTCTGTGACTCTGTCTCTGTCTCTGTCTCTTTCTCTCTCTCTCTCATGTGTGCATGCACACACATACACACATATACACATTCATTTCCCCTCAGCTTTCCCTTTGGTATCATTCCCTCTGTTACACACATATTTAAGGTAAAGTAAAAAATTTCGGACTACCAAGCAAATGCCCAAATACCTTCTCAAGTAGTCAGAATCTAAGTCACATGGAACAATTCCAGGAGAGATGGGTGGGAACTTCCCTGTTTCCTGGCTTTAAAAATAGAAGGAAAAAAATTTTCTATCCCTCAAAGACCTCTTGGGACAGTGAGACAAAAGGTTAAGAAAGGAGATGAACCCTTAAAAAGCCACATCTGCTCAATCACACTAGGATGGGGAAACATGCTCTCTTTAGTGAGAACACGAATAAGATGTCTAGGGATAATAAATGGCTAAGAAGGAAAGGAAAATCTATTTCTTAAAATTAGAAGGAAAGAAAAAAAGAAAGAAGGGAGAGGAAAGAAGGAAGGAAGGGAAAGAGGAAAAAGGGAGGGAGGAAGGAAGGAAGGAAGGAAGGAAGGAAGGAAGGAAGGAAGGAAGGAAAGAAGGAAGGAAGGAAGGGAAGGAAAGGAGGAAGGATGAAAGAAGCCCTGGTCCTGAGACTTAGAAAAAATAGTCATAGACCTGAAGAAAAAACAGGCAACAGGCCCAGTGGAAATGTTATATGCTTGACTTTGCCTTTCCACTCCCTTTTTATTAAAATTTCTAGAGAAACTTTTCATGGGAAATTTCTAAGTACATGGGCAACATGCAGTGCCTGACACATAGTAGGTGCTTAATAAATGCTCATTGACTTCTTGACACATCAGGAAAGGAATGACCTTGATCTGTGTGAGCAATACCAGGGTGATTTTGCACATAGAATTTAAGCAAGACCACTGAGTTTGGGAAACGGCCTTGTTAAATCTTGCCCATGTTTATTTATACACACATATATCTATATATACACATACATGCATGCATGCATGCTTATACATGTATACATACACATGTGTACATGTGCATATATATCCATACATATGTATATACATATATAGACTCCTCCCAAAAAACACTGTTTTTAAACAGTCAGATCTATCCAACCTCATAAGCTACCCAACTCAAAACTTCATAACATATCCAACCAATGGAATTCATGGCAGTGAGGTGGCATAGTGGGTAGAGTGCTGAGCTAAACTTGGAATCAGTGGACTTGGAGCTGAGCCAAGAGCAGAATGGCCAAAGATCATGTCCAAGAAGCCAATTCATGGGCAGGGAGTGGGGGTCAAGGGAGTTACCCTGGGTTCTGAAAATGAAGGTGAGATCACATTCCAAGGTGGTAGAATGAACTTGATGACAGTGGCAAGGTGGAGAGTCTAAGCAGATGAGCTGAGATTATGCTTAGAGATCCAAATTGGGTAGCTGGTGACTCAAGACTGGAGCTCAAAAGAGAAACTAGGATTGGTTATATAGATGTAAAAATCCTCTACACAGAGATGATCATTGTACCCATCAAAGCTGATGAGATCATCAAGTGAGACAACAGAGAGCAGAAGGAGAAGGGACTCAGCAGAGCACCTAGTGGGACATTCACAGTTAGTGGGCATGACAGATAAAGGACCCACAAAAGAGAGTGAAGAGTGGTCAGACAAGTAGGAGGAAAACCAGGAGAGAGAAGTGTTATGAAAAGCTAGAGCAGAGAGTGGTGAGGAGGAGGAGGAGGCAACATGGTTTGGAGTCTGAGCTGATGAGCTAAAACCACAATTAGAGGTCCAAATTAGTTTGCTAGTGATGCAAGACTGAAGCTCTAGAGAGACTAGAACTGAGTACATGAATATGGGAATCATCTGCATAAAGATTCTTTGCAGTTAAAGGCTGCAGGGTGGTCAAGAAGGATGGGAGCTGAGAAAAGATCATTCAATTTTACATTTAAGGGATCACTAGTGACTTTGGAGAAGCAGTTTCTGATGAATAATAAGCTTGGAAGCCAGAAGGTTTAGAAAGTAAATAAGAAGAAAATAAGTCAAGGCATCAAGTGCAGACAGCTTTCTCAAGAAGTTTAGCCATGAAGGGAAGGAAGAATATAGGATGGTAGTTTGCAGAATTGTCAGATCAAGGGAGGGTTTTTTAGTTTTGTGTTTTTTTTTCTTTAAGAATGGGTAAGATATGAACTGTTTATAGGCAGCAGAGAAGAAGTCAATAGATGAAGAGAGATTGAAGATAAGAGAATAAAATAATAGTAAGAGCAATGTGCTGGGGCAGATGAGATAGAGTGTCGCATATAGAAAGGCTGGATTTGGCAAGAAGGACCATCTCTTCATCTGAGACCAGAATGAACTAGAATATATTAGGGAAAGATGTCTGCATGACGTGAGATGAGGAGAAAAAAGGGAGCTCTTGGCACATGAATTCAATTTTTTTCAGTGATGTATGAAGTGAGCTGCTCAACTGAGAGAAGAGGAAGGAGTGAAGTGAGATAAGAGGCTTGGGGAGAGATGAAAAGGTTTGGAACAGCTGCCGGGAAGAGTGGAATATTGAATCAATTATGGAGAAATTGAATTTTTGCCTTGATCCAATATGGGTCCAGTTGAGATTAGATAACATAAATTTGTAGTGGACCCGGTCAACATGGTTTTGTGATTTTTCTCCAGCTCCATTCAACACATGAGAACAAGGGTGAAGTTGGTAGGCAGTGGAAGTAATCCCCAGCTGGGGTTTGTCATGGCTTGAATGGAGAGAGAAAAAGGGGAGCAAGAGATTCAAGAACATAGCGCAAAGTTGGAAGTCAGGGTTTTTGACAGAAGATCAATGTATATTTTGCCCCTAATATGAGGCAGGAGGTGGGGAAGAGAGGACAACTATGAGCCAGGCAGTAAATTCATAGAGGAAACAAGGACAGTCTTAGGAGTCAATAAAGCTAACAAGCACCAGGATCAGGATTCGGTGATGAGGTTTCAGAAAAAGCATAAGTAGGAGTCTAGTGTTTTGCAGGCCCAAGAAGGCTGGCCCAGCTCTCAATGATAAAATTCTGAAGTCACAAGCAGAAATCCTAAAAATGGGGAGGAGAAAGAGATGCAGCCTTAAGAAGATGTACAGGATGCTTATCAAGCCAGCTCAGATTTTAAAGAGACATATAAGGATGAATACCAAAGGATAGTGCAGTCCTGTGCAAATAGTATCAGGGACCCTAAAGCTCACAGTCAGTCAGTCAATTAGCACTTATTAAGTACCTGTTATGTTATAGGCACTGTGTTAAGCAATGGCGTTACAAAGAAAGGGGGAAAAACAGTTAGCTAAGACTGGTAATAAATGCTAAGGACAATCGACAGGATTTTTTTTCTTAGCTATGCTGAGAGGAAGATACAAGAAGAGCTAGAACTGCTAGTCAGAGTAGATAGGCTCAATCATTCAATAAGCACTGGGTTCAGATCAAACACCTAGTACCTGTATGACCTTGCAGAAGTCATTTAACTATTCTCTGCCTCAGTTTCCTCATCTATAAAGTGAGGGGGTTAGACCAGGGCTTCTTAAACTCTTCCCACAGCAGCGTTCTTGGCGTTGTATGACCTGAGGGCATGCCCAGTGCAAAGTGTGCATGCTTTCTGTTCTGAACCAAGGCTGTGGTGAAGCTTCATGATGCAACGAGGGCAAGCGCTACCAGAAACACCTCAGATTCATTACACGTTTGATTTTTAATTAATTTTTGGTTGCTGCATATGCAAAAACCTTTTACTGTTGCCAGATTTTTAAAGACCCCACATGGGATTGCGACCCACAGTTTAAGAAGTGCTGGGTTAGACCCCAAAGTCTCTTCCGGCTCTGAATCTTGTAATCCTAATTCAGGGCAAAATTATAGAGTACATTACTAAAGGGGTGGTTTGTTTGTAGTTAGAAAAGGAAGCAATGATCACTAAATAGGAACAGGCTTTATTAAAAAAAAAAACAGGTAATGCTAAATTAATGTTATTTCCTAGGGTAATTAACTGATAGAGCAGAGCTATAGATGTAATATACTTAGGTTTCAGCAAAATACTTAACAAAGTCTCTTATGCTCTCTCTGTGTACAAGATGCAGAGATACAGGCTAGAGGATAATATAATTAAGTGGATTTAAAATCAGTTGAATGGGCTAGACGCAAAGTATGGTTATTAATGGACCAATGTCAACTTGGGAGGAGAGATCTAATAGAGTGCCACAAAGTTCTGCCCTTGTCTCTGGGCTATTTAACATTTTTATTTCAGATTCAATTCAATTCAGCATTCATTAAGCATCTTCTAGACATTAGGGATACAAAGACAGAAATGAAACCTTCCTTGTCACCAAGTTAAGAGCAATAGCAAATATGTTAGCTATCAGTGCCAGGACCCAGAAACAAGATCTTGACAGGCTGGAACCTTGGGTTTAATCTAATAAGATAAAATTAAATAGGGGTAAATATCAAATCCTATACTTGGATTCAAGTAATCACTTTAAAAGGTCTAGGATGGGAGAGGTGAGACTAAATACTGTTCCCAAAAAAACAAATCTGGAAATTGAAGTTGGCACAAGCTAAGTGTGAGTGAGAAGTGTGACATGGTGGCCACAAAGAACTGACGCTATCCTAGGCTGCTTCAAGAGAGTTGTAACATCCAGAACAAGGAAGATGATAGTTCTGCTGTTGTGTGCCCTGGTCAGACTACCTCTAGAATTCTGTAGTCATTTCCAAGCATCACGTTTTAGGAAGGGTGTAGATAAGGTAGAACGTGTGCAAAAGAGGGCAACAAGGAGTGTGGGAGGACTGTGACAAATGAAGATTACCTGTAGAAACTGGAGATGGTTTAGCTTGGACAATAGAAGACATAGGAAGTGTCATCGATGGCTGTCTTCAAGTATTTGAAGGGCATTAGAGTCATTCTCTTGCTCCAGGACTATAGAAGTGGGAGCTGTGGGTGGAAGTTTCAGAGAAGTAGATTAAGGCTTGATATTAGGAAAAACATCCTAACAACTGAATCTATTCCAGAAGGGAATAAGCTGCCTTGGTGAGCTTTGAGGTTGGCTCCTCTTCATTGGAGATCTCCAAGCAGAAGTTAAATGAGCCCTAGTTGGTAAGAGGATTCTTGTTTAGGTTCAAGTTGGATTGAGGGACCTTTGAGGTTGCTTCCAGCTCTGAGATTCTGTAATTAAACAGACATCAGGAATCAAGAGTATTAAAACCTTTTTATAGCATAAGATTTATGCTTTTGGTGGATAGCACCAACATAGGGCTTCCTAGTCATTCCACCCTCCCCCACCCTTGCATCCCTGCCCCAAAGAGGTCAAGCCCAATTCACTGTACTTATCAAGACAACAATAACAAATGGAAAGCCATGAGCCTTTCAGTGATGGCAAAAGGGACTGCTAAGAGTTTATTTTGTTATTTGTAATTTGTTTAGAGCAAATAACAAGTCTTGAGCAATTAAGGTTTACAAATTGCTTTTCTTATAACTCTGTAAGTATTATTTCCATTTTAACGATGAAGAAACTGATACGGAGAATTTTTGACTGGTCTGAGGTCCTAGAACTGGAAGCAGGGTGCCACAACTGTAACCCAGGTCTCCTGCCTTTTTCCATGATACAACATGAGTCTAAGCGGTGCTGGTTGATGGTTATGGACACTGCCTGCTGTGATTGTGGCAGGTTGTTCTTGATCTTCCCTTTCCAAAGTGCTGAATTTTATCTAAATCGCCTACATCACCCCTCATTCATGATCACAGAGCAAACAGATAATAGTACCAGAAAAAGGCTGTGATTCAGGCTTGTCCTTGCACAGACAAAGGAGAGGAAATAGGGAATAAGCTATAAAATGGAATTGCTATCTTGGTATTTGTTCCATCCAGGATTAGATATTGTAAAACAAGGGAAATGTTCTGCATAGTTGACCCCACAGAACCAAGTCAGCAGTAGCTGACATTGAGCTATGACCCATTGCCGAAAAGTCACCAGTAGGAGGTACTAGACTCCTTGGGGTGCTGTATTTGAGGTGTGAAAGGAAGGCAGCAGAGGCTTACTGCCAACACCTGCAGATATTCTGACCTTTTGGAAGACTCGAACATTAAAGAGGTTCTCACTTAGAAATATTCCCATAAACCTTAAACCCTTACATTCTCAACTGAGTTCAAAGTAGGGATGTTGAAACTATAGGATTTGGTTTGTGATTGCTGTCATTGATGGGGGAAGGAAATAAGTATTTATATAGCATTTACTATATCCCAGCCATGATACTAAGCACTTTTACAAATATTATCTTATCTCACAACAACTCTGCAAAATAAGTGCTGTCATTATCCACATTTTAGAGTTGAAGAAACTGAAGCAAGCAAAGGTTGAGTGACTTGTTCAGGGTCACACAGCTAATAAGTGTCTGAGGCTGGATTTGAACTCAGGTCTTCCTGACTCCAGGCCCAGGACTCTATACACTCTATACCAGCTGCCTAGTGGCCACACTTTCTTAGACTGCTACACAGTGCCTTTTTCTCCAAGAACTTTTACACATATTACATGATTTAAGCTCACAATATCCCAGGGAACCAAATGAAAGGCAAGCATATTGGACCTTTGCTAAAAACACTTGTAACTGTGGCGAGGAATTAAGCATGTACTTGGTACATCTTGAACACTACCAAGGGAAATGACTTACTAACATTCCAAAAAATGTCCATATTAGGCTGTTTCACCTAAATGATGGTACTATAGTGTAGAGTGCAAAAACAGAACTATAACAAAGCACCAGTGTGGAATTATGGGGAAGAGGAAAGCCATCAGAGATCATGCATGGGACAAGGGGGTACATGGGATTGATGTATTGGGAAGAAGTAACAAAAAGAGGGATACTTTCTGAAGAAGGATGAATACATTGGAGGGTGGTACACGTAGTACAGGACGGAGAAGACGTACATGAACAGGAGCACGAAGGGCCATCTCAGATGAGCTGCTAGACTTAAATAGGTCACTTACCCCATGGGCCTCACTTACCCAACCTGTAAAATGCAAGATCTGGACTAGATGAACTCAAAGGTTCCTTTCTTCTACATCTCACAGTTTTATATGCTTTTTATCAGTCACTGTATGCATCAAGAAAGAGCAACACAAAAAAATGAGGGAATTGCCTGGGGCCACATATTTAGGGACCCAGTTCGGGCCTCCTGACTTCCCAGGACCATGTTCAATCTACTGGAACCATTTTGTTCATATTTCATGGTTTGCTTTTTTATTTTTTGATTATGTTCATTAATTATGTCAGTCAGGCATCGCACTGAATAAAATATCTTCTCACTTTGTAGGAAGCCACACCATCTGTAAAGATGCAGTGGGCCATGTCTAATTCTCATGTGGGTTCATGTTGTAGAGTGGGAGGCGATGGTGTGTCAGAGAGAGGGATGGAGAGCTTGGGGGTAAAGGAACATCTTACTCCCACTTTCGACACCAAAACTTTTTGGAAAAGGAAACAGGATACACCTGACCTTCTGAGAAACAGCAGGGACAGGAGGATCTCGACATGTCAGCCTAGTTTTTGATTATTTGAGGAAAGGCTCTTCCGTTGTTTTTTTTTTTAATCATCCTCATCATCTCTGTTAGAAAAATCAAAGAATATTTCAGACTTGTCCTTGAGGGGAAACATGACAAACCAGAAAGAGCATGGGATTTATTGTTGTTATTATTCAGTTGTATCCAACTCTTTGTGACCCCATTTGGGGCTTTCTTGACAAAGATTCTAGAGTGGTTTGCCATTTCCTTCTCCAGCTCATTTTAAAGATGAGCAAACAGAGGCAAACAAGGTTAAGTCACTTGCCCAGGGTCACACAGCTAATCAGTGTCTGAGGTTGGATTTGAACTCAGGTCTCTACAAGCCCCAAGTTTCAAATCCCAACTCTGATACAACCTACCTCTGTGACCTTAGGTGAGTCAATGAAGTTAAACATCAGTTTCCATGCCTATAAAATTAGGAGTCTGAAATTTGTTCTGCTTGACCTCAGAGGGCAGAACTAGAATCAATAGGTAAAA
Source organism: Vombatus ursinus (assembly GCF_900497805.2). Classification (NCBI taxonomy): domain Eukaryota; kingdom Metazoa; phylum Chordata; class Mammalia; order Diprotodontia; family Vombatidae; genus Vombatus; species Vombatus ursinus. The sequence continues at coordinate 8,237,865 of NW_020954588.1, read as the reverse complement.
ATTACAAAAAAAAAAAAAAAGGCAAATTGAGGCTTAGCATAAAGAAAAACTTCTAATAACCAACCAGGGTGAATTGCATTGCCACCTGAGGTCAGAGAGCAGGTCCCCCATCACTGGAGGCTAGATGACTACACATTATAGAGATTGTTCTTGTCTAAGCACCGGTTCACAGGAGCACGTGACAGGTCACCCGGGGTAGCCAGATGGAACAGTGAGTAGTGTCTTGAATTGGAGCCAAGAAGACCTGGGTTTGAAGCCTGCTTTAGACACTTGCTTGCTGTGTGATCCTGGGCAAATCACTTGACCTGCCTCACCCTCAGTTTCCTCATATGTAAAACAAGGATAGTAATAGTGCAAGACTGTTGTGCAAGTCAAATGACACGATATATGGAAAGTACATTATCATCATCATCATCATCATCATCAATGTCCAATGCCTGCATTTTGCAGATGAGAAAACTGAAGCACAGAAACGTGAAGACATTTGCCCAGTTATGTTACCAAAGTAAGGTAAAGGGCTTTCCAAACCTTAATGTACCACGTAAATGTTAGCTATAGTTGCCCAAGGCCACACAGCTAGCAAGTATCCACAGTGGGATTTGAACCCGGGTCATCCTAACTCCTAACATCCTAACATCCACCATGCCACACTGACTCTCAAAGTGGACTAAGTGCCCCCTGGCATCCTTTCCAACTCTTGGACTCTGTGATTCTATAACTAGGTGCAGCCTCTGAAATCTATAAATCCTGATTTCTTTACACAATTCCCCTAGTGGCTCAATGGATCAGGATGACCTGAGTTCAAATCCAGCTACTAGCTGCGTGACGCTGGGCTAGTCACTTAACCTCTGATTGCCTCAATAGGCATCCCTCAATAGGGATAATAATAGCACCTACTTCCCAGGGTTGTCATGAGGACTGAATGAAGTGATATTTGCTAAGCACTTAGTACAGTGCCTGGCACATAGTAGGCCTTTGATAAGTTCCCTCCTCTCTTCCTATGACAAGACTCAGCCCTTCTCTCCTGCCCCCCGAATGACCGTTGTACTGTCTTCAGTCTTGGGTCACGCTATTTCCTCTGACCTCCTTCCTCTTCTTTGTACAAGTTGCATTAAAGGCCATCTCAAATGTTCTTATTCCAGGAAGCCTTCCCTGATGGCCCCCATCAATACTCAGCTATGGACCCCACTAGGCATTTTGTTCTGCATCTCTCTAATGCACTGATGCTGTGATCTCCTGTGTCATAGTTAACTGTGTTGATGTCTTGTCCCCCTGCATCAGTGAGGGTCAGCATCGTATCCTGCCTCACCATCACCTCTCCCCCCAATACTAGCACAGAGCAGTTCGTTCAATAAATTATTAATTCATTTTTGGAATGAGTAAATGTTAAAAGTGTCATGTGGTTGAGAAATCTTTCTGACTCTTGCTTACAAACTGGCACCAGCTTTCTTTGTTTTCAAGTCAGTGGATTTGTGGCAAAACAAATGAGACTCAGACCAGAGTCTCTAGTTCATGTCCAAAGCCAAAATCCACAATGAAATATGGCTTAGACTAGACTGGGGAAAATGCACTCTTTCATCCCAAGGTTGCCTTCTTGTTGGCAATTAAATACCCCTTTGAAAAAAAGTAATTGAAAGATGATTGTTTCTCCCCCGTGGGCACTGTCCTTAGGGCCAAGAAGCACTTTCATAGAGTAGAATGTGTTGTTCAATGGAACATCTGCATAAATGCATGGCACATGTGTGTGACCTGAGGAATCCTGTTGCTTGACCCTCACTTAGGGCGTTATCCTGGCTTCTCACCCCTCCCTCTCCTCTTCCTCCCTTCTGCCAATCCATAGGCATCCTCACTATTTGTTAGCAACTGTACCTATGAGTGAGAAGGAAAGAGATTTAGCCCATTCCTTTTTGCTATTTTTAGCAGCTCTGGTATAAGGTGTTGGGGGTGGGGGGTGTTGGGAGGAGACAGACCGAAACCAATGGATAAAATGAGATTTTGGTATTACCTGTGGATTTCAATTCTTCACGCTATCTCTATCCCCTATTCCCTCTGGTGATTGAGAACTGACTTTTTAGAGGCTGAAGTCTGAAGGCAAAACCTAAGGAAATCTTTGGATTCTCTTCCCAAAGTCCCTCCAGCATTTAGTACTAATGTTTTCTTGAAATAGATCCTAGTAAATGTAAGTGACAAATTTTTTATTTTAGGCAAAAGCTTTTCTGAAGACTTTATTCCAACAAATGAAATTCATTCTGTCTTCACTGTTATCAAGTTAAGTGCTAAGTGAACCAGACACTTCACCATCTTGGGGGGAGGGGAAACGCTTGTTCTCTGGTCCTCTTCAGGGACTTGGAAGGTCAAGGTCAGTCTCAATGCTTTGATTCGGTGTGTGTGCCACTACTTGAAAATCAGAGAACCTCAGGACCCAGAGATGGAAGGAACCTTAGACATAAATTCCCACCACTGCCTTTAGAGGAAACTAGGTGGTACAGAGAAGACCTGAGTTCAAATTTAGCCTCACTTTTAAACTGTGTGACCTTGGGCAGGTCACTTCACTTCCATCTGCCTCAGTTTCCCCAATTATAAGATGGAGATAATAACAACATCCACCTCCCAGGATTGTTGTGAGGTTATATAAGAAATGATATTTGTAGAGTACTTAGCACTGTGCCTGGCATATAGTTGTTATTCATTCATGTCTGATTCTTTGTGACCCCATTTGGGGTTTTCTTGGCAAAGATACCAGAGTGGTTTGCCATTTCCTTCTCCAGCTCATTTTACAGATGAGGAAACTGAGGCAAACAAGGTTAAGTGACTTGCCCAGGGTCACACAGCTAATAAGTGTCTAAGGCTGGATCTTGACTCCAGACCCAGTGCCCTATCCATTGCACCACCTAGGTGCCCTTGGTATATAGTAAGCACATAGTAAATGTGTGTTTTCCGTCTCTTTTATTTGCATCTGAGAAAACAGAATCCTAAAAAGACTCAATCATTTGGCCAGGGTCAGACAAGTTGGACAGTGACTGAGCTGGGATTTGAACTCCGACCTTCTAATTCTAGGTCCAGGTCTCCATCCTCCATACCATAAGAAGACAGTTCCATTTGGCTAAGCTGACATGTCCCTGCCTATCTTTGTATATATGCCCAGACTCCCCTCTGCCTTTATCCTTGAAAAGAAACACACCAGGAGGCAGCAGCCTACTTTCTGTAGGGAAGCCGTTGGCTTGGTTTGCCAAACAGTGGGGTTTAACCCAGACAGTTCAGATTCTAAACTGTTTTCCCTGAAGATCTGGTGTAGGTCCAAAGAAACCTGGCAAGGTACGTCAGCAAAACAGAGGGACACAATCTGGATTCACCCATTTCCAGGTCATCCATTCCAATGATTTCAGTGGGAGAAAAGCGTTCAGAGGCCCTGGCTCTGATAGGGACTTCAGTGAAATGTACTGGTACATTTTATTTGCTGGAAAAATTCCTTCTACGTGTGTGTCTGTGTGTCTCATGCTGAGCCCCTCACACACATGCAATCAATCACTGTCGCAGGTGAAGAGAGTCAAATTACAGAAAGCACCCACAGGCCAAACTTCCTTTTTCCAGAAGGGGAGCTTTTCCAAAATCAGGTTAGGCATGCTTTGGGTGAATCAAATGCAACCAAGCCTGCCTGGATTTTATAAACTCTGGTTTCCATCCAAGATATTGTCATCCCAAACACATGGAATTCAACATAAACAAAGCAAGCCCCAGGCAAAGTGGAGAATTTTGTCTTCAGTGCCCCTCTGGTCCCTTTTGTGCTTCCTGCTTCTCTTTTGGTAACACACACACACACACACACACACACACACACACACACACACACCCCATCATCCTAGTAAGTGCTACTGCCTGCCGCTCCAACATCCCACCCAAGCCTGACCTTCCCTTCTCCTCCCTCCATCAACCTTGGCTGGCTTTTGTGACAAATATCCAATAAAGACCTGGGATCACCTGTTGGAGTAATGCCTGGGATTATCTGTTAACCAAATTTGAATGACAGCATCAATGGTGATAAATGCTTACCATTCCTCCCAGGAATATTTGCATCTTAATAGAGAAAACTGAAGACATCATCCTTCCAAAGATTAGTCTTTGGCAAAATTTCAGGTACTTTGGCAAGTGTGAGAGGGAGATATTCTGGGTCTGGGGTGAGGATGTTTCTTTCTGGTGTGCCCTTCAAACCATTTTGCCAGCTCAGTGGCACAGGGCATTAGAATGCTAGATCATAGAAGATTTGAGTTCAGATCCTGCCTCAGAGACTTCCTAGCTGCATGACTCTAAGCAAGTCACTTTACCTCTACAAAATGAGGGTAATAATAGCACCTACCTCCCAAGGTTGTTGTGAGGTGCAAATGAGATGACATACATAGCTGTTATAGGAACCCAGATTTAGAACTGGAAAGAGCCTTGGAGATAATCAGATTGAATGCTTTCATTTTACAAAAAAGGAAAAGGAGACCCAGAGAAATAAAATAGTCAATGAGTAACAGAGATAGCATTGAACCCAGGTCCTCTGACTTTAAATCAAGTAAATATTCCAATATACCACATTGCTACTTGTATGTACTTCATTTATGTGATTCCCATATTTAAGAACAGTTCTAAAAGATAAGGAAACAATAGGGAGGCATAAATGTTCAGATCAGCAATGAAATGTTGGCTTTAAGGAGAATTCCCTGGGGCAGCTAGGTGGCCTAGGTGACAAAGCACCAAGGGAAAAAAAAAAAAGGGAGAATTCCCAGCCCCTGACATTTGCTGGATGCTCAATAAATGTTAAGCCCTTTTAAAATTTGTTTGTCTTATTTTTCTCAATTATATGTAAACAAAATTTTTTTTATTTTGTTTTTGTTTTTTCTTATTTCCCAGTTGCATGTGAAAACATTTTTTTTAAACATATGTTTTTAAAACTTTGGGTTCCAAATTTTCTCCCTTCCTCCCTCCCCACCCACCCTCATTGATAAGGCAAGCAACTAAATATAGGTTATATATGTGCAGTTATGCAAAACACTTCCATAGTAGACATGCTGTGAAAAACTGTTTCCCTTAATCCTATCCCACCCACCCATTTATTCTATTCTTTCTTTTGACCCTGTCCCTCCTCAGAAGTATTTGCTTCTGATTACTCCCTTTCCCAATCTGCCCTCCTCTCTATCATTCCCCTACTCTCTTGTCCCCTTCCCCCCATATTTTCCTGTAGGGTAAGACTGATTTCCACACCCAATTGAGTGTGTATGTTATCCCTCCTTAAGTCAAATCCTATGAGAATAAGATTCACTCATTCCCTCTCACCTTCCCCTGTTTCCCCTCCACTGTAAGAGACTCTTCTTTTCTGGGTTTTTTTTTTTGTGGGATAATTTACCCCATTCTACCTCTCCCTTTCTCCTTCTCCTAGTATATTTCTCTCTCACCCCTTAATTTTATTCTCCAGATATGACCCCTTTATTTTCAACTCACCCTGTGCCCTCTATCTACCTATATCTATATATACACACATAATAATTTTTTCCCCTCCAACTACCCTAATACTGACAAAGGTCTCATGAGTTACAGATATCATCTTTTCACGAAGGAATGTAAACAGTTCAACCTTAATAAGTCTCTTATGATTTTCTCTTTCCTGTTTACCTCTTCATGTTCCACTCGAGTCTTGTATGTGAAAATCAAATTTTCTATTCAGCTCTGGTCTTTTCATCAAGAATGCTTGGAAGTCCTCTATTTCACTGAATGACCATTTTTCCCTTGCAGGATTATACTCAGTTTGGCTGGGTAGGTGATTCTTGGTTGTAATCCTATCTCCTTTGCTCTCCAGAATATTATATTCCATGCCCTGTGGTCCCTTAATGTAGAAGCAGCTAAATCTTGTGTTATCCTGATTGTGTTTCCACAATACTTGAATTGTTTCTTTCTGGCTGCTTGTAATATTTTCTCCTTGACCTGGGAACTCTGGAATTTGGCTATAATGTTCCTAGGAGTTTTCTTTTGGGGATCTCTTTCAGGAGGAGATCAGTGGATTCTTTCAATTTCTATTTTGCCCCCTGGTTCTAAAATACCAGGACAGTTTTCCTTGATTATTTCTTGAAAGATGATGTCTAGGCTCTTTTTTTGATCATGGCTTTCAGATAGTCCAATAATTTTTAAATTCTCTCTCCTGGATCTATTTTCCAGGTCAGTTGTTTTTCCAATGAGATATTTCACATTGTTTTCTAATTTTTCATTCTTTTGGATTTGTTTTATGGTGTCTTGATTTCTCATAATGTCTCTAGCTTCCAATTGCTCTATTCTAATTTTGAAGGAAGTATTTTCTTCAGTAAGCTTTTGGACTTCCTTTTCCAGGACTTTGCTTTTTAGGGCATTCTTCTCCTCATTGGCTTTTTGGACCTCTTTTGCCATTTGGGTTAGGCTATTTTTAAGGTGTTATTTTCTTCAGTATTTTTTTGGGTCTCCTTTAGCAAGCTGTTGACTGGTTTTTCATGATTTTCTTGCATCACTCTCAGTTTTTCCTCTACTTCTCTTACTTGCTTCTCAAAATCCCTTTTGAGCTCTTCCAAGGCCTGAGACTGATTCATATTTTTCTTGGAGGCTTTGGATGTAGGAGCTTTGGCTTCCTTGTCTTCTTCTGGTTGTATGTTTTGATCTTCTTTGTCACCAAAGTAAGATAACATAGTCTGGCTCTTTTTGAGCTGCTTACTCATGATCCCGGCCAATTACTTGAGTTTTAAACTCTTTGTTAAGGTAAAAGTCAGCTTCCAATGTGAAAAGTGTACTGTCCCAAGCTTCGAGGGTACAGCAACAAACATTTTTTGACCTATCTTTTTTTAATTTTGAATTCCAAATTCTCTCCCTCCCCTCCCCTCTCCTTGAGAAGAGAAACAATTTTCTATAGATTATGCATGTACAGTCATACAAAACATTTCCATATTAGCCATGTTGAAAAAGAAAATACAGACAAAAAAAAACAAGATTAATAAAGAAAGTTTTTTTTAATTATTCTTTAATCTACATTCAGACTCCATCAGTTCTTCTCTGGAAATGATTAGCATTTTTCATCATAAGTCCTTCAGAATTATCTTGGATCATTGTATTTCTGAGAATAACTAAGTCATTCACAGCATCATACAATATTGCTGTTACTATGTACAACGTTCTCCTGGTTCTGCTCATTTCACTTTGCATCAATTCATGTAAATCTTCCCAGGTTTTACTGAAAGCATCCTGCTTGTCGTTTCCTGTAACACAATAGTATTCTATCACAATCATATCCCACAACTTGTTCAGCCATTCCCCAAATGATGGATCTCCTCAATTTCCAATTCCTTGCCACCACAAAAAGAGCTACTATCAATATTTTTGTACATATGGGTCCTTTTTCTTTGCTCTCTTTTGGGTGTACACCCAGTAGTAGTATTGCCAGGTCAAAGCATATGCATAGTTTTATAGCCCTTTGGGTATAGTTCCAAATTGCTCTCCAGAATGGTTGGATCAGTTCACAACTCGAACAGCAATGCATGTGTTCCTATTTTTCTGCATCCCCTCCAACATTTGTCACTTTTCTTTTCTATCCTATTAACCAACCTGATAGGTGTAAGGAGGTGCCTCAAAGTTGTTTTAATGTGCATTTCTCTAATCAATAGTGATTTAGAGATTTTTTTCATATGACTATAGAAAGTTTTTATTTCTTCTTCTGAAAACTGCCTATTCATATCCTTTGACCATTTATCAATTGGGGAATGACTCATATTCTTATAAATTTGACTCAGTTCACTATACTATTGAGAAATGAAGATGTTGTCAGAGAAACTTGCTGTAAAAATTTTTTTTCCCAGTTTCCTGCTTTCCTTTTAATCTTGGTTGCATTGGTCTTGTTTGAATTGGTATAATTTGATGTAATCAAAATTACCCATATTATATCCCATAATGCTCTCTATCTCTTATTTGGTCATAAATTCTCTCCTTATCCACAAGCCAACAGGTAAATTATTCCATGATCTTCTAAATTTGTTTATGATATCACCCTTTATGAGTAAATCACATACTCATTTTGACCTTATCTTGGTATATATAGTGAGATGTTGGTCTATACCTATTTTCTTCCAAACTACTTTCCAGTTTTCTCAGCAATTTTTGTCAAATAGTGATGTCTTGTCCCAAAATCTTAGATATTGGGGTATGCCAGAGACTAGATTACTATGTTCATTTGCTGCTCTGTATTGTGTACCTAATCGGTTAAGCGTTTTTAATATAAGAACTGCCCCCCTCAAATCTCTATCCCTCCATGAATCAGGTAGAAACAGAGAAGTCTAGAGTAGAGTGGTCAAACAAAGGAGTCAAAAAGATCACAAGTGATAAATGAGACTAATCACAGCCTCTCTTGAGGGACTGATGGAGAAAGGCCAAGGTTTCTCTGTTCAGGAGCAGGAATTTTTATTAAAACTATTTAAGTATGATTATGTAATATAATTAATACCTATGATGGTCATATGTTGGTTGTATCCACATGCCCCTATAGATGACATAATCAGTTATATGATTCATATATAACAAAAGGTTAATAGAGGAACCCTAAGTTCTCAAGAAGGAAGCAAGCTCTGTGGTTGGACAAGCAAAAACGACGTTTTTATCTTCTCACCAACACCATTGCAGAGTACTGTGGGTAGTGATAATTTTGAAAGGTCAGATTCTAAGAGCCCCTGTGTTTACAGTATCTTTAAGAGTCCAAGGGAGACATAAAAAGGTTTACAGACTGCCCAGGTCACATGGGGAAGAGAGGGGAATGTCAAAAGCATAGAAGGGAAATGTTTGTGGGCCTTCGGAAAAGGAAAAGGGAAGGACTGGGGGGAAATAACAGAGAAGGGAGCAGTACAGAGAAAGCATTCCACTGAGTTTGCTATATTAGAAGTCAAAGTACAGTTCTTAATTTTGTATGTAGAGTTGGAATGGGGAGGGAGTCTCTGCCTCTTTTAAGAAGTACTTATTAAAAAGGGAGAAAATGAGGCAATAGGTAAACATTTAGGGCCAGCAAACCTGCCTTTTCCAGGCTGTTTCCCGCTGGCATTTCTCTGTCTCTTTGTGCATCATTGGCTCTTCCCCATACTACACATCTGACGCCTGAATCAGCCCTCTGTGTGCCAACACCTCCCTAATATAAGGAACAAGACCAGTTTTTATTGAACACTTGGCTTTTCTCCAACTTAGCGACAGCTCTCCCTGTCTTCTCCTATTTCCTTACTTTTTTCTTTCTCCTTTTCCCCACCTTTATCTTTCCTCTGCATTTGGTCTCTATTCTCTGTCCCAGTTTCTTTTCTTTCCTGTCATCTATTATTCTTCCTCCTTTCTTTCCTCTCTTGCTACTGCTGCTGCCTTATCATCTCTTATTTGTGGCTGGCTCTCCTGTCCCCAACTTGGTGCTGCTTATCTTGCTTCACATCCTTTAGCCTCTCGATTTATCCTCTTTATTCTGTACCCTGGAGTCTTGGCTCCTCTGGCCCACTCTTCTTATTTGTCTTCTGTTTGCCCAATAAAGAATTGGAGGGGACCTCAGAGATCATCCCATCCAACTCTCTCACTCAAATATGGGGAAACTGAGGCCCTGGGAGGCCATCTGCCCAATGTTACACATTAAGTAACAGTGCAAATGGTAACCCAACTCCTCTGTCTCTTTGCTCTATACCACAGACCAACTTCTCCCTTTTCACAGAAAGTAAAATGTAGGGAACCATAGGCTTCCATCTACCACAAGCTACTTGTTGGGTTGTAGAATAGATTCTCGTTCAGGGAGTGTTTAGACTAACTAACCTCTAAGGTCCCTCACAATTCAAATAATGTGATTCCGTCTACCACTCAGACCCCTTGCCCCTTCTAGTTACTAAAAGGAAAGGCTGTGATTAGAGCAGCTAGCTGTCTCAAACCTCACCAGGACCATAAGTAAAAGGAAACTCTGTCCTCTACACCTCCTGAAGATGTGGTAGGTGTGGACTGCTATAGTTTATCTGTTGAGAAACTCAAGTTCCTACCTGAAGATGAATGCAGTAAAAACAGTCCTCACAGTTCTCTCTCTCTCTCTCTCTCTCTCTCTCTCTCTCTCTCTCTCTCTCT
>NW_020954588.1:8226193-8227736 GCF_900497805.2 Vombatus ursinus | reverse complement strand
CTCTCTCTCTCTCTCTCTCTCTCTCTCTCTCTCTCTCTCTCTCTCTCACACACACACACACACACACACACACCTGGCTCTCCTACTCCAAGCTGTATCAGCAGCTACATCAAGTAGCCCCAGAACAGTAACCCATTCCAATAGAGGTCAATCTCTCCTTGACTTGGCAGGCAGTGTGGTACAGTGGGGAAAATGTTGGACTTGGAGTCCCAGCACTTTCGTTTGAATCTCAGCTGGGTTACTCTGTGACTCTGAGCAAGTCATTAACCCCTTAGGGAATGAGTACCCACGTCTATAAAATGACAAGGTTGGACTAAATGTCCTCCCAAGTCCCTTTGAGTCCTAGAGCTAGTAATATCCTCTGAACTCCATCCAGTTCATTCTCATCTGTACAAACTTTGGGTTGTTTCTTTCTCTGCCTTGTAAGAACACCATCATTAATAGGATATCCCTCAAGAATTAACAGAGAAGTTAATTGTGTTCATCTCTACAAGAGAAGAGTATCCAAGTCATCTTCCAGAGAATGAGTCCTAGATCTGGAGTCAATAAATCAATAAACATTTATTGAGTGCCCACTGTGTACCAAGCACTGTGCTAAACAATGGACCCAGGTTCAAATCCTAGCCTGCCACTTTTTACCTCTTGGAGTTTGGGCAAAATCATTTCACTTCTCTGGGCTTCAGTTTGTAGAATGAGGAGGTTGGTTGGGCTAGTTGACTTCTGAGATCCCTTCTAGGTCTAAATTTATGATCCCATGAGACTAAGGCATTTTTGCAAAACCAAAAAGTCGACATTATAATGTTGGGACATCTTCCCATTGTGGCCTGCCCTGGAATCATCCCACAGAATGCTTCTCAATTATTTGGGAATAAGGGTTTGGGTTGGGATGGAAGAAGACTCACTTTTCTTCAGCCTGCCTTATTGAATTAGTGATTTCAGCACAATATCTCTATGTGATTTTGGCTCACTTCTCTAGAGGTCAATTTGGGAGCCTTAAGCTCTCCCAGAGGAAACACTCCAAGCTCTCCCTGGGGAATCAAAAAATAGGGGGAAAAATACCCTGGTAGGCTCCCATCCAAGGTCTTAAAAAAATCAGTTCCAGTCATTTGCTTTTAGTGATTTTTTTGGCACCACTGGTGTGCACCAAGCATAAACTTTGTGTGATTGAACCAGAGGATAATTGGCTGGAAGAAAGGTACCATCTTTTCAAAGAGAAGATGACAGTCTTGTAAGAAGATTTGCAGGAATTGCAAATTATGCATTTTGCAAATGTGTCAAATATCAGTCAGTAAATCGCCATAACCCTGGGAGTCTGTCACAAATATATTTTTGAAATTACATTCAATTTCATGGGATTATTCCATCTACTTTACACATGAGGAAAAACAGAGATGCAGCCACTTCCAGGAGCTTTTTCCAAAGTGCTGCTGAAGGAAGATTCAAAGTCTTTAATCTCCGGCCTCAATTTGTGCTAACAGGCAAAACCTTTCAAATGCTCAGATCAAAAGAGAGAGGGGGGGGGGGTGAAGAGAGAGAGACAGAG
>NW_020954588.1:8225189-8226093 GCF_900497805.2 Vombatus ursinus | reverse complement strand
GAGAGAGAGAGAGAGAGAGGGAGGGAGGGAGAGAGAGAGAGAGAGAGGGAGGGAGGGAGAGAGAGAGGGAGGGAGGGAGGGAGGGAGAGAGAGAGAGAAGAAAGGAAGAAAAGAAACATCCCTGAAAAACTGAGCATAGGTGTTCATCCTTCTGTGCCACACCTTGGAGATAATCCTGCTGATGAAAAGCAAATCAATTTGGAGGGGAACTAACTCATTAGAGCTACTAGAAGACAATTTTGTTTACTGCCTGTTCTAGTGAATTTAACCCCGTCTCTCCCCAGCTCAGTGCCTTATTAGCTATTACCCAGATTCAGCCTTCCAACCCTCAGCTCTTAGCATTTGCACCAGCTATCCCTCCACATCCATGGAGCATGTGTAGGCTCTCTTTTTTTAATCCCAATTCCCACATGTACTAATGAATTAGAACCCCAAGAGAAAGGCTAGTTATTTGTCCCTTCAGATTTCTAGAAGTGGCTGTGATGGTCTAGAATGGGGGGCTGGGGGATGTCTTTTTAATGCTATACAGCTCACATCCCCTCCCCCACTAATATGCTTCCAGACATGGTTATTACTTGTTATCCACTTGGCTAGATTTAATTAGCTTTTAAAAAGGAGAAAAGTGGGCTCAAGCTTAGATAGCACGTGGCAAAAGAGTAACTCACATGTCCTAGAGGGTCCCTTGCTGGAGTCCTCAACTTGTCCTCCTTAGGTATGATGTCGTTTTTTTGCTTCACTATTTTCAGAGCCTTGAATCTTTATCCTCGGCTCTCTGCCATCAGTAATTCCAAGGAGGCTTCTAGAACACCAAAGGAATGATAGGAAGTCAAAGTACCCCAAAGTTTACAAGTCAAGAGGTGTGTGTGTGTGTGTGTGTGTGTGTGTGTGTGTGTGTGTGTGTGTG
>NW_020954588.1:8200475-8225179 GCF_900497805.2 Vombatus ursinus | reverse complement strand
TGTGTGTGTGTGTGTGTGTGTGTGTGTGTGTGTGTGTGTGTGTGTGTAGGGGGAGAGAGAGTTGTGAAGGGGAAACCCAAGCCAAGATGCAGGTACTGGCTTTATGCATCTTCCTCCTTCTTCTAATTAACTCTCCTTCTCAAAGGTTTGACTGGAACACTCTCCAGATTCCCTCATTCAAATCTCCAATTCTAGCTAGCTTGATGATTATACAGGCATATCTCAGAGATATTGAGGGTTTGGTCCCAGACCACCACAATAAAATGAATAGAGTGAAAAAGTGAGTTATAACAATTTTTTTGGTTTCCCAGTGTATATAAAAGTTATGTTTACACTGTACTGTAGTCTATTAAGTGAGCAGTAGTATTATGTCTGAAAAACAAGGTACATACCTTAATTAAAAAATACTTTATTTCTAAAAAAAAAAATAGTAACCATCATCTGAACCTTCAGCAAGTCATAATAATTTTGCTGGTAGAGGGTCTTGCCTCGATGTTGATGGCTGCTGACTGATCAGGGTGAGGGTTGCTCAAGGCTGGGGTGGCCGTTAACAATTTCTTAAAATAAGACCACAATGAAGTTTGCCTATAGATTGACCCTTCCTTTCACTGAACACTTAGAGGCCATTGTAGGGTTGTTAATTGGCCTAATTTCAATATTGTTTTGTCTCAGGGAATAGGGAAATGGAGGGGGGTGGAATGGCCAGTGGGTGGAACAATTAGAACACACTCACAACATGAATTAATTAAGTCTGCCATCTTACATGGGTGTAACAAAGCAATTACAATAGTAACATCAAAGATCGCTGATCTCAGATCACCGTAACAGATAGCAATGGAAAAAAACCGGAATATTGTGAGAATTACCAAAATGTGGCACAGAGACACGATGCGGGAACCTGATATTGGAAAAATGGCTCCAATAGACTTGCTTGACAGAGGGTTGCCCCAAACTTTCCAACATTTCATCCAGAGGAGCTGGATTAGAAGGACTCCAGAAACAAGCCTCTGCATGAAATCTGCTGGTGTGAAGGTCCCTGGAATTCTCCAAGGGCTAAGAAGTGGCCTCTTGTGGTCCCCTTAGGAACAAACACAAAACACCATTCCATGGAGTCCTGTGCCATGTTCTCGTTCAGACTGGAGCATGAGGATAGACCGGATGAGAAAGGGAAATAGTTCAGCTGTAGAGGAGCATCCTGAAATACTTTGAGATCTATTTTTAAACAACAGCATCTGTCAAGCGGCAGCATTTGGACTGCAGTTTAGGTGAAGCATGAGCTTCACCATGCAGAGTCACAGAGAACTTATCGGCCGTACAGAGAAATGACAATTTAAATCTTGGGGCCGGGAGGACACGCAGAGAACTGCAGAACAAAACAGAGGAAAGTGATCCATGTCTTCCTCCTAGCCTTTCAAAAATGCGACCACAGAGTTGTAGGCAGAAGTGACCTTAGAAGACCATTCAGTCCAACAGCTGAAGCCTAGACAAGCCAAGATAACACAGAAGGAGTAAGTGACGGACCCAGGATTTGAACCTGGGTCCTCTGACTACAAATCTAACAGAATCTCCACTCCACTGTGCTGCCCCCTCTTTTACTTTCCTCCCTGCCCTGCTCTACCCCCACTTCCCTAAAGAAGTAAGAAATTGTTGTAAATCAATGCAAAGTTTTATGAATGATCAAACAATGAAGTCAAAGCAAACATGGGTCATGATCATATAAACAAAAAAGCTATTGTCCCTGAAGGTCTTTAATGGGCACCTTTAGCTAGTGATGGCCCAGTGGTCAGCACGGCACAGCCTCTGAACACCTACTTCTAAGGTCATGCTTGAATGTGTGTGCAAAATTGGACTGTGCTGTAAGCAAGAGGCCCCTCGAAAGTTTGGCCCAAATGACCAAAGTCCATGATCTCAGCAAGAAATCAGAGTGTTCCAAGTCTACTTTTATCAACTAAAAAAAGAAATGGGACTCCTAGTTCGTATGTGTGTACATATGCATATGTATATATATGTATGTGTGTATATTTATACTTATATATGAATATATGTATATTCTCTATATACATATATAGAAACAGAAATATGCTCCTGGTACATATATGTATATGTGTGCACATATACATGCATATAACATGTGTGAATGTGTATATTCTCTATATACATATATAGAAAAGGAAATTGCTCCCAGTTCACATATGTATACAAATGCACATGTTGATGTATAGATGTATATATGTATATGCATATGTATATCTAGAAAAAGAAATGGTGCCCCCAGTATGCATGTATGTGTATATGTCTGTACAGGGATACACACACATAGAGAAAGAAAGAGGGAGCATTATTTTTTTTTCTACATATTTATATAGAATATAGACCTATGTATTCATATTGCACATGTGTTAATATATCTATGTGCGCAAATATACACGCATGGATTTACACAGTACTATATACATGTACGTAGAAATGTTTTTCAGAGGGAGCTTTTCCCAAAGGAACTCAAGTTGCTGCCTTTTGTTGGGATATGTATGTATGTATGTATACATATACACATACATGCATATATATACATACATATGTGTATATATATATATAGATAGATAGATAGATATAAAACTTTCCTCCTTTTTCCTTAAGAGTTAGCATGGTAGTTCCTGGTTGCCTGTGTCCAGAAAAATGTTGCTTTTATTCATTTATTAATATGGCTATGTTCTAGGCAAAGGTGGGCCTGCCCTGGAGTCAGGAAGAACTGGGTTTGAGTTCTGCCTCTCACATAAATTGTCTGTGTAACCATGAGCAAGTCCCTTAATCTCTTAATGCTCCACACAGCTCTCTAAGACAGTAAAATGCAGAGGTTTGCATAGGTGGAGTTTCCATACGAGGAATTCTCTACAATGTTCAAATCACAGATCCAGCCAAGGAAAATATGGCTGTCCTCCTCTCCACTGCCCTTATCTTGTCCAAACACTCACAGGCCACCATGGTTTGAGGAAGCATTGCTGGGAGAACAATGGAAAGAGTACTGGCTCTGGGGTCAGTGGATGTGAGTTCAAACCCTACCTCTGATCTGGGTGATCTTGGGAAAGTCACTTATCTTCCCTGGGCTCATTGGGCTAGACAGTCTTCAAGAGTTTTTCTATCTCTAGATCTAAAATCCATATGATCCAATGGTCATCACCACCATTAAGTGATATTGGGGAAAGCAGCAACTCTGCCACACCGAGAAATACAGCCTTGTTGAATATCCCTGGGATCTAGATGCAAAAATCAAGGTACGCTAAATGATAATGAAAAGACCCACACAGCGAAATGTACAACGGAGAATGGTGGGAGTTTCAGTGTCAGAGAAAATGCAACCCAATGGACCTGCATGAAGGAGCAGTGGGAAATTGGCATCTAAGCACAGGATGACCCATAAATCACCCCCAACTCTTCCTGGGCCTCCCAAAGTGGTACATTTGACATGGACATGGTACAAAGAGATGCCAAAGGGAGTCTTTGTAGTAATGCTGGAAGTGGGGAGTTAGGCAGCCCGCTAGGGGGATGATGAGATAGAATGGGACTGACAGAGTCACTTGAGGTTTACAAAGCACTTTACATATAGATTATCTCATTTGAACCTATGGGTTATCACCTTTGAGAGCCAATATTTCTTCCCCTTTAGCCCAGAGGTTTTATAACCTTTTTTTTATACCAGACCTTTTCTACGGACCCCTTCTCAGAATAATGTTTTTAAAGGCATAAAATACAATACATGACATTACAAAAGAAACCAATTACCTCAAAATGCAATTATCCAAGTATTTAAAAAAAAAAAGTTCATGGATCCCAGGTTAAAAACCCTTCGACCTATATGTGAGTCATCAGGGACCTTAGATTTCATCTAATCCACGACTATACAGTACAGTAACCCAATTCTTTAAAATCCCTGATTTTAAAGGTGGTCCTAAATCCTAAAGGTTAGTTTGGAATTTATCCATTGGAATATTCATAATCATGATATTATAAACACTGCCATATTTATTCCCTGCACAGATCTGTTGGTTTTCTAGTATCATAGAGGTTTTCTCTCATTCTTTCCTTTGTATGCTAATTCCTTCCCTTGCTTATCATTTCAGTGGCCCAGTTAGAACACAGTTGACTCACTAGGAAAATGCTAATGTGGAGGAGGAACCGGAAATTCTGATTTTTGCCTGAGGCAAACCATTCTGCTCAGCTAGGTTTCTCTTACTGTTATTGCAAACTTATCCCCATTGCTGTATGTTGGGAGCATCATTTCTATTGAGCTTTGAAACACTGGGTAGAGATTTGAGTTTTGAGCTATTTTGGGAAATCAGGTGAAAGACACAGATGCATATCAGGATTATGCATTTCTAGTAAAAATAATGATAATGTTAATAATAATAATGCAGTGTGTCCATTCTAGCAGAAAGCAAAAGCAAGTTGGCAAGAGGGTAGTTATTGGGTTTTGTTTTGGTTTTGGGTTTTTTGGTTTTTTGCTAAATGTATCCCTAGGCAATGGAAATCAATACCAAAGCTGGTCAGATAGATGTTATTAAAACACCTAGATTAAATGGAACATAAATAATAGTTCATTGATTTTTTTTATCCAACTTTTTGTAATCTAGTTTACAAGAAGCAAAATAATTCTCAATACACTGAACAGTTTTCTCTGCTGTGATTACATTCTGCAACATTCTATATAAATTAATTTTCTATCATCTCTTATTTATTTTACTTTTTTATTTCAGAAAAAATCACCATAGAGAGTAGAATGATTTATATAAGTAAAAAAAAATATTTATGAAAAAAAATTTCTTTCTTCATTTATTCCCTGGTCCCTCATTGAGTCTTTGGCTTAACTATAAATCTTACCTTGAAGGCTGCAGTGCCATCCACATGCTGGCCATTAGCAGCAAATGAGACTTTTCAGCATTAATAAGGGCTGCAGGAATTATATTTTTTTAATCTGATAATGGTGATTAAACCAACTCTTCATTCTGAGAATACCCAATACCTCAGTGTCACATTATTCAGGACTTTCCCATAGGAGTCCAAACCACAC
Source organism: Vombatus ursinus (assembly GCF_900497805.2). Taxonomy (NCBI): domain Eukaryota; kingdom Metazoa; phylum Chordata; class Mammalia; order Diprotodontia; family Vombatidae; genus Vombatus; species Vombatus ursinus. The sequence continues at coordinate 8,220,114 of NW_020954588.1, read as the reverse complement.
TGAGATAAGCTGCTGAGATTGACAGCAACATACCAAAATTCATAGGCACCAACTTCACCATCAGATAATATTCAACAACAGAAAGCCCGCTCATTAATATCCAGTTGTGAGGGAAAATCCATTCTGAAAGACTCCTTTTCTTATGGGGGGAAAGGAAAAGCCCTGAAGTAAAGGGAAGGACAATGCCCAATTACTAAAATGTTAATACCAATACATAACAATGATGGAGAATACAAACAAATGCATCTTTTTTTTTCCTTTTTCAATTTTTTGGGAAACCATTTTCTATAATGTCTGTTCCTGTCAGGTTTCCAAACTAAAAATAGGCTCAAAGGAGGCACTTTTTATATACGGGTTTTTTCTGCAGATCTCCAGGAGCTTGAGGAATACAGAAATAATATAAGCACAAGGAATACCTGCCTACACACAAGCCAGGCCACTTGTGAGAAAGCAGGTCTGGATCCATGCATGCAAGTAGGTCATTGAAAGTCAATGTAAACCAGGGCAGTTCCCTCTGCAGGAGAAATTAACCTGCGGGAATCTTGCAGACAGGCAATACCTTTTAGCATAGCAGCTGTATATTTTATTTATGGATTGATACAGGCGGAGAGATATATGGAGAGAGAAGTGCATCTAATATGCATATCCTTAAAAACATGCTCGGGAACAAAGATGGATAGGACGAGCCCATTCATTCATACACATGTTCTCTGCTTCCTGCTATGGATACACTTTTCAGTTTCAGGTTTTCATTTCATTTGAAGAGTCATTTTTCTAAAAAGAGTGTATCTCCCTATTTGTTTCCTGTCCCTGCCCTCACTATATTTTCAGAGTTCCGGTTGTGGTCTTTTCTCCTCTCCTGTACCCCATGAATAGGTGTCTGTAGTTAATGGGACCAAGGTGACATTAGCCAGTATCTGTATCCAGGCTTGGTTTAGGCCACGTAGGCAGCAGCCCGTACTGATTATTTGCAGTGGAGGCATCATTCATCTGTGCCTAATGGAGTCAGAGGCTGTGGTTGGAGGGGGAGGAAGCTGACATGTGCACCTGGTCCCCAGGTGCCTCGGCCTTGCCTGGACCACATGTGATTTAGATTATGGTGAGAAAAGGGATAGAGCCAGGGGGCAGGGGAGGAGAATAGATTTCTCTCCTGACTTGTTCTTTCTGCTCTGACGCCATAGGTTTGGCATGGAATCACAAGTTGTCAAAAGCTATCAGAGACCCTAGAAATGATCTAGTCCAGTCTCCTCATATTTTACAGATAAGGAAACTGAGACCTACGAGGCAGTCACCAAAATATGGAATCTCTAAGAGTGTAAGAATGCCTCACATTTCAGTCAATTAACATTAAGTACCTGGTGTGAGTAACAATCAGCAATGGAAGGAAGGATTTCTCCAGGGATGGGCCCTGAACATGAGCAACAGAGGGCCCCACCCATACCCACTGGGGAAGGAGGGGATCTTCTAGCTAACTCAACACTGCCTGCAGTCATCCTGGACAGGACAGCTCAAGCCTTGTGTGAATCACAGTGCAGTGTATCTGAGAGAAGGAGAAATCAGACAGCAAAGAATCTGAGAATATTGAACACTCTTACTTAGCTGAGATGTTTTCCTCTCCTATCTTCCCTACTGTTGTTCTATGTGACCCTTAGCTGCCATATCTTTGGGGAGAACAGTCAATCAATCAGTTCTAGTAGCATGAGTGGGCATCTCGTGGGGTTCATGGTTGGGTCCTGTATTACTTAGAAGGCAGGGCACAGAACTACATCAAAGTATGGATCTGAATCAAGATGCCTTAATTAATTAATCCTTAATGAATGAACTTAATCTTCCATCACTGAGTAAGATGGTCCAGTGGAAGACAGGCAGTACAATGAATAGAGTACTGGACTTGGAGTGGGGGAAAAGAAGACCTGACACTAACACTTACTAGCTGTGTGACCCTGGACAAGTCACTTAACTACTGTTTGCCTCAGTTTCTCCATCTGTAAAATGGGGATAACGGTACCTTCCGCACAGGATTGTTGTGAGGATAAAATAATATGTGTAAAGCCCTTTGCACACTTTAGAGTACTAAATTAAACATAGTTATTGTTTATGACAGACCATGAGAGTACATCTCTTTAGACTCAACACCTCCCTTCTTCTACCTGAAACTCCTAGATACACTCACATATTTGTTTCTGCTTTTATTCTAAAAGAGAGTTGTAGAATGGATAATGAGCTGGCCTTGAAGGCCAGAGGACCTAGTTTCAAGTCCTTCATCTGCACATCCTGATTTTTTAACCCAGAACAAATCACTTAATTTCTCATGATTTGGGCAATTCTCTAAGACTGTAAGATGTCAAGAAGGTGCCAACCTGCCTTGGTAGGAAGAGTTTCCTCATTCTCTAATCTAGTGATATCCCAGATCCAGGCCCTATGCCCAACCTTATCCTTTACTCGCATAGAAGATACACAGAAGTATGCAATGGGGGCCAAATAATGTAAACTACCTCATATCATCCCTGCCTACTTCCCCTGTGTCCTAGACTTCTCCCTCTACCAAGCACAGGCAATGTAAAAACCTGGTCAGCACATGACATAGCCAGTTATTGCTATTATCAATCAATCAGCAAGCATTGAGTAAGTACCTGCTACAGGCCAGGAGGGGCAGCTAGGTAGCACAGTGGACAGAGTGCCAAGCCTATAGTCAGGAGGACAAGAGTTCAAATCCAACCTCAGACATATACTAGCTTGTACGACCCTGGGCAAGTCACTTCATCCCAGTTTCCTCATCTATAAAATGAGCTGGAGAAGGAAATAGCAAACCACTCCAGTATCTTGGCCAAGAAAACCCCAAATATGGGGTCAGGAAGAATCAGACATGACTGAATGATTCAGGAGCAATTGACTATTATAAACACACACATTAAAATAAAGGACATATGAAGAGAGAAGCTACCTGCAGCTAGAGAAAGAACTGATAAACAGAAGTATGTATAGAATAATGTATAGAATAACAATACATATATATGCCTATTCATATCTAATGGTAGCCATCTCTAGGGGCAAGGGGAGACGAAAGAAAAAAAGGGAGGAAAAAAGAAATTTACATAGCTTTGTTGTGTATTTGGAGGGAAAAGCAAGTTGTACAAGGTAGATTTGCATTTTCATGTGGAATCATCATTTTTTATTGTACTATGTTATGGAAATGCTTATTTTGTTCCCTGAATCGAAAATAAAATAAATTTTAAAACAACAATAACTAATGTGCCAGGCACTGTGCTAAGACCTAGAGATATAAAGAAAGGAAGGGGAAAAAAAACATAAAAATTGAACCTGCCCTCAAGGACATTCTAATAAAGGAGACAACATGTAAATAAATAGGTACATATGTGTTACATACAAAGCAGAAGGAAGGTAAGCTTAGAGAAGGCCCATGTGACTTGGGGGGTTGGGGATGGCAAAATGTACTGCAGAAGATAGCAAGCCAACTTTTGAGAAAGAAGGCAGAGATATAAGAGGTGGGAGCATTCCAGGCATGAAAAATGGCCAGTGAATGCAAAGGCAGAGGTGGGAGATTCAGCTTCATGTTCAAGGTACAGCGTGCAGACAAGTGTGACTGAGCCATAGAGTACACATGAGAAGTGTGAGAAGAAGGGGCCAAGTGGTGAAGGGCCCTAAATGGCAGGGGACTTTTATATTTGATCCTATAGATGACAGGGAGCCACTTGGAGGATCACTGAACAGGGAGGTGGCATGATCATTTTGGCAGCTCAGTGGAGGAGATGGGTTGGAATAGGGAGAGACTTGAGGCAGGGAGACAAATTTGGAGGCCATTACAATAGTCTAGGTGTGAGAGCCTGAACTAGGGGGATGGCTGTGATGTTGATGATGTTGGCAATAAATGTCATAATGTCAGAAATGATAAGATTTGGTGATGGATTGGAACATATGGGACAGGGGAAATGAGGAGTCAGGAATGACACTGAGCTTTCAAACCGGGGTGACGGGAAGGGTGGTTGTGTCTTTTACAGTCATGGGGAAATTGAGAAGAGGGGAAGGTGTGTGGGGAAAGATGGGACCCTATTGTCCTGCCTTGATACAGCTACCAACCTTAAGCACGGTGAGAATGTGACCATGTGTGATAGCCAGTAAATGATGCTCTAAGAGGGAGAGTATGGAATTGCCCAGGGTGTTGATCTCATTGCTACACTGGGCATTAGCTAAGCCAGATTTGATACAGGCAAATTTTTCTGTCATCCTGTTAGATGAACTGAGGCATAAAGCTACACTTCAGTCCCCAACCAAAGTCCCTGCCAACTCTGTTACGGCAGGGCAGCAATAGGAACAGACTGAGAAGATGGTGGACAACTTTGTTGGATAAAGAATCCGTACAAGGGAGAAGATGTCCCACACAGCGATGCGTGGCTATGACAGGTCCCTCTAGCTGTACTTACTTTAACAAGTCTTGCATATGTATATTACATGTAAATTGGCTGGGATACAAGAGCTTTGAGGATGACATTTCCTGATTCTTCCTTTTCTAAGCTGAAAATAGTAAGGGGGGAGAAAGCACAGAGACATCCAAATCGTGGTATTACCGAGTTGTGGCATCTTGTAATGTCAAATGGATTTGAAAGAATGCCATCTGAGTAAACAGTCAAAAAACCCTATGGACACCTCCTCTAGGACCCCTTTAAAGAAATAAAACAGAATTTCCATTTTTTAAATTTTTTTTATTTCATCTTTTCAATTAGCAATAATTTTTATTAATTTTCCTTTCTTTCTATCCCCTCCACACCCCAGTGAGCAATTAAAAATAAAGTCCACATATCTACATAGCTTAGTAAAACAAACTGCCACAAAGCCTTATGTCTCTGAATTTTAAGTTCAACCTGTCTCTGTCACGAAGTGGCATATTTTATCTTCATTCTTTTGGAATTGTGATTATCATAGCATTGATTAGAGTTCTAAAGTCTTTCACAATTGCTTTTCTCAATATCATTCTTTTTTTTTTTTTTTTTGATGAGGCAATTGGGGTTAAGTGACTTGCCCAGAGTCACACATCTAGTAAGTCTTATGTGTCTGAGGCTGGATTTGAACTCGGGTCCTCCTGACTCCAGGGCTGGTGCTCTTTCCACTGCACCACCCAGCTGCCCCACTCTCAATATCATTCTTACCATTATATAGATTGTTCTCCTCATGCTGCTCGCTTTGCTGTCTGTCAGATCATAAAGTTCTTCCCAGTTGCCTCTGAAATTGTCCATTTTATCACTTTTTCCATCACAATAATATTCCATTATAACCATGTACCACAATCTGTTTAACCTTTCCCTAGGTGGCACCATAGTGCACAGAGCACTGGGTCTGGAGTTAGGAAGACCTGAGCTCAAACCTAGCCTCAGACACTTACTAGCTGTGTGACCCTGGGCAAGTCCCTTAACCTCCGTTCACTCAGCTTCCTCAACTATAAAATGGGGATAATAATAGCACCTCCCTTCCAGGGTTGTTGTGAGGATAAAATGAGATATCTACAAAGCACTAAGCAGTGCCTGGCACACAGTAGGTGCTATATAAATCCATTATTAGTAATACGTATGTCATTAACATTGATATTATTATTGTTTTTATCATTATTATTATTACTATTATAAGTTTCTAATTCTTTGGCTATCACTAAAAAAGCTGCTCCAAATATTTTTACATACAGGCATACCTTGGAGATATTGCAGATTTAGTTCCAGATTACCACAATAAAGCAAGTCACACAAAATGCTTTGTGTCTCAGTGCATATAAAAGTTATGTTTACACTATACTGTAGTTTACTAAATGTGCAATAGTGTTATGTCTGAAAAATGTACATAATTTTAAAAAATACTTTATTGCTAAAAAATGCTAACCAGTATCTGAACTTTCAGCAAGTCATAATCTTTTTGCTGGTGGAGGGTCTTGCCTCGATGTCGATGGCTGCTGACTGATCAGGTGGTGGTTGCAGAAGGCTGGGGTGGCTGCAGCAATTGTTTAAAATAAGACAACAGGGGGGCAGCTAGATGGTGAAGTGGATAGAGCACCAGCCTTGGAGTCAGGAGGACCTGAGTTCAAATCCAGCCTCGGACACATAACACTCACTAGCTGTGTGACTCTGGGCAAGTCACTTACCCTCAATCGCCTGGCAAAAAATAATAATAATAAATAAAATAAAAGAAGACAACAATGAAGTTTGCTATACAGAATCACTCTTTCACCTGAATACTTAAAGGCCATTGTAGGGTTATTAATTGGCCCAATTTCAATATTGTTGTGTCTCAGGGAATAGGGGAGCTGGAGAAGAGGGAAAGAGATAGGGGAAAGGCCAGTTGGTGGAGGAGTCAGAACATGCGCATTTATTAAGTTCGTCTTCTTATATGAATGTGATTACAATTACAATAGTAACACCAAAGATCACTGATCACAGATCACCATAACAGATATAACAATAATGAAAAAGTTTGAAATATTGTGAGAAATACCAAAATGTGACAGAGACATGATGTGAGCACATGCTGTTGGGAAAATAGCGCTGATGCTCAATGCAGGGTTGCCACAAACCTTCAATTTGCCAAAAAAATAAAAAAAATTTAAAAACACAATTATCTTCAAAGCACAATAAAACAAAGTGCAATAAACTGAGATATGTCTGCGGAGATCCTTGTCTGCTTTCTTTGATTTCTTTGGAATATTGGCCTAGTAACGGCATAGCTAAGTCACAGGGTGTGGACAGTAACGGCATAGCTAAGTCACAGGGTGTGGACAGTTGAGTAGATTCTTGGGCACAGTTTCAAATTGCTTTCCAGAACAGTAGAAACAATTCAGTTCCACCAACAGTGTATGTGTCCTTGTTTTCCTGCAGCCCCTTTAATGTCTGTCAACTTTCCCTTTAGTCTTCTTTAAGGTGGAACCTCAAAGTTGTTTTCATTTGCATTTCTGAATTACAAATGTGACTAACCTTTCTTTCCTCCATGAAAAAATGCTAAAGTTTCCATTTGGCATCTTCCTTAATGTTCCATAGTTGGGGCAAGATTGCTATTCCTTTCCACAGTGTCTCCTCACTTGTCAGGATCTGTCATGGTCAAGTTTTTTTGGTTTTGTTTTGTTTTGTTTTGTTTTGTTTTTTATCCTCTTCCTTTCTGAATCAGATCTAATACAACCTTTTGGGTATTTGAAGGGTATGGGTATGGGTGGGTGTGTGAGAAAAACAGACACAGAGAAACAGACAGAGGCAGAGAAATTTGAGCATATCCATGAAGACAGTTTTATGAACAGAAGGGATTATGGAACAGTACAGGACAGGGGAGATATTGAACATGGAGTCTTGGTTTGTTTGGGGCATTTTTTGTTTTGGTTTGGTTTTTTTAGGCAATTGGGGTTAAGTGACTTGCCTAGAGTCACACAGCTAGTTAAGTGTCAAGTGTTTGATCTGAGGCTGGATTTGAACTCAGGACCTCCTGACTTCAGGGCCGGTGCTCTATCCACTGCACCACCTAGCTGCCCCCAAACATGGAGTCTTAGAGTCAGTCCTGAGCTGGAACTCAGATTCTCCCACTTATCCAGCTATGTGACCTGGAGTAAATCACCTGAACTTTCTGAACCTCATTTTCTTAGCTATAAAATGATTATCTCACTTTCATAACTGACCTCACAGAAATGCTACGAGAACTGAACAGGACAAGGGGTAAAAATGCATTATTAGGTAGTGTGATTTGTGAGGGTACAGAACTTGCCCCTGCTCAAATATAACAGCTGCAATTCTACCATCACAGTTTCATTACTTTGGGTTGTCCAGACCGCCCCCCCCCCTTTTATTTTTCAAAAATAAATGCCCTTTAAAAAATAAAATAAATGCCCTTCAGTTTTCCGATGAAGAAATTAAAGCCATATATAGTCACATGAAAAAATGCTCTAAATCACTATTGATTAGAGAAATGCAAATCAAAATAACTCTGAGGTACCACATCACATCTATCAGATTGGCTAACATGATAAAACAGGAAAATGATAAATGTTGGAAGAGATGTGGGAAAATTGGAACACTAATCCATTGTTGGTGGAGTTGTGAACTGACCGACCATTTTGGAGAGCAATTTGGAACTATGCCCAAAGGGCTATTAAAATGTGCATACCCTTTGACCCAGCAATAGCACTTCTAGGGCTGTATCCCAAAGAGATCATAAAAATGTGAAAAGGACCCACATGTACAAAAACATTTATAGCAGCTCTTTTTGTGGTGGCAAAGAATTGGAAATTGAGGGGATGCCCATCAATTGGGGAATGGCTAAACAAGTTGTAGTATATGAATGTAATGGAATACTATTGTGCTATAAGAAATGATGAGCAAGCAGACTTCAGAGAAACCTGGAAAGATTTCTATGGACAGCTGCTGAGTGAAGTGAGCAGAACCAAGAGAACATTGTACACAGTAACAGTCACATTGTGTGATGACTGACTTTGATAGACTTAGCTCTTCTCAGCAATGTGATGATCTAAGACAATTCCAAAAGACTCATGATGGAAAATGCTGTCCACATCCAGAGAAAGAACTATGGAGTATGAATGCAGATGGAAGCATACTATTTGCTCTTTTTTTTCTTCTGTTTTGTTTTGTTTCTTCTTTCTTGTGGTTCTTCCTATTGGTTCTAATTCTTCTCTACAACATGACTAATGTGAAAATATGTTTAATAGGAATGTATATGTATAGCCTATATCAGATTGTACGCCGTCTTGGGGAGGGAAGGGGAGAAAATTTAAAACTCAAAAGTTTATGGAAGTAAATGTGGAAAACTAAAAATAAATTAATTAAATTTTTAAAATATGTAATTAGGGAGGGAAATAAAATGCCATATGTAAATAAATAAATAAATGCCCTTAGAGGATTAGCCTGGATATATCTCTTTATCCACCTCTAATCTCACTCTTGCACTCACAGGCTTGCACTACTATCTGCTGGACATCTCCATCCAGATGTCTCCTGAGCACATCAAACTCAACATGTCCAGAATAGGACCCACTTCATTTTTTCTGCCTCTGACCTTCCCCATTTCTATTCACAGCTCCATCATTCTTCCAGTCACACAGGTTTACAGCCTAGACGTCATCCTAGACTCAACCCTTTCCCTCAACCCCAACACCCAATCAGTTACCAAGTCTAGTAAACATCTCTTTCTTTCATCTCCTTTTCACCACCCACAAAATTACCCGAGTCTGGGCCCTCATGACTTTTTATATTCTAGAATCTTGAGTAACACAATGACATCCTAATTGACCTCCCTGCTTCCAATTTCTCTTCTCCTTTCTCCAATCTATCTTCCATTCAGCTACTGACTGATATCCTGGAAATACTGATCTGATCATGTCACCCAACCCCACTCAAAAATCTCCAATTGCTCCCAGCAAGCCTAAAGATAATCTTGGCAATTACTTCATTTCCCTACATGACTTTTTTGGTATGGGGCCAGTTCTTTATGGGAAAGCCCTAGGGATGAGGTTGAGACTTCTCTGTGTCTAGAGAAGAAGCATGTATTTAAGCTAGTTTTGCACGCCTTGGTAGCTGGCAATGTCTTATTGGACCAACCCAATTGTTGTGAGAATCTCAGGGTTATGTGCAAGTCAGGAAGTGGATGGTCAAGCAGATCCAAGCAACATTTCCATTGTGGTGATATAGGATCTTCCCATCCTGTCTTCCTAGTGTTGTGGTCCTGGTTGCTTTCCATCTAGGGAGCTCATGTGGCATGTTTCTGTTTCCCTCAGAATTTTATGTGGTCTAAAATCAGTCATTTTACTACTTAGAGTCCATGTCACAACTTAATCCCAAGAGTGTCTGAGCGAGGACAATGTGCTCTGAAGATTGGGTTTCAGAATCACGTATCTCATCTTTCACAACTGAGATCAATCCTCATCCATGTAGAAAATTGCCCTGTAGTAACTATCTTCATAAAAGGCCATGATATTCTGGGTTTTTGTCATTCAAATCAAGTGATTTTTCTATTCCTAAATGCCCTGCTTTGCTTCTCTATTGAAGTGGGACCCAGTGGAGGAATGGGGCAAAGACAAGAAGGGGAAGGAAGAAGGTGAATCTCACGGGGGAGAAGACAGTAAAGACAAACTCATGGCTTCCCAAAAGCTAACCCTAAGGCATCTGCATCTCCTTAAAGTATTATATTACAGACTTCTCTACTCCCAGGCCACAGGAAGCCAATGTTCTCTCCCCATTGCCATTTCATAAATGCTGAATATTCATTATGAATAGAATGTTAGAGCTAGAAAGGACCTTGGCAATCATCTGGTCCAACCCTCTCATTTTACAGATAAAGAAACTGAGATCCAGAAAAGCAAAATTACAGAATCACATAATTTAGAATTGGAAAGGACCTCACTTGTCATCTTACTGGAACCTGAGAAAGAATCCCCACCATAGTATACCTAAGGAGTGGTCATTCAGCCTCCGGATTTCCAACAAGGGTGAAAGTATTAACCCTGAAGACAGCCCATTCCACACAAGGATATCTAGGTATTAGGTTTGGGTTTTTTTTCTGATGTCAAGCCTAAATCTTTGCAGTTTCCACCCATTGCTCTTCAGCCTTTTGGCCTAAGTGAAACAAGTCCCACCCTCTTTGATATGTTGTTGTTGTTATTATTTAGTTGTTTCAGTCGTGCCTGAGTCTTTGTGACCTCATTTGGGGTTTTCTTGGCAAAGATACTGGAGTAGTTTGCCATTTCCTCCTCCTCATTTTACAGATGAGGAAACTAGGGCAAACAGGCTTACATGACTTACCCCAGGTCACACAGCTAGTAACTGTCTGAGGCCAGATTTGAACTCACAAAGATGAGTCTTCCTGACCCCAGGGCCAGTACTCTATCCACTTTGCCACCTAGCTGCCCTCTTCAATATAACAGCCCTCCAAATACTTGCAAACAGCTATCATGTTTCTCTTCATCTTCTCTAGGCTAAACATTCCCACTTCCTTCATCTGATTACTGAATGTCACAGACTCAAGTCCTTCTCTCTTCTGATGCTCTTCAGCTTACCACCGATCCACATGGACTCCAAGTGCCTTAATCCAGGTGACTCTGGCACTCAGATATGATTTAATTCAGTATCCATTACACCATACTCTAGTTGCCTCTGGCCCAGATGACTGAGATATCCCCACTGCAGGAAAGCAAGGGGTTGGGACCAACACAGTACAGAGGAAAGAAAGTGGACTGAGAAATCCAAGACCTACCTCTGACAATCCCTACATGCATAACCATAGGCAAATCACTTAACTGGTATACTATAGACCTCAGCTTCCTCATCTGTAAAATGGCATCTGAGGCCCCTTTAAGGTGAGGGATGAGAGGAGAAGGAAGGGAATAAGTCTTTATTAAACACCTACTATGTGTCAGGCGCTGTGCTAAGTGCTTTACAAATATTATCCCATTTGATCTAACTCTACCTAACCCTACAAGGCATATATTGTTATTATCCCTATTTTACAGTTAAGGCAACTGAGGCAAACAGAGGTTTAGTGACTTATCCAGGGTCACATGGCTAGTAAATGTCTAAGGTCACATTTGAACTCATCTTCCTGATTCCAGGCTGAGTGCTCTAATCACCACAAAGCTGCCTCTAAGCTCTACATCTACAATGCTATGAATAGACAAGTACCCTAGAGTGGGGAGGTGCATTTCTTCCAGTCTTTTGATTCCAATTAGCCTTCCATTTTGCTTGGGCACCTGCTCAGAGGCCTCATTCCACTGCTGGCCTCTTCCAAGAGCACACCCAAATTAACTGATGCCAAAATCATAAATGCTGGGCAGGATTAGACTCGGGTGATGGCCCTGGCCCACCCTCTCCATTAGGCTGGCAGAAACTCATCACCAACTGAGAGCCTCATGACTTCATTTAATCCGTGATACATGGACTAACCCTGTCATGTTAGAAAGGTTTTAATTCTTAGCTCTTTCCAAAACCTTCAGAGATGAAAAGCTAAAAACAACAAGAAAAACAAAACTATCTCCCAAAATTAAATAAAATGAGAGAAGAAGGGGGAAAAGAGAGGGGAAGGGAAGTGGGAAGCGAAAAATATCCAGAGGCAATGTAGCTGGCCCTAGATCTCTTGTAGGTCACTTGTCTGGGGAGGCAGTGAATTGCATGACTTTTTGTCCATGGAACAGATCCACTCTAGACAGCTCACACTGTCCCCGCCCATCCTAAATGAACCATCTGTCTAAAGAGGAGGAACCTTAGCTCCCAAACCTTAACCACTCTACCTGGTCTTTTCAGCAGTCATCAACTGGTTTCCAGTCATTGATCTGTGGTGGATATAAAGAGGCAACCTAGAAAGAAAGAATTTAGCATTAATTAAGCACTTAACTTTGTGCAAAACACTGTGCTAAGCACTAAGGAAACAAATAGAAAAGTAATAAAGTCCCAGCTCTCCAAGAGCTCACATCGTAATGTGGAAGACAACCCATATGGAAGTTTTCAGCTGCAAGTCAGATAGAAAGGTCTCATGGTCCTTAGGGTACAGCAGCAAAGCAGATGGTAATGCATGATCTTTCGTGTCATTTCTACTGAGAAAAACCATAATAGTTTCTGATGTTGGACTATTTCAGTGCCAAAGACCCTGGTGGTGAGAACTTTCCCCGCTGGGTTTTTAGTAGTTTTGGCTACAGCGCCTGCAGAAGCAATGGCCAGGCTACATTTCCAAAGGGTCCCTTCCCAGGGTAATGGCTATGAGGGCTCAGTGAGAAGCAAGACAGGCAATTGGGAGGGGGTGAGAGGGAAAAAAGATGTTGCCATTCCCAGGGCTCTTGGCTTTACCTACCCATCAATGGCAATTGCTCCAGGAGTTGAAGTTGGTGGTGTGGAAGAAGGTAGATTCCTTCTTCACAGTGATTTCTCCCCTCAGTGATGGCTGCAGGGACAAGGCTAGAGGTAGGGCCCATGGTCTTGGGGGCCCTCCTCCTGGGTTCAGGGTCCTGAGGGTTTGAGAAGAGATAATGGTAGAGGTAATGGTAGTAGCTTGACTTGCACAGACAGGAGACACTTCCTATCTCTTCCTCAGGAGGACCTTGCTACTACAGCAGGCTAGGATGGTTTGTCTGCCTGACAGGTAAAAGTTGGTTTGGCAATTGATGAGGACAGCTGGTCCCTTCCCCACAGGATTGCTTCTCTAGTCAATGGTGGCAGACGCCAAGATGGAATCAGGGCTGGGGGTCTGGCAGAAATTCCTATCCCTAGGACTCTCTGGTTCAGAGTCCTAAGCTGTCTCCGTACAGGTTTCAGGGAAGGCAGTGGAGACATGACCTTAGTGGTTTGACTTAGCTGTAACAAGCTGTCCCCAGAGACCCTCCTTTGTTTTGGTGAACATAAAAAGCTCTAATTGTCATCATTGATCCCTGTGAGCTATCCCAGGAGTAGTAATCATTTACCAATGGCCCTATACCTTCCAAATGCTGTTAACTTCTGGGAAAACCTAGATTCCCATTGCCAAAAGGGAAGCATTATTGGTACACTTACTCCAGAGCCTGTATCTATCCCCAGAAGGGTCTTTTATATCCTAATTGCTATTTTTGAGACTCTGTCCCCCAAAGACATACCACTTACAGTCTCAGAGTTAACAATTTTATACAGGCATCTAAAGCTTTAACCTGCACTAATACTTTTGGGACATCCTCTACAGAGCCAGGCCTGTATGTTGGCAATAATCACAATAAAGGGCCCTTGATGACACTGTGCAAGACTGGAAATCGGGACTTCCCCACATCTTTTTGGGTTAAACCAAGTGTTTAGGCTACTTTCATACTGCCTTCAGTGCTGGCAAACCCTGGTCAGTCTAGCCCAACTCTTGGGAGAGTCATGAGAGTCAGGAAGTTGAAGGCACCTCTGAGCTTATTGCTATAAACACAGCTGCTCAGCTGTGTAGTCTAAGATTTGTCCTTGCCGTCTTCAATGCTGTGTTGTATAACACTCTGACCTTTGTATCCCCTGGAAGGGCAGTCAGGAGCTCATGCAGTATATTTGTGTTTCCCTTAGAATACAGTGTAGTCAGTGGTCAGCTCTATTAATTTACTATGGGTTGTTTTTTTTTATTAAACTCATTTGAACCTTAACACACATGAATGAACATTTAAATGTATGGAATAACATATGGTATTACAAAGGAAGCCAATTATTCTGAAACACGAAAAAAGAAGTGTTTAAGTTCACCAGGTTAGGGTTAGGGTTATTCTAACAAACCCACATTAGGATTTGATGGACCCTCATCTTCATTCCCTTTTCTTCATGATCATAAGCATTATTATTCCATTTTTCTGTTTCTTTTTTTCACTTTGCATTATTTCATAAAGCTCTTCCCAGAATTCTCTGCAGTCCTCCTACCTCCTATCTCAACTGCCTCATATTTATTTCGTCTGATGATGGCATCTTTTTACAATCACATACAATCTTGTTCATAGTCTGAGAGGTTGAAATAATTATACGTGCAATTCTATAGATGTCAATGATGACCCCATTCCCGCTTAAAAAAAAACAAAAACCGTATCTGTTAGGAGGCAGCCACAGGCTTCAGCCATTATTGCTTGGAAAGCATCTGGTTAAGTTATATGCCTCCTGTAATAGCCAGTGCTTGTCTGCAAAGATCCCATTAGCCTAAGGGAACCCTCCCGGGACTCTGCCATAGCCACAAAGCAAGAAATCCCAAAGTTCGGGGTCAAGCTCCCACTCATTTCCTAATGCTTTTAGGTTGACCTACAGCCTCGCCAAGCATTTTGAAGCACATCTAAAAGGGAAGACTGACTGGGCCCTTAAAATACAAACCAGCAGGACTCACAATGTATTTTTATTTTCCCACAGCAACACCAGGAAACCTGGGGGCGTTGGGATTTTATAAAGTGTGATATTTTCTTTGGTTTTCCTTACTCACAGAAGTATCAGGTTTAGCTTTGTGGGCTGTTTTTTTTTCTTTTATTTTAATTTACTCCTTTACATGGAGATAGAATTACAATCATCATAATCAAAGCATTTAAACAAACAAGAAAGTTTGAAAGTGATTTTCCTTGGCTGGCCCGTCACTCATAACAATTCCATTCAGTGAGAAATGTTCCATTTCTCCTGTTGTTATGCATGGTCAGCAACATAGCTAACGTCCACTCCCCCACACATTAAAAGTATTTGGCTTACCCTTGGGGGAACGAAAACAAACCAATCTTAGCCCTTTTCCCAGAGAGGCTCTGCTTGGTAGAAGCTGGAATATGCAATAGGAGATTTTTCACTTAAGTTAATGTGCATTTAGAAGAATGTTGAGACTTTCTGGGGAAAACCCACTAGTTTGAGCATCAGACACAAGTTAGAAGTGACTCTCCAGTTATTTAGATCTCAGGATCCCCAGTAGAGGATGTGTCTGCAAAATGTACCTCTTCATTGCTGCCTTTTCTCAACAAAAGCAAAAGGCCCACGGAAGGACAAGCGATTGATTAAGGGCCTATTATGTGCCAGGCACTGGGTCAGGCACTTAAAATACAAGAAGCCAAGGGCTTCCCAACCTTTTCCTAATCAGTATTTTTTTAGAATCATGAAGTAGTTCTCTCTCCAATCCACAATGGTTTTGTTCCCCCATCCCAACCCAATAGCACATTTTTGAAATATTTTACTAGAATACAGATAGGTACTAGGACTAGGATTTCACTCATATTGGGAAATCCCAGGAAATACCATTGCAAGCTGGCATCTTCTCCGTAATTTACAGAACAAAGATGCTTAGAGCACTCAGGGGTGAAGTCACTTGCTTGAGGTCACACAGCCAGTTTGTGTGAGAATTCAAAGTTAAACGGGAGACCAGCTCTCTGTACCATATCCCAGCCGCCGCCTTCACTAGGACAACGTCATGATTTAAACTGTTTATATCAGTCTTCGAAGCAAAGGGCTGAGAGATCTGGAACCAGAGCAGATGCAGAAGAAAATGGCCAGGGCTGTCAATTATCATTTGTTAAGATGGATAATTGGACAAAGTATTGGGAACATTTTGGGAGCATCTCTCAAATACTCCTGTTAAGGACTGTGTGAAAATGTTTGTCTTTGGTGGGTTTCCTTTTAAGAAGTTATTTCAAATATTGCTATAACTAATGAATTATTTCTTTGGTTGGGGCTGGTTTGATTTTCTTCTTTACCGCGTATTCCTCATTACTCACTCTACATAAGCAGTTAAGTAGCTCAGTGGATAGGAAAATGAGTTCAAATCTGCCTCAAATACTTACAAGCTGTGTGACACCACCACCCCGTCACTTAATCTACCTCAGTTTTCTCATCTGTAAAATGGTAATAACAATGGCCCTTGCCTCAAAGAGCTTTTTTTTCCCTAAAATGGGGACAATTGTTGTGAAGATCAAATAAGACACCCTACATAAAGTATTTTGCAAATCTTAAGAGGGCTATAATCAAGGGCTCTCTAACCTGGGATCCTTAAACCTATCTTTGTTTTTCAGCATTCTAAGTGAATTTCTTTTATTTATCTATTTATTCATTTTTGGTTTTCAGCATTCGCTTCCATAAGATTTTGAGTTCCCAATTTTCTCCCCATCTCTCCCCTCCCCCTACCCCAAGACTGCATGCAATTTGACATGGGCTCTACATACACATTCATATTGAATCGATTTTTACATTAGTCATGTTGTAAAGAAGATTAAAACTGATGGAAGAAACTACAAGAAAGAAGAAACAAAAGAAAAAGTAAAAGAAAAAGACAAGAGAGAGAGCAAAGAATGTGTTTCAGATTCCACAGTTCTTTTTCTGGATGTAGACAGTTATTTTCCATCACGAGTCCTTTTGTCTTGGATCCTTGCATTGCTAAGATGAGATGGGTCTACCAAAGTCAATCATTGCACAACGTAGCTGTTACTGTGAACAACATTCTCCTGGTTCTACTCACTTCACTCAGCATCAGTCCATACGAGTCTTTGCAGGTTTTTCTGAAGTCTGCCTGCTCATCATTTCTTAGAGCACAACAGTATTCCATTACATTCATATACCACAGCTTGCTCAGCCATTCCCCAACTGATGGGCATCTTCTCAATTTCCAATCCTTTGCCACCACAAAAAGAGCTGCTAGGAATATTTTTGTACATGTGGGTCCTTTTCCCATTTGTATGATCTCTTTGGGATACAGCCCTAGAAGTGCTATTGCTGGGTCAAAGGGTGGGTACATTTTTATAGCCCTTTGGGCATAGTTCCAAATTTCTCTCCAGAATGGTTGGATCAGTTCACAACTCCACCAACAATGCATTAGCGGTCCACTTTTCCCACACCTTCTCCAGCATTTATCATTTTCCTGTTTTGTCATGTTAGCCAATCTGATAGGTGTGATGTGGTACCTCGGAGTTGTTTTGATTTGCATTTCTCCAATCAATAGTGATGTAGAGCATTTTTTCATATGACTACAGATCTGCTGTAATTTCAATATAATTAGGTTCCTTTGGAATCCTGTATGTTTTATTTTATATAATCCCGTATATTTTATTCTACATAATCCCGTATATTTTATATTATATATTTTAAAAACATTATTCTGAGAACTCCATAGGATTCACAGCCTACCCAAGGGGTCCAGGACACTGAAAAGGCACATAAATGCTAGCTGTAATTATTAGAGCAAGCTTCCCAGACCCCACAGCAGGAAGCCCCTATATAAATGTTACCTTTTATTCTTTGTTGTTGCCAACGTTAGAAAGAGCTAGGTGGTGAGGGTTAGAATCTTGCCTCAAACGTCCACTGGGTGTCGGCAGATCAGGCGAGGTGAAGTCTGCCTCAGATTCCTCATCTGTAAAACGGGGACGAAAACAGCTGTACCTCCTTTCCAGGGTGGTTATGATGATCAAACGGGCTGTCTCTGTCTCTGTCTCTTCCTCCCCCACATACGCTCACGTGGATATATGTATATATGTAACACTTGAAGCAATGATGTATGTACGTATATACAGATATACACATGCATGGATATTAGTGCATACATATTCATATATACAATTATGAGCATATGAATGGATATAGGCATCTCTTTCCTGTGTGTAGGAATACGTGTGTTCATTCCTACACTGATCCACATATCCCCTGAAGCGCTACAGAATTGCGAGTTATTATTATATTATTATATTATAGTATATCATATTATCATTATCAGTATCCTCAGCTCCCTTACTCCCCCCCTCCCCCCAGGCTAGGACCTCGTGACCTCACGCCCACACCGTCGTTCCCTAGGCTCAGACCTAAGTCGCCAGGGCGGGGCCGGGATCGCCTCCTAACCCCTGGGGCGCCGACCCGGACCGGACCCGAACCCGAGCTCCGCGGACCCTCCCCCGCTCTCCGCCATGGCCGAGGATGGGCCGTCGTCCTCGCCCTCGCCGTCGGGGCCGCTCGGCCCCTTCCTCTTCAGGAAGTTGGGCCGCCCGCCGCCGTCGGGCCGCCGCCGGAGACGCCGGGCCGGGGAGGAGCGGCCCGACGGCGGCAGCAGCAGCAGCAGCAGCAGCAGCAGCAGCGACGAGGGCCCGGCCGTGGTGCGGCCGGACAAGAAGCGGGCCGCCCCCAACCCCATGGTCCAGAAGAGCGGCGGGCGCGGCGGGAGCGGCGGGCGCGGCGGGCGCGGCGGGGGCCGCGACGACCAAGGCCGCGCCCCGGGCCTGGCCGTGCTCTACCCGTCCAGCCGTTCGGCCAAGCCGGCCGGGCCCGAGGACATGGGCGCCACGGCCGGCCGCGAGGCGGACGCGGCCCGCCCGGCCCGGCCCCGGGGCCGCAGGGGGCCCCTGCGCGCCCCCGAGCACCTGCGCGCCACCGTGCGCTGGGACTACCAGCCCGACGTGTGCAAGGACTACAAGGAGACCGGCTTCTGCGGCTTCGGCGACAGCTGCAAGTTCCTGCACGACCGCTCCGACTACAAGCCGGGCTGGCAGATCGAGCGCGAGGTGCGCGAGGGCCGCTACGGCGCCCCCGACGCCGCCGCCTACGAGCTGGGCCGCGACGCCGCCGCGCCCGGCCGCCATTCCCGCCGCTGCCGCCTGTGCTGCCTGCCCTTCCGCAGCCCCGTGGCCGCCCCGTGCGGCCACTGCTTCTGCGGGGCCTGCGCCCTGCGCCACCACCGCACCTCCCCGGGCTGCCCCGTGTGCGGGCGCCCCACCCACGGCGTCTTCAACCGCGCCCGGGGCCTCGGGGCCGACCACGAGGAGCCCCCCGACGGCGCCACCCCCAGCGCCTAGACCCCGCGGAGCCGTGCCAATAAAGAGCTCTGGGCTGCTGGCCTCAGAGACCTCCTGCCTTGACCCTCAGATAGCCTTGTGTCTCCTCCGTCCGTCTGCAGGGCCCCGGGGAGCTCCGGCTTACGAGGGCACTAAGACTGCGGGGACGCGCTGTGCGCGGACGCTGAGCCGCGGCACGCGTATGTACAGTGTGTGGATACGCACACGGGGACCCGAGAGTCTTAGTGCGCTTTGAAGCTTTGCTACTTTTGGCACATCCTGCAGAGACACATATGCATGTGGGTGGGTGGGTGGATGGATGGATGGATGGATATGTAGATGGCTGGATATAGATGGATATATAGATGGATGGATGGATGGATGGATGGATGGATGGATGGATGGATGGAT
>NW_020954588.1:8192120-8200465 GCF_900497805.2 Vombatus ursinus | reverse complement strand
GATGGATGGATGGATGGATGGATGGATGGATGGATGGATGGATGGATGGATGGCTATGTAAGATAGATGATGAATGGATAGATGGATATGTAGATGGATGGATGGGTAGATAGATGGATGATGGCTGGATATAGATGGATATATAGATGGACAATGGATGGATGGATGGATGGCTATGTAAAAGAGATGACGAATGGATAGATGGATATGTAGATGGATGGATGGGTAGATAGATGATGACTGGATAGATGGATATATAGATGGAGGATGGATGGGTGGGTGGATGGATGGAGGGATGGATGGATGGATGGATGGCTATGTAAAATAGATGATGAATGGATAGATGGATATATAGAGAGATGGATGATGGATGGATGGGTAGATAGGTGGATGGGTGAATGGATAGATAAACACATGGATGGTAATAGAGACAGATATCAGTGAATATAAATATATAATATCTATAATATGTGTGTACCTATATATGAGTGTACATGCATTGTATGTGTATGTATAGATTGCATTTGGTCTTCACAACCCTTTGCAGTAGGTGCTGTTATCACTAGTTTACAAATGAGAAAAAAAAAAAAAGTCTCTGAGAGGTGTCTGTCCCATGTGACTTGTCCCATGACTAGTAGGTGTCTGAAGGAGGATTTGAACTCTTGTCCTTCCTGACTCTGGGATCATAGCTATCTACTACACTTCCCTAGCTGCAGGCTAGTTCCTGGTTTAGACATTTATGAGTTGTGCCACCTCTTATAAGTCCCTTCACCTCTTAGGTGCTTTATCTATAAAACAGTCATGATAATACCTACAACTGTTCCCCTCAACTCTAACAACTTCTTATAAGGATCAAATGAAACACTCTGTAGATGGTAAAATTCAGTATAAGTGAGGGTCCAGTTGGGAGCCTAGGATTATTTTATTATGCTGAAGAAAAGGTTGACCATCTAAAGCAGTGGTCTCCAATTTTTTTTTGTTTTGTTTAGTGAGGCAGTTGGGGTTAAGTGACTTGCCCAGGGTCACACAGCTAGTAAGTGTCAAGTGTCTGGTCTGAGATCGGATTTGAACTCAGGTCCTCCTGACTGCAGGGCAATGCTCTATCTACTTCGCCATCTAGCTGCCCCTCTCCAGTTTCCTTTTAATCACACAAGCTTCTCACCAAAGAACTGGGGAGCATTCAGCCCCCAATATGCATCTATTTTCTTATAAATTGTGCACAGTACTAATAAGTATGTAAGTTATAAAAGATCCAACAAAATAGAAATTCAAAAAGGAAAAAGATAAAAACAAAATATTTGATACTTGAGTCAATAAAGAACCACTAAGATTTCTTGAGTAGGGGGCTGAAGTGTGCTTTAGGAAAATGACTTCACAGCTGTGTGGAGAAGGATGGATTGGAGAGGGGACAAACTTGGAGCAGGGAGATCAATTAGTGGCTATTGCAGTAAGCATGAGGGTCATCTCCAGTCCTGATTTGTGATTCACCACTGGACCCAGATGGCTCTGGAGGAGAGAGTGAGGCCAGTGACTCTGCACAGCCCTCCCTCACTTAAATCCAATCCACTTGCATGTCATGGCATCACCTCCCTGATGTCAGGGTCGTCTTCAAGAATGAAGGACAAACAAGTAGACCTTCACAAGGCAATGAGGCCCTGAACTTGGGTGGTGGATGTATGAGTGAGGACAAATATGGGATATGTGGAGACAGAAAGGTCAAGATTTGATAACTGATTGACTATGTGGGGTGAGGCAGAGTGAGGGAGGAGTCAAAGATAAATTGGGGGTTGTGAGAATTTGGATGACCAGAAGAATGGTAACCTCACAGTAGTAATAAGGGAGCTTAGGAGGGTAGCTTTGCGTGGAAAGATAACATGATATCTTTAGTATAGATCATAATCTATATATAATTGCTAACCTTGTATGATTCATTCTGTCCCATCCAAAATGGGACAAAAAGGAGGAGGGGATATCATACCAGCCACTGTCCTGAATTGGGAACCTTCACCCAGAAGGGACCTACTAAAGCCATTAGGATTTGAGGAGAGTGGAAGATGGTTTTGCCCAGTGGCACCAATGAAGCTGCTGCTATGAGTGCTTGGGGGTCCTGAGAGGCTATTGATAGCCTCAGAAACTGGGAGCTTGCACTGCCAAGGGAGAAGGTGGAGTCGGAGAAGAGGAATTTGGAAAGACGAGTATATGTGGCATTGGAAACAATCAGCAAAATTGTCTGTCACAGGATGTGACCCATCTTCCCAGCTTCTAATTGGGTGATCACCCTCCCTTTGAGAGCAGTTGAAAAATCACACTGGAGTAAGCTTGTGTTCCCTTTGAGGACTTTGGAAACCACTAGCCTAGAGAATAGAAATGAAATTATATAAGCCCTGCATGAAGAACAGTATTGGACATTTTATCAGTTCCTTATGGAAATATATAAGTCACTTTAAAAAAAAGTTGGGGTCTAATGAAGGGAAATATTTACAAGGATAATGCAAAATATTGGCTGATCCACCTGGGGCTTTTAATCTCACTTCAACTGTACTTCAGACCCAGAGATAGGGTTTAACCTATAAAATGAGTCAAGGAATTGAGAGACACTGGTAACAAAGATCCCAAAAGATAATGGGTATGAATTCAGACATGTTTTCCCCCAATCTGGCCTCTTTAATGTCTGCCCTTCAAATGGCCACTGTTCCATTCCTTATCTGACACTAGCCAGCAAGAAGGAGATTGTTAAAATGGCAAACTCAATCTTCATATCTAGCAGAGCAAAAACATTTGTGCACAGGAGAGAGGAGAGGGCTGGCCAGGCTAAATATTGAGTATTTAAGCACAGAGATCATCATTAGTTTTATTCTCACCTGTCATGTCTGGTCACTCACATGGATCTTAGCCACCTGTTCTGTTTACTGATAATTAAACTTTGCCAGAAGGATGGTCATGGGCTTCTCCATGTGGTCAGCCACTGAACCAATGGTTTACACTCACATCATTTTTTTTATGGTTTGCGAAGTGCTCCCCAAAACAACACCAACCATTTTAAAGCACCTTTAATACAGGATCTTTCTTTTTTTGTCTTTGGAACCCCAATATCTACCACCTTGCCTTGTCCATAGTAAATACTTAAAAGGTGTTTGTTGATTGACTGAACCTTAGAGAAGCTGGCTTATGGTGTGACCCAGGTGCCAGAGGGGGAAATGTAAGGAGGAGATGAAACAGAAGTAGTAACTGGAGTTTGTGGAATCATAAATTCCTTACATTAAAAATAAAAGAAATGTGAAATAAGAGAAGTAGTAGCTGTAAGCACATAGGTTCCACTAATCCAATTCCTTCCTTGAAACCAATCCAAGGACTGAATAAAAGGTATTGGTCTTTCGTAGAGTGTACTAAGGGGCATCTAGGTGGTGCAGGGAGTAGAGCATGGGGCCTGGAGTCAGGAAGACTCATTTTCCTGAGTTCAAATTTGGCCTCACATACTTACTAGTTGTGTGACCCTGGGCAAGTCACTTAACTCTGTTTGCCTCAGTTTCCTCATCTGTAAAATGATCAGGAGAAGGAAATGGCAAACCACTCTAGTATCTTTGACAAGAAAACCCCAAATGGGGTCAGGAAGAGTCAAATGTGACTGTAAAAACAATTGAACAACAACAACAAAGAGTAGTGAGACTCTTTTCATGATGGTGGAGACTGGGTCTGGCGGTACTCTGTTATAAGGATACATCCACCTATTAAGCGCACAGACCTCCTCCAGCAAATATTTCCTTCTAAGACCTCCAGTTAGGTCATAGGAACAAAGGGTTAATACCTCTGGCCCCAGTTTTAACAACCCATCAGTCAAAAGGTATATATATGCAAGAGTTTAAACCTGTTCAGAACTCATTTGTGTCTTAGAGAAACACACAGAAGATGCTCTTTCGACAGTATCTCTAGTAATGGAAATTGAGTATGATTACCTTTCCACCTCCTCCTCATAGAGTCAAACGTGCTCCTAAGCCCTAAGAGCCAGTGAATAAAAACAATTGTTACTTGACATCACAGGATGGTGCAGCCTTGTAAGATGGGCGTCCCTTTCCAGGCATGATCACTTCATAGAGGCGTTTCAATACACATCTCCATTCAGGAGTTAAGCTCCTGCTAACTTGTCTTAACTGGAGAAGGGAATGGCAAACCACTCCAGTATCTTTGTTAAGAAAAGCCCTCGGCCAATATTGGCATGCTCTTGTCCGTGGAGTCACAAAGAGTCAGAAACACCTTAAACTGGCTTAAGTAAATTAAGTGACTTGTCCAAGGTCACGTAGCCAGTATGAGTCAAAGGTGGGGACTTGGTCCCAGGTCTTCTTTTCTCCACCACCCCATCCTACTCCACATTTGCCCCCCTTGAAAGAAGAGATTGAGGTTGGAAATTATCGCATGGTCCCCATTTTAAAGATGAGGAAATTGAGGCTGTGAGAGGGAAAGAGATTTGCTCAAAGTGACCCAGTTAGAAATTGGCAGAGTGGGAACTTTTAGCCTAAGACTCCTGGCATTTTTTCCTACTAAACTGAAATAATCAGTTCTCTTTTCCCTAAGGGCAATGAGCTGAACTGGCTTTCAAATAGAGACCGAGGGGAAAAAAATCTGAAGCGAGTCTGGCATTAAGTGCCCATTTCTTCAAAGAAACACCAGCAATAGCTGGATATTAAAAAAAAAAAAAAAAAAGGACAATTATTGTTTAGGGGGAAATTGCCACTTATGTCACTGTAAGAAATGAATAGACTTTAAGCTTGCCTCAGCTTTCTTCTCCCAGGAACAAAGCAAGAGTAAATAATCATGGCAAATAGAAGGTTTAATTTGGAGGAGTGAAATTATAGAACGCCTTCGTTACTCCCCTTGCCTTTTCTGTGGCAATCGGGACAGCTCCTAACACTGCTGGGAAGCTCCTGGCATCCAGCCAGATCATTCTCAGACAAAAAAGACACTGGAAATGTGTGGAGGACTTTTTTTTTTTAATAGGAAAAAAATGAACTGTCAGAATCTGTTTTATTATTTTTACAAGGAGCAAATAACTGCATGATGAGGCCCAGCCTAATTGGCTGCCTTGAAATCTTTAATAGAAGGATCAGATGTGTTCATGCCAGTAAAATTGTTGAGAGTTTTTTTCATAGAAAGTGTGTCTTCTCAGAAGCCTGGTTTGGGATTGAGCTATTTGAGCTTACCAGCTCAAAGCAGTGCAGAAAAGGTGAATTTAGGTCTGCATCCCTTCTCCTTTCAAACACATAACTTGGTAATGAGAGTTTTATACTCACCTTGAATGGGGCCCAGGCCCTTAGCATAGAAGACTTTTGTCCTGGGACAGAATGCAGCTTATCTAAACACTCAGTCACTTAATCTTGCAACTCAAGAATGAAAGAATCAACCCAAGTGGTTTCAGGGGATGGAATTAAAAAATAGAGAAGTGGGTTGGGGCTGGTGGGAGAGAAGCACTGATTTGCTGGGGAGCCAGTAATCAAAGACATCCAGTCTCCAGGGAGGTTCTACCCCTCTGGGCAGAGGGAAGCAATGGAAAGTGTTACTCACGTAATAAAACCCTTAGCCTTGTTCCTGGGGAGAAAAGTTTCAAGCATTATGCAGGAGAGACCACAGCAAGCAAATAGCCAGCCCTGGGCAATTATATAAAGTAAGTGAAGTTTGCTTTGCCCCAGAGGCTGTTTTAGAAACTCATCCCTCCCCCAGCCTCCAAGGTCTATACTCTATGCACCTCTCTATCTCATCTCCAATTTCCACAGGGCCTTTTTACTAAACTGATGGTCAACTAAAGTTATTAAGAATGTGCAATGATAAAAACGGGATGGGATCCCAAGTCTTAAGGCCTGTATTTGAATCCTAGCTCTGCCACCTATGTGACCTCAGGAAGATCTCTTCCCTAAGTTTGAGTTTGTTCACCTACATAGAAAAGGGGGAAGACGGGAGTGTCCTTGGCATTGACGGACACTTTGTGTTGTCTTAGTTTACTGGCACAGGTGATCTCTGCTGTCTCTGTTTTACAGGTAAAATGAGGGAATTGGGCTAGGTGAGCTCCCAGGTCCTTTTCACCTCAAAGATGAATAAATAATAAGTTAGCATCAACATAGAGCCTTAATGTTTGCAAAGAATGGAAAAGAGAAAGGTGGTCTGAGAGGAAGGGAGGTCTGGGCTCAAGTCTCTGACATATCCTGAACTACCTGAGCCCCAGAGTGCAACCCTCTAAGAATATAAATTATTGTAGAGACATTACTGATCCTCCTCTTTTCTCCAGTGTATACAGTAGCTGCTTTTTGAGTATATATTAGAATTTAACTCAGAAGATTGAGGCTGTCAGGGAAATTTAGTCAATATTTAAATGCTCACAAATTGGCTGGGGTAACTTTTTTTCATTGAATTAACCAGCTGTTTTAGTACTGAGTAGAAAGGTATCTAACCTCAGATACTTACTAGCTGTGTGACCTTGGGCAAGCCACTTAACCCTGTGCCCCAGTTTCCTTATCTGTAAAGCAAGCTGGAGAAGGAAATGGCAAACCACTCTAGTATCTTTGCCAAGAAAACCCCAAATGGAGTCATGAAGAGTCGGTTGTGATTAAAAAAAACAACAACAACAAAAAAAGGTGGTTTTAAATATTCAAACCAATGTTAAGGAACTAGAAAATGGTAAATAGCCAATTAAATAATAGGTCTGGAGGGTTTTTTTTTTTGTTGTTGTTGTTTTTTTAAAGAACTTTACATATGTATTATCCCATTGAAGGAAGATCTTCAAACTTGTCAAAGTTATGTTGTGATGGAAATTCTTTTAGGATATGAATTGGATTAGACAGCTGCTGAGGTCCCTTACACTCTAAAATTATGTGAAAATTCCTCATAACAACACCGTGAAGTCGGCACAAAAGACATCTCCATTTTACAGATGAAAAAGCTGAGGCAGTTAAGTGACTTCTTCATAGTTCCATAGTAAAAATATCAGGGGCAGGATTTGAACCTACATCTTCCTATTTTCAAGTCTAAAGCTCTATTCCCATGATGCCTTTTATAAAAACAAATCCTCCTCAGCTAAGAATCGTAATACCATCCGCCATTATGAAGCTCATAGAGTCTACTAATGGGTGGAAAGAATAGAATTTCAGGTAATCTATGTAACAAGCCAGTGGTAACATTGGGGAGATATTTAGGGGCAGGGGTCCCTACCTGACACTTGGCAAACCATAATATAAAATCAGTCTAAAGCTAGTCTTGTGTGCAAACAACACTGTTTGTGTTGGGAGCACAGGAGGGGGAGAAACCAAGACTGAGAGCCTTCTCTTAAAATCCCCAGACCCTAGCACAGTGCTTAGCACACC
Source organism: Vombatus ursinus (assembly GCF_900497805.2). Classification (NCBI taxonomy): domain Eukaryota; kingdom Metazoa; phylum Chordata; class Mammalia; order Diprotodontia; family Vombatidae; genus Vombatus; species Vombatus ursinus. The sequence goes on along the minus strand of NW_020954588.1, from coordinate 8,193,119 downwards.
CTAACTGGGTGACTTTGGGCCAGTCTCTCAGCCTCACTTCCTCATCTATAAAGTGGGAATAAAAATCACTCCTCTGCCAAGTTGCCTCATTTGTAGAGATGGTGCTGGAAGGGGTGCCAGAGGCTGTTTAGTTAGTCTTCATTTTGTACAAGAGGAAACTAAAGTCCTGAAGTTTGGGTGACTTGCCCAGGGTCACAAAGCAAAGTGGGATTTGAATCTACAGCATGTGACTCTGAAGCCTACTATTCCAGGCTGCCTCCCCAAAATCTGCCAACAGATAGTATTAGGCACCTCCTGTATGACCTCCCAGAACTGAGGGAGCAAATGGGAAAATACTAAACTATTCCAGCTCACTCTATAAGTATAGGACCAAGGACTCTTAGAAGAGAAGGTGCTCAAATGACTCCAAGTAGGTAATTTATGGAAAGACCATGAATGTAGGGATCCGGGGCACTGAAGTCTAGGGGACGACAGCCCTTCCTTGTGAAATTTGTCGTCTAAATAGCCAAATATTCAATCTTCTTTATGAATGGAAGGCAGAAGAGTGTATGGAAAGGGGACTGGATTAAGAGGACCTTGGTTTAGTCACAGCTCTGTACCTTGTTACCTTTCTCATTCATTTCCCTGGGCCTCATAGAATTTAAAGTTGGAAGGCCAGGCTGAAGATGGAGCTGACATTCCACTGGCTTGACCTATAAGAGCCCAAGGTCACCTCCAGGCCACAAAGAGGCATCAGAGAAAGATATCAGACCCTCTCATTTCTAGGACTTCTAGCTTCCCATCATTTCTTTGGTATCTATAGGCTAAGTTTAAAAGAGATAGAGCAAGGCAATAAATATTTATTATTCACCTACTATGTGTCAGGCTCTGTGCTAAGTACTGAGGATACAAATATAACTAAAGAGACAGTCACTGCCTTCATGGAGCTTACATTCTAATGAGGAAAGACAAAACACACACACACACACACACACACACACACACACACACACACACACA
>NW_020954588.1:8186674-8192110 GCF_900497805.2 Vombatus ursinus | reverse complement strand
CACACACACACACACACACACACACACACACACACACACACACACACGCCGAAAAGGGGAGGGTGGGAAGGCATCAGCCTAGGGTCATAGTATTGAAGTCAGGAAAGTCAAAGCAGAGCTGGGAGGAGAAAAAAGTTTGGCTTGCCTGGCCCCTATCCAAAATGGAGGCCCTGTAAGAGAAACAGGCCAGGCAGGACAAAGGGATATTCCAGGGTGAGGAACCCTACCCCTCCTTCCACCCCCAGAATCCCCCCTCCTACCTCAATGAGGGAAGTTCCCAGGTGAGGCTACCACTGAAGCTTGGTGTTGAATTCTGGAAAGTCAAAAGCAGAGCCTGGAGGGACCTTGGAGATGGAAGTAGGAACATTGACTCTGTAGTGAAATTTGTTATAATACTTAGAGGAAATTCTGTGTGATTTAGGCACTAGATTAATATTTTAATAAGTTGATTGTTTCACCTTCTGAGAGAAAGCTAAAACTAAGGGAGAAATATGGATGAAGGAAAGAAGGAATATTGATCATATGGTATGAAAGATATCTTTCTCTCCCCACCCCTACCCTGTTCTTCTTCATTGGAGCACCTGCTTGGATGGGTTCCAGCCTCGTTGCTCAGAGATAATCTCCCTGAATCTACCTGGGGAGGTTTACTCTTTAAAGATAACAAGCTACATTGCTATGTTGGGTGGTGGCGGGGGTTGTGCCTATCTTACTCAAGAAGCCAAAGGGAAGGATTTGGGAAGGTTGTGAATGTGGAAAGCATGCTCAGGGGGTCCATGAACACACATTCTATTTCAGGATCATGAAGGCTTTGCCAGGCAGGGAACATAAGAAAGTCAGAGGGCATTGACAAGGGTATGGGGGACCGAAGGCAGGAGTGGGGAGGGGAGGGAGAGGAAATGACTAAAAAGATTTGCTTTAAAGTTACATGAAAATGAAAGCATAGGCACAATATGAAAATCTCTGCTTCCTGAGTTACCACCGCTTTTCTGTGGTGAGTGAAGCCCACCTTATATCAGGTCCCTCATCATGTAAATGGTCCAGGATTGAAACCTTATTATTAAATCATTGTGTCAGTAATAAAATGATCACCCAGTGCCAATCTTGGTACCAGCAAGCAGGGCATTGCTTCAAAAATAGGCAGAAACCCTCTGAGAGAAATACAGAAATATCCTTCCCTGGCCTTGCTTTTTACAAGCCAGTCAGAGCAATACAACAAACCATACAGTGTATGGGGTGGGCAGGCGTTGAGATTTTGTCTGGGGATCTTCAATGACTCCAGGAACATCCTGAAATGATTCAGGCTGAAGAAAACAAGGCACAACTTTCCAGAAACTACAAAGATATTGCAATCCCACAAGAACTGTCCAGCAGAATCCTAAAGCACTTCAAGGGGCAGCAGCCCCATTTAACAGATGAAAAAAGCAAGGCCCAAAGAGATGGAGAGCCTTGGCCCTGACCTAAAAATGCATAGACTCCATCAGTCCCTGGTGCTCAAAAGCTTTTTCTTTACATATTAGTCTTGTATTCCCTATTTGCCATTCCTCCCCACTAAGAAAGTATTGAAAGTAGTCTATATGACTGGCATGTCAAAATCCTCATCTTAGTGCCCTGATGCACAAAGTCCAGAATGGAATCCACAAGGGAAGAGCTACAAGTCCTTGAGTCTTTAGGAATAGACAGCAAGGTGTAAACCTGACATTGTATGTGACTATGGGCAAAGTGGAATGCAACACAGAAGAGATGCCCTTCCAAATTCCCTACTCATAGAACATTTGTTTACACTTGGACCGGGATCCATTTGGGAGAGGGGTGGAAGGGTCTGGGGGATGGGTAGAAGTTAATGAAATAGTTACGATGTAATGCAAAGAGCACTGTGCTGGCAATGAACAGACACCTGAACTCAGATCCTTCCTCCAGTACTTCATAGCAGTGTGGCCAAAGGCAAGTAAATCAACCTCACTTAGGCTATTTCTTCATCTGTAAAAACATGAGTAATCATACTTGTAGCTCCTCACAAGTCATTGTGAGGATCAAATCAGGTAATGTGCTTTTAAAACCTTTAAGTTCTACGTAATTGCCAGTTATAATCATGACCCAATAATGTCCCAGTCTCATACTGGAATATAATAATTGGCAACAATAATAATAATAGACTATACAAAGTATTATAAATTTTCTCAAGTACTTTTACATAGAGCATCTCATTTGACCCTCACAATAGTTCTGTAAGGTAGATACTATGCTATTATTATTCCTATAATATAGAGAAGGAAAATAAGGCTAAGTGATTTGGCCAAGCCCACACGGCTAGTTTGTGTCCTTACCTAGGCAGAATTTGAACCCAGGACTACATAATTCTGAGTCCAACACTTTAACCCAAGAGTGCTCAGGGTAGCCTTTAGCTGCCATTTTGGTCTAAGTGATTGTTGAGATGCCCCAATACATCCCAAGGTGGAGAATGAAATACTGAATCATTGTGTGCCCTATTGGATGAAGAAGAAATGGGAATTTCCTCCACCCCAAAATGGAGGCAGTAGCTTCAGAACAGTCTGGTACTATTGTTCCTCAGAATCTTAACCCTTGGATGAAGACAAGCTGTGGACATCCAGCCAGAGACAGGGTAACATATTGTGAAAACCATCCCAGACTAGCTCTAGAAATGTGGGCCTCCACTGCAGACAGACAGATATCCGACAACCCAAAAGCAAGACCAAAATCTACTGCTGACAGCTTCCTCTTTTCTGCAGTATTTTACCTTTTGGATGAATTAAGATTTCCAGAAAACAAATGGATTAGTGATCTTGAAAGCAGTGTTTCCATGGAAATTATCTGATGGATATAAAGGCAGACCTACTAAACCTTTTTATATTTTTCAGACTCATTCATTTAGTGAGCATTTTTTGTAAAGCCATTCTATGGGCAGGCACTGTGCCAGACAACAGAGAAGAGACAAGGATAAATAGGATAAGGCATGGTCCCTGCCCTCAGGGAGCTCAAAAGCCAGGAGGGGAAGATAAAACAACACAGTAACCGGAAGGAAAGCCACCTCAAGTGTTCTGAAAGGGGGAGTTTACTATCTGGTGAGGGAGGGGAAGCTTTCTGGAAAAGAGGTCCTTGGAGCTGACCTTGAAGGACGGGGTAATTTTCATTTTGTCTTAGTATCTTGAACACCTAGCACACACATGTTGAATAAATGCTAGCTGGGTTGGAGTGGAGGGGATTGGGTAGGACTTCCATACGCAGAGTTAGGGGAGATGAAGGAGGAAAAAACCAAACCCATAACCACAAAAACATATGGTCAATTCCTCTTTGCCACTCTCTCTCCCATAGTGACAGAGCATTTTGTAACCAGGATGTAGCTTTAAAATACTCACTGAAATGAAAGTGACCATACAAGGTATAGTATTCAAGCAGGCTTAGTTAAAGTACTGTGCAAAGCTATGGAAAAGAGGTTAGCTCTGGCTCCAGAATGTGTCCCCCTCAAACAACATTTCACTGTGAAATGTAATCATGTCCTGGATAACATAAAACCACCTTATGTAGAGAAACAGCATCAGGTTTGGAGTCAGAGGCCCTGGGTTTGAATGCCAGGTCTATTCCTTAACACCATTGTGACTCTGGACAGGTCATTACCCTTTTGGAACCTCAGTTTCCTCATCTGTGATATGGGAGGAGAGAGGCTTGTACTAGAGGATTTGTAAGCTCTCTACCAGCTCTATAGCCTGTTATCCAGTCTCTGTATAAGGAACAGCCCAGGATGGGGACGAGAGCAGGGAGTCACAAGACCCAAGTCCTTGACTCACCTTCTTTCACTAACTCACCGGGTGACCTTGAGCAAGTCACCTCTAGGGGCCTCAATCTCCTTATCTGTAAAATGAAAGTATTGGGACTGTGCAGCCTCTAACATTTTGTGATTGTCTGAAGATCTGGCACTTTATGTCTTCCACAATCGAATAGCAGTCCAAGGGAAACTGTGCTTTATGTGTGTATATCTGTGTTTTATGTCTGTCATGTGAATACAGAAACATCTCAGGTAGAGAAGAGGAATCTGGAGACCTGGCTTTTACAGAGGGCGCCATATTGTAGTGGTGACCAAAGGGAAGTGTTCTATCACACACAAGTTCCTATCACACACACAGATCTCAAAGCTGTGAATTCTTGTCTCTAGCAACGAGGAGGTCCCGGTTCTAGGCATCAGGGACGTGGTTACTGGTGCTGCTGCTGCTGCTGGTATTGCTGGTGCTATCAGTGGTGTTATTGCTGCTGCTGCTGCTTTTCATGGTGGTGGTGTTACCCTGCTGGTGTTGTTGGTGTGTAACAACTTGCAGAACATTCACCTCCCCTCTTCCATCAGTCTAAGCAAGTCTGAACGGTGTTAACTGCATGTGGTCTTCTTTTAACTGTAACGGAAGGCTTTTGACACTGTGACTCTTTAGAAATCACACACACACACACACACACACACACCCAAGAGAAAAGGGGGCGCTGGGAGCGCTCTCCCTCATCACTCACCAGCTGTCTCTCCTCTGGTGAGTGACTCGGCACCCTTTCTAAGCCTGTTGCTGTTTGAGGTTCTCTCTGCCCTCCCTGTGCTCAAGTTTGATTTAGTCTAAATGAAGCTTCTCAGTCCCTTTCTACCGGACCATCGTGTTTTCTTCATCCAATGTTCCTTCTTTTCCACAGCACCACTTCGATCTGCACTGAGATAAGCAGGCTTTCCAATTTAGGTGCTTTACATTTGAGTACCCACCTCTTTAGGCTTTTCAAAGCCATTCTCATGTAACAGAAAAAAACAGTGTAGTTAGAGTTTTATGATTTGTAAACTGCTTTTTCCTCAAAAAAAAAAGAAAAATATGAGATAGGTTGTGCAGATATTATCCTCATTTTAAAGATAAGGAAACTGAGGCCAGAGGAATGAAAGGACTTCGCCCTGGTCACTCAGCTAGCAAGCATCAGAGAAAGCCAAAATAGACATACTATCCCCTTCATTCAAAACCTGAGATATGGGGGCAGTTTATTAATCTGGCCCAATGTGTGAATTCATACAATTCATACTGCCCCAGAAAAGCTTGAATTTCTACAGTATTAGGATCTAGGTACTGAGACCCATCTGTCTCCTCATCAAATAAGATGGAAGAACTTGGCAGAAATGGTTCTATCAAAGAAGCAGCAGCAGATCTGTAAAGTATTGCTCTGAGTTTTAGGACTGGAGCCTGGGAAATGAATGTATTTATCACAAATTATCCCACCTAGCATATACAGTGTGAACTATGCACAGGGCCAGAGGCTTAATTACCTTGTTTTCATGTACTCGGTATATTAATAAATTCATATTGAATGAACGCCTTAAGTGAATGAAAGAAAGGATGGCTGGATGAGTGGGTGGGTAGATGGATGGATGGATGGATGGATGGATGGATGGATGGATGGATGGAT
>NW_020954588.1:8144670-8186664 GCF_900497805.2 Vombatus ursinus | reverse complement strand
GATGGATGGATGGATGGATGGATGGATGGATGGATGGATGGATGGATGGATTGATGGATGGATGATTCTCACTAGATTTTCCATCAGCTTCTTTAGGTAGGTTAAGAGAGCGGAAATGAAATGATGACATGGGTGAGAGAGAAGACTCCCAGCAAATGGATATTACAAGGGATTTATAGGATGTTAAAGCTGAGAGTAACCTAAGAGATCACTCCTCCCCTTCCAAACTCTTCCCTTTACAGGAGAGAAAACCAAGGCTTAGACAAGTTAGAAGACTCATACAGGATCCAATTGGGATCTCACTAATGATGGGTGCAGAAGTAGAATCCAGATACCCTGACTGTTGTCTGTTGTTCTTTCCATCATGACACAGGATTCTGCTTGAGGCTTCCATTTTAGAGCTGGTTGGGATTTCTGTCTGTAAGTTTCTCTTGTAGGAAACTGTCCCAGAGGGAGACATTCCACTCAGTTGTACCTTCTTTGTTTTGATACAAGCAGAATTTGGAATGCCAATCAGTTGTCTTTCATAGAAACACAGCAGTTGGACTCTGGAAAGCATTTCTACCTCCATCTCCATCTCCCGAGCCAGGCTGAATCTTACCCTTTTTCAAGTCTAGTAGAAAAATCACTGACATTTTTTCCCCTGACACCATCTTTAATTTTATTCCTATGTGTATTTCCCAAGCTGAGAGATAAAGGAAGAGGAGGAAGTAAAGCTTCAAGAAGGCACCCCAGTTGGAGATTTCCCCCTCCCTAACCAAGGATGTAATTGAATCTAATGAGAAAAACATTTATTTTGCAAGGTTGTAGTTGTATTTCTAGGTCAAAAGCATTTTCATTTCAATTTTGGCAGGAATCCTTAGGGACCCACTATTTCCTATTCTCCCCAATTCAGTTTACATTTAATTCAACAAATATTTATCTGTCTACTATGTGCCAGGTACTACGCTTGGTGCTGGGTGTGGTTGTTTTTGTTTAGTTGTTTCACTCATGCTCTTTGTGCATGAGTGACCCCATTTAGGATTTTCTTGGCAAAGACACAGGAGCAATTTGCCATTTCCTTCTCATTTTATAGAAGAGGAAACTGAGGCAAACAGGGTTAAGCGACTTACCCAGAGTCACATAGCTGGTAATAAATGTCTAAGGCCAAATTTGAACTCAAGTCTTCCTGACTCTAGGTCCAGAGCTCTATCCACTGCACCACCTAGCTACCCTTGGGGCTGGGACTACAAAGGCAAAGATGAAACAGTTCCTTCCCTCAAGGAGCTTACATTCCACTGGGAGGGATATAACATAGTCACAAGTAAGTGAGTAAAAAAAGCTATAAAAGCTACTGCCAAGTAATAGCAAGGAAGAAGTACTAATAATTGGCAAGATTAGCAATGGCATCATATACAAGGAGCCTGAGTTGTGCCTTGAAAGAGACTCAGGATTCTCCAAGGCAGAAATAAAGAGGGTACACTCCAGAAATGGGGACCACTTTTTCACAGGCAAAGAAGAAATGCAGTAGAATGTCTTGTATGGAGAAGAGCTAGCAGGAGAATTTAACTAGAACAGAAAGAATGGAAAGGGTAATAATCTGAAATATGACTGAAAAAGTAGATGGGGGACACATTAGAGAAAATTTGATATGTCAGGCTGACGTGTTCATATTTTAACCCAGAAGTAATACAGATTCACTAAGATTTTTGAAGGAAGTGGGGGTGTCCTTCAGTAATATCAGTTTGGCAGCTATGTAGAGGATAGATGTGGTAGAAGTAAGATCAACAAAACTTGGAATCTGATTGGAGATGGGCATGAGGGAGAGGAAGAAGTGAATGATGACTCCAAGGTTGTGAATCTGGGCAACTGAAAGGGTGGTGGTACCTCAACAGAGAAATAGAGATGCTTGAAGGAAGGTTTGTGTTACAGGAAGATAACATGAGTTCCATTTTGCACACATTGAATTTGAGATGTATTATTATGTGCATTAATAAATTCATGTTGAATGAATGCCTGAATGAGGGAATGAATGAAAGAATATATGGATGGATTGATGATGTCTATGGGATATCCAGGTGTCTAGCAAGCGGTTGATAATGCAAGACTATAGTTCAAAGAGGGACATGAGGAATGGATTTAGAGATTTAGTGATCACATATTAGATGGCATTTCTGTGGCACTTTAAGGTTTGCAAAATGGTTTATATACATTATCTCATTTAATCCTGACAATAACAATAGGTGCTATTATTATCCCCATTTTACAGATGAGGAAACTGAGACTGAGAGAGGTTAAGTGACATTCCAAGGGTGACACAACTAATAAGTATAAGAAACAGGATTTAAGCTTAAGTTTTCCTGATCTCAAATCCAGTTTTCTGTCCACCTAACTTCCTTTATGCTTAATAACTGAACCCAACAGGGAGAAAATGTTGAGAAAGTAGAGGGCCCTGGACAGACCCTTGGAAGACCGTCAAACTTCAAGGGTGGGAGATGTATCAGAAGTAGGAGGAGAACCAGGACAGTAAAATTTGATAGAAAGTAAGAAAGGGTGGCCAGGAAGTTCAGAAGTGTTGCAAACAGCAGAGAAGTCAGACATAACGAATCCTGAGAAAGTTCATGAGATTTAAAAGTTAAGAAAGTGTTGGTGACCTTTAGTGAGTTGTTTCAGTTGAGCGGTGAGATTGTAAGAGATTGAGAAGTGGCTGAGTGGTAAGGAAATAGGGTTGCAGATGAATTCTTCCTAGGAGTCTGGTTTTGAAAAGAAGATGAGATGGAAGGTAAAAGCTCGAGTAAGTGCCAGGGTAAAGTGAGGGATGTTTATTTGTTTAAAGATGGGAGAGTTGAGCAGATTTCTAGGGATAACTGAGTGTTGAGGACAGTGAGAAGTAAGAGGGTACACCTATTCCACTTCCTGGGCCATCCCTTCAGGGCGTATGAGAGAATGAGCAGGTAGTACTAGGAAAAAAAATGTGTCTAGGGGTGTATCTCTATCTCTTAACCAACATTCTTTGAGCATGGTCCTCCCATCCGCTACACAGCTACTTACCCATTGTTGTTACACAACCTCACATCTTTCAATCTGATTTACACAAAGATGTGACAAAAGACTGGTTGATATCCCCAGCTATGGCATTCTCCTTAAACCACTAGTCAATCAAACTTTTCAAAAATAAGGAAAAGAAGTCAGTTTGGCCTGACGTGTTTCTAGCTCATGCTAGTTCCTGGTGTTTGTTGTTTCTCCAAGTACTTACAAATGATCTAATAATACATTCTAGAATTTTGTCAGGGATCAATTTCAAAGCTTGCCCATGTTTGGGGGCCTCTTATTTTTACCTTCCCTGAAATTGATATATGATAAAAGATTTGCCTACCTCTGGTCTTCTAGCATCTCTCTTATTTTTCATGATGTTTCAAAGATTTTCAACAATGGTTTGACACACATATCTACAAGTTCTTTCAGTCCTGTGGAATGTAATTCATATGAGTGCATAGATTTGAACTCATTTACATTAACTAGGAGCTCTCTTATTCTCTCCTCATCTGTCCCAGGTTTCAATTCCCTCTCAGCTGTAGTCATTCCACCTTTTTTCAGTTTGAAAATCCTGCTCCTTTAAGGGAAAACTGAAGCAAACAGCAGAGTAGTTCTATTTTTTTTCCAATAACAATATTATACCCCAGTTGACTCAAGCAGTGCATTTACCTTTCATTGTTAATCATCTTGATCTATTTGGATCAAGTCTGTAATATACTCTGGAAACCACAGGCAAATCCCTTCATCTCTCTCTACCTCAGTTTGCTCATCTGTAAAATGGGGATAATAATGTTTTGTACTTCACATTACTGTCATGAGCATCACATGAGATATGGAAATACTTTGTAAGGAGTTATAAACATGTAAGCCCCTATTACTTTATGTCTTAATTGCTATCATCCTCCATGTAGCATCCATTTTTATAGATTTATCTGAGCATTTTCCTTCCTTCTCAAACTTCAATTTAAGGTTTTCATGATTAGTTCAACAAGCTTCCTGCCAAATACATTCTTCCCAGGCCTCATGAGGTGAACTCCTTCCCTTACCAGGACCCCATCATTCTAGAATCTTAAGCCACAGTCCAAAAAAACAAAAATTCATCAGTGCCATCTGTACAGCCAGCTGTGCACTTCCCATCTTCCTTTCCCTTCCAAAGGTACAATCTTTAATTAGTAAAAAAAAAAAATGAAAAAAATCACTTGTGCTCCCAGGTCCTTCTCCTTATCATGCAGGACCTGAAAATCACCAGAGATCTGTTCTACCTGAAACACCGTTCTTAGTAAGTCTTCACAAACTCTTTGTCACCAAGAAGACTGTGCCTCTTCCTGGTTATCCATGTCAGGTCTTCATTCGACCCTCATCAGTGCCTCTAATCAGGGATCAATCAGCCACTGGTTCATCCTCCTGGGACCAAAAGTGAGTTTCCTCCTATATGCTAGTACCTAAAAAATCTGCTCATTTTTCCATAGAACTTAGATGCTCCTATTTCTTCAGAAATCCAGGCTCAGCTTTTATCAGAATCAATTACATAGCTCCAGCAGCTCTGAGTTTATTTCTTTTTTTTATTATGACACATTCTTCCACTCACCAGTCTCTATACTGGTTGTGGTTTCCTTCAGTTTCCCCAGAACACATTTCCCTCCTTGGCTTACCTCTTGGATTATTTCCTCCATCTTATCTAGAAATTCTTTATTCTTTTTAATAAATTAGAGTATACAGAGGCATTCCTCAAGCCTCTCTTCTCCGAAAACAGGAAGATCAGTTTACATATAAAGCCCACGGAATAAGGTTGTGCTTAAGACAGGAAGAAAAATGTAGTATAAACCTTCCAGGTCATTCAATATCTATACTTTCTGGATCTCAAGTGGGAATACAGACCTCTGTGCCCTCTCAGTGCCACCATCCCCTCAAAAAACAAAAAATCTGTCATGAAAAAATGCTGTAGCCAACAACCTGTCTCCCAAAATCTCCCAGTCCCATGGGAAAACCCAGGCTCAAATCTTACCTCTGAGACATACTGGCTGTGTGACCTCTGGACAAATTGATGAACCTTTCAATGCCCTAGGCTAAGACTATAGGATACAAAGAAGGTGCCTACCTGTATTACTAGAGGAAGTTTTCTATATCTATAAAACCCCAGGTCTAGTTCCTAGACCTACAGGGAACACAACTTTCAAACTAACTCATCTGCTCCACAGTTGCTTTTTGCTTTTGTTGTTCAAGTCATTTTCAGTTGTGTGTGCCTCTTTGTGACCCTATTTGGGGTTCTCTTGGCAAAGATACTAGAGTGGCTTGCCATTTCCTTCTCCAGCTCATTTTATGGATGAGAAACTGAGGCAAACAGGGCTATGTGACTGGCCCACAGTGACAGAGCCCATAAGCATCTGAGGTTAGATTTGTACTGAGCAAGATGAGTCTTCCTGACTTCAGGCTGGGCACTCTATCCACTGCCCCACTTTTTACAACTAAGCATTTCAGTTGTTAGCAATCAGCACTGGTTTGTTCAGTTGGGTGTCAGGCAGTCTCCTCAAGCAATCACCAAACATACAAAGAACTCTTGACCAAAAACTCTTTCAATCACTCCTTCCCCTCCCTGTGATTTTTCAATGGTGCTCTTATTCAAAACCCGCCTTCATCACTCACTGCTTTCCTGAATCTGAAACTTCATCATAGGCCTAAACTACTTGCCTCCCTTTCCCTTCACTCTTAGCCATGAATGCCATCTTTCTTCTCTCGTTTAAATAGTTCTCAAAACTCCAATGCTTAAAAATCTACAGAAAAGGTTACTCAGAGAAAAATCAATTCCTTCCATCTGAATGAAACTTTCATGACTGGTCTCCTTGACCTGCCTCCAGTCATGCGCTTACCCTCCCCCATCCTACTCCTTTAAAATGCGTTTAGCCTTGGTATTTTTACATCAATATTTTCATTACTCCTTCCACCAATGTAGATTATGAGCCCTTAGTGCATGGTCTGTGTGAGTTAGGGTGACTGAAAAAATTCATCACCCAGTAACCTCTCCCAAATTGGCAAACTGGTTCTTAGGGATGCATAGTCCATCACTGGGTCTGCACCCTTGAACTATGTATAATGTAAATACTTTTAAAGTTCATTCAGCTGTTGGTGCAACATTCTCTTGCATCTGCCAATAGCTCCAGATGTGTATGCCTACCTTTGATGGCAAGCTAAAGAGCACCAGGCTGGCCTGGGTTCAATTCTTGGCCATGATCCTATCTTTATGACCTTGAGCTCACCTCTACATCTGTGAGCCTCTGTTTCTTTGTCTATAAAATGAGGGTGTTGGACTCTATGACCCCTAGATAACATTCTAATTCTAGGTGGTAGGAAGTTGGTTTTCTGGTTTCCTTTATGTAACGCCTGGTGTGCCATCTTGTACAACCAAGGGCTGGAATTATTCTTGATGATAGTGGTAGGGGCGAATGGCACAGGGACCCAAGGGAACCTCTAGATTATTTGCAATCATTACATCTCTGGGTCTAAGTTCCTTCATTCATAAATGGAAGCTAATCACATTCTGTAATGAAAATTAATGGAAATTCATTAAGGATTTTTCAGCTTTGTAGATATACTTGCCAGGTAGTAATGGAAACTCAGAGAATTTGCAATCCTTCTTGTTGACCCTTAGTGTCAACCTTTGAGTTGGTCCTAATTTTGATTCAGTTCAACAAACACTTAATAAGTACTTACTCTGTACAAGGTACTGTTCCAGGTGTTGGGAATATAAGATTTAAAAAAAACATCATTTATTGAGGCAGTGTGATATAGTAGAATGAAGAGATCTGACTTTAGTCCCAGCTCTCTCACTAATTCCATGACCTTATACAAGTAAGCTTCCTTCTCTGGACCTCAGCTTACTCATAAAATGAGGGATCTGGATTGATTTATTCCTTAGGTCCCTTCTAACCCTAATACTCTAGGGTTCTCTTTCTCTTAAAAATGAGCGAGATGTTTTTTAAAGGATCCTCTCAGTAGAATGACATTCCCAGCACCTAGAACTGTGTCTCGAACATAGGAGCTTATATAAATATTTGTTGAATCAGATTGGATTGTGGCCCTCTGAGATTCATTAAGCATTTTCTTTGCCCCTCTCTCTCAGGCACGAGTTTGTATAGGTGATTCTCCTCCCGCTTGGAGACTTAACTATGAGAAAATAACTTTCAGCCAGAGTGAGGTCCCAGATACTTCCAGGCTCCATATGAACCTCCTCTGTGCCCATTACCAGGAAGCCACTCACCACTATTGCTTCTTCTGTAGGACAACCACTCCAGACCAGAGGAATGCGAAAAGAGAATGAGAATCTAGCTTTGTCCAGCAGCAAGGTAGGCAGGGTGAGCTAGGGAGAAGGTACTAAAAGATCAGCCCATCCGTGGGAGACCTAATGTAGATGGAAGAGCAAGAGGAGCCACCCTGGGTTAAGTGTTTTCTCTCTCCCTTTCTTCACTTATCAGACCTAGTCAAAAAGCCAATAAGGTGGAATATTCCCCAAACACAGCAAACAGCATAAAGCTTAAAACCTAGTTTCTTTTTTTTAATTTAATTTTTTTGTTACATTTTAAGTTCTGAACTGTCTCCCTCTCTCTTCACGCCAAGTCTTTCCATGTTTTTCTAATTGTGAAATACTTTCACTACTTTGCTCTCAGCTAAGGAGAAATCAGCCACAGAGCTTCTCAGGTGGATTGTTATTGATAGATTAGAGCAAAACATGATGTCTCTCCATAAGCAGGTTTTTCTTTGAACTTGATAGAGCACTCTGGAACATAAAGACAGGACAGACAGGTGTTAGACAATAGGATAAGTCTGTTACCGGGTTATTTGCATAATTTTAGATAGAGATGCATTGAGGTATGACGTATATGAAGTATAAAGTGAATATGTTGAATAGTGAAAACAAAGTAGTTGGGAGAAACAACTTATGTTCACTCCCCAGCTATGAAATTATTCAGTATTTCATATTCAGAAATATTTCAGCCTCTGTAAGACTATAGAGTAAGGCCTTGTGCACAATTTTAAGAAAACACGGGTTATCTCCATTATTGTTTAAAGTAACTCTCTCAAGCAAATAGTATAATTTTTATTTTTTATTTTTATTAATTTATGGAATAAAACAAGCATTTCCATAACATAGTACAATAAAAAAGATGATTGCATGTGAAATTGCAAATGTCCTATATACAACTTGCTATTCCTTTCAAATATACAACAAAATTATCATGTAATTCTTAAGAAGTGCTTTGCACACAAAAATCTAATTCAAGCATTATTATCCCCATTATACAGATGAGGGAAGGGAGACTTTTAAGAGCCTGATGGGCCCACAGACAGTAAGTTGAACTAGAGTGCAAACTCTGGTCTTTCGACTCCATAATCAGTGTCCTCTTTACTATGACATTTTCCAATTTCTCTTTGAATACAGTATCCAAATTCATTCACTTTTTTTCTCATGATTATGAAATGTTACCAACAAGGCAGGAGCAAACATCAAGCAGGAAGGTTTGACCTCAGTTTTTTTTTTTTTAATTGCAAGAGAAAATGATAAATGACTATGAGCTTTATGATGGCAGAATGAGTGAGCTAATGGGTGTGATGGCTGTGCATGATGCTCATTTCTTTCACTGAAAGCTGGGACTGGTTTTGCCTTTCTTTGCATCCCCAGGGCTTAGCTCAATGCCCGGCACACAGTAGGTGCTTGATAAATGCTTGTTGATTTGATTTGATTTGAATGCAAAGGTTTGGGGTTTGGTTTTTTGTTTTTGTTTTGTCTTGTTTTTCTTTATTGTAAATTGAACTAGTGAAATTCCATTGCTGTATTTTGGAAAATACTCCTTAACAGACTCTGCAGATATCTGAAACCAATTTTGACTCATTCTGGCCCACCGCTCACGACCACGTTACCAGAATGGTGTAATCCAATTTCCAAATTGCTGACTAGTCCAAAAGCATATGGGGTGAGTAGACGATCACACGTGACAAACTTGGTGAATATCTGATGAGACCAAGATTGACAAGGGGGCTGTTGTTCCATAGGTAAGGGGTGGGGAAGGGGACTGTCTTCGAATGGACAGTAAGGTGCAGCATTTCTAGTCTCTTTTAAGATATGAGGGGTGACTGAGTTTTAATGTTTTTGTAATAACACCAAAAATAATTCTACCAACTTTCTAGGCATAAAATGAACTTGGACAACATGTGAACAAAAAATTATGCCCTCATAAATTGCTGCATCTGTAAATTTTTAATTCAAGGGAATGAGTGAAATTGCCAAGAACCAATTAGTACAATTAGAAGTAAATCAAATTTACTTGGTCAGGGAATTTAGCCCCAAGGTCATTTCATTTGACCTTTCTAGAATCCATGGCAGGGGAATTTTCAACTTCATTCCTTATTCCAAGGGAACTTACATCTGGGAGAACTCACAATTTCCCATACTGTCCTGGTTAAGCTAAATTCATTCAATGCTCCTCTATAGTGATTCCCAGCCTTCTTTTAGAGTTCAGACACACTATTTCAGCTTTGGAACTGCCAAGTCCTCTGCATGGTATATGGCATATATCCATTAAAATCAAAGCAAACAGATATTTGTGTGTGTGCATAGATAGATAGATATTTAGATAGATTTTGTGGTATCCTGAAGTGAGGAATCCATGTCAAGATTGTGACACCACCACCTCCTGCCCCTTTCAGCTTCTTCAGTCCATGGTAAAAAGTCCCTTTCCTGCTGGGGAATACTTTCAGATTTTATGGTTCACTCAATTGTCAAACTTGTCCAGTGGACTCAATTTTAACCACCTTCTAAGCAGCTTTACCCATGTTATACTAATGAAATTACTAAATATAATAAGTCTCTCGAGAACAGGGAGAGTTTTGTTTTTGTTTTTTACTTCTAGCACCTACCTCAGATTCTAGCCCAGAGACATTTAATAAATACTTGTTCATTTATAAGTATCCCATAGGTGGTCTCCTACTCCCATAGGATGGTACTACACTTTACTTTCTTGCCTGTTTTTTTTTTTTTTTTGACAAGTTGAGTTTTAAGGATCCATTTTAATGAGGATGATAATGCCATATGCTATTACCCATGGAGGTAGAAATGGAAATCATTACACATGGAGAGTGAAATGGGGATCCTTCCCAAAGAAGGGAAGTTTGTCGATCTCATAACAAACATTCTGGTCTATAGGGAAGGAAAACTCCCCTTGAGTTTCTTTGAGCGCTAGGGGAGGTGGAGTGGGGGAGTGGGTCGGGATATGTTCTGCTTTTACTGTGAACCCCTTTACCTTTTTCAAACCCCCCAGGATCATCTGAAGGAGGACGACACAGACTGCATCGTGACTCACGACGAACTGGCCATGAACTTCCAGGAGCAAACCCCCTTGCCCTCCAGCCCCTCTGCAGGGTTGGAGCAGGACCCAAAAGCCTCTCCAAAGACTCCAAGCAAAGAAAACATTTACGAGGGGGACCTTGGGTTAGGCGGCTATGGACTTAAGCTTGAACACACTGCTGGTCAATCCCAGCTGAATTCACTGGCATGAACCTTGCGCCGGTAATTACCAGTAATGCTGGTGGAGAATCGCGGAGGAATACAAGCCCAGCTGATTAGACAGAGCTGGGGAGACGCTGGGAAATGTATTAAAAGCATAAATCGAAGAGAATCGAAATCTTGTCACATGTAACCCCCCCGGTGCCTGAAGAAATGAGAATTTATGATCATCCCTCCGTATTATACAACTGAATTTAACTTCTGACAGCAGCAATTTTTAATAATGAATTGGGGGGAGGGAAGGGTCAATAATGTAACATCTCCAAGGGTGACACTGATACATCCATGCCTGCCAATGTGTCCTCTCCGTCTGCTTCTCCCGGAGCACTTGACTCAGATTGGGGATTTGAATCTCCTGATTAGAGATGGAAGGAGGGAGGAGGAGGAGGAGGAAGAGGAGGGCTTCAAAGGTATTTTACCAGTTGCTCCTGAGTATCCAGCTTTTTAGCTGTTGGAGATTTTTGCTGACTGTGGGTGGGTGGGAGGATTAGGATGGGCAGGTTTTTGTTTTGTTTTGTTTTTTAAAGGGATATATACATTTGCACATATTGCTTTGGAAAACAATACTCAGTTCAGGGTCTGAGCATTTTAATAATGCCCAGCATTTTATCTCCTTTTACCCAGTCTTTTCCGTACCCGCCCCATGCCTGGAATCCATTTTTTCCTCACCAACCCCTAGCTTCCTTCAGAGCACCCTAGAGGGCCACCATCTATGTAAAGCATTTCCTGAGCATCCCCTCACTTAAAAAAAATTTTTTTTAATATTCTCCCATTCCTCCAATTAGCCGGTATTTGCTTATCTGTGTGCATGCGAAATCCCTCCCTTTCCCCACCCCCAGACTATAAACCCCTTGAGGGCAAGGACTGCTTTTGGTTGTTCGTCTTTGTATTCCCCAGCATCAGTATGGGAGGTGCTTAATTAATGCTTGCTGAATTAAATCATAACCAACTAATAGAAGCCAAATCATATTTTGGAGAGCCAGGCCCAATCACTCTACCTCCAGAGCCTATCAGCTCGGCATGGTTTCACATCCCCACTGGGTTCCTTTCGCCCGATTAGGAGTTTTTCTTTTTTATTCTGGTCTTTGTTCAGTGAGCTGCCAGCTAAGTGCAAAGCAAGGTCCTCACTAAGACTTCCAAGGAAAGGATGGATCTCTCCCCCACCTCCCTGCGTTTGCCTGATGAATGAGCTTCCCTGCCAGGGTTTACATTTTAATTCCCTCTTGGCTCCAAAGGAGATGTTTTTGTATCCTCTCTAATGAAATTCAGCAAGCACAGGTTGCAATCCACATGGTAGGAGAATGTGCCCAAGCCCCTGTCCAGCCACCTGTCCATTCAATTCCAACATAAATCTATGATTAACAGCAGCAAAAGTGTGAGGGAGGGGGAGGGGAATAGACTTTAGTGCCTTTCCAAAAGCAAGGAGTAAAGGGCTTGGGGGTGGGGAGGGTTGGGGGAGAGGAAAGAGAAAATTTCAGCCTCTGCTTATGACAGACAGCTCACAGCACGTTGTTGGGACATGAGAATGAGGTGGCTATTTGATTCAACCAGCTGACCTGTGCCTTTGGAGGCATGAAGATACCTCAGGCCTGGCTGCTCTTGAAAAGCAAATAGTCACGTGAGACTTCAAGAGGAAAGTTTTGGTTTTAGATGATCTGATTATAATGAGTCTTTAAGGAATTAGCTCAGTGGTTTTTTGAAGGCCAGTAAAGAAAGAAGTTCTCCTCATGTCCAAGAAATCTGGAAATAATATGGGCTTTTCTGACCAAATGTCCAGTCTTAAACATTAGGTGGAAAGACAGCAGATGCCCCAAAGTGAGCATCACTTCCTCTGTTGTTTCAGTGCTGGTATATAGAGGCCCAAAGGGCTTAGTGCTAGAGAAATGTGGAAGCCTGACTTCTGGGCATCCCAGGCAAACTCGAAAAATGATGGAGCATGGGGTTTTCTGGTTTGACTTATTCTAATAAAATATTACTTTAAAAACAAGACACGTATGTTGGCAAATGTTTTATTTCAAGAATTTGAAAAGTTCATTGGCAATACCTAGTATTCTGATATAAAGAGGAAATCAAAGTCAATTTTGAAATATCACATAGATGGCAGACACATGGATCTTTTGGATCAGAGCTATGGAGCATGAAAGGCTGAAAAACAGAGTGAAAGACAATCAAGGTGGGCAAGAAACTTTGGAGGGATTGAGGGGACACTGGGAATTTTATTGGGAGGAGGGGGGCTGGGCCAGTGATTTTAGCAGTGCCAAGAACTCCCTGTGTGGAAACTCCCTCTATTGATAAGACTACCAAGTCAAGTTGCTGGTAACATCACTTTAGAAAAGTGCCAGAAGCACTACAAGTTAAATGGTTTGCTCAGAGTAGGTACCAAAGTTCATAGGTATGTGAGAGGCAAAATTTGAATCCTGGTTTTTCTGTCTGCAAGGCAGACCTTCTCTCCTCTGTACCAGACTTTCTCTAGTGGTTCTAGCCTAGGGACCTGGAGAAGCAAAATACTGATAGAGCAAGATAGAATAGCATCTTCCACTTGGATTGGAGAGGTAAGAAAAGACATTGGAAGAGAAAGAAGGGCCAAAACCTTCTGTTGACTTTTCTTCTCTACGAACTGAAAGGAAAAAGATTAAAACCTGGGACTCTCTTTCTTACTTCTTGAATGAAAGAGGCAAATACAAGAGAAAGAAGAGAGGAGCAAACCAATTAAAAAAAAACTGACATTTCAGTGTAGGGAAAAGAACAGAAAACTCTGAAAGGAGCATGATGAGTTGAAGAATGACCAGGAACACAATTCAAAGTGATCCCAAGGATGGGGAGATAGCGAGTTGTAACATGCATTTCTTGCTTTTAAAAATACATTATAAATATTTTGCATTTTTTTTTACTGCAAAGCTACTTCCAATAATCATACCCCCATACAACCCTCTTATAACGAAGAAAAAAGTTTAGCAAAACATAGTGACTATATTTGACAACAGATGCAAAAATCTGAAACTGGGCTTGAATCCAAGTCTTTTTGGCTCTGAGGTCACCTTTCTATGACCTACTCTACTTGATGTTGCAGATGAGGAATCTCAGAGAGGCGAAGAGACTTGAGCATGGACAGAGACAAGACTAGAACCAGTTCTTCTGGCTCCTTCCTGGTCCGGCACCCTTCCCGATAGATCAGGGGTGGGGAACCTGTGGCCTTAAGGTCACATGTGGCCTTCTAGATCCTTAAGATCTAGATTCTTTGACTGGATCCCATTCAGTCAACAGGTCACACTTAAGGATCTAGAAGGCCACATGTTCCCTTAAGACCTCACCCCTTCCCTAGATCAAATGATGCAAGCTAAAACTATTAGAACTATTATTTTTGTTACCACTTTCCCTCATTCCCCACCAGCTGAGCCCTCTCTCTATTTCTTAAATATCCCTTTCTAACTGACAATCTCTCTCGTCTTTCCCTTGCCTAGAAGGAAGAAATGGCACGCATTAGATAGTTGAGTTAGCATGCAATGTGGCCCCACTGGTTTAGGTAAATAAGACACCACGGACTTTTTGAAGATTTCACCCTGCCTCCTTCTGGCCAAATTCTTTTACCATATCTTGGGTACGTCAAGTCACATCCTCCTGGGCCTCATTTCACTCATCTATACAAGGAGAAGTTTGAACAAATGATCCTGAAGGTGATTCCAGCTGCAGTTATCCATATCTTTATCACTAAAGACTTAAACAAGAACTATCATCCCCCGAGCGAAGAACAATTAGCAATTCATAAGATGGAATTCTGTTTATCCCTCTGTTACAGAAGGGTAATTATTTGTTAAATTAAGTGATAGCCTGTGTTTTGATCCCTAGTGTCAGTGTGTGAAAGACATTTATTGAGCCGAGCTGAACTTCACAACTGTGAAAGTCAAACGTATTTTTTCTTTTACTCTTGACACTAATGACTAATGATGGCAGAAGAGATTAAATCATACAAATAAATGATTAGAGTTGATAAACAAAACTCTAACCACAACTCTCAGTAGTGAACTGGATAACTATTCTTTCCTGAGGTGAGACGTCTCAAAAATTCTGAAGAACCAATTATAGAACATCAGAACCTAAAGGGATACAATTGGTCCAACTTCCTTATTTTCAGGTAAGGAAACTGAGACCCAGAGAGGTAATGCGACTTTTCCAGAGATAATCACAGGGTCAGGACATCTTAAAGTCCAACAGGGACATTAGAGATTATCTAGTACAACTCTCACATTTTACAGGTGGGGAAACTGAGGCCAAGGGAGTGGAAGTGACTTGCTGAGGGCCACATAACTAGTTATTACAGAGATGAACTTGGAACCTAGTGCTCCTTCCAGGGAGAGGGGAGAGAAAAAACATCTATTAAGTACCTCTGTATGCCAAGCACTGCACTAAATGTTTTACAAATATCTCATTTGATCCTTACAACTTATCCTATAAAGTAGATTTGGAAACTGAGGTAGACAGAGGTTACACAGCTGTCTGATTTGAATTCAGGTCTTCTTGACCCCAGATTTCCAGCAGTGTTGGGGTGGTAGGAAAGGCTCTAGACATACAGATAGAAAAATTAGATCTGAATTTTGGCCGCTGGCGCAACTTCTGCTGTGACCAAAGACAACTCATTTAAATCATCCAGGCCTCAGTTTCCTTTTCTGCAAAATCTGGTTAATAATACCTGCAGTGTCTATGATGCCAGGTGGTTATAAAACGCAAAATGTTACCGAAATCTGCACTGTGCCTCATAGAGCAGAATCATAAGTGAATTCATTGATTTACCTAATCAATTCTCCTTATCCAACATTCTACTTCCCTCCCTGGGTCTTTTACTAGGAAATTACAGCTGGGGCATGATAAGAAGGCGCCTGGTGAGACCCTCCTGAATCATTCTTTAACTCTTTGATAAGCTATGAACTCACCTGGCTCTGGTTACTGCCTTTCTCGATGTAAAAAAAAACCCATCTACAAGCATTTATTTATTTTGGGGGGGCTAGGCAATGAGGTTAAGTGACTTGCCCAGGGTTATACAACTAGTGTTATGTGTCTGAGGCCAGATTTGAACTCAGGTCCTCCTGAATCCAGGGTCGGTGCTCTATCCACTGTACCACCTAGCTGCCCCTACAAGCATTTAATTAAGTGAGCTATGTAAAATTCTTTGAAAATCTTAAAGCCTATATAAATGCTAGCTATTTTTATTAAGTACCTTCTATGTGCCAGGAACAATCATACCAGATTCTGGGAAGACAAACACAAAAGTGAAATAATACCTGCCCTGAATGAGCTTACTTTATACTGAATTAAGGATTATAAGGTACAATGGAAAGGTCATTGACTCTGGAGTCAGAAGACCTAGGTTCCAAATCTATCCTCTGATGTTTGCTACCTGTGTGACCTTAGGTAAGTCATTTAACCCCATTGGGTCTCAGTTTCCTCTTCTGAAAAATGAAAGGGTTGGACTAGATTGCCTCTGTGATTCTCTCCATCTCTAGGCCAATTAAGCTTTATAGTTCACATCTTTGGACCTGGCATGTCACAAGAAGAGCAGAGAAAGTCAGATGAAGAGACCATAGCTGAGACGGACAGAGAAAACAAAACTGGTTGGTCTGAGGTACCACATCACACCTACCAGATTGGCTAATGTGACAAAAAAGGAAAATGATAAATGTTGGAGAAGATACAGGGAAATTGGAACTTCAATGCATTGTTGGTGGAGTTGTGAACTGATCCAATCATTCCAGAGAGCAATTTGGAATTATGCCCAAGGACTAGAAAACTATGCATGCCGTTTGATCCAGCAATACCACTACTAGGTCTATAACCCAAGGAGATCATAAAAAGGGAAAAGGACCCACATGTGCAAAAATATAGCAGCTCTTTTTGTAGTAGCGAAAAACTGGAAACTGAGGGGATGCCCATCAATTGAGGAATGGCTGCATAAGTTATGGTATTTGAATGTAATGGAATACTATTGTTCTATAAGAAATGATAAGCAAGCAGATTTCAGAAAAACCTGGAAAGACTTACACAAACTGATGCTGAGTGAAGTGAACAGAACCAGAAGATTGTACACAGTAACAGCAACATTGTGAGATGATCAACTTTGATAGACTTAACTCTTCTCAACAATACAATGATCTAAGACAATTCCAAAAGACTCAGGATGGCAAATGCTATGCACATCCAGAGAAAGAAATAGAGAATCTGAGTGCAGATGAAAGCGTACTATTTTCTTTTTTTGGTTTTTGTTTTTTCTTTCTCGTGGTTTTTCCCTTTTGTTCTGATTCTTCTTTCACAACAAGACTAAAGTGGAAATATGTTTAGTATGATTGTACATGTATAGCCTGTATCAGATTACTTGCTGTCTTGGGGAGGGGGGAGAAAAGATATTTGGAACTCAAAACCTTATAAAAGTGAATGTTGAAAACTACTTTTACATGTAATTGGAAAAAATAAAATACTAAGCGGAGAGGGAATGAATCTGGTTGGACACACATAGACTCCAGTTACCCATAATCAAGATTATGATGTTACATGACCCTTTGACATCCCCTTTAGGGGACCAGCTGTTTTACAGAACTATGTGATGGCAAAAGATACCAGAAAGGCTCTTCTGGGCCACACCTGGCACAGCACGAATGCAAATCAACATCAATGACACAGCGAACGAGGAATGACAGGGGAGAGGAATCCCTGAACCATATCAAATGGACCCATAGGAGTTTCTAGACAATGCCAAGTTCTTGTGCTCAGCCTTCCTCCAGAAGAGGAGTCCCTGGACAGTGCTGATTTCCTGGATCAAGCAAAAGCTAGTCCTGAAGAGCTGCAAGCATCAGAGCCATTGTGAAGAGGCCCCAACTTCGACTTTTTGCCCTTTTCTGATAACTTTCCATTACGTGAACTCTGCAGGCCTGGAAGAAAGGGCTCAATTTTCTAGAAACCTTGTACCCCAAGGTACTATTGTAAGTCTGAAGCACTATTTAGCTCTCTGGAGGAGAGGGGACTCATTGAAGAGGGAAGGAGAAATGTTTTGAGGGTTTGTGAGCTCTAGTGAAAATCCTTTTATGTTTTGTGTTGGTGATTATTTTCCAGGTAAAATCAAGCTTTTCCAATATTTAATTGTTTGTTGGCCTAAGTGCCTGCAAGACAATTATGGGGCCCTTTCACTTTTTTTTTCTCTCAAAGTCCTACACATGAACCAAATTCCTGAGAAACACCGAGTGAGGGGCATGAGCCAAAAACAAATATTGTGATTATCGAGAAACCTCCAAGATTAAGCCCAATCTGTATAAACCCCATGTGTGCCTTTGGGACCACAGGTTATAATAGGGAGGTGGCTGGAATGTATGGTGAAAAGAATACTGGATTTGGATTCAGAGGTGGTTATTGTTGTTTTCCAACTCTTCATGACACCATTTGGGGTTTTCTGGACAAAGATACTGGAGTGGTTTGCCATTTCCTTCTCCAGCTCACTTTATAGATAAGGAAACTGAGACAGAGGTGAAGTGACTTACCCAGGGTCACACAGTTAGTAATATCTGATGCCAGATTTGAACTCTAGTCTTCTTGATTCCAGGCCAAGCGCTCTATCTGCTGAGCCACCTAGCTCCCTCTGATTCCCATACATGAACTCCATTTTAAATCACCCTTCCCTAGTCTTTCCAAATGCAGCTCCCAACTTTAATGGGGTGAAGGAAAATGGTCTATGAAGAAAAGGCCAAAGAACTGAATAAGGCTTTTCAAGCCTTCTTTTTAAAGTTTGGTTCTCAGACCTGTACACACAGAAATATTATATTCAGAGCCCAAAGCAATCATTGCATCAATCAATAAGCATTTATTAAGCACCTAATAAATGCCAGATACTATGCCAGATACTATGCCAGATACTGGGGATGCAAAGAAAAAGAAAAATATAAAACTTATAGTCCCTGTTCAATCAAGGGAAACAACACTTACTCATACCGGTAAATAGAAAATACAGACAAAGCCAATAGTAAATTCAAGGAGTTGGGTTCTGGGCACATCAGCAGTGCAGGGAATCAGGAAAAGCCTCAGAGAGGAAGAGGCAAGTGAGCTGACCTCTGAAGACAAAGACAACACCCCATTGGGCCCTCTTCCTGATGGCTCAGCAATCAGTGTTGCCACTTAGTATTTCTTCGAAGGCTGAACAGCCTGGATTTACTTAGGTTGAGAGCCCAGGGTGGGCCTGTGCTCTTTAGGACTAAGCCCCAAACCATTTGTTCTTCTATAGACTACACAATGTTTTTAAAATAATCTGTAACTTCACACTAAACATAGGTAATTCGAGTTTTATTTGGCAACGTGACGATGCGAGGTGTAAAAGATGATGCAACTTTAGAACCGTATACCAGAAACTCTCATCTGCTCAATTCTGGTCCTCATACTAATTTAGAGTGACTACTAATTTAGTAGTGAATGTACCCTCAAGTGAAAGAGTACTGTTGGTCCTCCCTTGGTTCCAGACAAGCTGGCAAAGACCTTGGAGAATTCTTCTGTTCTGTGTCATTTCTATAAGATGCCTCACCTGGAAGGACCCAAACCTCCTGACCCATCACTACGACTTCATTCAGCTGCCCATAAGGTTGCCCCACAGAGCAATGGGAAAAAACCCCCAAAAGCTAATGATTGTCAAGGTACAAATACCATCAGAAACATAGAGAATTCTGCTCAAGCAGAACTCCTTGCAAAAATAAATAGTGGAAATTCCCATTTAATCCGAATTAAAAAAAAATAGAGGAAATTCCCATTTATTTGGTCAAGTTGACCAGAAAAGCTCACATTTAAGAAAAAGGACAAGAAGACATGTGGACAAACTGGTATCAAGGATTCTGACAACTTCACAAGGCTCTGCTTAGCTTAAATCCAATTCATATGCAAGTCAAGACATCATGCTCATGATGCCATTTGAATAATGGAAGAATAAAGGAATTACAACAGCAACACCATCCATGGTATTTACTCCCTGGAGTTACCATGTATTTTCCTATACCTCCTGGCCTACAGTGCTATACAATGGGAATTCATGCTCACTAGGAGACATAATTCTGAAGTACCTGATGAACCAATGAAGAAAGATTAAACTACATCTATCATCATCATCATCATCATCATCATCACTTCCTTTGTTAGACAGTGTAGGAGTGTAAGCAGCTACCTATGCAGCATAGAATGCTTTCACTCCCTTGCAAATATTGTTTACGGAAAAATCATAGAAGGTTAGAACTGGAAGGGATCTCTGGGATCATGTCATCCAATCCCCTCATTTTACAAGAGAGGAAATTGAGGCCCAGCCAGGTTCAGTGATTTGCCCAAAGTTACACAGGCAATAAATATGTGGCTGGGTAGTGATTCAAACTCAGGTCCTATGACTTCAAGTTCACCAATTACACTTCTCAATAAACTCATGAACCTATGAAGATTGGGTGTTCAGATTGGCATCATTGGTTGACATAATGACTGTGGGTGACAGATGCATGCATAAACAGACAAAGGTGAGGTGGGAAGGGGGTAACAGATTGAAAGCAACAACAAGAGGAGAGGTGCCCAAACCATTCTGCCTAAAAGCAACTTTTCTCTCCACAAGGTCAGTACCGAAATGGAGAAAGGAAAGTAAATATTTTCATCAGTGAAAGAAGTGACAATGAGGTTAACACTGAAAATAGAGAATGGTCTAGTATAAGGGATGAGTAGTGAGATCTGTCAGTAACTCCCCTCAAGCCTCAACAGATTGATTTAGTTATTTTGCTTTTAAAAAAACATATAAATGTTTTTAACTTTTGTTTTTATATCAGAATTATTTCTGAATATACTTTTTTTTCCTCTGCCTCTCATCCAGCCTCCTCTTGTAAGAAAGAAAAGACAAAACTGAAGCAAAACCAGCAGACACAGTGACTATGTTGCATATTCAACATTCTCCTACAGTCCCTGCCTCCTTCAACAGCAGTATAGTAATTTGTATAGTATAATATAGTATATATATAGTAATTTGACTATTGTTATTTTTACTATATTGTAGCAGACCAACCATGATGATGATAATCATGATCATGATAAGAATGGTTATTATAATTACCTATGTTCTGTTACATTTTGTTTTTTTAGTTTATATTGTCTTTATAGTTGTATGTGTTGTTTCCTCATATTTCTTATTTCATTCCTGCACCAATTCAGACAAGTTTTCCCAGGTTTCTTTGTATTTCTCATATTCATAATTTTATGGCACAATAATATTTCACATACTATAACTTGGTTAGTCATTCTCCAATAGAGAGGAACCCACTTTGTTTTCAGTCCTTCCATAACACAAAATACTTTGTAATAAATGAGACTTTTCTTTCTGTCTTTGACTTCTTTGGCATATACGTCCAGGAGTGATATCCGTGAGGCAAAGTTATGAGCAGTTTGGTAATTTTCTCCACATAACTCCAAATGTTTCCCCAAAGGATTGGATCAATTCACAACAGTGTATTGGTGCACTAGTCTTTCTCCAGACTCTCCAGCATTAGCCCTATGCATTCTTTTTATCATTTTTGTCAATTCGGTGGTAGTGAGAGCAAAGCTGAGTTGTTCAAATTTGCATTTCTTTTATTTAAAGCGATTTTGAACAATTTTTCAGAAGGTTAAAAAGAGTTCGCATTTTTCCTTTGAAAACTTTTTTCAAAGGCTTTGACCAATTGTCTAGTAAGGAATGAGTCTTACTTTGTCAAATATAGTTGTATGACTTCCATATAGATATTTTATGGCAGTCTTTTATCAGAGATATTTAAGGAAAATTTCCCAGCCTGTACTTTTCCTTCTGATTCTAGAAATATTCATTTTTTTATGTTATTAAGATGATCTATTTTGTTTTTAAAATTCTTCTGTTCCACATGTATTTAAAAATTCATCATTGAAATTTGTATAAGTAATTTGGATATTATTCTTTCTACTATGTTGAAACATGCTAGCCATGAATACTGACTATCTTACCAATTATTGACATCTTCCTTTACATCTGTAAAAATTGCTTTGTAGTTCTATTTACGTAAGTCCAATAAGTGATGAGCCTGGAGAGGGTTGGGGAGAGTTGATTGTGTCAATCTAAAATAACTGATGAGTCACTATGGTGATACTTTGTCTGGTGAGAATATATCTCAACTGAATAAAACAAAGGTGTGAACTAGGTGTGAATAAAGCCTGGACATCTCTGTTCAAACTTGGCATTTCAAGTGGCTACTATAAGAATTTTTTTTGTTTTGTTTTTCAGATTGATTAAAAAACTTGATTATGCTCTGTTGGGACTTATATAATCCATGAAGCTCACTTGGAATTGAGGATACAAACATCTAGTAGATAAGAGGCAGAAAGCTCCAGCCACTGAGAGCTACTCGAGAGATGAGAAGGAGGAAACTGAAACTGAGGCTGAAGCTAAGACCTTAATTTCCTTCCTCCCACATGACCAAAAGAGGACCTTGTGAACTTCAGAAGGTTGAAAGTATTTGGACTTTTCCATTAACATCCTAGCCATGTCCCAAGAACCACAATATCTGTATTATCTGTATCAAGAGGCAAACAGAGACTGGGTATGTTGGGGAGAGGTGGATTCAAGGCTTTACAAGGAGCCCAACAAAATCTATGGCATACCTGAGGCATTCTTGAAGAGCACAGAAAAAGAATATCTAGAAGTTTGTTTATCCATTTGCCCATTTGTTCTCTAAGCCTGAGTCCATAATTTTCTTTGAATTATGTGTGTACTAGTGAGAGAGTGGGTTACAGACTTTTCGATGGATGTTTTGTACCATGTATACCGCCTTAATAAATATCCCTTTCTAAAAGCCAATGAAGCTGGGCTGATTAATTGGTAGCAACTGATAATTAGGGAGAAGCACACTGGTGGGGGCTCATGAATATAACATTAAAAATCTATCTCCAAACCCTTCAGGACTCTATACCTAGAGTCCCAAGAGAACATAATAGTTGAACTCTGGGAACTCAACTTGCCAGTGAGGCTGTAATTGAGGGAATAGCTCCAAAATCTGTATGTGTTGTGAATGTCTTGGTAAGTTAACTCTTAAATATTCAACGCATTCTGTTGATATCTTAAATGGAATTTATCTTCTTATCTCATCCTCCTGGATTTTGTTAGTAATAAGCCAAAATAATGATGATTTTTCACAGATTTATTTTTTATCTTGCTATCTTACTGAAGCTATTAAGTATCAAGACAACGTCTTGATTAATTTTCTGTTGATAGTCTAGTGTTCCCTAAGCAAACAACCGTATCATCTGTAAAAGGAAGTAGTTTTTCCTCTTCTTTGCCTTTGTTTATTCCTTTAATTCATTTTCCTGTCATTTTGCTGAAGTTAGCATTTATAGCACTATGTCAACTAACAAAGGACACAGCAGGAACACTTGCTTCATATCTGATCTTATTGGATGAGCTACAAGTGTTTCTACATCATAAATAATGGTTCTTCTTGATTTTAGATAAATTAGTTTGATGATATTAAAGAAAATTCATTTTATACATTCACCTTTTTTAGCATTTCAGCACAAATTAGTGCTGTACTTTTCAAAAGATTTTTCTGTATTTATTGTTATAATCATGTGACTTTCGTTATCAGAATGATTAATTATGCTAAAAATATTATTAATGCTGAATCATCATTTTATTCCTAGTATAAAATCAGATTAGCTATAGTGAATATTTTTTCAGTATTTGTTGCAAATCAGTATTTGGGTTTTTTAAATATTTTTTCAGTGTTTCAGTATTTTTCAGTATTTGTTACAAATTTGTTACAAACAAAATCAGTATTTGTTAGTTATTTTCTTTCTCTATTTTGTCTTTCTCCAGTTTATGTCAGGACTGCACATGTTTTATTAAAGGATTTTGGTGATGTGCCTTCCTTCTCTTTAAAAAAAAATTTGTTTAAATGATTGTTTGAACCAATCTGGATCAGGTATTTGATCTTTTTTCTTTAATATATTCGAGAATCTTTTTATATATCTCACACTATCCTTAGGAAAGAGAGAGGGTCACACTAATTAACTGAAAAATCTGGAACAAAATAGACTGCTCTTTTGAAATGGAACTAGGGTTGAATGGCTTTCATAATTCCCCCAACACACATCACAAACATCTCTAAAAGTGAGCAAAATGTAAATTCACTTCTATGGTAATAACATTTTGGTAACGTCAGAACTATGATTTTTTCCTTACTTCTCAAAACCACAAAAATCCTAAACCTCATGTATGAGATGTCAGATTCCTACTGATAAGTCATAAATGTTGCCACAAATTTAATTGTCATTCAAAAAAAGATTGGAAGGAAAATTCTAACAAAATAGATTCTATTTGGTAATATAATACAACACTTTGATCTCTTCAGCTGGAAGTTATTTCTCCCTCAGCTAATCTCATACCACTTTATGTTCTTCTTATGCTTACATAAAAGCACAGTTTTTATTTTATCTGTGCATGTGATTTATCTCCCACCTCCTCAAAAGTCCTTCCCCAATGTTATTAAATGTAACAGGGAGTTGTTCTTCAGCTCTTCGTGGTTCATACCAAAGCTGGAAAGGCTTCAGGACTAGACCTCAGAATAGAGTACATCTACAATCTAATGAACAACCTAGCAAAATACAGAAAAACTCATTGCAAGCAGTTTGGCCACTAGATGACAAATTATTTAGCCATGACAATCCACTTAGTATTTCAGTGGATGTGTAATCTCATAGGATTATAGCTTTAGAGATGGAAAAGATCTAAAAGACCTGTGAGTCCAACTTCCTAATTTTACATATGAGGAAACTGAGGCACAATAAGGTGAAGAGACTTGACCAGGGTCACAACTAGTAAGTATCTGAGGTGGAATTCGAACTCATATCTTCCTGATTCCAAGTCCAATACCCTCCTCCACCATGCTGAATCCCTCATGGATTGCTCCCTCCAACAGTGCAGATGGCAAGTCATCCATGCTTCCTCATGATATGCCACTCTTACCTATGCCTTCACAGAAATCCTTCACAGAATCTTTCTTCTATGTCTTTAGACAGTACATAGATACGAGGCATAAAAAAAGAAGACATTCTCACCACTGGTGTTCAGAACTCTCATGGAGGACATCCTACACAAGTTGAAATAAAGTATTCCCTATAAATGTTGAAGTTAGTGTTCCTATTTTGGGGTCGGATCTTGCTGATTACATTGAACCGTGAACACTATAGAGCCTTCTCAATGAGAACTACAGTCATGAAAAAGAGCTTAGTCAACCACATGCAAAATACAAGGTGGATAAAGAGTCCATATTGTCCTGTATATGATAAGAAGCTAGATGGCAGCCTACTTAGTTAATCCATCAGCTCGTTTACCTTGGAAATCCAATGCAAATTGTCAAGTATCTGGACCCAAAACTGAGCAGGAGGATGATATTGGGTTGGATCACATTTGGGAAATGACACAATGCATTCAATTATCTGCAACTGTTCCCTGCTGCCAACATGCATTTTTTTTAAAGCAACAATATTCTGCTAGTGGTGCTGTATGGTTTTGAAACATTGAACATCATGCACTCAGAGGAACCAAAATTGCAAGTTGCCCAAAGGGCAATAGAAAAATGAATAATGGGTATCAGAATGTGACAATATGTCACCAATAGTGACTTGAACCCAAGAAGTGTTGTAGTGGGCCAGGGTTAATAGCTGGACAGTTCATGTGTTGCACTGGAATTTCTTAAAATATTTTAAGACCCAGAGAAAGGCCTCCAGTTCATTAAGTAGACTCTCTATGGATGATTTATAAGAGAACATGGCAAAGAATCCCACAGATGGATTGCTATCTGCATGAGTGAAGGATGTATCCACACCAATGAAATCAATCAAAGCATTAAAGCACCAGATTGTAGAGACTCTGTCCTATAGTGTTGTATCTCCCTAAACATTTTACTCAAGACTTTTCAGTTACGTCCTTAATAAATGCTTTTTGATCGGGGGAAGGAAAGAATGAGCAAAAACGTTTTACATTTTTCTATGTGATTTGGTCTTGCAAAATTGTTTTAAAGTAAGGCAAAATAACGAATCAGTAATAACCTAATAGTAATGCTTACCTTACAAGTAACTGAAAGAGGCAGGTGTCTGTGAAGTGTGATTTGAACAGAGCTATCCCACGCCCAAAAAGTCCCCCACTAGAATTCCCACATTTCACACTCTTTGGGGTTAGGCAGGGAAGGATGCTTTTCAAATTCCTTTGTTATCTCAGAAGGGAAACACAGTCAGCCATTATCAATCATTAACATACTGGAAGTGAATTCTTTAGATCAACTAGCCAGTACCTAAAAAGATCCCACAGGAATGAAAAGCAGGGCAGGTCAATTGGAGGGGTGGGGGGAGACAGAGTGGGACGTAAAGATACAGAGCACTGGATGTGGCTGACCTGTTGTTCAGTTCTGAGCCCATTTGGGATTCTCTTGACAAAGATACTGAAGTGCTTTGCTGCTTTCTTTTCCAGCTCATTTTACAGATGAGAAAACTAAGGCAAACAAGGTGAAGTAACTTGCCCAGAGTCACATAGCTGGTAAGTATCTTAGCCCAAATTTGAACTCAGTAAGATGAGTCTTCCTGACTCCAGGCCCAGTGCTCCAGTCACTGTGCCACCTAGCTGCCTCACATAGCTAGTATCTAAGACCACATTTGAACCCATGTTTTCCTCACTCCAGGCCCAGCGCTCTATGCACTATGGCGCCACCCAGCTGCCCCCACGAGTTGGTGTAGTCCAGGAGCCTTTAGATGGTGAGGGCTTTGGGCACTTGAGATGATATGGCAATGGGTGATGAGGGGTGGAGGAGGGAAGAGAAAGGATTGGGGCTAAAGGGAAGTGTCCAAGGGGATGAAGAAAGAAAAACAGGGGGAGTACCAAACCCAAATTTCACCGACTTCACTGTTTTGCTCAGTTCTGTAAGCTAAGAGAATGAGCAAGATGATTGGGAAACTTCCCATAATCAATATGACTCTTTACCTTCACACTCTTAACTGCTCATTTCAGCAAAACCTTGATTTCCTGTCCTCCTATAAAACACAAACTAAAACAAACAAACAAACAAAAAACTAACCAACAAAAAACCCTAGTAAGCAGTCAAGCCCCCAATCAACCATGGCCTTCTGCACAGGACTCAACGACATCCTCGAGTGGCCAGGCACAATGGCCAGGTCTCATTCATCTCTGTAGCCCCGAAAACACCCAACCCAGTGGCATGCAGAATGGGCACTCAGTAGGCTGTAGGCAGTGCTGTAGATAAGGGTGCTGAATCTGGAAGAACTGAGTTCAAATCCTGCCTTAGACACTTACTGGCTGTGTGACCACTATCAAGTGATTTATCCTTTCCTGGCCTTAGTTTCTTCATCTGTAAAACTGAGATCAAAATATCATCTGTAAAATTGAGATCAAAATAGCATGCACTTCCTACAGCTATTGTAAGACAACAAACAAAAATTCTTCGAAAAACTTCAAATTATTATGTAGGTGCTAATTATTGTTATTATTATTACACGTGTCTGTTGAATTCAACTCAATTTTTACAAGAAAACAACTGCTTTCCTCAAGTGCCCCATGAGCCATATGCAGTCCTTTTCATAATTATAAATGATTCAGTCTAATAAGAATCAGGGTTGAGAACCACATGCCCTTGGATAATCAAGCTAAGTTTTTGGTTCATAACCTTCTCGCTTTCTATGGAAAAACTTCAGCTATGAAACCCAAGTTTAGAACTGAGAAAATACCAATGAATGCAGACAGCAATTGCCAATGAAGTTGCATTTTCCTTGTGATCTTTATCTGAACATTGCATTATCTTGACATTCTTTATTAAGATAGCAAGAAATACTCTTCTCTAGTCCAAAGTAAACGTAACCAGTTGCCTCGGAGCCCCACGCTAAAGCCCTTTCATTCAGACCCCAATCTCCTGGTCAGTTACATCATTGTAGAAGCTTAGGGAATTCCCTGGGGAGGAGCAAGGAAGGTCATTCTTTAGATTTACCCAACTTGGACAGAAAAGACTTGCTTCTTGCTACATCAGATAATAAGAATATAAGATCATACATTTTTCAGATGTGGAAACTGAGGACTAGGGAAGTTAAGAGATTTGCCCAAGAGTCAATCTTCCATCTTGAAGCCGTCATGAATGCTGTTACATTTAAAGGGTTAAATTTGGTGCTCTCTAAAAATAAGGCTACATTCAATAGTTGAATTATCATGATGTAATGGAAAGCCCCAGAGGGCTTGGGTTTGGACTTTGTCACTCACTTGCTGTATGACATCAGACAAATCATCCACAAAAATGGTTATAATAATACTTTCACTACCTGCCTCACAGGGTTGTTAAGAGGAAAGTTCTTCATAACCTTAGAACACCATAACAATATAAGCATGGGAGAGCGGAAAGGGTACTAGGTTTAGGTCGGGAGCTACAGTTCAAGTCCCAACTCTGACATACTTTCTAGTTTTCTGACCTTGGTTAAGTTACTTCATCTCTATGATGAAGAAATCATTCGTTTTCTCCTCCATAAAGTAGGGAACAATATTATTCCCTCGGTTGCTCTAGTTTTAAAAAACTGAAAGTGCTACACAAATGTGACTTATTCATTGAAAGTGAGCTCTAATAATCACATTAGTTAAAATAACAATTCTTTCTAAAAACCCAGATGACTTGGCTTCCTACAGTGGTATTTGATCTTTCCCTTCAGGCATGAGTGTTTCATTTAAACTTTTGTTAACCTCAAAGGCAAACGCATATGGAATAAACTTTCCCTGGTCAAATACAATTATCCCATTAAGGAACAGGAACAAAAAGAAAGCTTAGCTGAGAAGCAGAAGATCTGGGTTCTAGACTTGGGTCTGCCACTAACTAGCCACGTGAACTTGACCTTATCATTCTTTGGGTCTCAGTTTCCCTGTCTGTTAAAATGGAGGAATTTGACTAAACCCTCTGCAACATCATTCCCAGCTTCTGTATTCTATGATCTGTGATCCTGCCTGGCCTGAAATTCCCACTATAAAAGTAGATGCTGCTTTGTGTTGGAAAATCAAAGTGAGTGAAGACTGTCTCCAAAAGGCAACTGCAGAAATGCACACATTTCCCTGGGCTCTGAGAAAGGGTGCTGATACTCTACATCTCTCCTGTCAATACATTGGCATGGATTAATTTATCAGATGAGCTCATCGTTACTTTATAAGCCTAAAAAGTCTTACCCTAACACAAAGGGTATAGGAAAGGTCAAATTCAACGGAGTAGGGCCATGGTAGTGATTAAAGAAATGGGTTGGCAGAAACCTGAGAGGTTCCCCACTCAGCAGGTCCAGGAGCCATGAAAACACCAAACCAAAGACCTAGGCCTAAATGATGGGGAGGGCAGGAGAGGGGGTCCAAGATTACCTTTA
Organism: Vombatus ursinus; assembly: GCF_900497805.2. NCBI lineage: Eukaryota > Metazoa > Chordata > Mammalia > Diprotodontia > Vombatidae > Vombatus > Vombatus ursinus. The sequence continues at coordinate 8,157,659 of NW_020954588.1, read as the reverse complement.
CTCCTTCACTGCTCTACCTAGAGTGCCTCCAAAGGTCCATGTTACCATCTTCCCTGCCTTCTATTGGCGACCATTACCATATCATCTAAAGTCCCTCAAGTGGTTATGATTCTAATTTTCCTAGTGACTTAGAGGATTTTACGGTCTTAGATTGTAGAATAATGTCTGAGCTGAAATCTTGGAATCATTAAGTAAAAGAATGAATCCCTTTTTCATGTAAAAAAAATTAATGGAATCTTTGACAGAGAAGACGCATGATGACAAAAAGCTACTGCAAATTCAGCAATGCTTTTAAATGAGATTTTATTTATGAATCACATTAGCATATGTATAAATATGTACATATACATATCTATTTGAAAAATAGTAATACATTTGTGGATGTGACAATATTTATTCAGTATTCAGAAGATATATTTGCTTATCTGTGGGTTTGCTTAAGGATTTATAGACTACTTTTGATCATTCCATGACCAATCTATCTTAACCCACCCTTTTGAAAGATAAGGAAGCCAAGGCCCAGCAAGTGAAGGGGAGTGACTTGTCCAAGGTCACATAGTTAATAAAAGATTACATGCCATAATCTCAAAGGAGAAAGGAAAAAAGATAGCAAGCTATGAGATCTCTCTGGCTTAAGGTTCTGTAGTCTCCTAATTGGAAACATAGAAAAACAGAGACCAAAACAGAAAGTGGGGAAGAACTTCATTGTCCCCCAAATCACAGAACTCAGAAATCACAGGCTGTGTTGATGAGATTCCTTTGTGGGCCCTGACACAGCCATGCTGAAAAATCTATTTCCAACTCCAGGCTTTCCATCTCCTAATCAGGTTTTAATCCTTGACGGCACTATACACAGTTCGCTCCATGGTTACCAACTTTCCTTCTTATGAAGGACTTTATCAAAAGCCTCAGGAAAGTCTAAATAAATTATAGCCACTGGTCCCTTTTATCCACTGCTTCCTTTCAAGGACTTCTGACAAGTTCGAGAGCATCATTTTTACCCTTCCTGAATCCATGCTGGTCTATTGCAATCATCCGTTACTCAGCCAGGTGCTTTGTACTGTGTTTTAATGACCCAGCCCGTGCCTCAGCTAAAAAGGAAGTCCCACCAGTCAGTCCATAATTCCCAAAGGGCAGCCAGGGTGCTTTATACCCACAAACTGTAACATAGCACACGAATTCAGTTTAAAGATTAACTGATATTTTTGCTTCATTGGCCCCTGCTCATAAAAGCTTACCTTGCAGGAAAAGGGGGAATTGGATTAAACTGGTATAATCATGTGGAAGTGACTATGTCTCTTTGAATACTGGAAGGGCTTTACTGTTGGGGTTTCATTAATAATGACTGACATTTTATAACATTTTAAAGTTGGCAAAGTGCCTTAAACACATTATCCCATTGAGACTATCGCTAAGTACTAGGAAGTAAGCTCTATAGGTGTGATTATCTTCATTCCACAGATGGAGAAACTGAGGTTCAGCAAAAAATTAAATGATTTACCCTTGGTCACACTGTTAGTAATCATCAGAAATGGGATTTGAACTCAGGCCTCCCCTGGTTGTAGGTCCATCACTCTAGTTATTACACCATGGCTGCCCCTCAAAAAGTTCGATCACCAATAAAAGGCAGGGAAGATGTCAAGGGAAGAAGATACTGTCCCAGAAAATTTGTGGCTCTCGTTACTGTTTTTTCAGTACTTCAGTATGACATCCTTATGGATTAAGGGTCCTGAGGTCAACTTGAAAGAGAACTGAATTGACTGTACTTCCAATCAAACCTCTATCTACTCAGAAAGCAGTGAAGTGACTGATGAAAGGTTATTTTCATTTAAAGCATGAAAAGTATCCTGTTTCCCAAAAAAAACAGGCACATCAAGAACATGAGAGTTCAATCTGGCTGTGACAATGTGCTAGGACACCCTTGTTCTTTGGTCAATTCCACTATTCATTTGCTGCACATCCCTTTGATAAGTCTATTAACCTGTCTGGCCCAGTTTACCCACTTGAAGAATGGGTATGACTTCCCTGGAATTTAAAAATGTACCAGATCCTTTATATTTTTTAAGAACAAAAAGAGAGAGAGAGATTAACGATTGTGTCAAATTCCCCCTTTGACCTGCTAGAAGCTGTAAGTAAAAACATGCAGTTGATGAAATGGAAACCATTAAAACTGGGGAGGGGGACAACATCCATTCATTCTCTAATGAATCTTCTATCTATAGCCTTTTTTTTGCTTCAATTCTCTCTTGAAAGGAGCAGGATCAGAAAAGGACTAGAAATGCCCCAAACGAGGTACAGCATAATAGAAACCCTCTGGGTCTGCTGAAGACAAATGCTTTGAAAAAATCAACTGATCAGAGCTAGCCAAGTTTGAAATATGTTTGGGGTAAATGGGTGATTCATAAGTTCCAGTGATTTGAGAACAGAAAGATAAAGAACCCACAAGCTTTCAAAAAGCACCCCAGATCTACAGATAGGTTGTAAACATTTTATTTTTCATTACTGAGCAACAGGAAATATTGATATCAAGTTAAGGAAATAGAGGATATGATATTAAGCATTACATTAAACATTACAACTCTGAAAGCATAACACAAAGCCTGAACAATTATAAAAAAAAATATGATCCAGGGAGAAAGACTAAAGATTGAGCTGACACTCCATTAAGTATTGATACATATTCTTCAGAAATAGGCTTTGCAGCTAAATTTGATCAGCTTGACTGAAAAAAGGGGCTTGATCTTGCATAGCACTAGCACTACACTGGGTTGAATTGCTTTAGCAATGAGTTCTCTCTGAACACTATGATCAGCTTTTTGACCACAGTAACCCATGAGAGAGACTCCAAATAAAACAACCCACGCTTCTGCTATGACAGGGAATGAGTAGAGGAAAGAGGGGCAGAAGATTCTAAGAATTGCATGGTTCTTAGACCATCTACAAATATGAATTTAACTATTGATTCACTTTAAGTATATAATCTTTATCCAATAACTAACACATTAACACACTACTAGAGGATCTGAACCAAAACCATGTTATCACTGGAAATGAAACCATAAGAGATAAAGAGATTACAACCAAAGGAGGGGGTGAGGTAGAAGGAAGAGGCTCACTGGTTAGGTTCTCTTCAAAGAGTTGAATGATGGAGTTGGCAGAGTTGGTTTAATAGTGTATCCAAAGGCAACAAAAAACATAAATTGGGATTCCTGGATATCCCACTTTGGGGTATTCACTATAAACATAAGCCAACAAACCCATTGGAAACCCAGCACAGCTTCTTCCTTCCTTCCTTCTTTCCTTCCTTTCTTCCTTTCTTCTCTCCTTCCTTTCTTCCTTCCTTCCTTCCTTTCTTTCCTTCCTTTCTTCCTCTCCTTCCTTTCTTTCCTTCCTTCCTTCTTTCTTCCTTCCTTTCTTTTATTTTTCCATTAAGGACCATGCCTTAAACCCAAATAACTCTGGCTCACGTTGACTGGCCAACAATAGGTCCCAAGCCAAGCCCCACTTGGTCATGGTTTGGGCCTCATTAGCTTAGAGTTAATGTAAATAGCAATTATATTTGTTTTGGCCAGAGGGTCTTCCCCTTCCAGACTGATTTTTTTGACTAGGTAAGAGACCATTCTCTTCCTTATTTCTTACCTAGCCTTAATCATTGAATAAGGCTTTGCTTCAGTCAAACTGAGACCTATTAAAGACCTTAGCTTAAGAAAGCCAAGATCTTCCACCACATCCAGGGCCATCTCCAGTCATCCTGATCTATATCTTGCCACTGGACCCAGATGGCTCTGGAGGAAAAAGTGATGCTGGTGACTTTGCACAGCCCTCCCTCACTTACATCCAATTCATTTGCATGCCATGGCACTTCCTCTCTGATGTCATGGTCTTCTTCTAGGAAAAAGGACAAAGGACAAACAATAGCAACAAACAAACATACCACTATGAATTAATTTTTAAATTTTAATTTTTAATTAATTAAATATTAAAATTTAATATTTCACATTAATAATGATTACATCATGTTTCAAGTAATGCCAACTTTTTTAATAATAATGATTAACATTTTTATTTATTTTATTTTTAATTTATGAGATAAAACAAGTATTCTTATAACATAGCATAATCAAAAAATGATTGCACATGAAACTGCAGATCTATTATATGCAACTTGCTATTCCATTTAAATATACAGTAAAATTATCAAGTAAATTTCTTTTTTTTCTTCCTTCCCCCCACCTTAGAGATGGCTACCATAAGACACAAATATGTGTGTATCTGTATCTATACACATATGTGTATACATATATATATACACACATACACATATACATACACACGTGTGTGTGTGTGTGTTTGTGTGTAAAATCATTCCATACATACCTCTATTTATATATGGTCAACGGATATGAACAGGCAGTTTTCCAATGAAGAAATTAAAACAACTTATACTCATGAAAAAATGCTCTAAATCATTATTGATTAGAGAAATGCAAATTAAAACAACCTTGAGATATCATTTTATACCTACTAGACTGGCTAAAATGATTGAAGGGAAAAGTGACAAATGTTGGAGGGGATGTAACTGATTCATTGTTGGTGGAATTGTGGAGTAATTTCAGCTCATGTGTCAACATCTGTGGCAGAAGATGAAGAACTAAAGAAAATCTATGAAGAACTTAACAAAACTATTTAGACTATGTCAACTTATGCCTTGATCATCAGTGATTACAGACAAAGGATATGAAAAGTGGAAAAAACTATATTAGAAAATATGATTTAAGATCAAAAAAGAAAGAAATCTACTGTGTCACAATTTTAAAGAACCCAGAAACTAATTTTCAAGGAATCCCAAATAGGGAAAGAATAGAGAAGATCTCAGAAGGCAATATTACTCCTCCCTCTCCCCCCTAAAAAGAGTATCTGAATGAGGCAACCCACATGCCTACCTCCTATACCCATTTTAATAAAAATGGTCTCTATATGTATTGAAGATATCCTTCATGAAAATATGAGAAAGCATACTCAGGTTTTTGCAGGTAATTTTCTAGAGCAGACCACGCCTTCCCAAGCACAAAATTGACTGAAAGCTGTATTCTGCAATCCAGCAACAATGGTCTCTACGCTGTTCTTCACATAAGGCACATCATCTCTAGACATCATACTTTTGCACTAGCCATACCCCATGCCTATAACACCATGCCTCCTCATCTCCACCTCCTGGCTTCCTTGGTTTCCTTCAAATCCCAGTTAAAATCCTACCGTTTCCTAATTCCCCTTAATTCTAATGTCTCTGTTGATTATCTCCAATTTATTCTGCCTATAGCTAGTTTATATTCAGTTGTTTTCATGTTATCTTCTCCACGTAAGCTCCTGTGAGCTCCCTGAGGGCAGGGACTGTCCTTGGCCTTTCTTTGAATCCCCAGTATGCAACCCTTTGCTTGACACATATCAGGTACTTATTAAATACTTACTGACTGACTGATTATTAAATGTTTCCTCTTTGCAGATGAGATTTTGTCTATTTCACCACGTGTGCAAGCACACCAGGGACTCAACAACGTTCCCAGTTACTCACAAAAATATCAACCCTTTATTGGAACAACAAAGTGGGTGAATAATAATTTTGTTGCTATTTAGTCATTTTCAGTTGTCTCCAACTCTTCGTGACTCCCTTTTTGGGCTTTTCTTTGCAAAGATACTGAAGTAGTTTGACATTTCCTTCTCCAGTTCATTTTACAGATGAGGAAACTGAGGCAAACAGGGTTAGCTACTTACCCAGGGTCACAGAGCTAGTGTCTGAATAATAATTATTATTAATAAGCATTATACAATAAGCATATATATAATTATGACTCATGTTTATAAAATGCTTTAAATTATGCAAAATGCTGTACATAGATTATCTTATTTTGTAAGAACCCAATAGTGCTATAAAATAGGAACCATTATTATGCCCACTTTAAGGATAAGGAAACTGAGGTTCAGAGAGATTAAATGATTTACCTACAGTAACTCAGCTAGTAAGTACCAGAGGCCGTATTTGAACTTACATCTTTCCAAATCTAGGTCCAGTACCCTAGCTACTATACTATAACACCTAATACTGCCCGAACTATAACATGCAGATGGATTATCCCACTGAGCTGTTAGAGAGAGAGAGAGAATGTATGTACATGTAACACATATAGACATATGTATATTAAAAACATATGTGCACTATACATATATGCATGTGTTTATGGGTACATATAGTTTTATATATATTTAGAGAAATTGTGTGAATATAACATATATAGAGACATGTGTATATATTAAAATATATACTATATCCGATATATACTCTACATGTGCATATGTGTTTATATGTATATGTGTGATATATATACATGTATACATTATATGTGTGTATGTATACATAAACAAAAATATATCCATGACATGTGCCAGAGATGAACAAAGAGCTAAGCCCAAAATTGAAAAGGAAAAGTAGATCAGGCTAAATCACATTTGGGAGATCATGCAACACTCTCAACAATCTCTAGCTGCTCGTTGCCACCAGAGCTCATCTTTTCAACAAGAATGTTCTCCCAGTGATGCTATTCAGCTGTAAATCATGAAACAGCATGATTGCAGAAGAATAAAAAAATTGCCAGTGACCCAAAGGGCAATGGAAAGATGCATTGTGGGTATAAATAGACTTCCATATTACCATGGATGAAATTCACATGAGAAGAGGCAGAAGCAGAATCATTCAGCACTGGTATGACTAGAACATAAAGACATCAGATTAATAGATCAACAAGCACTTAGTAATCACTTACTGTGTGCCCAGCACTATGACTAATCTCCAGGAATACAATATGAGTAATCACAGATGATTGCCTTGGAAGGCCAATTGAAAATGAAAACAATGGACTTAGAAACCAAAGTCAAAATTTTAAGTCATAAGAGGGGCAGGCTCCCAAGAATCAGCCCTACTAAGTGGCAGCAAATATCACAGTCAGAAGATGTCGTAGGATTGGCAAAGCCTAACTAGAAAATTACTCTAAGCCTCTAGAAAATTAAATTAAAGTATGGAGTATTTTGGATTCAAAGAAACATACTAATAATAACAATAAGAGCTAACATTTGTATAGCACTTACCATGTGCCAGACATTTTACAATTATTTTGTCATTTTATCCTCACAACCATCCTGTGAGATAGGTGCTATTATTATCCCCATTTTACAGATGAGAAAACTGAGGTGAAGTGACTTGCCCAGAGTCACACAGTGCCTGAGGTTAGATTTGAACTCAGATTTTTCTCACTTGGGGCTCTTTCCATTTTGCCAGCAAGCTGCCGCAAATGCTACAAAGAAAGCCACATGTAAGCAGATTATTCCCTTTGGAAACACCCCAGACAACAGAAATACTAAAAAGGTAAACAAACACAGTAAGCAAGAAAGGTACAAATAATAAAATAAATAAGTGGGGGGGGAGGGAGAGGGGAAAAGAGAAAGAGAAAGGAACAAGCATTCATTAAACAATAGTCTCTCTGAAAGAAGAGTACAGGAGAATGGGTGAAGCCACAAGGGGAGAGATTGAAACAGGGAGAGTGAAAGGGAGAAATCTTGACTCCAGTTGGAGGTGGTTCCCCTAAAGAACACTCCCATTAGAGGAGAGATAATATATAATGGGAGATAAGGACTTTATAATGGATATAGTCATCAAAGAAATTGGTGCTTGGAGAGACCACTACCTCTGAGAATGTTGTGTGTGCCATCCATATCCACTGATATCTAGAAAAGCAGGAGGACATGGGCCCAGAAAGGAGTTTGCATGACAAATGGGGGAGGAAATAATGGGAGATGGAATAATGAACAGTACAATCAAGGAAATAGGAAAATCCCTGCCATGGAGCAATACTTTCATCTAATACAAGTGTTGATATCTCTAAGAGTGAAGCATTATGGAAAAGAGAGGCAGGAGCAAAATATACAAGACAGTAACACAGAAACTGTTTAAAAGAGGGAACTCAAAACAGGTATCTTAAAGCTTTAATTCCATGAAGAGTGCAGAGACTAAAAAAGGAACAAATAAGTGTGTCATAACAAATAAGTGAAAGAATAAGTCTAGAATAGAAAGAAAGGGAAAAGACTTACTCAAGAGAATGAGGAAAAGAAAACGTTTTTAGAAAAAGGTATAGAAAATGAAAAAACTAACAAATAAAATAAGTGAAAGGGCAGGAGAGAAAAGGGGGATTTACTTGACTGAGTAAATTTACTTGAAGTGAGGGAAAAAAGAGGAGAAGAATTAGATAATTAGATAAAATGAAGAAAGTAAAAGGAATTAATAAGCTAAATGGAACTCTAAAATTAGAGGAAAAGGTGACAAATAGAGAAGTGAGAAGAGGGAAAACATCTTTGAGGTGAAGGGAATAAAACCTTTGAGACTACGGTTACCCTAAAGCATATTAAGCAAAAATTATTGCCTAGACAAAGTACTGTATTTAGAAAGGAAGAGACAAAAATCCTAATTCAGGGGGAAAACACAACATTAGAAACAAATGGAGGAAAAATTAAATGTTACTTTAAATGTCAATAGCTTAAATGATCCAATAAAATGAAAAAGAGTAACAGATTAGCTAAAAAAAAAAAAAACAAACCCCCCCAATTTGTTATTTATAAGAAACACACCTAGAAGCAAATATACAGAATAAAAATCAAGAACTAAAGCAAAATTCACTATGCATCAGGTGGATAAAAAAAAAGGCAGTAGTTACAATTATACTCAAACAAAGCAAAATCAAAAATTCACAACATACAAAGAGATAAACGAGGAAACAACATTTCACTGAAAGAAACCAGAGACAAAAAACCACTGTCTCTATTAAACTTATGTGCTCTGAGTGGAGTTAAAGGACTCTTGATTCTGCTACTGGCTGACTGCGTGACCTCGGACACAATTTTCTCATCTGTAAAATGAAGGAGTGAGACCACATGGTCCCTGGAGTACTTCCAGTTCTATATCTAATCCCAGGACTTCAGAGATCTTTTAGACCATTCCTCTAATTTTATAGATGAGGAAACTAAAACCCAGAAAGTTTAAGTTTATAGTCACTAGAACAGTAATATTCACCATAGAATGTAAGCGTCTTGAAGAAAAGGACTGATTTCTGTTTTGTTTTGTCTTTGCTTTTTCAATGTATCCCCAGGATTTAACACCATACCTGGAATATAGTAAAGTTTTGTTGACTTTTTAAAAGACTCAACCAAGGTCACATAGTAAGTGGCAGAGTCATGATTCAAACCCAGGTCCTTTGATTACAAATCTCGTGATTTTTTTCCACTTAACCAGGTTCAAACACTAGCAGAGTTTCAGTGAAATCAGTACACAGACTGCATCTAGGTGGCAAAGTGGATAGAGTGCCAGGCCTAGAGTCAGGAAGATATGAGTATAAATCTGGCCTCGGACACTGAGCAGCTGTGTGACCCTGGACAAGTCATTTAACCCTGTCTGCCTCAGTTTCCTCATCTCTAAAATGAGCTGGAAAAGGAAACGGCAAACCACTCCAGTATCTTTGCCAAGAAAACTCCAAATTGGGTCACAAAGAGTCAGACACGACTGAAAAACAGCTACATTTTAAAGAGTAAAAAACTCCCTGTGGCCTGCCTGCCAGTTTGGAGGCTACAAAATGCAGCATAACCAGAGGATTTTGTGCAAATTAATCAGAGAATCATAAATCTAGAGTTGGGAGAGATCTTAGACTTCATCTAGTCCAAATCCATTATTTAACCCATAAGAAAACTGAGGCTCATGGAGGTGAAGCGACTTTCCCAAGGTCAAACCAACAGCAAGAATGGGAAGCAGAATTTGAACCCAGAACCCAGAGCCAGTGTTCTTTCCCCTGAGCTGCAATCCAAACCTTTACTCTCTGTGCTCATTCCTCTGCCTATCTTTCTCTCCCACACACATACACACAGAGTGGTTAATAACAGTTGTGCAGTTTCCACCACATGTGATAGAATCACCCAGGGTAGAAGGTGGGTGGGCCAGCCAGGGCCTGAGAATTTAAAGAGCAGCAGACATCAAGAAAGTGGCATTCTGCCAACAGATGTCTTTTCTTCAGCAAATCTTCCTCCTATGGAGAAACTGCTTCTCAACTTCCTGGAAATCTGAGACATCTGCAAGATGGTTCTCACACATTTAACTTTTTATCAAAATCTATAAAGTTGGAGGGTGGTCTTCTGTTTTGCTTTTGTTTCCCACAGGTTGAAAGGTTAAGACTGAGACCCTCGAAAGAGATTGACCTCATCTGACTGTGAGAATCAGAGAGGGGGAGTGGGGGGAGTGACAATTGTCTCCTTTGACAATTTGTTCTATAGGGGCCTGGATGGAGATGTGAAAAAGTCCTTATCTAGCCCAACCCTCTCATTTTGCAGATGAGGAAACTGAGGCCCAGAGAGAGGAAATACCAAAATCCAAGTCTTCTGAGTACAGGTTCCATTGTATTGTACCCCTTCTTTGAATACTAAGGGCTCATTAGGCCCAATGATGCCTTTCATGAATTTTGAGGACATTTGTTTTTTTCCACTAAATGTAGTAGCGCCTGATTATAAAGGCACATGACAGCATACAATGCCTGGTCAAATACACTGAACAACATATAGAGTCTGATTTCATACATGCACACACAGACATAAAGACCCAATGTCTTATCCTACATTTACACAGTCAGATGCCCTCTCTCCCCTCACCACATCACAACACACACCATTCTCAGTCCCATACTAACAGTCTTGTTGCCTCAATGATAAGTGTCAAGAAGTAGAAAATAAACATAGGAAGTACCCAATCTCCAGCTAGGGTTCCAATGAATGTTTGTCTAATGAGGCCACTCTAGATGTAATGGATAGATTCGGGGCCTTGGAACCAGGAAGACATGAGTTTGAATCCTGCTTCAATCACTAACTATCCATATGCAAATCACCTAATCAGTCTCAGTTTCCTCATCTTTAAAATGGGGATAACTTCACCTACATCACAGAGTTGTTGTGAGGATCAAATGAGATATTATATTCAAAGTGTTTTGCAAGCCTTAAAACATTAGATAAAGGCTAAACTATTTTAAAAATTATTACCAGTGAATATTACAAATGGTGGTAGCACCTATTTCAGCTACTCACATTGAGCTATCAGCTCAGCAGAAAGTTGTGGCTCCAGGTTTTCCCAATCCAATTTCATCTCCTAGTTCCAGTTAGTGGCTTGCTTTGTTTGGGCATTGATTACCCTTGCTATTTCAGCAGATAATTGAGAGAAGAGATGATAGAATGCAGCATCAGAATCTACAGTTCTCCCAGTGCATGGTCCAATAATCTTTTTGTTCCTCATAAGCTCAGAATATATTCTTTTCAAGTACATTGAAAGGTAGAATTTCCCTTAACTAATTGTGTGGAAGGCCAGCCTCTACTCAGTGTGATCCAAAGACAGCCTGAGACCCTATTCACCTTCAGGTATCTTCTCTACCCACACTGACTCAGCTTGGTTCCACCCTCTTCCTTTACCTGACCTAAAATTCCATGGCCACTCTCAGAACCAATCCCTTACGAGAGTCACGAGTGATATATTGAAGGCAGGACTTTCTCTACAGAAGGCCGCAGTTGATATCCCCATCTTGCCAAAAGGGTAGAAGGGTCATTTTGTTCTCTTCCATTCTTGATTATTCCTTCGTTTTTGTCATTCTTTCCCCAGCACAGTATTTGGCTCATAGGATGTGCTAAGTAAATGGAATTCATTCCACAAACATAAAATGTGCCCTCACGATGAGCTACAAAGAGCAGCAGAGGGTTCGAAGGTGAGGAAACTGGGTACTTGCCCTCCAGGGGCTACTAGTCGGGTGAGATTAGCCTGTTGATGCAGGTTGATTTATTAGGTTAGCCAGCTCTGACACTGGGAAAGACCCTAAGGGGAGGAGATAGGAGAGAACTTTCGGCAAGGAGAAAGAAAGGGCAGTGATGAATATCATTTGAAAGCTAAAAAGTGATCCCAGCCAACAAAGGCACCTGCAATGCTCACCTCAGGGCTGAGAGAAGGGCTCCAGAGAGCCTAGAAACCCTAGAGTGAGGAGAAGCAGCTTGGAAAGGAAAGAGTGAGTCTATTGAGACAAACTTCATTTGTTTCCCAATTTCACAGAGGTCCACACCTAAATAAACAGTAATTATCCACAGGTCTACTCCTGACAGATACTAACAGCTGATATTTATGTCTTGTTTTAAGGTTTAGAAACCACATAGGATCACAGAAACCACATAGGATCATAGAATCACAGAATCATAGATAGATTTAAGGCTGGAACAAACCTTAAAGGTCATCTAGTCTAACCTCCGTATTTTAAAGATGGGGAAACTGAGGCCCAGACTTTGGAGTAGGAGGATGTAAATGCCGTTCCTTCAAGACTCCAAATTCCCTGCACCATGCTAGCTTCTTAAGGGCAGAAACTATTTTCATTTTTGTCTTTTTGTCCCAATGCCTAGCAGATAATAGGCCATGATATTAATAAAAATGAACGATATTAGTAGTAATTAATAATATTCATAAATGCTTGTTGATTGATTGTCTCTTTACATACATTATCTCATTTAAGCTCTACAAAAACCTACACTGTAGACACTAAAGGTAATATCATCCCCATTTTACAAATGTGTAAACAGAGGCTCAGATAGTTTAAGTGATTTGTAAAGATTATACTGCTACAAAATGTCAGAAGCATCATTTGAACTCAAATTTCTCCTGACTCCAAGTGTAATATTCCTTCCACTATGTCAGGTTGCCTCTCAAAGAGGTGCTTCATCAAAACAAATAAAGACATGATAGAAAAACACTAGTTCAGGAGACCCTTCCCTTTACGGGCCTATGAGCTTCCTTCCTTCCTTCCTTCCTTCCTTCCTTCTTTCCTTCCTTCCTTCTTCTTTCTTTCTTTCTTTCTTTCTTTCTTTCTTTCTTTCTTTCTTTC